>NC_066373.1:19590974-20335974 GCF_013377495.2 Cygnus atratus | reverse complement strand
CTGATTTTCTATTTTAGAATTCTCTTTTAGAATCATTAAAGCAATTCAAGAACATGTCTTACACAATGTTATGAAGGAGGCAATGAGATCCTACTTCTCTACCATGGGATCAGCAAAGTCAGACTCCAAGAAACTTTTCTGAACAATAACTCACTTCATAAATCTAGTGAGTTCCTTCCTCAACATTGATTCTGTTTATGATACTTACATGATCACCAGTATTGTAGCATGTAAAAAAACCTCATACACCTTAAATTATCTATTTTCACAATATGCAAGTATGGTAGAGAGTCATGCTATTCCCATTTTGCAGACAGGAATGTGAAATGAGGTAAAACTTTACCACAAAGCACCCTAGTTGAAAACCTGTTTTTCAAAGTATTTCCTCAATATTCTTATTCTTTTCTTTACCCTCCTTTTGTCTGTTAATTTTAGTATTTGATTAATTATTTCTCTGGTCTAGAGGCTAATCCTAAAAACACTTTAACTAGATACATAGCTACTCCCCACATAGTTTTCTGACTAGGGTATACAATCGTGACTCTTTCAGAGATTGCATTTATTATAATGATAGGTCTTTCAGATAAGGATGTGTGGAAATATGTTAATAGTCACAAAATGATTACAAAATTTACTTAAGTAGACAAAATGAGTTTGTATTTGTACTTGCAAAATAAAATCTACTTAGTGACTCAGACTTCTGCAAACAGGTTCAGATCCCTGCACACACAGCAGAGGGAATTACATGTGACACAGTCAAGACAAAACACAACTACCAATCTTGTTAGAGTACTCCCATCCTAATTCTGAAAGATTCAGTACTGTATGCTTTTTTCCTGTTGATATTTCACAATATATCAAATATAATTACTTTAAAATAAATTACTTACAGTAAATAGTTTAGAAAGAACATTACGCATTTTGGAAAAGGCTATTCATGTAAGCATCTGTCCTTTCCAACAAGGAGCAAGAAGACACAGCTCAGACTTTTGGGATATTTCAAATGCATTAGCCTTTCAACCAGGCAACAACCTATTCGTCAAACATTCAACGATCTCCATTAGTTCAGTTTTTTCTGAGAAAGAGCTTAAATTCTCCCCTGAAAAATGCTCTTCATTGGCATTTCCTACTTTACACATCTGGATGAAATACTATTCCCAGAAAGTATTCGAAGTAGTGACCACACATACCCTTCAACAGGCACAGATCCTCTACACGTGTCTGCCTGATGGGAATCAATTGTCCTTTGGGGTCTCACTGTTACAAAACCCTTTTAGTCTTCTGTTAATTCCTATCGATACAGTCCACGTTTTTTCTCAGCGTACAACACACTCTCCAAAGTCCAAATCAAAGAGAGATGCACTAGTTTTCCTATAGAAAGCTCCCATCTCTGCTGTCAGCTCCTGAAGGCAGTCTCAACGTACATAAATGTCTAGCTTGAGACCGATTTCCTTCAAGCTTCTATTTTACATTCACAGTAAATGTGATGCTCAGCTGTTTCTTAAACACCCCTGGTTTCTCAGTCATTCCACATCTAAACATCGTTCAGCAGTCATCCAGATCACACTTGTCCTGGAAAGCCAGCTCTCACTGCACTCTCTGGACAGACGCGTGTCAGTCCGCTCTGGTACACAACACCTCACAGGTACAGCGTGCCCGGCCTCACCCTGGCCTACAACCATTACCTAATGGGCACAACATCCTGTGAGGGAGGGAGGTATTACTCTCTCCTATTTCACAGATGAAGAAACAGACAGTGTAAGCGATCTGCCCCGAGCCACCCAACGCGGCAGCGGGACAGCTGGGATTAGGACGATGCCCCCAGCCACCGGCATGCTCCCGCGTCCCCCATAAACCCAGGCCCAGGACTCCTCGTCAGCCAAAGCGATCCTCTCTGGGGCCAGACCCACGAGGGCAGATGGCTCAGTCTCCCGGAAAAGGGTTTATGCACCTAACTGTAATGAAAACGTGCAGGGCTTCATGTTTTAAACTTGCCACGACACATCCTAAAAGCCTCTGGCACCACTGACTGAATTTTAAAATCTACAAGATTTACAGAGAAACAATTCACTTTAAAAGCCACATTTTTTTTGATAATGTATGTATTAAATGAGACCCCAGAAAAACACCCAGAGTAAGAGCGGCTCCACAGTCTCCTCTTACTACCCTATGGTTTAAGCTTCTTAGAGCCTTTTAAGACGGATTGAACTAGAGGCTGTTGTCCAACTTTGTCACATCCAATAAACTCAGAGAAGTCTGACATGGCTTTCAGGTGAACCCTAATAGTTCCCATTTACATGTCTTAGTTAAACTGCCTGGAAGGATAGTTCAGCACTATAGACAAGCTAGGATCTCTAGGACTGACTTTCAGGACTGCCAAAAGGAAAAGGAATTTGAATCATACATCAGTACATGTGGATTTCTTCTGCACAGCAGCCCTTGAATATTTACAGACAGCAAGATTTCTTTACATTTAGATCATTCTTTTCCAGCTGCCTTATTAGTTGAAGGCCTGGACTGACGTCCCTTTCCCCACGATTAGCCAGTGCTGAGAAGCAGCCCTCTGCTTTCTACATAGATACACTGATACAGGAAAAAATAATTGGGCAACACATTTCATACTGTTGAAATGAAGTCCACCGAAGCTAGATTTTACAAGACATGACAACACACTAACGCCAAACTGACACAAATTCTCATCTATGCATTTTGGCTTTAATGGGTTAATTAGCTTGGGTGGATACAAATTTTAATTATCTGAGTTTGACATTAATGTCCTTGGAGTGTTGTCTGTAAGGATTTGGGGAATCATAGGCATTATTTTAGTTACTTCTGGAAACTGTGTGTTATACTGGGATTTGAATAGTAAGAACAGACAAGAAAAGTGAGAACAGGCTGATCTATTTTGAAACATAAGACTTTGTGAAACAGGACAAAGCCAAGGCTTGGTCTACCTTCTAGGTTCAGTCAGCCTTTGGGCGAGCTTTGTGGATATAAGACTGCGACAACTACAGGGTTTGAAAAAAAATCTCCTTTGAGGATAGGGAACTGGACATAATTTTAGGTTAAGCGTACCACAGAATTCTGTATGTAACTGAGATTTAGAGGTAAGATCTCTTCATCTTCCAATACATTTTCTCAGGTAGAAGGCAACCAATCCTATGATGGCTTTGTACACACACAGAGTGCTCATACAAGCCAACGGACAAACACCTACCTCACCCTGGCAGAGGCAGCTGAGACAACCTGTCGCTGAAGGCAGGAGCTCGGCGCTTCCCTCTGCCACCAAGGACTTGCTGGGCTGCCACCACCTCGCGTCAGATGCAGGGGAAGGCACATGGGGGAACCGCAGCACAGCACTGTGTATGCAAAATCTTTCATCTGCGATTTCTAGTGCAATTATGACTGACCCCTGAACAAAAAAGAATACCTACCATATAGGCTCTTAATGGAGAATATTAATACTACTGAGGATGGAGGTAAAGCATCATGCAACCTAATGAACATATCCACTTCTGAATTCTTTTCAGATGGCAGGTATTTCCTTGCAAAAGTACAGCACTACAGTAGAATTACAAGTACTATTAATGGTTCGAGTTATGGCACAGTATTATAAGTGCTTTACTTATTTTCTTGTTTTTCATTGTGTAAGTAGACTAATCACCTGAGGAATTTTAAGAGTATTTCAATAAATATATATATAAAATCTACAACAAAATATTTTTAAGCCAATAATCACCCAAACTACTGCAAGTTACTTGAAATAAGTAAGATCTACAGTTCTGTAGAAACCAGTATTTACTAAGAGCTTTTCAAAATACCCATCTACATTATTCTATTCTTTTCTGTTCATTCTTCTAGAGATGCATTTGTTTTAAGATTCAAAAGAGAATCCTGATAGCTTTTTGTGTATATGGATTTAAGCTCTCTTTGTGCAACATCATAAATATATTTGTTCTTTGTAACACCAACTACACTAGCTCCTTACAATGCAGAATTCTGTGATAGAGCCTTTGGTGAAGTAGCTTTGCACCTTTTAAGAGAACCTTTGTTCTGTTCTCCACATTCTCTTGGTGTCAAAACCAAAGTCGTTTGGATTTTCTTCTGCAAAAAATATGTGTAGGTAATTTGACTTTAGGAACACTAGGTAAATGCCACGCATTTCTCTTTTAGGTTCACACACCTCTGTAACTGCTCAAATTCTATGAATACAGTTAAATTCCTGCTAAATGTAGGAGGCTGGCATTCAGACAAGCTCCTCTGCTGCCCAGTAAGAATTACTAACAGGTAAGGGCTTCTCTGAACACAATACCTAACCAACAGAAAGGATTCTCCTTATTTTCTTCCGCTGTGTTCTGGTTAAAATACCTTGACCATGGTCCTGTGAGAAACCAAACACCTCTGGGAATGGCAGAGCAAATTTAGAGCACTTAGCGCTTCAAAGAATCAGCTCTTACTTAGCAAGGGTACGAAAGGAACTCATGGAGGTTACTAAACAAAAAAGCGATAATCTCAAAAAATGGTAAAATAGATTCAAAACCGCTGTGAAAAAATATTCTCCAGCATACATAAAAAACAGCAGAAAATGTTTTTGTTTGCCTTTTTTATTTTTTAATAAAGAAAAGCAACAGCTAGATTTCTTTGTAACATTACCCACACCTTTTGTTCTTTTCCCCAAAAAGTAAGTAGGCAAGTCTGTGTTATATTCTTTAGAATATAAAGCAAGCTATTTTCACCCTTGGATGAAACATTAAAACCTCTAAAGGCCTCACTCATACACAGATGGGAAATGGAAAGCCTTCCTATCGTGTATTTTGGAGACATTATCCTTTTTTTCTGGAAATGCTGATAAGGAACAAATTCAGCCTGGTCCTCATCCGCCTGGATCATCTTATTTATTAAAAACAATGGTATCTTTTAAACCCTGTATACTAAGCTATCGGTCAATTTTGATTGACACAAATATTTGTATTAAAGGTTACATACCGCAATTTACGATTGGGTACTATCACAATACTGTATGTTAATGTAATCAGTATTTTCATTTCATGAATTCATTTGCAGCATGACACTGCAAGGGTATTCTTACATATATTGAAGACACAGTTACTAAGTAGTTCAACAATTCTCCTTTAAGTGGGATTTTTTTTTATCTGATAAATTTTTAGCACAATAAAACCACTCCTAGTTTTGTGTGTGTGTTTTAATTTGCCACCTTTTAAAGTGTTTAGACACTTGGAATACCTAGCAAACTGAATTAATCCACAAATATTTACAAGAAAAATCTATTTAATTTCTTTCTATAGTAACTACCACAGGGACCATTGTAATGAAAAATTTCCCATCTTAAAGAACTAATGCGATTACTGATATAGGGAAAAAAAGTAATTTATATCATCACAAACACGTAAAAGATATAATCCCATATTCACAAAAAGAATCTTTATTCCCTCTTTGAATTCTGAGACAATACAGTCTTGCCTTGAGGAGAACAGAAATATCATGAAGTACCTTAAGCAAGATAATTGTAAGAGAAAAAACTACAATTGCATTATTGTTGTGCTAAACTGTGACATACTTAAAAAGCTAATTTCTTTATTATAATGGAATTTGGTGTGTGTATCCTTTAATCTACTTCAATATTTCTTCACATTTTACACACAAACATACGTGTAAAGTGTTTCCCATTATCAGTATTACCTGGTTTAACAAACTGCAACAAATTTAAAACAATTAAAAATACACTAGAGAATTCCATAAAGTTCACTAGATTTCTTTTTAACAGTTTTGGAGGTAACTGAACATCTAGAGATGTCACAAAAATGTGCAAAAAATGTGAGATTTATGCAACTTAGATATTATTCAAGGAGATACAATCAATATTTTATGAAAAAGTAACATTTGATATGAGTGACTGTCCCAAATTTTACCAAATACATTTCAACCAATCACAATGCTGAACAGCTTGCATCTAAATCAAAAGCTATGCAAACAAAAATATATCCCCAAAATAGGGCTTTCTACAGCTGTGGCAGTTAAAGTGCACTTACTTTCAAAATTCAGTACAGTCACCCTTCAATTTTTCCTTTCAATCAAATAAATTTTAACCAAGAAATTCATCTGCTGTGCCTGGGCATTTCTCTATTCCACAGAAGCAAACATTTGTTCCACTCGTTCTCCTTTAAAAAGTGAATTTAACAAGACTACTAAGACAAAAAGGATGACCTAATTAGCACTATTTAAAGCTTTTATATATAGTACGCTCCTAGTGCTGCCCCTAACTTCCAAGGCTTTTTTCATACTCAATCCTATCACTTGATTTATCTGGCACACCCTGTTACTGCTTAGGCATGCAAACTCATTTTGTGCATTTTCATATTTATCTAACATCAAGGAGTCAACCTGTAAAGAAACTTTTCTGTGAACCTCAATTAAATTAATTGTTAAGTCAGGGGTGGCCTCGACCAGACGGACTGCTGGTCACTGAAGGTCTTCACTGGGTAGACCCATGGAAAACCAGTCAAGGACAACAAAGAAAACCCCCAGAACTGGCAAGAAGTTAGCTACGAGTTAGAAGTCTACGTAACAGCCAGTCTCACTAGTAAAATTAAGTCCTGAACACATGCTCCCCTACTCTTCTTACCACACCAGGTGTGCTAAGCAATTAAACTGTCTTTTATTCCTTACAACTCTTAATTTCTGTGCAAGCACTGAGTTATTACTGCTACACTAATTAAGTTCATTCTGGTTATCTGAACAGATTTGACCAGCTAGTTATGAAAAAGCACCCAATTAAATATAGTAATACTGGGTACGAAATGCAGGTCATAGTAACAAACTACCAATGAAAACAGCCAGTTTTCTGTTCAGGAAGCAGCTGCACGACAAGCCCTCCTCTGGGCTGTTTGGGGCCTGGGCCTGAACATCGAAGCCTTCCCACACACGCAGGCCATAAGCACAGCACAGCTTCACTGCCTCAGGCACTGCTGACAGGCACATGGGGTGCTGGGGACCGCGCTCAGCGCCACCCCTGCAACCCAGCGCACCCTACTCACAAAACTCTTCTCCAGAAGACTGTGCACTAAAAATCAAATCGCGTTGTCTCAGTGTAACGATGGTGTTAAATGTACATCACCTTACAAAGCTGCTGTGCACACAGAATGCCAGTGAAAGCAGAAGTGACACCTATTAAAATATCTACAGTCCACTATACAAGAGACCTTAAACACTTATGAAGCACTAGTCTTTCACATTTGTGCCACAAGTGGAACACGTACTTTTTTTTTTCTAACTTGAATAAACAAATAAAATCTCCAATATCTCTAATTCACCATCATTTAATGTGGAATGGCTTTGTAAAGAAGAAAACTATCTGTAAAAGAAATACATACTTTTTGCAGAATCGTATGTACTAATATGGCTTTTATCATTCAAAACTGAGAATAGTCTTAAATAAAAAGTTTTTAGTTAATATCAGTGTTTTGGAGCCTCCCACTGGCAGCCATCACACAGCTGAAGTGAACTATCAGCTGAATGCAGGGTTTATATCCAGGCATCAATGACTATTTTGCTTTAAAAGAAATGAGTATTTCTGAGTTCATATTTTAAATGCAATTTAAAAGATCATAAAGGAAAAGAACCCAGCATTTACTGTGTGTCTCCCAGCAGACTACTTAATGTTCAAACATCTACTATGCAAAGGTCAAATGATTTCACTGAATGTAACTGTGACAAAAATATTCTGCAGCACTGAAAAAAAAAAAAAAGATGATCAAGGAGAGAGACATGGACCTGAGATCTTGCAAGACTCACAAATAAATAATGTATATTCAGTTCAATAAGAAATAAAACTGCAAAGTGATGTCAGGAGAATGAGATTAAGAGAGATAATAGGTAAAACAAATTATATACTTTTGTATACTTTTGGTAATCTTCATAAAGGAATATTTTAAAGTAATACAGCAAATTATTTTTTATAAAAAAACTTTTCTTACACTAATATTGTTTGCATAGAATTGAAAAAAATGTATTCAAGACAGGGAACCTCTGATGTATTCTGCTGCAAGCAGCAATGTGGATAGCTGAACTTATAAACAAAAATCCAAAGTAAACACTTATGCTGGTTGTAACATACAGAGGGGTAAAGCTGCAGGAAGCATTCATTCAGGAATGAGACAGATTACAGGTAAAATTGATGTGAAAAAAATATTTAATCAAATGCTTATCTGAAACAAACAGCAAAGGCTAATAGGCATAAATTTATTTTCCATTTGACTGTGCTTTCCCTTCCTTGGCATTTCTATCAAATATTTTAGTCTTTCATTCTTTCTCACATAAAGAAGTCAGGAAGCGTGCTGTGCACAAGGCTTGCTGGGGGTCCTGGCTTTCCAGAGCCAAGATCCCAGCAACAACTAAAAAGAGTTGGAAACAAACAAACAAAAGGAATTGCCTGTCTGCCTCTATGATAATCATCTGCTGCTGTACAGGAACTTGGTGGTCACCAATGCACTTGGATCTGGGGAGATCCAGTGGATCTCTCCATGACAATAGATAGATATGTCAAGGGCAGACAGCAGAAATGCAGCTGAGCAGTAAATCCAGAAAAATAAGCAAGAAAAAAAATAGGAATAAAGCATCTAAGAGGGAGAAGAAAGCTGGAAAATAATACAGCCAGACAAAAAACAGAGGACAAGGCAGCAAAGAAATAAGAGAAGAGACAAGGGAAGAGAACGTGGGGAATAAGGTAACTAAGAGCAAAAATACGTTGTAGTGTCCTCTTTGTGGAACAAAATACAGTATTTCTCAAATTAAACAAGTGACAGGTTTTTTGCCTGTTTTGCTGTTTTGTTTTGCTTATAATAAACAAATCTTGGCTGACCTTGTAATCTAATCTAACATCAAAACCTGCATTTTGGTAACTCAAGCAATTGTAGCATGTTAAAAAAAAAAGAGAGAGAAAAAACAGGAATAAAGCTCTGGCTAGATGTTTAAAAAATCATACATTTGATAAAATAACAAGTAAAGATGGAAAATCAGGTGCTAAATTGATATTACAATCTAATGATATTTCTGTTAGCTAGCACACACAAAAAAGTGAACGGTGTAAATGCTACTGATTTTATATATTAATAAAAAGATACATAATATTGACTAATAAATTATGTTCAGAAGCATACATACGTTTTTTTCTGTGCTCAACTAGCTCAACAGCCTGCTTCGCTGAGCATTTTGAAAACCAGTTGTCCCCAAGCAGAACAGTAACCTCATTGGTATGGACAAGTTTTCCTGGCATGAAGGCAAGAGGACCAAAAGGTACCTGTCAAAGGCACAGAAAACAGTGTTGAAAATTGCTAATGAAAATAAACCTAGTCATTCATCTCCTAGTTCAAAAAAAAAAGTAAAATACAGAGTTAAATAAAATTCTACACCAGTTATTTAATGTTAAACCCTTCGAACATATTCAAATGACCAAGTCCGCTTGAATTTAATATTTTAATTACAAAACCAGAAAAGTAGAATATAAGAAGAAAACTTGTGTTGTGACATGAAACTACAGTACAACTGAATAATAATAATATGGAAAGCAAATTAACTTTATCCTAACATGTAAGCTGTTCAGGTGAGTTAAGTTTTTGTTATTCACAGACTACATTCATTTCCCAGTAAAAGCAAGTTTAGCTTTGCTGACATATTTAACATTCTTAAATAGGTTCCCTAACTTCGAAATTCTTGACAAGGTATTCTTAAATGGACAACTCAAATATGAATTGCTTTTTTCAGTATATGCCTTGTTAAGAGTAAGTGCTTAGAAACCTCAGTGTAAGTTCGGGGGACTACCAGCAGGACCACAGTGCTGAACCTCGCTCTGTTTTGTCCTTCACCAGTACGCAGACCTCAGGCAATGTCCCACCAACCAACATCCATCCTCCCATGACTCCAGGCACAGGAAGCAATACTTAACACAGATCACAGCATACGGGACACTGCTTTTTATGACTTAAGACACCTTCTGCAGGCCACATTTGACATGCCGTCCAAGGGAAGTCCTATCACTTTCAGCCCTCATGCACTGCTCCTGCACCAGCCCCTGCACTTGCACCCCAACTCAGAGCAGCAGTCATCTACCTGGCTGCCTTTGGGCATCAATCTCAAAGTCAGGAGACCAGAATTAAAATGGAGGGGGCGAAAAGCTAAGAACCTCAGCCAGCTCAAGCTTTCTTTCTTAAGATAAAAAGGTCCATCTCAGTCAGTTTGTACCAGTTCTTGCTACTTTATTCCTCTGCTGCCCCCCTCATTTCCTCGGGCTAACCACTTGCTTTCCCACCGCAGTTTTGCTGAAGCAGAGCATTTGGCCTGGCAGACCCGGTTCCTTGGAAAGCGGTTTTCTCCAGCGTCAGCATCCAGGAGGTGCCTGTCAGTGCTTGATGCAGCTCTGCAGCAGGCAGGATCGATGCCATGACTAAGCAGAATGGGCTTTTCCTACAGATATACCCTTCCTGACTTGGTTTTCAAGAAGCAGGATGCACCATTTGCCTGTTCATTCTTTCCCCAAAATGATGAAAGCAAAACTGAAAACATGAAAATATTTGGCGAACAGGATAGGAACTATTTATATACATTTAAAATAACAGATGTGAGTTGACATGGCTGCTTTAACTAAGAATAAGCCATATCTATTTTTTTTAGACACTATTTTTTCTGTGCTTCAAAACAACACAATCTTTTTGTTTTACATCATGTGGCCATGCATATACACATGGTCACAGGACTATACACATAACATGTAGAACTGAATCCTCAGCACTGAAGACAGAAACTTTCTCCTTTACTACCTGGGAATTGTGCTCCACTGCTGTCTTACTAACAGCTCAACTGCACATCGAGCCAGGCTGCCAGGTAAGAAAGCAGTTAGGTTCATTGCACTGAAATTAGCTATTCAGTTATTTACAGTACAGCTCCCCCAGCTACAAAGATCTATCTAGAAACAGACCTGGGAAAAGGAGAAAAGGAGGAAGAAAAAAAAAAAGAAAAGCCAAACTGATCAAAATTCTGGTGAGTGCAAGTCAACATGGTAAAGTTTAAACAGGGAGCTGTACAGTTGTTACGGAACATTCGAAGCACAAGAAAAGATAGCTATGTCAATGTGAAGATCAGTGAAACAAAAATTAGCAGCACCTTTTTATGTAAAAATCAATGTTCTGGGGCTTATTCCCATGAATCAGAAAATACTATGGCCACTTGCTTCAAAGGAAGTGACTAAGTACCATAATTCACTCATAATTATAGTTTTCTATACAATAGATTTACATATCAAATGTGTCAGGTTTTGTGTTAGCATTTATGTCATCTGTTCTCAGTTGTCAGTAACACTGTAATTTATAATAGATTTCAAAGAAAAGAGAGAGAAACAAAAGCAAAGGTTTAACTATTATCATCATAAATGTACCATTATTGAGTATTATATGGCAACCTGAGTAACACCTCCCTGCAGATGCAGATACCTGAGTTTCTGAAAGTTTTAGTCCATTATCTTATGTGAACGATACAGTGTACATACCATGATATCATAGGACAGTTTATCAGGCAATGTACGGAGTCGTTCCTGAAGAGCCTCATAATCACTCTCCACCTTCTTCCTGTTGATAAATTTAAGTTGATTCAAATTCATATCTAAAGTGAAGAGTTAAGATTTTTCATCTACTAACTCAACAACTCAAAAAATAAAGAAAACCAAACTATTTTACTCTTAAACACATTGTTTGATAAATTAATAAGTTATTTATAGAAAAGACTTGGAATTACATATAATAGCTAGACTATTTTAGAATAATGTGTATTAAAATATAAATGATTATTTTAGCTGGTGAATGTCTCTGAATTTGTTTTTTTATGGTGCTAAGAATCAGTTCTTTCACTAGGCTTTAGCATATCTCACTTCATGTTCAAGTTCAACAATTATACCACCATCAAGATTTAGAAAAAGAACTGAAAATCCAGTTTATCTTCAGAAGAGGCAAATTCTTCAAAGTGTTACTTGTAATAAAGGATTCATGACCTTGGTTTGGGCTGACATAAATGGACAAAATTTTAACTGTTTCTGATTTTCACATCTACTTTCTGGGCCTACTAAGAGTCAACAGTCCTGAAAGATCATTTGACCACTCTGATTCTGTCCTGTCTTCCAAACCTGACAAACAACACAGGTGTGGAGCATTCCTTCTATTGTTTCTCATAAGCCACAAGACTGCTTTACAAGACAGAAATGGCTTAATAAACTTGGATCAATTATTCCCATGACAGATACCTGACTTTGCAGGATACAGCATTTTAATTGCTATGGGGATTTTCCTTTGTGTGCAAAACAAGCAAGTGTACTCCCTCTAAAAAGTCTTTTTTTCTTAAAAAAATCTTAAACACTTAAATTCTGCTGGAAAGTCTTTTTAATGGACAACTGCCATTCTGAAGATCATGAGAAATCAGCTCCTACATGAAGTATCTAGCATATAAATGTCAGGTTTGATGATATCGTTTACTTGTACTTCAAAATAGTAAACAACCTATGTATGGTAGTAAATTTTGCAATAGAAGGCAACTGAAAGCACGGAGCAGCACACTTAACAACGCTGACCCAGGATGCAAATTACAGGTTTTCTGAGGATGATTCAGGAAAGCAATCTATAAATGTGCTGAAAAATGAATGTCATAGTTGATAACACAATTCTCAAAATATTATCATTGATTTTCTTAGATTCAGAAGCAGAGTAAAATCTCCCTCAGTATTCATTATGAAAAATTATCTGCTACTCCTCTGTTTTGTCTCATTTTCTTCCACAGCTGAACTTTGCTGTAATCACACTACTTCATACCTGGAGTACTTCATATTTTAAGTTGCTGAACTGGTCACGAACAAAGAATTTAGACCACTTGGACATTAAAACTGTATTCCATACACCTAATTTACAAAAGATGCTTGCTACTTCTTTGGTTTGATGGCAGATTTTTCCAATGCACCCAGCAAGTTTCTTTGTCCACTGCCCTCATTTCAGTGACGACGTAATTCACTTCCTTTAAAGAGGAAGGCCAAACTCATGAATCTCAACAAAGCTCACAACATGTTTTGGGGGGAAGCAATATAATGACAACTTGGTATCAGTAACAATTACTTAAGGACATTTACAAAATGCAGCCTTTGACTTGCAGAGATCTGTGTTTTCAGAGAAGAGGACAATGATGCAGACTACTCACTGAAAACCAAGTGACCCCCAAACTGAAGGCCTTGACCTCACTTCAGTGAAAAAGGCCTCCACAGGAAAAGAATGGTATGGGGAAAAAAAAAAAAAAAAAAAAGATCCCACTGATAGCAGGATTAAGCACACCCATTGGTTCATTGCTCAAAGTCACCTGACATTTCTTCATTAATCGGAAAGATTCTGCCTTTAAGGTCTGACTGCTGCCCGTTACCGAATAATCTGATCCAGGTACAGCAGAAATAACTTGCTTCAGATACAGCTGGGTTTTATTGCCCTGATTTACCACATCTTCTACACCAATGATAGCTGGAAGCAGACTCCCCAGTGTGGTGATCCATGGGGCAAGGTGAGGGAAAGAACATTTAGAAAGAGCAGAACGTGTTTCTGCACTCAGTGGAACAACCACCTCTGGCTGGTCAGACCTCCACCACAGGAATCTCTAAGCATTGGACCACCAAGATAAAGAAAATGAAAATCTATCCATTTCATGAGCTGACGTGGAAGAATGTTACTCAAGGAAGGAAGCAGACCTTCCTCTTCATCTAGAGCACGTGTGCCGGTGGTGTGCTTGGTCACCACGTGCAGTGAGGGAGAGGGAACGTGGAGAATGGGTACTAGGCTCCAGCTATGATCATGTATCCAGAAAGGAAAATACCATGTCTAATCCCAGACCTATTATCAGATTCATGGCTTTCAAAATATACTTCAAGGTGTGCACTAAAAAGTGAAAAAGAAAATAATTTAATGGAAATATATTGAAGTTGGGCATTTTAAAACCCTATTGTTATTCACCCAATTCTATTTAACATTCTTCTGTGTCACTGACTACTTAAAAGGTCTTATATGAACAAATTATTCAAGAGAGCAAGAGCACTCAGCTCTTGCACAATCAGGATCTAAATAAGAGTAGTAAATTTTGAATACGTTTTCTTAGAGTAAAAACTGTATGGATGCTCTATAAACTGCTTTTCTACATAAAAAAACATCAGTAAGTTAGGTTTTCCTTATGACATTCTGTGACAAAATCCCCCAAATTCATAGGACCATGGCCAGAGTTTGCTCAAAACCCAATACACAAGCAACCCCTCTTCCCAATGTCTACCCTCCTACCCCATTCTACAAACCCCAGCCAATTTCCCAAACTTCTAAAAAAATGTTCCAATTTTAAGGCTGTCAATTAGTTTATTTCTGAAAAAAAAAATTATGTCTCTTTGTGAAAGAATGTACATGCAGAACTTCACACTGTACCAAATTGGCATGGACACTGCAGAAACTCCCCCAAAAGTACGTGCATTATGGAAATTCTGACCGACTTAACTACAGCAGCACCAGTAGGCACTTCAATAATATTTCCCTTATTGAAAATTAATGCAGTCTCTGAATTTTAAACATAAATGAAACATATTAGTTTTAGATTATTTTTGCAAGCCGATAGTCAGAATTTAATATGACGATGTGTATAGATTGCCTTGATTTTTTTCCTCTTATCCAGTGCTTGCAGCCCATGTGCATTTAAACTAAAAACATTTGATATACACTAAATATAAATTATTTGCTTGGAGATCTTTCGGGCATGAAGAAAAAGCCTCTTAAAATAAATTTAAAATATTATATGCTTGATGGTGTATAACCAAAGGTTTAATCTCACCACTAAAGGGGCAGTTGCTGTGATTCTGCAATAACCCTGCAGACAATAATCAAGACAGCTCCTGTTGTTCTCTCAGTAAAATCATGGTAAACACAGCATGGATATATTGTAATTTGATATCTGTAAGATCAACTGTTATATCTCACAGTAACTCATAATATAAGATTTCATTCACCATTAAATGTACATTTTCCTCAGATGCCACAGAAAACCATTATTTACTAAGCATGTTTTCTATTAACCATAGATTGCCAACAGAGAAAAAAGTGCCCAGAGATTTTTTTTTTTTTTACATAACAAATCATTTCTCTCTAAGCATAACAAACTATGCTTTATAAGATGGTTTATTGGGGGGTAAACAGAGAAACATTACTTTCACATTGTTTGTTTGGTGTTTTTTTCCCCAAAAATGTGCTACAACAATTTCCCTACTTGCTCATAGTTAAAGAGAAAAACAAGAATAATTGATTATACTCTGTGAATACGTGTCCACCTATCAGGCCAATTCAGCATTCATCCCACAAGGTTACTTGGGGAAATATGGTGAATGAGATGGGTATTTACCATACGCTAAGGTTCAGTCTATTTGTGACTTAAAGCAATGGCATCAGTGGCAAATACAAACATCTCAGAGAGAGCATACTGCAATAATTCTGAGCTACCTCCAGTCCCCAAAACATACCTGTCCAATCTGGCTGTCGTTAGAACGGACAGTAGTACAGTAAGTTTACTAGAATACAACTAGGTTACTGATCAGTATTTTAGGCATGTAATCAAACATTTTTCACTTACCAGTGCTGGATTTTTTCTTGGCAGCTAGTGACCACCTGTCATTAAAACAGATAACTGTTCATGAAAAAACAAGGCTAAGCACAGAGCTGCAATGTCAATGTATCAGAAACTAGAACAGTTGTTTTACAGATTTGGTGGTGTCTCTATATACATTTTTATTTGTCAGTGCAAAGGCTTGTGAATGGTAGTTACTAAGCTGCACACTTTATCACACACTAATGCACACTGATAACCACAGAAAAAATTACAGTTTTCAATTCATATTTTGGTACAATACCTGCTCCATAACTATTAAGTGACATATGATATAAAGTAAGCAGTATTTTGTGCGATCTGCAGATCTATTTTCAGTGTTACATGCTTGCAGAATAAGAAAACATAAATATAAGTTATAACATGACATCAATATAACTTCCATACTTATTCACTAAAAAAAAACAAAACAAATGAACTCCACAGCACCAAAAACATTTTTCCTTTATCAGTACATCAACAAATGTTTCCACTAGTAATTTTAATCTGAAAATGCACAAATTAATTTTGTAAGTGTTTAAATAAAAGGATATTTGACCATTATAAGCTGTTGACTTCCA
Organism: Cygnus atratus; assembly: GCF_013377495.2. Lineage (NCBI taxonomy): Eukaryota > Metazoa > Chordata > Aves > Anseriformes > Anatidae > Cygnus > Cygnus atratus. The sequence goes on along the minus strand of NC_066373.1, from coordinate 20,319,691 downwards.
TTCTTTTCTGTCCAGATCAAAAAAAGTAGTTTTAATCTGAATATTTCACTTATTTCTTTATACTGTAGACCTTCCCAAGAGGTCAAAAATAATTTACAAAATAAAGTATATTTTTAAAATGAAATACTTTTTTTCTTTCTTAACCATATTTTTTTGACACAGCAAACAACCAAGATGCTGAAACCTGTGCCCTTCTCTTCCATAATTATGTGGAAATTTTGCCTTTCAAAACATATTCTGATCTCTGAATAATGATTACCAAAAATATAACACAAACAATTTCATTCAATTATATGAAATGTAATGAAGCCATGAGGCAATTAAATATGTCTAGACATCTTCACAATTTTTTTTTATTTTTACAAATTTTGTTTTTCCTGTAGCCAAAATAATGCTAACATTTGAAAGCAATTAATGAGAAAAACAATAACATACATTCAAGTACCACTGAAATCACTGGAGCAGATAATTCTTTTTTTTTTCCCCAAACAACAGAATGAAAGAATTTTTTTTTTAGTTAGCATATGTGCAACTATTGCAGAACAGATCTCAGACCCTGCACTCTGTACTTATATAGGAGTAAAACAAAAACAAAAAAATGGGGCTGCTTTGTGAGCTAGTAATTCTTTAAACAGAGTAAAGTACTTAAATGAAAAGGATCAGCTGTACATTTGTGGTTAGGCTGTTTCATAATCCATCAGGAAATTCAGCCAGGTAGCTTGCCCTGCTTATGCCAAGTTTAAATTTATCATCTGCTTTAAACTCTTATAAATCAAATTCCTACCAAGTATTTTCCTTAATGTGCAAGCTAAATATTTTTAATGTTAAGAATAAATATACAGACTTCTGCAAGATATAAACACAGAAATCTAATTCACGCTATCAACGTTAAACCCATTTCAAGAGCAAAGTTTCCCACAAGGTGTAAATCATACGAGCGCAACTACATTTCCTAACAATGTGAGCACACAATGGAGAGCAACACTACCAAGCCAGAGAATATCCCATCAGGACATTACACTCTTTCAGATTTGGCACTGATTGTAAACTACACAACATAATTAAGCATACAAAAATGTTTATGAAATCCTTTAAGAAAGTTCCAGTTTAATTGCCCCATTAAAGATGAAGATGGAAAAGACAGGAAGCTTCCCATTCCCAATACATGACTTCCCATGCATGAAGCAAGCTAAAAGCACAAAAAGAAAAGCCCTGCAAACCGTAAGAGCAGCATGTTCATTAACCTCTACATGATAATCCTTTCGTAGCTGCATATTAACTAGTTACATATTCATAATCATTTACATTATTTAGAGGACCTTCTATGAAAATTTCCAGGCTATATCCATTAGCTACAATGTTAAAGGTTACAGAAGATAGTCTACTTAATGTTTCCTGGAAGCTTTTTTAATTGGTAAACATGTAAATTGGGCACATATGCTTTTATGTTTTAAAAAAACAGTCCATCTTCAAACAGCATAGGGGCATAGGCTGTTTCCATCGCCCTTTATCCCCTTAAAAAAAAAAAAAAAGAAAGAAAAAAGGAAATCAATAACACCAATCAATTTTAATTTAATTCTTCTTCTTTGATATAATCTCTCTTGAAGGGATACTAAAGGGTGGAACCAACAACAAACCTTTTCATTTCAGTGGCCAGAATAAAATGAGACCTTTTATAGAAGCGCTAAAATATACCACCTTGAAAATGTTTTAGACTTAACTTCTGGTACTGAACTCTATTTAAAAAATATATATACATATTGAAAAACAGAAGGAGATCAATTATGCATGTGTTCCTTATTAGGTCAGTCGCACTGTTTGGATAACAACTGGTTTTATCATAGCAAAGAAACAAATTGATAAATGTATACACAAATCTTTGATTCTTTGCCTTTAATCAAACACATGAAAATCATTAGTCTATCTTCCCCACATAATTTATATTTGGAATTACAATTAAAGAATGAAAACTTCTCCCAGGGTAAATAAAATAAATCACCTGTTTGTTTGTTCATTTAAGTTCAATTTGTCTAGGCACCAGTGCCACCAACTCTGCACTGCTTCTAAGACACTAGAGTGGAAGTGGTATCAATAAAATCTGAATTCTTACCTTTTAGGCATAGCAATATATGAATTTGTGAACGCACAGTGTTATCGGTGGCTTATCTGCATGCTATAATATTTATTGAACTACTCTTGCAGCAAATCTAACATTAGGTAATCGCAAGTCTGGTTATTAAAACACGGCCCACTGTTGGCAAACACATTCCACAACCTCACAAGAAAACAAATAAGTAGGTATCTGGTTTCCTTCCTTTCCCCCACCAGCAGTTTGTTACAATCCAGCACTTCCCAAGCCCCTGCCCTGAGAGCACCACAGCTGCAAGGGCAGCTCTGCATGCCCGGTGCCCATGGCATAACGCCTTTGGGTGCAAATCCGACGGTAAAGTGCATGACGTGTTGGCTCTGCTCTCCTTGCTGCTACACACGGAGCTACTGAGAGGGAGGCGTACATTACTGCTTTTAGGGAAGCTTGAGTCTGGGTCTAACAAGTGCTGTCAGAGCAGTGCGGGAGAAGCAGCTTTAGAGCTGCACATCAGCTCCCAGGAAGCCCCATTCCCACTGTCCCCACCTTAACACTGGGCAGCTGGTCGGCTAATGAGTCAAAATCACCCCAAACAACGCACACCATACAGCCACAGACACTGTCAAGCTGTCTGAGGGAAGAAAATCCCTTTTCTCCAGTGCACTTTCTTTTTGGTCTATTTATATTCCACTTTCTCCAGGATCTTCTATATGAAGAGCTCAAAACCTTTTCCATGAATTAAGGTGTACAGCACCTTGGGAAAGTGCTGCACTGACATTATGGGCTGAGTGACTTCACCAGGAAGGCTGCCCAGAAGCAGAGCTAGAACCAGGTGCCAGAGCCCCTGACTCAGCAGCCAGGCACTGTAGCCGCTGGCACTGCCACGCTGGGAAGGAAGATGCATGGGATGGATGCTGTAGCATGAAGCTGATTCTCACCTGTATGTGCCCACAGGTCTCTGCTCTGTTCCCCATTACTGTATGCGTATTTGCTGCTTCTCCTCAGCAGGTCCGCACCCTCATGTAAAAGGGTACCTTCTTTATACCTCATTTTTTCTTACCTGTTGCTTCTTCATGTGCTCCCGTAACTTACAGCTGAACACAGTTCTCTGTGGTGCTTCTGCTTACCCAGGCGGTGCACAGATAGTTCTGCTCTGCTCTCCAGTCCAAGACTATTTTATTTTATTTAGCTCGTTCCCTAAGGTGGAGTGCAGGAACCCGAATGCCTCTCTGAACTAAGCCGCAAGGCACTGCCTACAAAGGTGGTGGGTTTAACACATTGAGGGCAATTCTTACCTTTCTCTCTTATATTGTGAACAGCATTAAGGCAAGCTGCCATGGTTTTATTTCATTTATGTCTCGGCTTGTGGAAAGTGCTGTACCCAACTCACACTTACATCCAAGTCCCAAGAACTAGAGACTGTTATTTCCAGGATGAAAGCTAATTTCAATGGAAGATTAAAACAAAAATTCCCCATCAGGTTAAGAATAATTCTGAAACAAACAAGAGGTTACCTCCACACTTCGGGCATGAATCTCGAAATACACACAGCACAAAGTTTCCACTTTAACAGGGAGTTTGGCCTAAAAGGCCAAACATGTGCTGTTTCCATATGCATACTTGCATGTTTTACTTCAAAGCTGTGGTTCTCAATCTGGTTGGTCTTCGGAAATTAGAAGCTAGGGAAATAGATCTAATCCCAGCTCTGATTTCTTCTATATGGCCTGAAGCAAATCACAACCTCTCAGTCTACATTTCTTCATCTGCAAAATGGGGATAATAGTATTAACCTACCCACCTCAGAGTGTTTAATGATGATTAATTAATGTGAGAAAAGCACTCTAAAGATGTAAGAGCACTATATAAGTGATAAAGCATTATTTACCACTTGAAAAGTAATCTGAATAAAATCAGATATGCAAGTAATTTGTTTACATGTAGCAATAATATAATTTGTGACTATTTAATCTTGAATTAGTCTCACTTTAAACATCCCTTTCAATCACATTTCCAGTTACTTAGGGAAAATGGCAGTATGGAATACTTTTTGTGGAAGCAGAGCAAGTAATGAGACAGTAATTAAAGTAAGGGTCTAATAAAGTCTAAAACCAACGATTTGCCTTCAGGAGAATGTCCCTGCCATTTGGGACTGTGTAAAGATCGCAGCGTCGACCTTGGTTCTCATGCTCAGAACCTTCTGCAAACTACAGCGAAAGCATATGCTGGTCTTCTGCAATGCAGATCCATGTTTACAAGGCTCATGATAAATCCAAGGTAATTTCCTCTACTGACCTAATTCAGATGACTCTCCTGAGTTTAACTGCTTAACCTTGTACACGCAAGTATTTACTTCAGTTGATATATACACATGAGCCACCTCCATCTATAAACGTTTGCAGTATCAAGACCCACTCTGCCATACTACTCGTATGCGTAAGATTTCTGTCACACCCCAAAACCATAAAATAAAATTAAACTTACTGACGAAATAACATAACCAGTTCACAACATGACTTTACATTACAGAAGAACACTAATGGGTGGTCAAACATTTAATCACGTCTTGGTAACAAGGATGTAACAAGCCACACGCAAAATAAACATTTAAAATGAATTTTCATTTTTTCCTCTAGGAAACCACACAGTAGTTGCCTAAAACACAGCAGTCACTGATGGAGAAAGACAGAATTAACTTTTGCACAATTGTTTTTCCTAGAGTCCCATTTTCAATCAAAAAATGAAATAAAACTATTAAAAGTTCTTCAGTCTGTTGCCACAGTGTATGATCTAAAAGGAAAGGAAGAAGGCATTTCTAAGCTTTCATATTCATTTATTAAATCATATTACTGAAAAACACTACATTTCAACAAATTATTAACATACGTTCCCCTTCAGGTGGAAATTTATGCCTTTTCAAGAAATGTATTTGAGAGAAATACTGAAGGAAGGGAGAAAGGAATTTGAATCATGGCAAACATTTCTTTCTAAAGGAAAAAATCTTCCTGTTTAAAAATATTATCTCAGATTTTACTTATCTCTACAAGAAAGCAAGTGGAGATCTAGTGTTTTTGTATTAATTGTGCACACAATTGGCTCTCACATTTTTACAGAGAGATTAGTATGTAACTACGATTTATCAATACACCGAAACTAACTTAGGACTAAAACGACTGTTGTGAACTTAAGAATTGTACCTGAACCATCTAGGAATTATAAAGCAGGCAGAAAAATGCCTCATCTCTCCTTTGCCAGCTGTGAAATTCTGTCCTCTCAAGACTATTTTATGTTGCAATCCCTGCTCTGGCTGTAGGTCACGTAGACAAACGACTTGCAGTTACTTTGCAGTAACTCTACATGCGCGTACCGAAGCGTGGCTGCCCGCTCCGGTGAGCCAGCCAAGCAGGCAGTGCTGTGTTACATGAGGTGGCACCCTTCTTCCCCAGGTCCAACTACAAGCTCCCAGCGCCCGTTTTGCTGTTTCAGATCCCTTTGTCAGTCATTTCAACTCTCAAACACAGCAAATGGAACTCTTCTGCTAGATGAGTGAGTCAAATCAGCTCTGAGCCAACAGAACTGGTGCAAGCAATGAACAAAGCGGAGCAAGGTCTTGTCTTTCCCTGGCAGCAAGGCAGTAGCTGTGTCATGTAACTTCATCTTGAGACAAACCTAAGGAACGCATAACTTAATATTTTAGCTTCCTTTGGGTGAACATAATCACGTGGCTATACCATATCCATGCTAGCTCACATACCAATACAGCAGTAGACACAAGCATGAAACTCCCACGATCTAACCTACCAAACGTCTCAGGCAGGTTTGGCAAGCTTTGATGTAGCCTATGGTGCAACAACTATGCTGCTAGCAATGCCCAAATTAACTAGCTTAAACTGCCTCACAGACATACCTTCAGGCTGTGGTTCAACGCTCAGCCCCAGACCTGAGCAAACCAGCCATCAGTCCCTCCCTGTCTCCAGCTACTCAGCTCCATTGCCTCATCCTTCCAACCCCGGCACAATCTGCTGGCACACATTTGTGATGTTGCACTTTCAACCAGATTAGGGAACCACTCTGGCTGAAAAATAATCCAGGGAAAAAAAAAAAAAAAAAAAAAAAAACAACAACAAAGCTTGTTTTGTTTTTAAGCTGGACCAACCCAGGTCACTAAGCAGTGTCACAAATGTGCCACTCCAGAAGTGCTCAAAGGCATAAACAAGCAACCACAACAAAAACTAAGATTAAAAATCTTTCACCAGGTTAGAGTCGTCTGCTTCTTGGATAACTCACATGATCATAAATAAAATTTTCAATCAGGCATCTGAGACTGTTGCTCGGAACTGCTTTGACTTGGTACAAGCACGGCTGTGGCTCCAAGGGGCAGCCCAGTTTCACCCATTGCTAGCGCAACACTTCCCCAGCCACATTCGTGCTGGCATTTGGCACTGCCGTCCTGGCACGTGTTACTGGATTCCACTTACCCCACAGCAACCTGACCACAAGTGCCGATACAAAGGTGGTGGAGGGATTCACCTTTTTATGGCAGCCAGTTCTTCAGTCTGTTTACACTGATAGTGAAACAGAAGCCTTTGGGCTAACTCATTTCACAATTCTTGTCACTATGTAAACTACTGGGTACTTAATTCATATTAACAACAGCAAAGACAAATATTGCTACTCTGGAAGATACCACAACATTGACTAAGAAAGTAAAAGGGATGATCAGTTTCGGAGGAAGCAATTGTCCAGGTTTATTTTAAATAGAATATGGCAAATGAAGCTTCAGATGGGACCTTTTAAGCAGTATGTTGAACAAAGCTTGAGACATTATGTCAGTTTTTCTCAAACAGTTAGTGTGCAAAATGAAGACCTGCCACCCTGGTGTCTTGTATCCAGGCCTTCTCTAAATTCTGCTAACTTGAATGCAGGCTTGAAAAAGTGCGATACCCTGGGAGACGCTACACTGGAAGGCACACTGACTGACTCATCTTCTGAGCCCGCAGGCAAACAGCTTCAGGTTTCCCGTGACTCCTGCAGCAGTGGGAAGTGTACAAGAGTGTGCTCAATTTCACCGCTCCCTTTCAGGCTGCACGAACAGCCTTAACACTGCCATGTTGTTGATTTCATGGCATAGATATTACTTGAAAAAGACTTGAAAACAGAAGCAACTAGCCACATAAGTAAATCATATAAGAAGGAAAAACAAAATAAAACAGCATTAAGTTTAGGATTCTGCGATTTGTTACCACGTAACCGCCTACAAGTTGTTTAACTGTTAATAAACTGCAAGTACCCAGCATCTTGAGCACAATTTAGAAATTGAAGACCATACAGTCTCCACCAACCAAATTCATAAAAATTAAGAAAGTCATAATGCACAGTGGCTATCAAGTTACAGTTAGTTATGGTAATAGCTATACTAAATCTAATTGTGCTTCGTTGTCATGATGAGTGACAGGAGAGCCACTTCCTTATCCTAATTCTCCTAAAAGAAAAATAAAAAAGTGTGTTTGTCAGTGCAAGTGAAAAAAAAAAAATCCTATTGCCAGATAACACTGGAATCCATCAGACTCTCCATGACTGTGTTTGCACTCTACAAATGTCTCCTGGGTCTAATTGGTTCTGTAATGCCTCCCATTACGCATATCTTCATTGCATTGCTCGGAAGCTATAGAACGCATGAGCCCACTGTAAATCCACTGTCTTTAGAAGTGTTACCAAATCACACCAATCCGACTTGTCAACTTCCTATCAGATAGTAATCCCAACCCATTTGATCACAGGAATAAATATATATCAAATATTATGTTTAAGTGCAGTCTCTATAGAATGAGAATCCACCTATTTAAATATTAACTTTATAATTCGTGTACTAACTTGCAATAGATTTAACACAGTATTTTCAGCTAACATATATTGCTTTTGCAAGTAATCCATGATACATATATTATATTCTTCCAGAAATATTCAAAACTATACGCAGGCACTGTGTTTCCAATGATGGTCTTTATCATGAAAATTACTAGATATTCTTCTGTAATTTATCCCCAAGATGCACATTCTAAGTCATGTTTTTATACAAAGTGCCTTTAGTGGGAGCACTGAAAATTGCTTTTAACAGTTTGGTCTTACTATCACTACAAATTAACAAGATGAAATCTGTCCAACAGGCAAGCAGTCCTAAACAAGAATTAAAATTACTTTTCACCAGAGGTCATAAACCTGGAAGTTGCAGCCTCAATCAGATTAAAGATAGAAAGTCACGAACATCCTGTTCTTTTAATATTTTTAAACAGGAAGGAGGCCTCAGTTCGGGTGTTCTCCACAGCAGCCCTTTAGCACTTAAAATCTCAAAACTCGTAGCTAAACCAGGGTTATGCCCGGATGGTAAAATAATCAACAGTGATTCAAATATTATCTTTAATTCTGCAGACAGACAATGCTGTGTTTCACTACCATACTAAAGGTTGCCTTCAGACTAATGGGAATAAATGGGTTTCTTTATACTTAATCAAGTGTCACTAGGATAGCACAATATCACTCTGATTAAAAGAAATATATGTGCCCGCTTAAATGCCAACACATACAGATAATAGTTCTAAGTAATTGTACTATTCGTTATGATGCTGGTACTATGATTACTAGCTTACCACAGTACTAAATAACTACATCTCCCTATCTCTCTTTGTGGTAAGTCCAAAACATGAGTCTTCAAATTCAGTAATTTTGTGAGAAAAATATGAATATCTGCAAAGAAGCAGCTGAAACGAAACGACCTCCTCCATCTTAAAATACAATATTTTCATAACTGAAAATACTGTTGTAATCCAATTATATATATTCATTGCATAGAGGGAAAGTCTACTATATCTTCATCATGACACTCCATTGTAACCAAGATATGTAGTTCTTTAGTATAATTTCATATTGAAGCTGAAGTGATCAATTTTTTTTTGGCAATTTGCAGAAATTATGTAAAGTTTCCTTATGATAAAATATAATTTTGGTACATCAGCCTAACAGAGGCTTAATTAATGGTCTCCTGGGCCTCTTTTGCACTGGAGCAGATCAGTTTAAGATCTTAAACTTGCTCACAGAGGGGTCTTACCACGAACTGGGAATAATTCCATGTGGTTATGACAGGCATCCACTTACACATTAGGCCTGACTGACAACAATGTACCAGCTAAATTATTTTTCACCAAGTTCTGCCACCCTGAAAATGAACAGGCAGGTTACTATCACTGATTACCAGTCTAACAGGTTACTATCCATGCAGACTGGGCTACGCAGTGCGTTCCAGCAGATCGTCTCACTGTCCATCCACATTAACGGTCAGTCGATTACGCAGATCTTCTGGTAATTACCTGGTGTGCTACTCAAAAGCGGACACTGTTTTGTGGACAATATGCCAGGCGAGACACACGATGTACACCATGCATGAGTTATTCGGTTTTCTTAACTACAACAGGTGACAAAGCAATGCACACTGAAGACAGAAGTCCTGAACTGAGGAGCTCTACTGCATACCACAGAAACACCTTTAAACATTTTTTAATGTATAGAAAAAATAAGAAGCATGGGGACCGTGGGCAAACATGTATTTGTGGCTCTAACACACTGAATACGGCCCCGGGTGCCACCTGTGCTGCAGGGCTGAGGCCCCCCAGCCCCACACCACACCGGCTGGGTGAGCACGGCCCACTCGCGAGGGAGCAGCACCCCACGCTCCGCGCCGCGGCACCCGGCCCCCCGCGGCTCCCCCAGCCCCTGTCAGAGGGGCTCCATGTTTGGGGACTGGGCCGCCCCCCCCGCCCGTGACGTCACCGCCATCACGTGCCCAGCCGCCGCAGGCAGGCCCGGCTCTGCCGTCCCGGTGTCCCCCGCCCCCCTCTTCCCCCCCCCCGCCCCCCGCCCCCTCCCGGGGCCCGGTCCTACCGCCCCAGGTCCCCCCGCCCGGCCCTGCCTGGCCCGGCCCGGCCGTTACCTTCTGCTGCTCCTGGCGGAGGCGGCCCACCAGCGCGGGACTGAGCGGCGAGGCGCCGCCGGGGCCCTCCATGGCCCTCGGGCCGGCAGCCCGTGAGGGCGCCGCGGGGGACGGAGGAACGGGGGCGGGGGAGGTTGAGGCGGCCGGGCCGCGCCGCGCCGTGCGGGGCCGATCCGATCTCCTCAGCAGGGCGAATGAGTCCTATAGAAATGTTTGTGCAGGGCGAAGCGCCGGCTCCAGAGCCTCATCCACGCGGGGGCCGCCGCCGCCTGGGCCCGGGGCGCCGCTGTCGGGGAAAGCATCTCACACTCGCATTCTGGGCCGCGCCGCCGCCGCTGCCGCCTGGGCCCGGCTCCCGCTGCGCCGGCGGGCCGGGAGAGCGCCAGCAGCTCGGTGCTGGCCGCCGCCTGCCGCCTGCCTGCCTGCTGCACTCTGGGTAGCCAGCCAGCCTCCCAGCGCCCGCGGGAGGCACCCGGCTGCGAGCCGCGAGAGGCGGGCGCTCCACACCCACGCCCGGCCCGGCCCGGCCCGGCTCGGCCCGGCCCGGCCACACACCGCGCCTCGCCGCCGCCTGTGTCAGCGCCGGGCGGCCGAGAGAGGCCGGGAGACCGCCTCTACGCCCCCGGGGCTCCGCCACCGCGGGGCGCCGAGGGGCAGGTGCCCCCGGTCGCAGCGCAGGCCCAGAGCTCGTAGGCCTCGGGTTCAGAAAATCGAAGCCCATCTGTGAGGCATTTTCCATCTGTGAAGCGTTTTGGTCGATCTACAACAATATTATACACACCTAGGCATGCATAAACACATAACTGTGTATCTTCTGTAGCATGAAGGTTATACCACAGCAACTAATCTCACAGTGTCCATTCTCACAAATTCACAACGTGAGGATTTCTATGACCTGCAGGATGGCAAAATACTTTTAAAGATTCACTAAAATCAGTGCAGCACTCAGGCTTGCCAACGCTGAACAGTTACGCATGGCGAGCTAGTGGTGGATGGCCACTCAGAGTGCCACGCGATAACTTATATGCAGTAAATTCATTAGCTAATTTCATGAACGGTATTAGGCACGTCCAAAGTAACATGGTGGCAGTGGAATGCAGCCATACCTTAAAGCTGCACACTACAACAGCCAGCATGCCAGATCACAGTGCAGCTAAAGAGCTGAGTAATTTTGGGGGGAACTTGACTGACTGCCACAAAAAAAACTAGCAGTCATGTTTTAACTTCTACACTCTGAACACCATGTAAGTGGGTTCAGTTACACATAGACCTTTAATTTACTGCTGCACCTTTCCCTTGAGTGAATAGGGGTTTGTAAACGCCCAGTGTACAAGTTCATCAGTAGAGTAGGGGTGCTTCAGTTGTCCCCTCTCCCCACCAGATGCTGGCAGGTTTGTCATAGCATGGTGGTAGAAAGACGCATCTGCCCTACATGTACATCAGGGGTTTCTCTCTCCTGCAAAAGAAGCAAGACTTCCTTTCCGTGAGCAGAACTAACCTTGTATACACCACAAAACAACTATTTATGTTATATACAAGACATAACTATGTGCTGTGCACTTTTCTAAACCCAGGTTCCCATCCCCCTTTAAGAGCTTGTAAAAGCTCCACAGATGAGGAATTTAGAAACAATTTTCAAAGCATGGTTACTCAAGCTGGAAGTTAGCTTTTAGCCAGACTTTAATACAGCTTCCAATATTGCAAATAAAAATTTGCAACTGCAGCTGGGTAGTTTGGTTTATGAAATAACTACATCCATAATCTTCAAGAATAATTGAAAGTTAGCTGAAATCTCTGGCACGTATTTGTCACGGGGGGATTCTGGATCCTTTGAACAGACAGGATACTTCTATACATTATCTTCAGAAAACAGCTCACTAGCAAACTCCTAGCAAATATCTCCCTTTCAGTCTGTTTAGAACCTCTTCTAAACCTTTTTCCAATTAACAGTGTTCACAGAGGAGATAGTACAAATACAGGTAATTTATAAATGCTTTAGTTTGATCCTGTGTCACCTCACAGTTTGATTGGACAACAAAACAGATGCACAACACGAGGATACGTATTTTAAGATTTTAACTTGTTGCCAGAGATAACAAAAAAACACTTAGCTAACAAGGGGAGCCACAAAGTAAGAATTTTATATGACAAAATATTTTTTTATTTTCTAAGTAAAGTAAAAAAGACATGCAACCCCTTCTCTTGCATCGTGTTTCAAAGACTTCACTATTTCATGTGCCACAAGTACATCATTCAGTCCCTAGAATGTATTGCATTGAACACTTCTGACAGTTGGCCTACATAAGAGGCTACATCATTATCAGCATAATGACTGTATGGGCTTGGTTGCACTGACTAGAGTATGGAATAGTTTACTGCATCCTTTTGTACATTTTGTTTTTCATCTGCCAAAGAAAAAATGTTGTAATAGTGACAAACAGATGGGATACGGCATTCGCCAAAAAGGAACACGAAGCATGTCTCTGGGTCGCATTCTTTTGCACTTATAACCTGTACAAAACCATTGTAAGTGAAGCTTACGTGCTCTCTTCCAAGTGGATGACTTAGCAGTCAGCAAATACATCTGTACTGTAGCTGTGGCTGCTAGCAGTGCTCTTATGAGCACCCAAGCCGGCTAGATTAGATGACCTTTTGCAAATGATAAATTGGTGCCATATTTTTGGTTCTGGTATTAACAGGGCAGCTCTACCTGTGAGAGCAAAGGATTAGAAGCCAAGTTTTGGAAAGGCCAAGTTAAGTTGGCAGCGGAGAACTGCACACCAGGGCTCTGAAGCAAAAGACATTTGGTGATGAAGGCTGCACCTTACCCCATAACTCCTGAAATGTCATTCATCACTACTCCACAAAGAGGGATAGCACAACAGAAGGAGGAAAAAGGGAGAACAGAAAGAAGACAGAGAGGGGAAATGGTCTGGCCAGCCTATCTGCTGAGAGAAACAAAAGTGAACTGGGGAAAAATGATGAAATGGAGCTCATAGTTACCACGTTGGAGAGTATGTTATCCTGAATATCTTCTCCTGTGAGAAGAACACATCCTCTGAAATCAAGACGCAGCCTACGAAGACCACCTCTGTTGTCAGTATGTGTGGACAGTCTGATAACATGAATCATGAATGAACTCCCCAGACCAACAACAGGCTTCCTGATCTGTTTTAGGAAAAATTCAAACTCATCCTCCTGGCATAGGATATACACAACATCACTGTTGTGTTTTTTTTCTTGGATCCATCTCCAAAGTGCATGTTTTAGGTTTTTCTTTTCTTTTCATTTTTAAACCACAAACATTACTGTATAGTGCGTTACTATGGTTGCAGACAACCTGCCTTCTACATGGGTGACTACAAGTCTTGAATCTTGAATCTTGCAGAGCACTAATTCTAATGGACAGTTCATGAAAAAGAATGCAGTAGTTGGAATAAAAAATACAGTATCCTCATGTTAAAGCTTATTCAAAATCAAAATGTCATAAGATTAATATTATAATCATATAATGAATATTATTCTGACTGTAAAACTCTCAGTACATGCTCATTTTGAACTCCTAAAGAGACTCTTAAGTTTCTTTTAAATGTTAAGTCTTTTTTGTTGTTGTTGCTGAGACTTGACAGATGTGCACCAGCAAGAATTTTAGAACTGTCTCAGCTCTGCCAATCCAAAAGTTTTTTTCCAAACCATACCACTATCAACACTTCTAATGAACATTCTTCCTAAGATTGCAGTTATACCCTTTCGTCTCTTTTTTGAGCTTCCTCTTGCAAAAATTTATGGCCACGAGCCTCCCTCCATCAATAAATCTGGAAGGAGACCCAGTCCCTCTGGGCTCAGTGGAACTGCTTAGCCAAGTGAAGATATTCAGTGCTTGCAGAGCCGTGGTCAAAGGCTGCATCTCCTTCAGTCTAATCAGTCTGAAACTGTCAGTATTTTTTGTGTTTAGTTGATGACAATGAAGTCAAACCGCTAGACACCTTTCATTGCCCAGAAGTAGAATGAATAAGGGTTTTAAATGGCTGTTGGTCTGAAACATCAGCATGTGATAGTGACATTAGCATGTTCAGTGGTGCCCTTTGAAGCTTGTTTTCTCTACACTGCCTTTTCTCATTAAAGATAAGAGGCTTCAGAGATGACACCAACACACTACTGATTTTTCAGTTACATGCTTAAACAGCTTAACTCCTGCTTAAAATGTAGTTTTGGGGGCACTAGGTAACAGTTAAGTATTTGTTCAACACAACCAACTTACCCTCTCCTTTGCCATCCATCCACCCACCTATCCCATGTTTAACACTAATATGTGAGAACAATCAAAACACTGCACCCTCAGGTTCAGCTCTTTGGCAGGATTGTGTGTTAAGTAGGTTGATGCTCATTTCTTTCCAAGGGGCCTGATTTTCTGTTACATGAAGATTTAAGCTATCGCAACATAAAAGGACCTTAAAGTCTGCCAGTGCATTGGTGGTGATGTAGAGGAGCCTGAATTTGGGTTAGACAATCAACATATAGAAAATAACCAGAAATTACCCATACATATGCATACATGTATCCACACACATCTTTGAGCAGCTATTTAAGAAGAGCTGGGACAGGCTGCAAGCTTTCCTGGCGGAAGCATCTGTAGAAATCTTGTTTCCTGATCCAAAACACATCTACGTAAAATATGTGGTATCTTTGGAAGGCAAGATAGTCAACTGTTAGTGTGCTCTGTTTTACTTTTATGTTTGCTAATAATAATAAAGAAATTAACATAATTTATTTTTATGATACTAGCATGCAATAAAGCTCCAGGCACCTTGCAGCAGCACAGCTGACTGTATCCTAGCTCTTATACCATGAGTGCTGTCCTGGCTGGTTTAATACATGAAACTTGGATGCTTTATTTGTATGCTTTGTAGTTGCTCCTGCCATCTTGGATTAGTATCACCTAGAAATCCTAGCTTTTCTGCATGTAGTCACACCCAAGAGGAAAGCCTGACTCAGAAAAGATTAGTGTCACTTTGCTTTTTTCCCCTCATCTTTTCTCTGTTAAAGGAGGAGAGCTTTCTGATCATGTCAGTATATTAGTAAAGATAGCCTAGATAGCTGAATACCTTAAGGGCCTCAATCTCCTCTCATATGTACGAGAATTAAAGCTGGTATAACTCTGTTGAGTTCAATGGTGATTTATACCTGCATAAGTGAAAGCAGAATCAAGTTCTGAGATTTTTATGAGGTATACTATGAAATTTGTTCTTTTAGCTTGTTAAACAGACAGCACCAAGTTCATGTTTCCATTAAAGAGAAGATTGTGACATTAAGGATGGCTTCCACCCAAACTATTTACTTTTGTATTCATTTGCAAAGGTGGTTATGAGGGTGGCAGTGCTAGAGTTGTATTTACACGAGCTCGGTGAACAGATTTAGGCATCTCCAACACTGCAAGTGCACTGGTTCTTTTCTAGTATTCGGGTACACAAACTGTTTTCAATGTAGAAGCTGGCAAATGTGCATACGGGCTGCATGCACAAAGCAGATACCACATAAAATTTGTATGAAGGTTTGCATTTCCCTTTTGCAAGCCAAAATAAAGCTTTCAAACTTTGACCCATGGCAGCGTGCTTAGGCCATGTAACACATCACATCCAGGCAGGAGCCACCTGGACCAGGCCCACGAAGAGTTCTGCACCAAAAGCGGCACTGTTAAATACTCTCTTACTTGATATATTTTTCTGCCGATTGTCAATCAAGAGCAGCTTTTTGATGTGACAGAGATAGCCAGTTTGACACCGTTAAACTCTCAGGAAGCTGTTCTTTGTTTCCCAGTTCCAAGGCCCAGAAGGTGTGCCTGCTAGCTGCGTGTTTCACACAGGGTTCTTTCAAAGCCACAGAAGCAATGGTTGTCCTGAACAAGCAGAGTCTTTTCTCTGTGCTACAGCAAACCAGTGTCACAGACTTAAAATGCTTCCCAAACTTTTTACCTGGGTTTCTGAAGGTGAAGTAAATCTTCTAACTACAAAGGTTGGGTTTATCACTACTTTCTGTTAATAACTTTGTCTATCCTTTTAATTGCAATTTCTTATTCACTTCAGAGAACTATTTACATATATTTACATATATTTATTTATATGCTTTAACAAATGTACTCATGTGAAAACAGGGCATTTCCCTGACAAGCTTAAACCTGTTTCCCTATCATCCAACGTTGCTTTTATTTCACCTTTAGTTTCTTGTTATTTATCCCACTCTGAAGTACTCTATTTTGTTGCTACAGATATCTTTGGTTTCCCGATATCCTACCAGTTGTTTAATTCTTCCCCAGTAAAATTTCAAATAGTACTAAGCATTACATTAAGCTTTACTTAAAAAATGCCACTGGAGTAAGAAGGACTAAGACAAACTGAAGGAACTGCTGCTACAAAACCAAAAAGCATTATGATTCACTCCTGGATGCCCTTTCTTAAACCTGTAATCCCATTTACTGAAACAGTCCCCATGGTTTCAGTAGAAGTACTTAGATGATTAAGGACTCTCCTCGAGGGAGTAAAATTCAGTTGACTTGTCTAAAAAAGACGAGTTTCTGTGGAGGACCTAGGCTAAGTAGGCTCGTAATACAATTTGAACTCTTTTTATGTCACCAGATCAAATCTGGTCTTGGTAATAGTGAGAAATCATTACCATCTGAATTCTAATCCATGGCATATGTAATCAGGGCTGGGTGGTCTCATAACTTCTAGGAGAGCGAGCCTCATCGCTCATAAACCACCACTGCAGGTGGCACTTAAAATGGAGGTCTCGAGGCTCAGTGATGTAAATCCAGCACTTTTTACCACTGTTGAATTCACACAATATCTTTAAGAAAATGTAACAGTCAGTTAGCTTTGCATTTTCCATCTTCTGAAGGTTTCTACTAGAAGCTTAGCGTTATTATTTAGGAAAAAAAATTACAAGTGCTTACGTTGTTTGGAATGATGTAAACTACAAATATGTGAGAAATCTCAGTGAGGTGATCCCAGTCATTTAGTCTAGCAGTCCTTGGGCCCAAAAGAGGAGAATGGTTCCAAAGATGACATCTATTTTTTCAGGTCACATGCACAGATAGAACCTATTTTATATAATACAGCAAATTAGGATTGATTAGACTCCTATGCAAAAGATGTAAGCAGATATTTCCACATCTTTTGACGTACCAAATATAGTTGATCTAGATGACTAATAGTTTGAAATATTCTAACCATTTTAATCAACCTGAACTGGGCACTATCTCAGTTTTATAAGATGAGCCTTAATCTGTTTACATTCATTTACTACTTTACACTGCAAGAAAGTTACTGCCTGACCATCTTGTTAACTCATTTCTGTTTCAAAGTACTACACAAACCCAGTCCACGCTGCTACAGCAACAGCTACCAGGCATCCTTGGGCTGGCATCTTCATGGCTTAAAATTTGCTTAGAAAATTAGTAGCTAGCCCAAAGGAGAGCCCAGCCAACAGCAAGAACATCATTACTTGTGGTAGCAGAACTAGAAGGACAGCACCTCTGAACACCCGCTCAGCAAGACTTTTGGTCGGTGGCATTAAGTAAATGAAGGGGAGATACAGCAACATTTACCATCCTTGGGAAGCAAAATTGACAGGGCTGATTCCACGTAAAGATCCCTCAACTTGGAGCAGGTATATTTGCTCTCAACTAAAAATAGCCTGGCTCTCCTCTAAAAACAAGAGGTTTTGACATGAGATGGCCATGATAGGGGAGCTGCTGTTTACATACAAAAGTGATGCTGATAAGCAGATGGGATATTATTTAGTTCAGTGAAGAGTAGATACTATTTTTACATTTGATTTCAGTGTATTTTGATTTTTTTCGAAAAGCATCTAGAATTTAGATGTGTATTTATATATAATAAATCAAAATAAGTGAGAAAGCAACAGAATAAGGAAATGAATACTTTCAATATGTTTCATTTTAAAATTACAAGAACACAAATACACAAAATCTTACAGGCCTCCAACAAAGCACATATATGTATACTTAATTTTATGTCTCCCTACAGTCATGCTTTGCTGGATTGAGGCATAATAATGGTAAACTTCTAGGCCAAATTCTGGACTGAATTCAGAAGATCCAGATGTCTTTAAAAGGAAACAATATGTGTATGTAGAAAGCACATCTCTAGACACGCATGCCTGATCACTTGCATTCATGTTCTGAAATTGTCAAAAGCATGAACATTTGTTTTCCCAGATTTAAAATGCTTCCATTATTATTTAACATAGAGCCACGGACATGCTTTGCTATGCAAGCAGAAAAAAAATGGTCTCTGCCCAAAAGATCTTTCAGTCTAGTTGTAGGCAAATAGCAGGTAAAACATGAGGTTGAGGAGGGATGAGAATGGAGGAGAGCTGGAGTAATAAGCTCACACGGTTATTCATTATAGACATGTGCATTTTATGGTTGCCAAGTTATAAGTTATAAATATAGAAGTTTACTTTTATGTAGAAGTAATAATTATTAACAGAACTCAAATCTTAGAGGGCTCTACAGATCATTTTGACAATCCAGAGTAAATGGGAGTTTTGCCACTCATTTCAATAGCATTAGGCTTTTATACCGAGCCTCTGCGTTAACCCATGTGTCCCCAAAAGAGAGTACATGGAAGTCTTCACACCTGGACAGGCCTGCCCTGACCTGTATAGCTTTGAAACTTGAGTGTCAACAACCACTCGCTCCCAGCTCTCAGGATTTATCATCTATAGCACAGCTGTAAGCAGCAGCAGGCCATGCTGCCTTCCTAGCTAAGCCCCCTAATTAACCTCACCATCATCCAGAAGCAAAGGAGGAACTGACAGAACAAGAATTTCCTCTGGTACACCTCCCCTGCAGTGCTTTTTTGGAGGGCACGGCGCATGGAAGCACGGCTGCATGATGGCTGGGTAGGACCAGCACCGCAGAGCTGACAGCCTCCTCCCTCGGTACCAAGGAGAGGCCGGGGCTCATCACAAGCCTCCCACAGGAATGGGTGTCGGCACCAGTGCCAAGGGCTCTCACCCCCCTTCCTGCCACAAGGAAAGTGATTTAAAACTGTCAGGCAGCAGCTCTCACTGTTAGCTTTCCATTTTCAAACAGCTGAGAGAAGTGGAGGCTTTGAGGAAGTCTGGGGCCAATTTTTATTTTTAGATAAACTGCCGGGGAGATAAATCCCACAAATGATTTTCAGTAACTTTTATAGGATAACTGACAATTCACAATCGTGACTCAGTAGTTGCTGAGTACTCTATGATATTGTGTAAGCACTTTAAGTTCATCCTTGATTAGAAGAATTCAAGCAAAATTCAAAGAGACATTGTTCCTTTAGCACTTCGGAGGTGTTTCAGCATAGTGTAAGAAATAGGTAGCAATGGACAGACTTCACCGCTTATTGAAGCAGACACTTACAGAATCATGCAAAGTTACACGAAGTTAATATTTATCTAATATTTTGGAATTTGTGCTCCACATAAAACACAGAAAATTCACTCACTGTAGAGAAACAGAAACTAGCCTTAATAAAGACATTGGTAAAGTTGGAGTAATACTTGGGCTGGTCATACTTTTGGCCCAGGTTCATGGGACTGGTTGGGGAATGAAAAAAGCTTTCCCGAAAGACTACTAGCAAAATACCTTTGTAGAACTACTGAAGAATTCAGTCCTCTAAAAAAGTAGAGGTGTTTTGTTTTTAAAAAAATATGTCAAAAATAAAAAATCATGTTAAAGTCATGAAGCCCATCTGAGCTGAGGCACAGACTGCATTGGGCTCCGAGCTAAGATCTGGTTTAGTTCAGTGACTTCAACCTGGCTCCACACAGTCTGAAAGGTCCATTCACAGGGAAGTTAATGTAACGTCTTAACCTGAATTACCTTACTTTTATCACTACCTCCATGCTATTTAGATATAGATTTTTTTTAAGTTAAATGTACTTGATAAATTTTAATGTTCTTTTGAAACACTGCTGAATTCAAATACCACTATATGCAGCGTGCCACATTGAAAGAGTCACACAACAGGAGCAGAGCAGTACTTGAGCCATGCTGAAGAAGTTTAGCTGTAGCACAAGACCTCAGTTTAGGCTTGATGTAATACTACCCAGCTAATAAGCTTAACTAGTTAGCAGTGTCCCATTTTATTCTTATAAAACAGTATAGGAAGCTATGGTTGAAATGCATCTTCCCCCAGATTACCCTATAATGATCCTTTTTGCTCACTCCCACCAAGGGAGATCCTTCAGTAGCAACAGACACCCAGCTGTCTGTGCAAGACAAACATGCTCTTGTCCAAGGGACTGCACAGGCAGTTACTATCCCTTTTGCAAATGCAAGGCCGAATGCAGCCACCACTGGGCACACACAGCTGCAGAGTATTTGCAATATCACACAAACTCAGACTTTTGAGAAAATTAACTCAACATAGCAATAATAGGGGAAACCAGATATTATTTGGGAAGGAGAAGAAATAAATGTTTAATTTGTTAATTGCAAGAGTTCTTCTTGCCTGTCAGGGTCTCTAACATGGCGCAGTTTTGTGAATATGAGAGCCATTGTGGTTTGGCCAGTGGCTAGCACAACACCTGTGTATGATCTTGCTATTGAAGGCAAATGCCTTCACAGCCTCAGTGGCGGGGGGTGCAGCATCCCAGCATGGACAGGGCACTTCGTCCTCCCCTCTTGGGAGCCAGTCACTGCCAGGATGGGTGCGACAAAGTTACCCGAGGCCACCCCCTGTCCCTCCCTGGTCCCCCTGGGGAGAGGGTGGCTCAGCTGGGGCAGCCACAGCCTCTCCCCTTGGAGGAGCACAGCAAGAGGCCAGCCCTGCACCATGCTTGAAGGCAGCAGTCCCATCACGCAAACATGGCAAGCTGGGCCGTCAGCAAGGGCTGCTCCCATCTCCCCCAAAATCCAGAGGAGGGGAAGCTTCCCAGCTCTTGCACCTAACACCCTAACCACAATACATGCCCTGTGACAGCCCCAGTGGGTCTGTGCCAAAGGGATGTGCCTGAGCCGCTGATAATCACGGCTTGCGTGGGTAAAATACTATTAGGTTCTTTGACACACGACACAACTCCTGGCATTGATGGCATCACAAATCCTGTCAAGGCTTCCCTGTTTGGCACTAAAATCATACCTATTATTTATGGATACCCCTTTTTAAAATTAGATGATTACAAATTAGAAAATACATGCCCTTAAATCTGTAAGGGCAAAAAAGGGGTTATAAATATGCTAAGTCATTCTTTTATGTGACCTGAATAATTATGGAAACTAAGAGTTGCAATTTAAAAGGATTTTCAAAACACATCTTTCAAAAGACATCAGTAGAAGGTCATCTGTGACCCCTGCATTGTGTGCTTTTTTTCCTGATGGAGTAGATAGACCTAAAGATGACAGCTGCCCTCCCATAATTATCAACTAGGAAGCTGAAATTAACTGAAAGCCACCCAAAATATCACTATCAAAGTGCACTCAAATGGAGTCAGCTTAAAGATAAGTATTTCCCTTAAATCCTTACAAGATGCTGTATCTGAGCTGAAGGGAAGACTCTAATTTTTAATGCAGACATAATACATCTGTAATTATTATGTACTACAATTATTATAGCAGCATATGCAAATCCTACACGCTGCAGTGTGAGACTAGACGGCTCACGCAGACGACTAGTTTGTGCAGTCATGGCAATCACAACACAACCGGGAGACAAAACTGCGCGCATGGCTGTATTCCCGCACTGGGAGCTGGGGCAGACCCACCCTTCTGGCCCATTAATCATGTGCCCATCAACATCACAGCTGAGCGGTGCTTATATATTCAAAAATCAGGAGTGTCAATTCTAATACTAAGGGACAAGTTCCATTGTCTTCTAGCATCTCATTTTCTTTGAAATGACTTGTCCCAGATTTTTAGATTAAAAATAACAAGTATAATTCATATATACAACATAAATTTTATATTAAAAAACTTAAAACCATACCTACAGTACTTTAGTACCTGACTTGTATATTTATGTGACTATTGTTAGAAGTGACTAATTGGGTTTGATTAGCTTCATCATTAATATTCTGTCCATAATTTAACATGCTTCAATAAAATACCCTAAAGCAGTATAATGATTAGATTTCAGGAATATGTGTTTTGCAATTAAGTTGCTCTTGATTTTGATATGCAGATTAAGAAATGGTGGTCTCATTTAAAAAAAAAAAAAAAAAACTGCCCTTATTAACTCAGCAGTATACTCTGAAGATTAGGTAAGAAATCCAAGATTTTCTCTTTGTATATGCTAGTTAAAATGTATTTCAATCAAGCATATGTGGGCAAATCAGATTTGATTAGTTTAAGTTCACAGTCATTCTATCTAAATGAATAATGTGTCACCTAACATTGCAAAAATTTGATTAATAGTTTATCAGTTAATTAAAAATGGGGTTTAATTTTTCTTTTTTAGGAAAATGCAAGGTAGATATTCCTTGTCTTCATCATAAATGCAAATCATTTCAGCTTGAATCTATTGTTCCTCTTTCGCTTCTTAGCCAACTGGCAAGAAAATAAAGCTTTTAAAATGATCTCTTTTAGAGAGAAGTAGTAAAACTTTGTTTGCCTACACATATGGCTGCCAGTTGTCTCAGTTCAAGCAGGATAATATGTGCACATCCTCCTTCCTCCCCCAGCCTCTGCATGGACTTCATGGAGTAGGCCTCAGCCCATGTTTGCTCCCTCCCATGGCCAGTCCGGGCAGACGCCACGGGTAAAGCAGTTGGGTTAGGAACATCGGAGGGTCTGGGGAAAACAGAGGCATCCTCTTCTCCATGGGGAAAGATACAAGCCTCACAGGATGGGAGCTACCTGCAGCCCTGGCCAGCCTGCTGAGCTGACAGTCCTCAGCATCCCCTCTGCAAGTTAGCAAGGGTGCTGAGCCTCCCTGTTGGAAATAACTTGCTTGTAAAGAGTGATGGGAGAGGCTGCTGCCCATAGCTTATGTGATAAAGCTCCTCCGCACGCCCACACAGCAACACGGGAGGCAGTGGCCCAAATAATGCCCTCAGGGCTGCTCCCAGTCACGTCACAGGCCATCAGCCCATCATGAGCCCAGGTGGGAACCCAAATGAAGGGCTCCCACAGGACACCCTGCCCCAGCTGGCCTCCTGGCAGAGCCTCAGCACCACCCAGGCATGGGACCTGTCGGGAGGGACCCACAGGATCACACACCAGAGCTCCCTGCAGATTGGGGGTCAGGGCTTGGGGTGCTGTGGGAGGCAGGGGATGAGCATCGGGGGTGCACAGGGCTTGCTGGGGGTGTCTACAGGCAGAACCAAACACAGGAAGAGGGAAGGATTTAGATGACCTGGGGAGAACAAGTGCAGGAAGTAGAGGGGTAAGGGGATAAAAGTGGTCAGCCACTGGTGACAGCTGGCTGGTGGGGACTTGTCTGGCTGCGCCCTGCCTCCAAGCAGCACAGCTTGTCCTGTCCTATTAAACTCCTGACTCTGCATTCAGAGCAGAGGCTGGAGAGCCCCAGCATCCATGGTGTACGCATGAGGCAAGGGAGGATGTGGTCACCAGCAAAAATGGAGCTGGACTAGTGGGTGAGCAGGTGCCACGGTCCTACCCTGTTGCGAGCGCCTGTGTCTAAGTATGAGAGCACAGGGGTTCAGCTGCAGGGCCAGGGGAGTCCCAGACAGTTGCACATGGGACCATTTGTGCTAGTATCAGGGCCTGACACGTTCCTGGGCCAGCAGCTGGGGACACTGGGATCCAGGGGCAGCTGCTGGGTGTCTGAGCCTGGCTGTTGTAGGGATGAACCTCGTACACATACACATTTTGTATATTCACTAGTGGCTGCCCATCTTGCTCAGCTAAAGGAGAGCAGGATGAGCCTGTTGGTGGTCCCTGCATTTGTGCAAGCACTCTGTGCATGTCTGATTTGTGTGGCCAGCTGTGTATAAGTATGTATGTGCTTATGTGGTGTGTGTGCTCTGCGTGCATGTGCCTGCTGGGAGTACATCTTCAGCCTGCTGCTGGTTGGACCTGGAGACAGGGAGCTGTGGCAGCCTCGCCTCTCTTAGGCTCTAAGATCCTGCTTGGTACGTTTTCCTTGCAGAACAGCTTGGGAAGGAGGGGGATTTCCTCCATCTAACAGCTTAGAAAGTTATTTACAAACACCAACATGAAATAAATGATTGCACTACTAAAATCAAGCATGGAGTCAAAGTGGCAAAGTTGAGGTTGCCTTTGAAATCTCAGTTCAGTTACTCAGAGCAGCCACATCATACAGTTTTAATTATATTCTCCCATAGTACACTTTCTACAGGATTTTACATTATCCAGGGCTCAGCATGAATAGCACTTTCAGGATTAGCAAGTGTGAAACATACATCTACACATGGCATTATCCAAGCACACAATTTAAGACATTTTGCAGAGCAACTTTTAAAGATGCTCTTACTACTCCCCATTATGCTCTAGGGAAACAACCAGAACTTGAGCAAGATCCATAGCTTCATGCTGCAGAAGACAGCCACGCAAGGTGCCACCCATCACTCAGCTAAGTGTGGGACCGTGATGCAGAGCAGGTTACACACTCACCACCATCCCAGAGTGGGCAAGACAAGCAGGATGACATTTCCTTTGATAACTGTTCAGCAGCTATCAAGAAAAATGTCCTGCTTTTGATTTACGTGTCTTCTTTTAACTTTGCATGTTAATTGCAATGTTAAAACAGTCCATATTATTAAAAATACCTACTCCAAAACAACCAGCTGAACTCCGCATACATCCAAGCCTTACTCTTTGCCCCCAGTCTTGGTCACCTCTGATGCTGTCCTCTCTGGCACTTAGATGCACTGTGAAAAAAAATGTATTTGGCTTCTCAAATGGTCTGAGTACCCAAACTGTCCCATCCTTCTCAATCCCTACAAACAAACCTCTTATTTTAGAGGTTAGAATTGACCCTTCTGTTCCCTTTGTCACCCATAGTTTCCATGCTTTCACTATAACTATTTTTTGTGCATAAGGCAACCTCCCAGAACTGATCAAGAACATTATTACCGTCTTCTTCTGTCTACGGCCACTACTGCTGCCACATCAAGAAGGAATCAGCTACTTAATTACAGTGTATGAGACAGATAAATGCCAGTTTCGCCTCCTATTTATAATGATCACTTAGTTCTGCAGGCATCCCACAAAGAGCAGAACCTGCATGCTGATCCCTCATATTTTCATATTGTTATTAATAATCTGAGCATGAGGGAGGGGTGAAAGAAAGAAGATCATATTTGCTGCCATACAGAGTTCTACACTGTACTAACTGTAGCACAAAAATACTGTTTATGAGCAACTAAATGCATTTCTATTAAAAAGTGTCGTGCTTTCTTGACTTTAGCTGTCTGTTTTGACTTTACGAGCCAACTTCTGATTGATCAAGCAAGAAAGCTAAAAAGGGAACAAAAAGTATTATTTGGTAACCCATTGATAAAAACGAAGAAAACTGTTAACAGTAATTAACAAATCTCCAACTGCAAGTGGAAGTGTACAATTATAGTTACATGCTCAAAGATTATATTAGAGGACTATAAGTAACCCTGAATAATGGATCCATCAGGAGACACAATTCACTTCAGTTGGAGCTAGGGATAACTCAGACTTTAAAAAAAAAATAATCAGGCCTGTAAAGACCAACACCTAGATAGCTGTATCCCTAAGATAGCAACTAATTGGTCATGGATAATAATATAGCATGCTTGCCCTCCACCATTAATATGTGCCTATATTAATATATCATGGCGTGGTAACGTGGTATGACTGGGATCTATATCAAATGATTATGTCAATGGCCCATTAAGCAAATAGTATATTAAACCAGTAGAAGGGCATTGAGTGTTTGCTCCCTAAATGGATGTATAACAGCAGGTTTAGGATTTAGCTAGGCTCTCCAATAAATGAAATACTATATAAGCTGCAGGTTAGCAACAAATTTGCTCTACCTCGTTGGTTTCTATATAGAATTAGATATGAGGAAGCATTTTCTAGCCTAAGATTTGTACTGTAGCCAATTAATATGAAATATTTTCCTATGAAAAGCCATACAAACATGAACATGTAATTCCCTTCTAACAGAAATGTTCCATTAACATTTCTGATAGAGGTCATCAATTCTTCATCATGGTATTTTCACCATGTCCAGCAGTTATCTCTAATATCAAGGACACCAAACATGCCTTCCACGCATTTTCCCCTCCAATGTTTGAGTTTAACTTGCCACAGAAGTTTAATGATGATGAAAGCTCCTGAACAGAAGCCTGTACAGCATGCCTAGAAGGAGGGTGAGCCTCCCCTTCCCATTGCACCCCCAATGTTACAAGGTAATTACCCAGCCGAAAGAAGTTTGATTTGCATGCCAGTTTCCCCTGAAGCCTTGCTATTAGGACTTCCAAAAAGAAAAATTCAAGTTGTAACGTGGATATTAATCCATTGAGGAATGCATTAAAATTGCAACACTTGCACAGGCCACTAGGCATTTAGCACTTGGCACCAGCTCCCAGCCGTGCCAGGTGGATCCAGCCACATCCAGGTACGAGGCGTCACATACTGGGTACAGGAGAGACGATGCCCTGAGAGCACTGGCTCCATGCTAATTGGGCACACTCTTGGCCCTGAGGCTGCTCCAGCTGCCTTTTGGGAGGTCACCAGCAGAGACCATCCAGCAAGCTTGCCTGGCCTCTCGCTGCAGCTTTCAGGAGGGATATCTGGACCCCACAAAGGCTGCATTTCTCTCCCAGAGACATCAGACCCAAGCTAATTGTAAATGTAACTTCTTCCTTCTTATAAAGAAAATACAAGATTTTTTTTTCAAACAAACAGAAAGAAAGTGCAGTTAAATTATAAAAAGCCTTAAGCACCTCCCTGTGTATTGACCCACCAAAGCACAGGGCTCACATCTTCAAAGTTTGGCCCCTTTCTCTGTCCTTCAGTATGCAGCTAAGTGATGGCAGCAATCACTCCCCCAGCAGCCCCATCCCAACCTAGCAATGCTGTATACAATATCAAGAGTCACCTTTCTTGTGTATCCTTTAACAAATTCATGTAAATAAAAGCCATGTGGGATTGATAGACACTATTACTCTGTAACAAAGACTTCAAAAAACAACATGGAGAGGAGACACAGAATCCAAGGTTCAACCCAGTTATTATAAACTAGAAAGGAATTCAAAAATAAACTACTGAGTCACTCGGTACAGACTGCAGCTGGGGCCAGGCCTGCATCTCCTCATGCTGCACAAGGAGCAGCGTGCAACCGCCTGCAGCCCTGTGCAAGTGCCCACACCCAGTTTGGGCACTGCTGTAGGGTCACCGCGTGGCCAGGATATTCGCAGGCTCCGGTTGCTCATCGCCTCTTCTCCCCTCATCGCTCGCAGCGGCTGGTGGTGCTGCCAGCACAGGTCTCCCACCTCTGTCCCCAGTGCCTGCACCTCTGCTGAAGCTGCCCCATGTGTCTGCCTGGTTACTGCCAGTGGATTTGGGGATTTAGTGGCTTTGTGCTCACTTTATCCTCACTTTGTGTTTAAGCTTTCTAGTCTATGTGAAGTAAGCATAAAATGCAGTTTTAGACACTTCTGTTCAGTGTGCACAAGAGAAAAGTGCTTGAAAAGATGCAGGATAGTGAAAAAACAGTCCAGTGCCTTTCTGCCTTACTCATGCCTGCCAATATTATTAAAAAAAAAATCAAAAATCAATAGATTGCAATTTGCATTAATTTTAATACATTTGCATAAATGCAGGCAAATGTATCAAAAGCTTTGTCCCTAACAATCCTAAAGTTATGCCTGAGCACAACCCCAGCGCAGAGCCCACAAGCAGCAGCTGTGTTGCAGGACTGGTCGAGGGGGCTGGCATCACTCTCCATCCATGCAAGGCACAATGCAGGCAGCCAGCCCAGGCTCAGCTGCAGAACCTGCCCCAGCATTGCTCTTCAGAGGGACAGGCACGTCCCCAGCTAGAGCAAGCAAGTAGCTTCAGGGCAGGCTTTGCCAGGCCACCCAAGACTCAGCAGCGTGCCCACCTTGGCCATATTCTTGTTTCACTCTGGGATCATTATGGATCTGGTGTGAGGTCCCTGAGGCTATGAGCAGCAGTGCTGCAGCAGTCACTATGCAGTGGATAGCTCAAGGACACCAGTGAGGGCTGTTTGAAGTCAGAAGACTCAGATTTGGGCAGGCTAACAAACCCTCTCTTCCCTTGTCTAAACCTCCAGTTTAGAACCGCACGTCCACCTATCCCAGACTCCCCCAACCATCTCCAAGCAAGGATTTATCTTTTCAGAACAACATACATCTTGTTTCCCAGATTCATAACTGATAAAGTATAAAGTTTGCTGCCAGACATTGAGATTACTTAAAACGCCTCAGTTGGATTCAAAAACTCTAGATACCTTCCCTCAGCCTTGCAGTACAACATTGTCCCATGGGGGACCATCCCCTTGCCCCACGGATGGGAGCACACTGCTGGTGTGAGGCAACATCCACCTCTGTAGGCCAGCCCTTTGTTGGGGCAGGAGGGCCATTGCACTGTCCCCTGTGCTCAGCCCTTCCTCTTGCTTCTCAGCATAGTCTGAACAGGACTTTTCCAAGTGGGTTTTGAGCCAGGTCATTCCGCAGAAGTGCTGTAGGTGACAGTCATAGCACGGTGCCCTCAGCATTTAGCCACAGACAGTGAGTGGCCACACGAGAACCTCAACTAAGATTTAAAAAGGAAAATGTTGCTGCTTACAGGCCCAAAAGCAGAAATACAAGAGTAAAAGCGAAGTAAATAAGCACTCTTCTGCAAAACATATAAAGCAAATATCATTGAGAGAGCAAAATCTGCAGTTAGCGAGAATATAAATAACAAAAATCTCACAAATACACCAAGTCATAAAAAACTGCAGCTAGACCAAAGAGGAGCAATACATTGGAAAACATTCTTTCAAATCAAGTTCAGAGAAGCTGATTTCTGATGTTCTTCAACTCAGAGCTTAGAATAATTTTTTCCCCTGTAGGAACTTACACAAAAATGACAAAGCAGGAAAAATATATAAAAAGCCAAGAAATAATGACTTTTTAATCTTTGATGATATCTACTCAGAGGGTAACTATCTGTGAGGATTGCAAAATTTAACCTATTATTTTCATAGTGACAACAGAATTTATAGATTAAAGATTTATAGATTTTAAACATTTGGAACGAAACCATCTGGCTCCGAGATAGCCAGCCCCAGACTCAGCGCTTCAATAGCTAGAGCTCTTCTAACTGAACAAAAGCCAAACCTCAAGTCATCAACAGCATCTGGCTATGATAAAGCCTTTCTCCAACATGAAGTATTCAGCAATACAGTATTAAATTAGCAGGACGCGCCTGAGAAGCTGGACTACATAAAGGGGTAGCTGGAGATGCAGTAGGTGTCCTTTGAGAAGGCTGGACACGGTGCCAAGCATGTGTCTTGCTGAACCAGGAAGAGGCCAAATAGAGCTGGGTAGACACAAAATCTGTAAGGCCGGCTCCATCAGGGGCAAACGCTGCCCAGGAGCAGCTTGTGGGAGGATGCCGGGTGACAGCCAGCTCCACACACCTGCAAAAGTTGCCCCTGTGCTCCCCACACAGACCCCATCCAGGCCTGGAGGCCCAGGACACCCCAGGGCGCAGCCTGCGGTGGAGGCCGCGGGGCTGAGGCCAGGCAGAGGCTGGTTCCTGTCACGCTGCCTGGTTTGGGGCCACTTCTGTTCCTCAACCGTAAAGTAGAAGCAAAAGGCTTAAGACAAATCTCTTTGACATCTTATAACTGCGTTTGCACTAACAAATGCAGACAACACATTTATTGACATTGTAACAACTCCTCCAGGACAACAGCATTTTAAAAAAAATGGAAGAGTAAAGATAAATCTCCCATAGATATTGCAATGAATCTTACACTGACATCATAACGGCTCCGATTCAATCCCTGAATAGGGAAGAGCTCATTAAAAATATCTTCCACAGTCTCTGCATGGGGCCTATGGCTCCTTCAGACGAACTCCAGTGACAATGCAGGCACTGTGACTCACACATGCAGCTGGTGATGCCAGACAGGAAAAATTTATGGTTTCATGAAATTGATGAAGTGACATATACGCTCAGATTAGTATGTTAGTAAGAGTTGTAAAGGTTTCAGGCCCAGATTTTGTGAACTACAAGTTTAATTGGCCCACGATTACCATGTCTGCATATGCAAATTAGATCAGAGCAATTTCACATGTAAATGGCCATAAATTGGGCGTGCCAAGCATGTTGTGGGCTCGCTGCCACTCTGTCCACATGGCACACACTTCAGCCCCGTAGCTCTCTATACCTGCATGAGCTGGTGCTGCGCTCAGGACCCCGTCTACACAGCAACTCCTTAATTTCATGAGCAATATTGGACGCTATCATAAAGCATGTCTGAAAGATTAAGCACTGGGACCAGAAAAGAGCATGAGTGATGCATGATGAAGAACACAGGAGGGGGAAGGTTGGGGTTGCAACCCAAATGACAAGACAGTGACTCCCCTCTCTTGATGCAGTTCTCTCACCACTTGAAATCCTTCATGACGGGCTCACCTCTGCTGATAACTGACCAGCAACAGGAAGGGAACTTCATCCTAAAGTTTTTTCTTACAGATTTGGCTGCTTTTAAGAATCTTCACAAGCTTTTCAGACTTTAGTACGCTCCCCTCCAAGACAGCCCATCCCTGCTTTGTCTTGGCTGAAGACAAGGTCCTGCTGCTGATGGTCCTGCTGCCCCCACTAGGGGTAGCTATGGAAGTTGATTGAGCCCTCAAGTTTAAGGTGATTCAGTAGGTTTTAATCTAGACTGGTACATCTCCATCCAGCACCTGAAAGGGTCGAGAGATGGGAGTTTAAAGCCTGGCACGTTCATTTCTGCCCAGGCAAAAGGCACCATGCAAGCTTTAGTCATATCACCAACCCAAGTTCTGGTCTCTGCAATGTACAAGACAAAATACACAGGGAACAACGTTACCAACTACTAATGCAAATCCAACAGTGTAGTTCAGGTGGAAAACCTTTGCTGTGGATCCACATTACCATTTTGGCAGCAGAGGAGGGTGGCTGGGCAGGGGTACACGGTGGGGCAGCACTCTGCCTTCTTGTGGGGCCTTCAGATGCACCCAGGCTTGGGCTGAGGGGGAGATGCAGCAACAGCCAGGGACACTGCAAAAGAGCCACCAGCTCCAGGCAGCAGCTTCCACTCTGTTTCCCTAAATATCTAATTTGCACACTGTATTTGTTGTTGTTCCTTTTAATGAAGAAAGACTTCACATCTTCAGCTGTAGACTTTAAGCTCTTCAGAAAATTGAAAGGATAAAAGCCTAATATTAATGAAGAAAAACAGAGCTATGCAAGCCTGAGACAACTAATAACCTATACAGAGCTATAAACTGATAAAGATTTGCTGGTCTCTAGCAGAAAGCAGAACACCAAGAGTTTTCATATAATATGCTCTTAAGGAAGACTCCAGCATTCAGTATATCTGAACAGGATGCTTTAGGCTCAGTTTGCTTTAGACTTTCGTGTCATTTATGGACCATTTCTGCATGTAAAACAGGAAATTAGTGCACTAAAAATGACTTATGCACCAAATTAGTCTGTTTTCATACCCACAAAATCCCAAAGCAGCTGTATTTAACTCTGACCCAAGCATTCACCTCAGGGGTGAATTACCTAGAGAAGCTGGAGTCAGACGGAAAAACATTCACCACTTTAGGAAGCATATTTTGCATATTCACCAATAACTTCATTTCTTGGAAAAAGAGCAGATTCTGTGTGCATCACACCACGATGCAACATGGCAGTAGCAACTTCCATAGCACCAGATCCCCACAGTAGTGGTCCACCTGGCCAGTTCTGTTACTCTTGCATCTTTCCATTTCAGGCAAGGTCTAAAATATATATTCCAGCTTAAAAATCAAGCCCAGGAGGTATCCAGCCTCAACAAGCCACACGTGTGACAGCACCACCCTTCCCATACCTGGTGGTGGTGGTGAGTACCCTGCAAATGGATGGGCATTCAGGTTTTGGGACCACACATTGGTCTTCCTCCATCCCACCCCACACCTGATGGGAGGAGCTGAAAGGCACTGGGAAAGAAAGCTAAAACCAGGTCATGTAGTCCAACAGCCTCCCAGTCTGTGGGATCTTTTCCCATTTGTTAGCTGGGTGCTTTCCAGAAGTGTAGGGACCCTCCCAGTTTCAGCAAGAGGTACTGCTCAAAATGTTTATGCAACTGTTACAGCCTGTGGACGTGCATTACCTTAGGGAAGTTAATAGTGAGAGCTGGAATTGAAGCTTACATCCTTCGCTCCTTTTAACTCAACACAATCACCTCTGCTTACATCTGCAAGCTAGACTCAGCAAAAATATCCTGCACAGATGAACTTTACAAGTGCATAATAAATAAATAATAACAATAACAGTTTGTGTTAATATAGCACCTCTAATCTAATTATCTGAAAGCTCTTTGCAAATACTAATTAATTAAGTCTCGCAACACCCCTGTGACGTAGGTTATTATCCTCACTTTGCACATGATAAACTGGAGTCACCACGACGCTGGTTCCCTTAAGTGCATGGTTATCAGCATAACCAAAGCAAACCTTGGCTGCACAGACCCCTCACCCTGTGTGCCAGCACCAGCCCTCGCTTTGCGTGCATATAACAACAATTTGAAAAAAGGCAGTGATTTTTTTTCTTTTTTTTGGAAAGAGCATCTCACTGCAGCACCATAACAGTGGAAAGCTTCCTGGCCCTGACTGACAGAGTGAGCCCTCACATGCAGCAAGCACCATGCTCCCACTTGCTGCTTTCCTGCTCCAGAGGACTCCCCACAGGCTTATGGATCCACACAAGAGATTATGCATTGCCTTATCTCTCTGGCCTTCAGGAGAAAGCCACTGCAGCAGAAGCAATAACTGTTTGCCTTAGGTCTGCTCCAAGGCAGGGATCTCAAAACAATGAAGTGCAGGACAAGAACCCAAGTCCCAAAAGCACTCACAAGAGCACAGGACTCTTTTAGGGGCAAATTTGGTCTCTTCCAGGTGACATGAATTTAAGCATCCCCAGAAAAAAAAAAATAATAATAATGTAATTTATCACAGGTGGAGCCATTTCTGTTTAGTTAGGAAATGATCTGTCCCTAAAAGTGAGGGTGGATGGAGCCTGGAAGAGAATGCTTCCAAATAGCTCTCAGACACCTTTCTGACAGCAGCTGGAGGAGGATCCAGCTCAGCACTAGCTATAAGGGTGTTTACACAAATAATGTGTGCTGAAGCCTTTTACACATCTTGGCAATTTCAATATTCATTTTATTCATCAGTCTGTTAAAAGGGACTCTATCATCAAGAAAGAAAACTTTTTTTTTATTTTTATGAAAAATTCATCATTGAAAAGAAAGAGACAATTGTTACCCACTTCTTGCTGAAAGCAGGGTAGGTTACTTTAGGTATCCAGAACATCAAGGCAAAACACCTGTGCCAGCTGCCCTGCTGTCCCCAACAGGGAAAAGGACCACATGTGTGAATGGCTTTGCATCTGTTACAACTGTTTTGCACCCACACTGCTTTAAATGAACTGCTGTTGGGTGGAAGAGCTGCCACAGCTCTTCTGACCAGCTGGCTGACTCAGGGATACTTTGGGGCATTTGGGAGGCAGGTTTGGAGCCGACCCTGGGCTGGGGCATGCACCCAAGTCTCATCAGCTGCCCTCTGATCCTGGGCACGCTCCTACCCAGGCACAGAGCCGGCTCCAGGTGCGTCCTCAACTCTGAACTTACCCCGATGCCCATGCAAATAATTTACATTCCCATTGTATCTTTTGAGGAATATGCTGTGTTTTCTTTCCCCAGAAGAGTGTAGCTGTCAAACTGTCCCATCCCTGCCACACAACGAGTCATGGGCTGCTTGGTAATACTGGGGGAAAATACCCCTTAGTCTGCAATGAAATCCATCCTCCTTGTTTTTAACATCCAAGTAATAAAATTCACACAGCTAAATGGAAGATGTTGTTAATTATTTTACAGACTCGTTGCCAATTCATTCTCTCCCGTGTTATATTGAGGTCAGTTAAGTGCTGTGGCTTGCTCCATACTTCACCAGCGGCACAGCACGTGCAATGCCGAGAAAAATGGGTGAGAAGGTGTATTTCTTTAGGTCAAAGAAGATAAAGTTTGTTTGCCAGTTGATTACTAAACCTAGGGAAGATCAAACGTCTCCAGTCGAGGAGAACTGGGTACAGCAGTTCCTAGCAAGTGCTGTGGCTAATTCCAGACCAAAGGGGAAGCAGGATAAGAGGAAATTTATGAGGAAGCTCTTGAAGTAATGAATCGAAAGTAATGCTGATTGGCCTCATTTACAGCAGTTCAAAAGCTGATCATCATTGCTGAAGTAGCGAAGGATCAACTGACAATCGGTTCCACAGCGATGAGCGGAGCTGACCCGCAGGACGCAGTGTTGGGGGCTGCAGGCTGGGCTGCCACGGCCACTGGCCCCAGTGGCCCTGGCCCTGCTGGGGCACCAGCGGAGCATCCCTGGGGAGCGGGGCACACAGTGCTGAGCAATGACTGGGTGGCTCACTGGCTGAGTTTTGCCTCCATGAAAGAGGGGGACAGGAGCTGCAGGGTGGTTGGGTGCAGCTCTCGAGTGCCAGCAGATGCCTGCCAGGAGAGGAAAGCTGTGAAGCACGAGGTGTGCCAAGCGCTGGCCCAGGGCTCATGCAGGGTCCTCGCTGCCCGCCCAGCGCCACCAGGGCTCTGCTCACCTCCAGCAGCCAGTCAGCAATAAATCAAAGCAATAGCTGGTAAATCTTCAGTAATTCCAGCTCCTATTTTTAGAACTAAGGATGTTTCTCACCAGCGCATCGTTGTACGCTCACGCAGAACCAGGGCAGGGAGAGCGAGCGGCACATTTGTTACCAATATACCATCATTTTGAGACGGAGTCTGACCCGTGTCTAGGTCAGAGTTGTCCAGGAATACATTATTTGTGAACATGGAGCCATCTGGAAAACATGTGATTCGGCTGAATTTGGACAAAACCATCTACCCATAGGTTGCACCATGAAGCATGCAGTGTATGGAAATGTTTGTCTCATCCTGGCTGAGGTACGTTGTTATGACTAATTTTTATAGGCCACACTGCATTCAGTCAGGATGTGCAGTGAAAACAACACACCTGATAAAATTCTGTTTGAGGCAATGAAATGTATAAATTTTGAAACTGTGGATCGAAAAATGGCATTTCCCACCCACATGTATGATCCTTACATAAGCACCAACTCGCTGCCCACAAACCCACGTGGCTGAAAGCCTGGCATTTCCCTGTGGGCTTTCTCGTAGCTGGGGACAACCAAGGGCAACGCTCAGAGCCACAACAAGTTTTTTTAAGCTCTGCGTATGAGGACAGGCTGAGAGAACTGGGCCTGTTTAGCCTGGAAAAAAGAAGACTGATGGGAGACCTCATTAATGTCTTTAACTATCCGAGGGGAGGGTGTTGAGAGGATGGAGCAGGTCTCTTTTCAGTTGTGCCCAGCGACAGGTCAAGAGGCAACAGGCACAAACTGCAGCACGGGAGGTTCTGGCTGATTATGAGGGGGCACTTCTTTACTGTGAGGGTGACAGAGCACTGGCACAGCTTGCCCAGGGAGGCTGTGGAATCTCCTTCTCTGGAGATATTCAAAACCCATTCTGTGCAATGCGCTCTAGGTGACCCAGCTCGGCAGGGGGTTGGACTGGATGATCTCCAGAGGTCCCGTCCAACCTCGGCCATTATTCTGCGCCCCTGTTTTGCCGCAGGGAGACCCAGCGCGGCCCTGGCGGCCCGCAGCCCGGCCGCCCCGGGGTTCCCCCCGCGGGTGCGGGCCCTCCGGCAGCCCCCAGAGCCACGAAGCCGGCGCTCCCCGCCCGGCGGGCGCCCGGGGAGGCGCGGGGCGGCCCCGCGGAGCCGCCAGGTGGCAGCAGACCCCCGGCAATGCGGCCGAGCGGCGGCCGGGCTCCGCGGCCGGCCCGGGGCGCCGAGCCGGGGCCGAGCCTTCGGAGCGAAGGGCCCCCACTGGCGCTGGAGCGGGGCCAAGCCGCCGCGGGGCCGGCTCCCGTCCCACAGCCAAAATCACTCGGGCGACGAGGCACGCCTGAGGCGGGAGCAGCGGCACAGGCGGTCGCTGTCCCGAGGGCAGAAGCGGCCCTTTCCCCGCGGGCTGAAGGCCCAGGCGTGCCCCGTGAGCCCCGGGGAGCCGCGGCCTCAGGCCCCGCAGTCGTGGGTGTGCAGGGCCCTCGCAGCTCCGTGGCCCCAGAGCTGAGGGGCCGAGCAGCACCACAGGGCACGGGTTGTTCACAGCCACCATGCACAGCCGGCAGCACACGCCCAAAGGGGCACCGCCACGGTTCAGCGGTGGTTGCCCCACATGGGCACCTATGGGGCTGAAGTTTTTCTTCCTAAGCTGGAAATGCAGACACTGAGCCCTGTCCACACTGATTTTTCTCCTCAAAGATCTCATGCGCGAATGGAGACTGCTCCACATTGCCTCAAGTAAGCGGCCAAGATGTGCTGAATAATGAATGAGCACGGAAAGGCCTCAGCTGCAGCCAGGCCCCAGTCCCTGGGTGGCTCCAAGTGCCGCTTTGCTGGGGAAGCATCTCTCTGATGAACGAGGGCATCACGGGTACCTTTTCTGTGCCCGTCCCACCCAGGACTGTGAGCCCACAGGCGCTGGTGGAGAGAGGATCGAGCCCAAGGGCAGCAGGGAGAGCTTAGACCCAAGCATCCCACAACCCTGTCCCTTCATCTCCCTGCTCAAGGCTGCCAGGCCCCCACTACATTTCCATCTCTTGTATATAGACCACTGCTTGCTTTAAAGGA
Organism: Cygnus atratus; assembly: GCF_013377495.2. NCBI lineage: Eukaryota > Metazoa > Chordata > Aves > Anseriformes > Anatidae > Cygnus > Cygnus atratus. The sequence continues at coordinate 20,282,693 of NC_066373.1, read as the reverse complement.
GTTACAGCGCCTGTGTGTATGCATATGAGAATAAAGTAAAAGTCAAGCAAGACCATCAAGTGTTTGTTACAAGAAATGAGGAAAATAAGTCTTCCATTCCACTCTGTTTGTGCATTTATTTTGGGGAAAAGTGTACGCACAATGGCATTTTGCTCCCACCTTGTGCAGCAATATACCTTTGTTTAAAAGACTATAAAGAGCAGAGATGTGAAATGAGTGAATACAATTTGAGGTTATTGCTTGGGTGGGCAGGAGACCATGAAAATTTAAAACATCCCAGCAGCCTATAGATGTAGGCAAACTCCTGGCTGTTCAAGGAACTGATTGTTCAATAAATGCAAATGGACAAAGCAAAGCATCACTGAACTTGAAAGATAAAGGTCCTAACAATAGAGGCTTCTCAGAGTGGGAGTCCTTTTTTCTCTTTTTTCCCTGTTTATATAAGTAAAATGCAATTTGAGCAACCAGAGCATCAGCTCTTTGCAGTGAAAGGTAATTTGGCTGGAGCAGCCAATAAGAACATGTAAGATCCTCTAAAGAAAGCCCCAATGTGTATCCTCGTTTCATTAATAAATGGCTTGAATCCAAGCATAAAAATGATGTGACTATAATGGTTTATCCAACTGGTAGCCACATTCCTTGTTAGCGAGAGATCCCATGTGGGAAAGTTAAAATAAGACATCCCCACATAGGCTGGAAGTGATGAAACGCGACCTAGCGGCTTCAGCACACATCAGAGGATGGAGCTTGGTAATAAAATATTCAAATAAGCAATTCAGCCCTAAATGTTTCTGTACCTGCTGGGTGTCCAGATTTTAAAACTGGGATTTAAAGATCTTTATATTTCTATGTGCCAAGTTTCCATAAGTAAATTTGAAACGAAATGTAACAAACTGATAATTAGGAACTGATTTTTAGCTGGAAATGTAACTGGATCATTTTTACCCATATGTTGGCTTAGCCCAGGAAAACCAGCAAAATCTAGCATCTCTTTGTGAATAAATCTTTGGCATGCCACAGGTAGGAGAGGGACCATGTGATATGGTAGGTTCTCATTTTTGCTTCAGTAGACTCATTTTTTATTGAATAGCAGAGTAAATATTTAAGCAAAACTAGAGTAAACTGCTGGCAGGTATGCCATGCTAAGTAGCAGTCATTTACTTTTAAATAATTAAAAGTCAATATACAAGCATAGCATTCTTGTTTCTGTGCAGAGTACAGTACCGCTGCTCTGCCTATGTGTCACTTCTGAGCTTGATTTACTAATAAAACGTTTAGCTCAGCTCATTTTGAAAAAAAAAAAAAAAGGAGATTTTTAAAAAGCAGCCCGCTCTGTTGTGTATGATTTCAGGTATTTTGGCTACACAGACCCCAGCTATTTCTGTGTGTGAGACTGAATTTGCATTACTTGTGGGGCTGATAGGGAAAGCCTGATTTCCTTTGCATTATGCATAGTGGAAGTGTCAGGATGGCTCTGATGGCGTTTAATTAAATATTTGGCAGTGTTTAATTAATTAAATATTTAAACATTAAATACTAAATAGGATGTGATATCTGCTTAGTGGACATTATGTCTCAATAGCCATTAGTCATTAAATAGGACTCAAATTGGCCCTAGAAGACTCCCCTTAGCTAAGCAAGGTCTTAAGTACATGCACTTTCGAATCTTCATTAATAAGTAATAGAGGCCAATTCAGACTATGTAGCAACACAGATATCCCTATTAACGAAAATGTTAATGTCTCTGTTTGAGACCACGCTCTCCAGCCCAGAAAGCAGGCGAGGCACTGGGCTCGCTGGCTGATTTATGGGCAGCTGGCCGGAGCGGGAGCGCCCGCCCAGACCTTCCCAGAGAAGAACAAAGGCTCAGAGCTCAGATGCCTGTGGTCTACCAGGCCCAGTATGTCCGTATGGGACTATTTTAGGTTAACTTCAGGGAATTTTAAATTAATTACATGGTTTAGCATTTGCACACACTTGCACTCTCTGCAAGAGCCCTGCTGCCCAGGGATCCATGTAGAGCCTCGGCGTAAATGAGAATCAGGCTCTGCACATCCTCCCTCTGCCAGATTCTCACAACCATTTGCCACGGTCGGATCCAGCCAAATGCTAACACATGCCAGCACTTTCAACACACGTTCTTCCCATAGACATCGGGAGAACGACTTACACGCTTAAAATGAAGCACGTGAGTAAGAGCTTGGATGAAACAAGGTCTATAAAAAAAGGGGGAGATGATGCTTTAAAGATTTTCCTGTAAGATATTTTTAGCAGGGAAACAATGTTTTACAGGCCCTTGTGGTTTCAAATTTGCTATTTCATTATTCTCTATTCCCTAGACAACTGCTAGTGGCAAACACTTCATACTTTTCATCTCAGCGATATTTTTGGTAAGATTTATCATTTTTGCCACGACGCCCGAATGCCGTACTCCAGGACGTGCTCTGAGCTTCTTTCAACACCGCTCTGCTCAGCAGTGGTTTCTCAGCCCACACAGGCAGTGCCCAAGGGCTTGGTGGGTCCTGGTGGGTCAAGGCGGGGGAAGGCGGGTAACCAGCACCCCCAGCAGCCCAGGACTTCTCAGAATTGTACACTGCTGTAAGTTAAAGCAACTCTGAGATTGTTTTAAGTGATGCTGATGCCAAACCAAAACCTGGCAAGGGCATCCCTGATCAGCTCGAGGTCCCTTTTCCTTGTGGATTTGGTGCCACTTGCCACACGTGCTCTGAGGCTCAGTGGAGGCTCAGCGGAGGCTCAGTGTGGGCAGAGCATGCCTGCCCCACCTCCTGCCCAGACTCCTCCTGAGCCATCCCACGTCGGCCCCAGCTCCCAGGCTGCCAACACGCTGGTAATCAAATTGCGCTTCTGCCCGGCGGTTTTTACTTGAAGTATCATTGAGTTAGCTCTTGAGGGATTTGTGTCTGGTGACATATATATTGGTATAGAAGTCAGAGGTCTCCTATTGCAAAGATCCTCTTGATAGGATGATTACGGAAAAGCCGCTCTGGTTAGAAGACTCTCTAACTAGATTTGGTCTTCTCCCTTCAGCCTCACATTAGTGACTCCTGGTTTCTCTCTCTCTTTTAGTGATCCAATCTTTCTTCTTCTGAATTTCTCCCTTGGGACCTCTCTACACAGACATTTTAATATATCACACTATTCTCTGCAGAAATCACTTGCTCAATAAAGAGATCAGATTTTTTTTAATTTTACCATTAGCAGCACTCAGCAGCAGCCGCAGTGCCCCGTGCCTCTGCCTGGCAGGGACTGGGAGGGGCCGATCCTGGGTCAAAACCCCCTCAGGAGCGAGTCAGTCCTTGCACCCAGATGTCCACACCGCGCAGCTGCCACTGGCAGCCATCCGCCACCACTCTGTTCCTTGCAAACCCTGGCTGCGCTCTTCGTGTGTTTTAAGAAACTGTCAGAAATGGGATAGGCACTATAAAGCCAGCGACCTATCAAATATTAAGCAGCACAGCCACTTGCTGCATTACTAGCTAAGTGCCAAATGCAGATTTATTTCTCAGTTTTGATGCTTCCTGTTGCGTGATGTCAAGTTGTCAGAAGACACCTTCTGTGGAACACAAAACAAACCTCAGTGCCACACTTGGGAGTAATTCAGACAGCTTGCTCAGCACCCTCTGCCCACACCAGCTTCCAGCCAAAGCCAGGTGAGCGCGGGTGCAGGCAGGCTGCTCTGCTCCCCTCGCCTGCTGCTCACCCAGTTATGTCTCTTGGTGCTTTTGTATGCTTGTTGCATGCTGTTAAAAGGCTTTTCATTTCCTGACAATTTATAAATATGTATTGGGCCTGAAGGATGAGGGTAAAGCAACTGCTGTTTCTTTTTTAAAGAAAATTAAACATGACAAACTTAGTTATTCATGCAAACCATCCGCCTGTTATCTCTGATTATGCAGGATCCAAATGGTGAATATGAGTGAATGAGTGCATTCATCAAAGTAAACTGTCAGAGGCAGGAACACAGTTTTAAGTTTACCCTTACCTATTCTCCTTTGTACTTACATTTCATCATCTTCAACAGGCAGTTCAGTTGCTTGGTACCACGGGCACTTATTCACTACTATCTCTATATTTTAAAGGGATTAATTAGCCTCCAGAGAGCAGAGGAGAAACATTGCATGTAGCTCTCTCACGCTTTAAAACATCACTTCATCGGGATATTTTAAGCTCACCGGCCAGAACATATGGTATTTCAGGAACAGAAGCTGGAAGTGTAGTACCCATATATTCCTTCGCACACCCAGCACTGAAGGAGGTTAAGTATTTTGTTAAGTGTGTCTGTATGCATGCATATGGATGTACACATGAGAGAAATATGCAGAAATAAACTTCACACACAGAAAAGTGATAGAGTTATTTTCACCCATCCACCAACCTGCCCCACGGCAGCAGGGAAATCCTGGGATATGTGAACTGGAGAAAACAATATTTCATCACGCTGCCTGAAATCCATGACAAGTGCCACAGCACACCAGCCCACTTTAATCTGGAGAGGCTGCCCCAGAGGCACCCATACTTAGGAGCAGGATCAGCTTTGATGTGGCTGGGCACTGCTGAAGCATTTATGCCAGGGAAGCTCCCATTTGCCTGGCCCAAGGAGGAGGCTCCCGCAGGTGCCGCAAGATCCCCCAGGCAGTGGCCACATCCTCGTAGCATGGCCTTGGCCATGGGCAGCAGAAGGATGGGGTGGTCCTGAGGAACAGTCCGAGCTACAGCCTCTCTCTTCTGTGCTGTACAGCCGCTTGCTGCTGGTGATTGATTGCTCGTTACTCGTGCCTCGCTTGGTAACCCGTACTTGTGTCAGCCAGTGGTCGCAGCTCTAACTGGGTTGTGCTGCAACGAGGGGCAAGGCACAGCATGGCGGCGGCTGAAGCACTTCAGGGATCCTACGCTGCAAAGCTGGTCCTGTTCACAGCCTCTTCAGTTCTCTCCTCCGGGTGAACAAGGACTCCAAAATGGCCCAGAGGAAGCAGGGCACATCCCATGACCCCTCGGCCATCCCCAGAATGCAGAGGCAGCAGGAGGACACAGGCCTCTTGGACAGACAGACACAGAAAGAAGGGTGGGCTGAGAAGTGAACTAGAGGGAAAGGGCTGTGTTTTTATCCCTATTACATTGGTATTAGCCAGACATGGAAGCCACACCTTCTGGTATTTGAATCTGGAGAGCAGGCCGGGGCCTTGCATAGGCCTAGGAGTGCCTGCGCCCACCTTCAGAGAGGCCAAGCACCAGCAGCTCGGCCACTGCTGACTCCAGGCCAGCTCCTGCACGGCACAAACTCAGTAGAAGCTTTCCGTGTATCCAGCCTTGAGAACAGAGGGGAGGGAGCTCGGGGCTGCTCAGGGACAATCCGACACATTCCCACCGCTCATCAGGGAAAGGGAGGAGGCTATGATGAACCGAGGAGGCTCGGGTGAAGACAGAATCATTTTGAGCACGCTTGCTTCAAATAGCTGACAGGCTAAAGACCACAGTTAGGCAGAAAGGCAGCGTACCACAATGCCTTACTAGCACAAACACAAACATTTGCCCTGTCATTTCTGCCCGAACTGTAACAGCTTGCACCAGAAACCAGGCTCAGGCACATACATTAAGAGGCCTACGCTACCCTGGGTGTGCACAGGCAACTCTCTGTAATGTCTTTTAATACCTTTTTATTTATCTCAGAGTGCACACACACACTGGGAGGGCCAATTACTGTTTAATGTGGCACACTTGGATCATCTGTGCAAAATTTGCAAATTAATTAATTGGTTACAACTCTTCTTTTCTTCTTCCCCCCAAAACATTAACAATGTGCTGAATAGCGATACTCAGGAGACCCCAGAGACTTCCCCTCCTCCTCAGCTCTGCCCTGCACCTTCCTTTCACCACTGATCCCACCCATTCTGGTGGAAACCAGGGACCAGAATTTTACATTTTTGGTGATGCTGAGAGCAGACACCAGCACTGTGGCGCTGTGCAGTGCTGGAGGGTTGAGCTGGCCAGGGGCTTCAAGGTGGGTGGAGGGCAAGGAGGGCACTTTGCAACTTGAAATCCCTTCTGTAGTACAATGCGATGCTTCAGCACCAGGAAGAAGCCACCGCGCTCTCCACTGTGATTTACATGCTGGTTGAGTCAGTGTGACAGCGGGAGTACTTAACGCTACCCTCCGCCCCCACTGTTACAAAGTTACAACTTTAAACGCGGAGTATGAATCAAGAGTTTGCTTCCCATTCAAATCCTCCTTCTGCCCTTCTCATCTGACTCATTTCCAAGCTGACCACTGACCTTCATGCTAATTGATCATTACTAATAGATAAGGCTAATGCAGCTTTTGAACTGTACTTACTGTGTGCTCTGTACTTCTTGACTGGCACATGCTGCATTTTTTTTGCATGGACTATGGTCATCCAAAATTCAATCAGAAGCTGGTGGACAATACCTTGAGAACCCCGTTGCATGCCGGAGGGAGCTGCCATTTTGTTACATGCATTGCTAAAAATGTCTGGAAAGGCCCCCTTCCACTCAAGCCATCTGTGATGGGGTGACAAGGTAAGTGATCACTGGTTGCACTGCGCTGAACCCTGTGGTGCCTCACTGGTGTTGGCTCAGGAAGCCACTCAACACCACTGATGTGCCCTGGTGAGCCATGCTCACCTGATTTTGGGCACAGTGAGCTGGAAAAAGTGCTGGTGACTCACCTAGAGTTACCGTGAGAGCCCGAGGCACAGCTCAGAGCAAGCTCAGTCATCACTGTCCATAGGCTCTGCTCCAGCTATCAGGTTATGCCAGCCTTCCACAATGCACAAACACTGCAGAGCACATTTCATACACAATTATTACTGGAATCTTGTAGAGTCACCTTCTGAGACCCTTGGGAGCCTGACTAGTTAATACATATCACAGCAGAAAGGTATATAAAGCACGCAATACAAAGACAGTGAGAAGCACATATAGAAGTGTTGAAAGGGAGAGAAGAGCTGGAGTAGTAAAACAAATCTGCATGAGATACACGACAGCAGATGGGCATGCAAGTTGACCACATAAACCAGATCTTCAAGCACTTCAAGGTGACATCTTCAAAAGTATCACCTCAAAACCTTCAGATTCCAACTGTTTGGCCAACTGTTTTCCAGAAACCTGTCAATGATACAGCAATGCTCACTCCTTATCAGATCTGCACAGACAGGACAGCAACCACACGTGTAATCGGGTGCGTCACAGAGCAGTGACTTCGACACACAGCCTGCACCACTCAGCTGCTCATACTTTTCCCCCTTCATCCAGCCCTAGTGCCCAAAATGAAGAGCAGCAGTCCTTACACCCTACTTCCGCCAGTTGTGCCCTGGCAGTGAGCGCTCCAAGAACCCACTTCAGGCAAAACAGAAAATACATGAAGGAAAAAAAGAGGTTGAGTCACACATCTTACATCTCAACTATATGCCGTGCCCAAATCAGCTGTGACAAATGGTTGTACGAAGTCTGCATAAGGCTCCTAGCTGGCCAGAATACAGATAAAGCATGTGTGGGCTTCTTACACATTAAGCAGAGCTCATTACAGAGAGATGATATTCATTCTTTTAATTCTGACCACATCATTCACTTGTCGCCTCATTTAGACCACATTTTTCCCCAGTCAGGCATGTGATATGGTGGCACTGGCCTTGCTACAGCTGCCCCTTGCCAGACAATCCAGCAGCAGTAGTGACCTTTGTGCTGGTGCAGCCAGATCCCACCACGTAAAACTGCACAACCCCACAGAAACACCACCAGTGTCTTTGTGGGGCTGTGCAACTTCCAGTCCGTGAACACATCTCATTCAAAGCAAAGAGGACACTCTCCACCAGCAATGCCAAACACACAGATTAATGACAATGCTTTGCCTGTGAAAATGGCCTTGCTGAGTCCACACACGTTCTCCTGAGGTGCCAGATTTTGTAAGTTAGCGAAAACATTGAACTGTCTGTTTGCTTTAAACAATTATGTCAGCTCTGCAAGTAAAATATGTTCCCTCGGCTGACCTCCCCGTGCTGCTAGGTAGGGTGGTATTTGGCTGTCTCTCTAACACAGACGTCAGGGGACAACTGGAGAAATTCCTTGGGAAAAGCAGGGTGCACCCAGCCAGGGAGCAGCGCAGGCACCGGAGTGCTGATGGGCTCCTGCAGCAACGAGCTTTGCTATAGGCAGGGTCATAGTGAAGCCCTCATGCCCCAGCACAGACACAAGTCCTGCTCAGGCATGGATATACTGAGGGAAGGACCACAGCCACAAACCATTTCCCCAGCTGTCTCCCCACACAGCTACCTTCCCACCTTTGGACTGGATTTCCAGATATGAAAATTTCCAGAAACATCCCCCTTACCTCTTCACAAGGCTTTGACCAAAGGTGGAAGGTCTCTGCCTCCGGAGCCGCCTGTGGTCACAAACCTCTCTAATGCAGACCAAGTGCCAAGTGAAAACAGACCTGTTTTGAAAAGGCAGCTCTTTGAATAGAACGCATCTGGTGCCACGCTTTTAAAAAAAACACATTCCTAAGATGAGATGGAGGAGGCTATTGTTACTCCTCCCACCTCTCTCCCCAAAAGGGGAACTGCTGCAGAAAGAGCGATTCAATTATTTATCCGAGGTCACGCTGGAAGTTTGTGGCAGCAGTGGGAATTGCCGAGCATCCCCTGGGTGCCCGCTTAGCACATTAAGCACAAACTCAGCCCTCTTCTCCATAGCATGAGGACCAAAGGCCAGGGCAGGCAGCCTCGCTGCTGAGGCAGCCTGTCAGCATGGGCACTGGGCTGCTGAGCAGAGAAACGCTCACTGTCTATAGCGAGGGCAGAGCAGCAATATTTATATCGGAGCTAATGGAGGCAGACACCCACTGCTTCCTGATGATTTATATCAATTTATGCCAATCTCAACTGGAGGAGCCAGGTCCCTCTGCCACCTCCCCAGAGGACATGAGGCTGTGCCCAAAAGCAGGGGGAGCCACACCAGCAGCCCCATATTGACAGCACTGGGCAATGCCACACCGCAAGGAAATTTTCCCATGTAAGTGCTCACTTGATTTTTTTCCACTTTCAGTAAAATGCATCTAACGTAGCTTAACCTCAGGGCTGATAGGTAATGTAAAACCACACAAGGCTCCCAGACTGGAGGACGCACCAGAGGACCACAAGAAAAAGCACAACTGGGTGGCTACAGCCTGGAATGAACAGCACTGGAGATGAAACTAGAGGGCAACCTTGTGCCAGCTCTGGTGCACATGCATATCCAAAATATTTCTTTGTCATTATCTCCACAGCCCATCTAGGCAGCTTTCTGGCATGTGGAAGATCAGGTTTGGGGAAGCCAGAAACGTTTTGAGGGTTATGCTGAAATGGTTGATCATAGAACAAGACTTTTTTTTTTTTTTTTTAATTGGGCGGGGAGGGGTAGTCCGCTTTTGCCACTGTGCTGGAGGACAGTGGGATGGCACATGCGGGGATCCCCAGACCACACAGCTCCTGGGCATAGTGGTGTTTCACATGGGGAACGCACAGGTGGCTGGTGTTTAGAGCTGTCTGTCCTGCAACAGGAGCACCACACCGCCTTTCAGCTGCTAACACCAAGGAAGTCATGTCTCAGGACGCAATTGCATATAAAGCCAATGTCCATCTTGGCTGAAACACAGAAAAATGTGCACAGGGTGGTTATAGAAAGTTATTTCCCACATTGCAATCACATGAGGAGAGACCACAACTGTGTAACAAATACAAAAACTACAGCACTATTGTCTGTGATGTTTCAGCCTCCAAGCTGTCAGCAGGTGAGAGGACAGCACAGCTTGCTCTCTACAATATTCAGATACAGTTTAGCATCAAAAAATCTTTCAGAATGATCATAGTCCAGGAGTATACATCTAATTCCCTCTAAAATAATTTGGAGCTTCACTGAGTAGAAAATTGCTATTTCTGCTCCAATGCCAGAGAATTCCATTTTTAATTATAGAAATTTCTGTTATGCACAATTATAATATTATTTCACATTCTCTCTCGCTCTTAGTTCAAACATACTATTAGCTTTTTAAACTACTGCTATGCATTGAGCAGACAGAGGTCACTCCTGATGCACAGGAGCTCAGACATCCACGCCTCTTAGAACCAACTCAGGCCTAGCAAGAAAGTACAAAGCCTTTTTTGTATGTTCTGAGACAAATTATCCTAAATATCAATGACTTCTGGCAGTGACCAGTTTTGATAAGACTTTCAGTCAATGAAATGAAAACAGAAAAATGCTAAAGACCTTCTCCACAGTGTGGATACAGGACTGATAATGCCTTGTGCAGACATGAGTGGTCTGAGGACCCACTTCTGGAAGGAGTCACAGAAGTCAGTGAAAAATGTCAGGCCTTTGGTACCATATATGTTTGCAGGGTCATAACATAAATAAATCCCAAACTGATAAACACAAAATTGCCTTTATGCAAAAATCATCCTGTGGAATTAATCGGTCAAGTAATAATAAAATTAATTAAAAAAAAAATCTGACAGGCTGGCTGTTCTTGGGCAATAGTCTGGGATTCACAGCTCACATCTGTCCCAGATGAAATGAAAGACTCAAAAGGCACAGGAGCTGGTCAAGACCTACATCCTGAGGATTAGTGTTTGTAAAGAGACAGAGATGATAAATCAGTTGCTTTAATGCACTGCTGCATTAAACAGATTGTCTCCGTAAGGTTAGTACCTGCTTTTTCAGTTCCAACTGGAATTTAGTACCTTTACTGATCTGAATCGATAACTTTAATTGGTAGTTTAGAGTTATGTGCAAGGCGCATTGACACTAATGAAAATTAGTTGCTTAATTCCCCAGCTGTGCTGGGGAACATGCCAGGCAGGCCACAGGGAAGGGGGAAGAAGGAGCAGCTCCGTGCCCAGACCTCGCAAGGAAGACAGGATGGGGACAGCTGCAGTCCGGCAGTGACAAGAGGGCACAAGGGCAGCTCCCCATGCACCAGCATCAGGGAGAAGTCACTCAGATGGAGACACCGTGGAGAGACGTGTCTGCCTGGTGCTGCCATTGGTCAGGGCATAGAGTGTATGCACAAGGACATGGAGGACAGACGGACGCCTGGCTGCTCATGTCACACATGCCAGCTGTACAGCTATTCGGGGTTCAAATGCACCAAACAGATCTCTTGCTGTTTGATGAGGAAACTTTTTCTTGATGCCAAACCCAAACCCCAGCTTCTCTGCTAGGAGAGCAGCAGTGTGGACCAGCAGCCAGCCCACCATGAGTCAAGGGGCTGCAGGACCACAGGCACCATAATCCCTGTACCTCACATACCCCATGTCCACTGCCCAGAAGCCTTCCTCCCTTTGTCCGAGCCCTCGTGCCTTCCTGTGCTCAGAAGGGACTCCTGCACTATTACGCGGAATCCTCTGGCGTCTGTTCTGACAACAGCCACGCTCACAGGATTGAAAAGGACACATAGATTAAAAAAAAAAAAAAAAAAAAAAAAAAAAAGTACCTTCCAATTAAGCTCTTTTGGTATGGATCAAAAATAAAACACAGTCATCATGTAGGAGCATTTGAAGCCCTCACTAGCCAGCAAGTAAAGGGTCCAGGCTGTCCCTGCTCCCTTTGAAGCATGCCTGCTGGCTGTAGGTTTCTATAGCGTTCTCTTGCAATTACAGCTCTTTTCAACTTCTCTCTCTCTCTTTTTTAATTTAAAGAGATTGAGAGGAATTAAAAAAAAGAACCTCATCAATCAGATTTATCAAATAAAACTGTAGAGGTAGGGCCAGCTGCAGCTACACATGTCAAACTCAGCTGCAGATATGAAAGGGAAGGCTGTAACTCACAGTCAGGGTGCTGTGCTTTTTAAGGGTTTTGCAGTGAAGTCAGGCCGCCTGCTCTGTTCCTAAGCCTCGAGGCGAGGCCAGTGCGATGCTGGGTGAGGGTACCCTGTGCTCAGGCTCTGTGCCTGTGTCTGGAGACCTCGCCTCAGGGAAGCAGGGCTGCGCTGCACGGGCTGCAGGCCATACACCTGTGGTGACTTTGTGGATGTCCCCACTCCTGTGGGCTTATGAAGTAGTTTCTTTCCTTGCCCTGCTCCAACATATGGATGGATACAACATTTGTCTAAGACAGCAAGCACAAGTTACTCTGGTCACAACAGTTCAAATGAAAGCAAAGAGAATAATGGCAAGACTTCTCCTGGATTTACATGGGCCTGTATTTTATTGGCCTTACCCAGTTTTCCTCACCAAGGCCTACTCTTGTTGAATGCCATTAGCTGAGTGACAAGACAGAGAAAAAAACCAAACCAGCCAGAAGCAGTTTCCCCAGGTGCCCACACAGGGATCTGGGGGACATACCAAGGTGCCTGCCCCCAGTAGGGTTTGTGAGGGGAGGCTGCCCCGCCACACACTGTGGGGCTGAGGGGAAGCACCCGGCTGTGCAGGGCAGCTTCCTCACTGCTCGTCTGGTGAAAAGAGGTGGGCGAGCTGAAAACGATGATGAGGCCTATACATCACAGGAAGGGATAGAGTCAGGGTTGGAGCTTGAAGTCGCAGTTATTACCACACAACCCCCCAGGTGTCACGGTTCTAGGACACAAGCGAGGCCTGTGGTTCTCCTGCAGGCCCTGCCAGACCCTCGTGTCCTCCAGCAGTCCCCATCTGCTGTGCTTTTATACAAACGGCTCCTGCAAGGACAAAAATACATTGAGTTGGATAATATATACTTCATCTTTTGTTTCTCTAAGCAAGTGTGTGCAATTTTGGAGATATTTTGTAAATTCAGATTTATGATTATTATTTTTCATACTGTGGCTACCACAGTGACCACAGAGAATTTATTGAGGTAATAATGTCTTCAAATAGCCAATTTTCAAAAAAATGGAACCATCGCAATGGATTAAAATTCAAACCATTAATATTCAAACATATTAAGTCACTTAAAGGTTTTTTCTGTGTGTGTGGAATTTTGGGGTATATTCTCCTCATAATACAAATACAGAAGATATGCTTTACTGTTGACATTTAGCACATTTTCTTTATTGCCTTTCATTTCATTATGAGTAAAAATGTTATTTGTCCACCCAGCCTTTCCTAGGACAAATGCCATCGTTTCTGTTTGTAGAGGCAACCAAAAATTAAAGGAAATATTTTAGATGTCAACATTAAATGTCAAAAAATGATTTTAAGTAATTGCTAATACCCTGGCATGTATGCATTTTATTCAGAAAATCCCTGTTAAAAATATTCATCTGGGGATATTCAAATTTATTATGTAGAACAACACAGCGTTAACGCACTAGCTTCTATTTAATGCTTTGGTTCATAGCAACAAAGATACCAATGGGAAATCATTAGACAAATACGCAATTTTTGCAGCATAATAGGTCTATGTTTGGTATCATCTGAAAAAAAAAATGCTCACCAAGCTCAAACTGATAGAAAAAATGCAATGATCAGGCAAAGTACAGCAACATTATAAATGTTAACAGATTTCAGAAAGTGATTTTATGTTAATTCAAATGTTAATGTTGTCCGAGGCTGCTGAAAAGAAGGCAGGGCTGTGAAACGAGATAGACGTGGCAGTCGGTAGGAAAGCAACGGGAACACAAAGGGCTGGCTTGTGGTGTGGGTGTGTGAGTTTTATTAATTATATTTCCTTTAGTGCTGTAACAACAACCTGTCAGTAATCTGCACATTCAGTACTTAATTGATGTTAATGATTTTGCTGGCTCCCTGTCCTTGCCGCCATCTCCCTGCGCTGGCCCTGGCCACAGCTCGGTGAGAAGGGGTCGTGAGAAGCCCAGCCATCTCGCATGTATCTTCACCGTCCCAATTAAGTCAATGAGTGTGGTGCCACTGAGCTGGGGCTGTTATTTCCAAGCCAGGTCTCATGTGCACAGCTCCCAGCCTACTTTCTGAGTCTCTCAAGAAGCCTGCGACCCCCAGCGCAGCCCTTCACAAAGGGATGGATTCAGGCATCCCTTGCCTCGTCCCTGTGCCACAGACACAGGGATGCCCAGCAGCTCCTCCAGCTGTGGTGGGCAGAGATGCAGATGAAAGATGTCCATCCAGTCCTACTTGGTGCTGACAGCTAAGGAGAAGTCAGGAATCTCTCTAATACTCATGAGCAGCAGGTGCCAGGAAGGACACAGCCATCCCAAACCCAAAGCGTCCATTGTCCCTGCACTGCCTTCATGGTGAAGGCATGGATATCTTTAAGCACTTTGCTAAATCAGATGAGCAATTATAGAGGGTGAATTGATGCAACTCAGAATTACCCTCCACCAGGGTTGCTCTGGTATCTCCACTGATTTCCTGGTGCCACCTGCAGCTGCCAGACAGCAATACATCCCAAATTTCCCATGATTTACCTTCTCTGGAGCTGAACCCTGCCATTGCATCTACCCATGAAACAGTCTCTGCATGGGTAAGCCGGTGGGCAGCACAGCCCCCTCTGCAGCAGAAGGATCCAAACTAGCTGCAGCTACAAGCACAGCCCTGGTGCCACCAGTCTCCAGCCCTCAAGCAGCCTGTGGAAACCACAGAAGAAATCTGCAGGCTGAGCACAACTCAAGAGCATGTGCAGCATGCAGCAGAAATGACAAAGACAGGTTGTTCTGGACAAACACACTAAGGCTTCTTTTTAGGTTCAACCGAGACATTTCTTGCATCATCCTAGCACAAAGGTATGTGCAGAAGTCAAGCAAATCGGCCTATGACAGCAGGACCAACAGAGCTGTGCTCCTGCATAGTGCTCCATCCCTCCTTGGAGGGGCTCTCAGCCTCTGCCCATCCCCCTTCAGGAACCTCATTCCAGCCCCTTTGGATACCAGAATTAGGTCACAGCTGCCAGTGCAGCACCCCCGATTGCCCCCACACCCATCACTCCTCATCCTTGTCTTCCCCCTGCTTCCTACCTCTGCCCTCCCAGCACCAAACCCTGCTGTTGCTCACCCAGGGCTCTGGCCAAGCTCTGAGCAGGGTGGCCAAGCCTTTGAGACTTTCTCTTTCCCAGATCTCATTTTTCCAGTGGAGAAAGCCAACAGACAGAGAGGAAGAAAACGAAAACCCCCATGAGCCTAGTTTTGATAGGAAAACAGGCTAAAAATTAAACATAAAAATTAGCACATTCTCACAGCAAGCAAATGCCATCTTCTACCAGAAGACTTCAGGGGGAACCATCCAGCAAGAGCCTGCGAACACCTAGGTGCTTCTCTCACTCCATGCAAAGTAGGTGGCCCAGGCAGCAAAATATTTAACAAATTGTTCTGCTGCCACTTCTCAGGGGAACACAGTTGCTTAAAAAACTCAGATGAATATGGAGTGATCTATGGGGCACTTTGTTACGTTAATGACTGTTACCAACTGTCTCTCCTTTAATATAAAGTGTTGACTCATTATCAGTGAGGGTGAGCCAAGACAGCCTGCTTGTGCCTCGCAGTCCTTCCACACTCACCCATACTGCTCATGTGAAGACACTTTAATATGAAGAGGCACTGTCTGTGGCCATTATTAATCTCCAGACTGAAGCCCAGAATACTAATAAAACTACAGAGGATAAACTAACTTTTCTTCGGTGCATTCTTCATTCTGCAAGATTTTGGCCAAAATTGAAATATTTTTCTTTGATCGTGCTAGCCTGTGGCTGACAACCAGACTGCCCAAATCAAGGCTTAGGGAGGTTTTCACTTGACTTCCACTGTGCTAAAATAACATCCTCATCCTGGCACGTCTAAGAGGGGACACCTCCAGCTTCACAAACATCAGAAACCAACATTTTGCAGATCTGGCTGAGATGAGAGAACAACTTATTTATTCTCAGGCAGACCTTAAAATGTAACAAGCTTAAAGTGTAACAACCAAATCTCACTGCAAGCTGCATGGTCCAGATATTACACGGAGAGCTGGCAGGTACTTGGAAGATGAATGTTGGGGTGAATTAAAATGGTTATCTGTGAATTCTTGTCATGGTCAATAATCCTTAAGCATACAGAAAACTGGGGCTGAGGCCCTGAGCTGCACAGGCTGGCTTCTTGGTAGAGTACTGCCTTCAATAAAGGCAAAAAACCTTGCATGGAATTATCAAATAAAGCACTGTATTACACTTTTCTCTCTGATGTTGTTACTCTGGGATTCAATCCAAAAATGTTCATGCCATTTATTCTAGCTACACGCAGGGCACGCAATAGGTGAGTTCATGTTACTGGAGTCTGAACACGATAACCTGGCAAACCGCTGTTGCTGCTTTTTGTTTTCCCCTGTGGAAAAAAAAAAAAAAAAAAGGAAAAAACTTTCCTACAAAGCTTTATTACATCTCTACTTCCACTGCAACAAGTGCCTAATTTCCAGACAAGCCATTCATTTTCAGTCCTACCTGAGGTCTCTTCCACCCAGGTTTAAAACTAAAGCGACTCCTGGAGTAGAGCGCAGTGACCTGTGCCACTGGCTGGTGTGGCAGCGGCAGTTCCAGCCTCCCAGCCTTAATTGATTTCTCATCCCTACATCATCAATGTGCGTGGCCATTCCTTTTCTGAAAGCCCACATCTGTGCACAAGTTACTTTAGAAATTTTTGTTTAGAGTTCCCCTGACATTACTGAAAATAAAAGAATCTGCCTCCAATACAGGAAAATACAACTCACCAAGCTGAGCTTTCAGTACTGGGAAAATCATGGCCGTGCTGTGTCCTTCAGCTGCAGGATTTTCCAGGAAACATCCAGGCTTGTTGCTTGCCTCTGTCAGGAAAACTGTTTAGTTCATGATTAAAACAAAAATCATTTCAGTTTCAAGGAATTTTATTATATACAGTTAGTAAACAAAAACACTTCATCATTTGATTTTGCTTTTATAGCTCTAGTCCATTAATATAAGTAGCTGAATACTGTTTTTTTTTTTTTTTTTAAACAAAGTGAAGACCAACTGAAATATTGCAAGGCATTAAATGCATTTAGATTTAGAGCACCATTTCCCCACCACAGTTATGAACACTGTCCATAAATCCACTAGCTCCTCCTCTTTCCCAGGTTCATAAAAAGCTAAGAAACTAAACCCTTGTTTCTGTAGCAAAGCCCAAGACAGAAGCGTAACATTTAAGACTTGCAGTACATCACAGGAATACATGCTGATAAAGTAAATATTTCCTCACTCAACAGAAGAGACAGTCTTGTTGGGTGATTGCAGGCAGTTCTTTACCCCATAGCAGAAGCTGGTGCCTGCATCCAAGTACATGCACCAGTCAGTAGCAGTAAGCCCTTTGTCTCAGGCCTAAGGGCAGAGGATTTTTGCGCTCCTCACATTTAGACAGCAGTCTCTTCAGTTCAAACAAGCAGATACTTAAGAACTGAAAAGTCTGGGAAGAGGAAGCACAGGTCTACGTGTCGCACATCTGCTGGACAAAGGAATATCGGGGTATGCTCTGTGCATCGCTGTTGCTTGTATCCCAGGCAATCACGTATCTCAAACCAAACAGAAACAAACCCTTCTTTTTTTTTATTTTTATTTTTTCCTTTGAGCAGGCTGGCTGAAGTCTGATGGCCTGTCAGCTTGTGCATCTGCTGTGCTGCTAGAGCATGCAGGGACTCTGCACCCTGGCTGGGTGCTTGGAGTGCTGCAGCCGCATCCACCCAGGCCTTGCAACCAAGTGCCAACGACCATTTCCAAACCACTGGTGCTACAGCACAGGGCAGTGAGCTTTAAAGACTAAGGGGAGGAAAGTTTGTTTTGGTTAGTCAGTTTAATAGTAAACCATTGAATTTCATCCTGGAATGTTATTGCAGCCCTGTTGAAACTTCAAAAAAATCAGTACTTCATAAAATACATTTGCCTTCTCACTATACTTGTTACACAAGAACATAGCTCGGTTAAACAAAAATAGTTTCCAAATACATACACAGTCAGTCTGCTTCTCTGAATCGCCAGCAGTTTTAGAACCAAAGCACTCTGGGATCAGAAAGTTTTTCCATTCTTCCTTCATAGCCATTTAATCTAATGTGCCCTCAAATGTACCAGCCTGCAGACTTGAAAACCCTGGTTTTATTCAGTGTACAAACAACACTTTTTCTTCTTCCAATCTCAAACTCACCATGAACAGAAATAAAAAGCTTCACATACAAACTTATTCTTTTGTGCTTGGCTTGGACTGATTATTTCAAGAGACTGAAAGAAGACAGATTACACAGTATTGAAATATTCTGCAGTCTTAGTTAAATGTTTTATTAAATATAAGTTGTGTCAGTAAAAGACAATTCAAAACTTGAGATGCAGATTTTATACTTTAACAATAAGACCTAATTTGAACCATTTGCAGGTAGGATGGCTGAAAGCCAAATCTCCAAAATATTTACTGTTCAAAAACCCAAACCAAATGGCTGTTTTGTGGAGTCATCAACTTCGAAGCACAGAAGTTTCACAGACTTTCAAGAAATGCTACAATGGCAAGAAATGTACATTAAAGTCTTCACCCCGATTATTAAAGGGTATATACCCTTTACTTCCTGACATCTTACAGATAAAAGTCTGTTACTCCACCTTGGCTTTGTGTAAGCCACCCTTTGCAGGTCTGCAGGCTGGCACAGGCAGTGCAGGGGAGAGGGCAGAGGCAGTGCTGCAGCAAGCAAGCAGGGCTGCTTCCTGACCCAGCATCATGCAACAGATCCACACGTGGTGATCGTGGCACTTGGTGCCAGGGCCCAGGCCCAGCAGGAGAGCTCTCCATCGAGGCTGCAGCAGCTCAGATCAAGCTGACCCCAACCTTGATAGCAAGGAGGAGATGTGCTTAATTCCCAGCAAATTCAAGGCTAGACAAAATCTGAGTCAACCTGTGTTATTTCACAGTATACCCTGCTGGTATCACCACTTATCTCCCTCCCATTTATTTATTTATTTATTTATTGGAGGTGACAGGGTTGTGGGGAAGGAAGGTTTGGAAGGGGAATGGATGAGTAATGTGATACTTTACATGCATGCTGTTAAATGCCCTGAGGAAGCGCTTTCCCAGAAATAGGAGAGGATTTATACCATCAAGCAAGGTAAAGTGGGTCCATCCCATAACAGCCAGTGCACTGCCCATCCCTCCCGCCACACTGCATATTGCTCCCCTGACAGTTTACCAGTGCACGTTTACCTCATCTTGCAGTACCCTCCCTGGGTGCAATTCCCACGGAAGTCTGGAGGAGAGCCTCATGTGGTCTTGGGCAATTCCCAAGCTGAGAACCAAGAGGAGATGCTGACCTGAGACCTAGAAACTGACAGCCTTGGGCAGATGATCCTACTGTTCTGTAGGAGACAAACCATGCAGGAGAGATATTTCTATGAACTACCATTAGATAATTGCAGCATTCTCTGCAACTTAGCATCTAACAAAACCATAGTACTACCTATGCATTTTCATCCTTTCCATTCACCATTGCTCCTGTTTCCCAAGACCAGCTCACAATTACAGCCTCCACTCAATAATTTGGGGCCGTTTCCTTCAATACAATCACAGCTACCACTAACTTTCAAGGGCAATTTTACAGTAGCAGTAAGAGAGAATTAGCACTTTCTTTTCTCTCAAAGTTCCTCCGATGTCCCCAGCTTTCAGACCAAGGTGAGGTTTTGATACATAGTTATGACAAACCTTGCAGGAGGAAGATAATCATATGCCACCTGGGTTAGCACAGAATTCAATTTCTTTTCCAGCATGCTTTACACCAGTCTATAGCTATTAAATGGAGACAGTTTCAAGCCAGAGAATGCACAGTAATGCACAGCTGAATTGTTTTCCTGCCATTCCCAAGAGCCTGCAAGCCCCAGGCTCCTGTGCCAGGAGCACGTACTGTCTTCAGTAAGCAGCATCATGTGTTACTCTGGGGGTCTTCTTCCCCTGGATCCCTCCCCCCATCTTTCAGGTAATTTTCAGGTAATGTTCAGGTTCAAAGCAGCTTGCAGAAGCATCTTATTTCATGTCAGCTCATCTGCTGCACGAACTTCAGCCCACTTGTAAAACACACTAACCCTTTTTCTCCTGTCTCTTCAGGCAGAGCTGCCTACTTGCTTCTGCCCACCCAACAAAAATCCATCTCCAGGCTGATTCATGACTTGAGATAATCTATGAGAATAGGATTCTCAGGCAAAGAAATAGGGATAAAACTTCCTGTTTTTATTTTATTTTTATAGGGACAATTATTTTCCTTCAATAAATATTTTCCTTTAAAGAATTGCCCTTAAAAAAAATCCACCGTTCTTCCCCAAAGTGGTTTTTACTCTATAGCAACTAGTGCATAATTTCTTTAAAGCTACCCTAGAAAGCACAGAGACATAAGTATCTACACATAGAGCAATGTTTTAAGAATATTTTGTTTGTGGCTGTGTGAGAAAGGGACAAGAAAATAAATAATACAGTAGGTTAGCCCTCTTGGAGGGTATAGAATCTCTGGTGTGCAGCTGCATTCAGACCTGGAAAGCTCCAAGCCAAGATCTCCACAGACTGAACAGACCACTTTCACAGAAATAAAGCAAGTTGACCTTTGAGGAGAGTGGAAAGAAGTTATCACATTAGCAGGATTAACATCTAAATTGGAGAAATGATTTAGAAAGAGGCCAGTTACGTGAAGAATTTTAAATATGTTTAGCAAATAGTTTTCCAACACAGCCCAAAGAACAAGGAATAGATATTGACTAGAAAGTTCTATTTTAGCTTAAACTAAAAGTTAGCGTTCATAACTGTGACACTATTACAGTTATTTTATTGAAGTTAAAAGTAATAAAGTGTAATTCTCATTTATAAGGAGTCAGTTTAAAAATGACTTTATTAAAAAAAAAAAAAAGCATGGACCTTCAACTAAGCACAGAAGTAACAGAAGAACTAGTACTGAAGTCCCAGGAAGAGGTCCTCCCTGCCTCTCCCCCAGGATTTTGAATTCTAAATGTAAGGACAAGTACCAAAATGTGTCCTGACACTTCCTCCACTGTTAGAAACGCTTTTGATAGTGGGCAAATATAAAACTCCTTTGTCTAGGACATGTAGTACTCTGAAAAATGAAAACTCCTCTGAACCGGCAAACTTGTTGAGCTAACATTTACACTTGATCACATAGACTTATAACCATTCGTTGCAAGGAAAAACAAAACAGCAGCACCAAATAACTCACTTACCATTAGTTACAGTAGGCATTTTTATTACATCAGAGCTTTAACATTTATCAGAATACTGGGTCAGGTAGAAGGGAAAGGGAGAATAACTTAAAGCAGCCTCGGTGGAAACTAGCATTTAGAAAAGTTAACCATCAGCAGAGTAGGAGCTTCCAGAAATACAAATGTTCTAGCATCTACACAATCTACAGGACATGGTGAACTCTAGTAGTCTCACAGATGTTTTCAGTGTTGTTTGCTTTGAAGGACTGTTCAACATCATAAGAAAAACAAGCAACCATTTTTACATCTATTTCCCTTTTCTTCAGAAACATGACTTTCCAGAAATGGTCTTACTATGAATTCTCAGATGTTACAAAGATTAAGGACAACACTTCCTATGAAACTGTAGATTAAAAGGCACACACCATTCAGAATTGAAATTTGCACAAGTGACTAATTGTCAAAGAATATGCTGAAATCCCAAAGTTTAAGTAATTGTTTTCTTTAAACATAAGCTTCTTTCCTACTGATCACTTCTTGCTATTAAGTACAACAATCCAGACACACTGATTCAAGAAGTTCCCAACACATTTGTCATCAGCATGTGTTGGGGAAGGATTCCCCATATACTTGTCATACTTATTATCCCCTCTAGTCATTTGCAACTGAATAAGGAAAATCTAACTAGCCCAACATGAAAATTTTATCTTTAGTATCCAAAAATGATGCTTTCATTGGTAGGCCAGTAGTGGTAAATAAATAAAGTGATAGTTACTATATTCTTTGCACCGAACTCTCACGCTACTAGTGGTCACAGTCTGAAAAACCTTAGCTGACCATAATTAAAAGAAAAATAGGAATATACATAAAACCAGCTGTCTTAGACAGCATTTTTATTAAAAATGGATACACAGAGACATAGCAGCATTTACAATAAAGAGTTTTTAAAAAGGCATCAGGTTGTAAGCCAACCATTGGAAAAAAAGGCTTTGAAATGTAGTCTTCCACAGTACATTTTGCCCATGTGTCAATAGGGAACAGTATAACTGCCAATTATCCAAAGGACAAACAGGCACAGACACAGTACCTTATCTAAATTTCAAGCCCTTTTTCTGAATAGTTGGTCACATCAAGCATCACCCTCCATAGCAGCATTTGGAGCACTCTTCGGTGTTCTTTTAAGTGGCTGGTGTACTTGATCCATTTCTTTAAAATATTTTAACGTTCAATAAAAATATTTCAAATAGAAAAAAATCTTCTGTCATGAAAAAGGCAAGGTTTCCTTTTCAAATTCCATAAAAGCTTATGAACTTCACTGGCAGCCTTTCCATAATGGAGCAGAAGTTAGAACCAGCAGAACAGGCACTTCAGCAAAATTGTCTGTCAACAGTTTGTATAGTCACATCTGCTTCAGTCCGGCAGACTGTTTCTTACTACTTTGTGGTGGTGTAAGGACCCCAGTGGGGAAAGGTGAAGTCCTATTTTGCTCAGCCAATATGGCTTGTTTTGCTTGAGCTTTGTCCTGAAAGCACAGAAAAAGGGAGAAAAAAAATCTTTACTTTGCTATATCAATGCAACAGATTAATGTAATTCGGTGTTTATAACTTCATATATTAGCAATCTGGAAATGCATATATACTAGTAACTGATAAAAACATGCAATACACAATAGCCAGTGAATGAGCCCCAAGAGATTAATATTAACTTTTGGAATCTGATGGTCAGCATTATAGTATTTGTATTTTCAAGACAGCTAAATTTAGAAGCCACTGAACAGTGAGAGGTTTAACTTCTACTACAATTAAATAACCTAAATATGAAAAAAAGCCTGATTGTTTAGATTAGGTAGATTAAAAGGCACGATTGTTGGACACGATTTTTGATCCTTTGCAAGTTTCTCAAATTAAGAACCACTATTGCTCAACTTCTTCTCAACCACCGTCACATAGCAGCCCCACAAGATCAGTCTCAAATGATCAGTCTTTATTTTCCTTTTTTCATCAGATAAGGTTTTATTTCCCGTTTCTCCTTTAGAGAAAGATCTAATGCACAATATTTGAAGTACCCCAATGGGCAGAAATATGCTTCCCATTTCTAGGGTAATTATTTGTCCTTTGAGATGAGGCTGAAATCATGATCACCTTTTTGTACTAAACACTACAAGTCAGGTCTCTTCACCTGTAATTTTGCAGCCAGAGTACCACCTTATGTCTTTTACCATCTGCACACACACACAGTCTCAATCTGATAATGCTTCACTTGAACTTACTGTATGTTCTAACCAAAGACGAAACAAGATTTAGGAGATTTTAAGACAGTTTCTGTCTTCATTGTGCACATACGTACCAGCAAATCCAAGCTGTTTATGTGCGTCTGTATATTGTGCAAGTCTTCAGGAGCTATACCTCTAAAGTGTTTGAGTTTGGAGCTTCCTACTTCCCGTATAGCCATAGCAAATGGAACCATCCACTTTACGCATTCCTCTATCTCACACCATTCATAACCTGGAAGACAAGACACATGCTTATCTGCCTGAATTAAGGCTTGTATTTGAAAATAAATTAGACTGTCTGTAAATGCCAGCATTACATACCTGAAACTTTCTGCATCAACTCAGATGAAGAGAAGTGGTACAAAGCAGAAGCTGCAAGTACACCATATGTATATTCCAAGCAGCCAATATCCAGCACACAGAGATCCAAGAGCTACAAGATGACAGATGTTTAATAAGTCTATTGCAAAACAACTTTTTTCAGATGAAAAAGCATTTGAAGGATGAAATCAGCCTTACCTCTGCTATTTGTACAAATATTTGTTGTGGATATTGTCGCAACAATACCTCATAAAGCTCATTTAAATACGCAACTTGCATGTAAATGTTTAGCCATGATACAACTGTCAGTGGATTTAAGTTCCAATTAAGAGCCTGAAACAGTAGACATACACAAGACTTCAGTATTAGTAAAGAACTCATAACTTAGACCATGCAACTTTATTTACTCTACATAGAAAGCTGTGATTCCAGCTGGTCAAGGCATCTTTGGAACATGCCCATCTAACCCTCTCCCATACATCCTCCTATTGACAGGGTTGATGAACAATTACTTCTGTTAGATATTCATATATTGGTGGATACTTTAAAACACTTGTTACCTAGAAGACACTATTTTTGAATTAGAAATTGAATCTCTTACCAGCACTTAGGATTAACTGAGGCTCTCTGCTTTTAGTTGATTATGCTATGCCTTTTTAAAAACCTAAAGCAGAACTAATTCCACTTCGAAATATTACCTTCATAATGATCAATTCCATACTGAGGATTTCATCTTCTGTACAAGCTCCATCTGTAACATAGGCAAACTGGTGCAACTTTGGTGGATAAATTTCCTGAGAGATAGGAGATCAAGCATTCAATATGAGGAATAGTTTGTAACTAGTCCCATGGGTTAAAAAGCAGAACAACCCACTGCCACTTCAGCATTTCAAGACAGATGGGGAAAAAAAAGAACCAACCTCCCCATCCTAACTCATTGTTCTCCTTTGCCTTTAATATACATAGACTTATTTTTTAACCTTTCTGCCCCTAGTCTTCATCTTTCACTTCTGATGGATCAGTACAGCACTCATTGTTTGACTATAGCATCACTGAGGTGGTAGCACACATAATTGACATCGAGATTTATTATTTTTAAATACACTCTTTTATCCTTTGTGTTGTGTAGCTCTAATGGTCATAGACACTTGTATACCTACCAGGGTGTACAACCTTATAAAAACTGTTAGACTAATGACCTCAGGTCTTGCAAGTTGCAGACCAATACCAATTACCAATAGAAGTTCCAGTGGACAGTTAAAGGCAGTAGCTGTATCAATGCAACCACTACCCTTATTAGATTTTCCACATTAAGGTTACTGCTAACACAGAAGCTGAGATATATTGCTGGTCCAAGGTTAGCTTCAAAAGATACTGCATGGATTGGAACAGATCACACAACTCCTCAAATCCTACCATTAGAACTGAGCTGCTTTTCAACCCGAGGAGACAGCTTGGCCTAACTGTTTAAGGTGAACCTTACACTTGTTGAGCAGAGTTCACTAATGAAGTCTAATGGTTTAGAAGCAAAATACTTTGTGCTTAAGAATAGACTGAATATTAATATGCCTCTTAAAAGACAGAGGGAGAACTTATTATTTTAGTTGTTCAATTTGTTCCAGTAAACAAGGAATAACTTCGACTATATTATCTGGTAGATACTCCACTGACAGTAGAATTGCAACAAGTGGTCTCTGTACAGAGCAGCCAGCCAAAAAATCATTTAGCAACAACAATTAAAAACATCAGATTTATCCTAACACTGAAGAAACTATTCTTTTAGGATTAAAGATAGATAATGCGATGTTAGCTAGTCTTAACTTTAACCACTTCTAAAATTTAGAAGGAATTTTGAAAATATTTTTTTTTGTCTCCCACTCAAATCATAGCATCAAGCTCCATAGAGCTTGCCAAAATGCATCTAGTGTGTAATAAGTCTGCTGTCTATCCATTTACTTTTTTTTTTTTTTTTTTTTTAAGGTAAAAGCTGGAGATACTTACCTCAAGCTTTGCTGCTATGAATAAAGAAGAGATCCCAATAAGCTGTAATAGTGTTTTTACAACATTCTGTTGCGTTGCCATAAACCGATCAAAGAAATCTTGTGCTAAATAAAAAGTTTCTCTATGAAGCTTGTAGACTTCACAAACCTAGAGAGATATCAGAGGTTAAAAAGGTCAAAAACAGTGTTAGAGAGTCAAAAGCAGATGCTACAGATGCATTAAAGAAATCCAAGACCTACACATAAAATTCATATTAGGTTTCTGCTTCACTGATACTGAGAACTAACAAGTTAACTAAGAGGAGAAGCTAAGCAATTTCCTTTGACTCACAAGACAACTGCCACTACAGTAACTCCTCAAAAAAACACAGATTAGAGTGAAAGCCCTTTTAAGAAACGCATGTGTTCTAATAATGTCAGAACTGCAGTTCCTCATATTCACTAACATGCATCACTCCAACACCTTAAAAGAGAAAATTCTCACAACTGCTTTAGAATGAAGAATAGAGACTATGTCAGCAAGTCATTCAAGCAGCAAAAAAACCCACTCCCATACAGACAGTGGGGTTGCAGTACATTCTACAAGCCAGTAACAGATAAAGGCTCCCCAGAGAACTTAGAGCAGCCTACCTAAAGGAGGCCTACAAGAATGCTGGAGAGGGATTATTTATCAGGGAGTGCAGGGGTAATGCACTCATGGGAGGACAAGGGGTAACGTCCTTAAGCTAAAAGAGGGTAGATTTGAGATTAGATATAGGGAAGAAATTCTTTACTCAGAGGGTGGTGAGGCACTGGAACAGGTTGCCCAGAACAGTTGTTGACCCATCCCTGGAAAAAGTTCAAGGCCAGACAGGATGGGGCTTTGGGCAACCTGGTCTAGTGGAAGGTGTCCCTACCCATGGAAGGGAGGTTGGAACTAGATGGTTTGTACAGTCCCTTCCAAGCCAAACCACTCTATGATTCTATGTTGTGAGATTGAGATGCATCTGGTCTCTAATGCAACACCCCTTCCTTCTTACAGTAACTTGCATAATCATCTGTGCAGGTTTTCTCTGCAGCATGAACTTAAAAAGCTTACATTGCAGAGCATTAGGGACTAGTTGATTATTATACACTGTTAATCTAAATGAGTATCAGAACACATTGTCAGTTCATGCACCATCAACTCAATTCACTGTGTGTATACATAAATATGTTTTGTAATTTGGTGCCATTCATTGATGAACTTAAGATGACAACAAGTGTCTAGTGATAATGGATTATCCAAAGATCATGAACAGTAGTCATGGCAGTTACAGCATACTTCAGCAAAAGCACATTTGAAATACTCACAAGCACAGAAAAACTCACCTCCATTAGCCAGTCTAGAAGAATTGTTCGCATTTTAGGTTGCAGGAGAGGGTGCCTTTGCATATAAAGTTTATCCCTCACATATGTATCCTCTTTGTTTATCATGTTTTTCCATACGTCATCTCTGTTGGCCCAGCTAAGACAGAGGAATATGTTTAGTCTCAAGTCATAAGGCAAAAGAAGACAGACAAGCAGTAGCAAAACAGCAGACTTACCCCAGAACTGGTAATGGTGAAGCTCTAGTTGGAACAACATTTAGATGTATAAAGTGAGAGTAATCAACACCAACTGGATCATCATCTTTATCTGGAGTAGGAATCAGCATATGGGGATCTTTGTTAATGTTATTCCAGGACGGCTATTAAATGAGAGAAAAGATTTTACACTATGACTTTAAAATAATAATTTTAGCTACAAATAGATGATAGACGTTGGAAAGAAACTATGACAGAAACCGTGATTAATTCTTTAAACTGCACAGAATCACAGAGGCTGAAAGGGAATTTTGGAAGTCATCTTGCCCAGTGCTCCTACTGAAGCAGAGCTATCTACAGCAGGTTGCTCAGGAACACATTCAGACACCTTTTGAATATCTCCAAGGAGAAAGACTCCACAGTCTCTCTGTGCAACCTGTTCTAGTGCTCTGGTCACCTACACAGTAGAAAAGAATTTCCTGAAGTTCAGACAGAACCTCCTGCATTTTATTTTGTGCCCATTGCCTCTCGTCTTGGAGACGGGCTCTTTTCAGTGGTGCCCAGAGACATCTTATTGTATGTTCCCTTAGGTATTTATATACATTGACAAAATCCTCCCTGAGCCTTCTGTTCTCCAGGCAGAAGGGTCCCATCTCTCTCAGCCTTTAGGAGAGATGTTCCAGTCCCTTAATCATCTTAGGGAGCCTTCACTGGACTCTCACCAGTACTCATCTGGTTATGAGTCTCCCTTGTAACAGGGAGCCCAGAACTGGACACAGGACTCTAGTGGAGCAGAAAGGTGTTGCTCATTTTCACAGCAAAGTTTGCAACTAAATCTGAAGAACATTTATATTGTTTTGCTTTTGAAGGACCATAACTATACTGTGGAAGGATATTTAAGACAGTGTCTTGTATTGTCATGTCACATTTTGCCTTCAGGTAAAGAATAAGCAGATGCAACTTGAAAATCTAATTTCTGATTGTAATTATACAAATACAAGGTCAGAACTTCTGGTAAGCAATACGTAGGCAGAATGCCTGGAGTTCTTGGTTCCCTGTGAAACATCCTTGACAATGAACACAGCAAAACAGTAAGTTTATAGAACTTTCCTTTTACTTGTTCTTTGTCTAGTGTTATGTTGTTAAAAAATAAAACACTTCAGTTGTTAAGCAACTGCCACTAAAGCATCAATTCAACCATTTCACATAGAGAATTTTGCCAAGGCCTGCAAACATCAGACATCAGAACCTATCATAGCCTTTTTCTCTGATTTGGACCAGAATGTACATTGAGTTACTTTCCTCCTGGCTAACTTTGTTAAAGAAGCCATGGGTATACACTTTTCACATTTCCCCAGAAAAATATTATTTCTTTTATTTCACTGTAGACTACAAAGCCAGCCCCATGCCACCATGCATAAGCAAGTCAAAACTCAGCATTTCTCTTTAAGTGTAAAAGTCAGCCATCTTGCTGCAGTGATCTATTCTGCAGCAATAAAAGGACAGAAATTCTTAACAATATTCCTAATATACTCCAAAAAAAATTAAAAAAAAAAAACAGAATCTTTAAGATGTCAGCAAGTAAAACGCTCTACCTGAAATTTTGCCCCTCTCAAAGAAGCTTCCACACCTCATTTTTACCCTGTCCTTGCTACAAGTGACATCACTTTCCAACAAAATGGCTACCTCCTAGCACCAGCTTCAGAAACAGAAACCACTGACTTCAGAAACGAAAGCCACAGTTCACTCATAGTTATGACTGATTTATACCGTGAGATAGATAGGTAGTTTAATCTCTTGGATTTCTCCATTCAGACATAGCATAGCTACATACTACCCAATAGTATGTAGCCCATAGCTACATACTCACCCAATTCCGTAATTCAATTTAGGCGGCATAGAAAGGAAAAAGACAGAATAGAATCTTTATCATAAAATGTAAGATTTCTTATGAACTGAAATTTGAATAAGTGTCACATTAGCATTGCTTTTAAGTTAATTTTTGCCCTCCCTCACAGCTAGACTTTAGACACACTTTGTCCTCCCAGCTGCATGACAAGCCCAGCTGCCAACAGCTTTTGGAGAAGCACTGTCTTATCAGTTAATCAGCAAACCAACAGAAAAGCCATAAATTATAATATTTAAAAGTACCTACTACGCCAGTAATATCTAAAATAAATGGGTTTTGCTCCACAGAGTTCTTTATCAAAGTAGATATCACACATACTACAAGGAAACAACAATGGCAATTGATTTAAGAGAGATTTCACTACTCACAATCTTCTATAAGGAAACAAATCAGGGTTCAAGAGCCTCTTAGATGTTTTGAGAAGGGAAAACAAAGATACTAGATTGCATAGGAGTGGGAAAGGTCTGTTGGTCTCACCCCAAAAAATAGCATCTTAACAGACATCAATATCAACTACTAGACTGCAGCCTTACTTTGCCCATCAGAAATAGTAAGAGCTATAATTCGAGCCATTTTTCATTCACAGGAAGCATTAGAGGTTGAAGCATAGGGCTTTTCTTTGCCATTAGAAAGGGATTCCAGAAGTATCAAAAAAAGAGGAGAGAAAAGAATAACTCACATAATTAGATTGTTCCCATTCTTTTTGAATAGCATAGGAGATTCTGGTACTTTTAATTTTCAAAATGGTCTGAATATCACCCTGTCCTACATTAGGCCAAAGTCAAGCTCTCAGTTTGGATATGGTTAACATTGCTAACATGCTTGTTCAAAGATTTGTGTTTCCCTCCCCCCCCCCCCCCCCCCCCCCCTTCATAGAATCTTTTAAAGAGATATTTTTCAAATAAGTTAGATAGAACATTCTGACAACAGTAAGACTGGATGCTGGAAAAATATCTAGTGAGAAACTGATCAAAACTATTTCTGGAAAGTTTGCTCTGTCTCCTAACTCAAAGCATTAGCTAGTTCCATCTCAAGACTTCTTACCACTTCTAGTTTCCATTCTCCACTCTAGATTGGGGAGACCATGTTCTTTGAATCATAATTGCATGGATTACTCTAATCTAGTTAGATGAATTTTGTTTTACACAGAGCCTTGGAAGTGCATGTGTCCACAGAAAGCAGCCAGAATTAATATGAGAATTGCTAGTAGAATTACAGCAGTGCCACTTCTCTGAAATCAAACACAGAATTTATGCAATATTCTGCTGTCACAAACCTGATGATATAGCCACCCTTTCATCACATAAAGGGTAACGGCATCCTAATTAAGAACTCAGGCCTTATGTTCAACAGAAGCAAACTAATGAATTGACTATGAAGATGCCGTCAAGTGGAATGTGACTATGATATTTTGCCTTATGTATAACCTAGTGTCAGTAAACAATTTATTTAATGTAGAAGTCATGTGGTACATGCTGCAGTGGATTTATAGCTACTTGCATTTTAGAATTGTTGTGCCTCAACAGAATAACTACCTCACTGGCTATCATACAAGCCTGCTATACTGCTGCTGGAACCATAAACATATTCTCATTAGTGGCCCATGGCAATTTGTATCAGAGAATAGCTTGTGTCCCACCATAGACTGAAGAGCTGCTGCTGTGCAGCCAAATGTTAGCTTTTTCAAACAGATCTGTAACAATCTGGCTACTTTGTCACAACAAAAAACCTCCTCTATGTAGGGCCTGATACACAGGTATCCATTTTTATCTGTTTTACAGGACCAAAGAGCCAAATTCCCACCAGTATCCTATGCATAACTTGAGAAATTCCTAAATAAATATTTTGGACATCAATTACTTAAATTACCTACATTCTAATATACCAGTTATTCCTGAAAATAACATTTAATAGCAGCACGCAAAAACAAAGCAAAAAACCCCCACAAAATTGGAAATCTCTATCTACTTTAAAAGTTGAAGATCGATATATGCAAAATATATTTCAAGTTTCTTTCCACCATTTTCCTGGATTGGGTCCACAATAAGGGTTTTTTTTTTTTTTTTTTTTTTTTTTTTTAAACAGTACCTTATTATTACGCAATAAACACATATGAGAAGCCTTTGCTCAGCCCAAACAGAATGAATCTTTTGGTAAAGAACTTTGGTGAAGGACAGACAGCTCTTCCTTGTCAGAAGTGAGAAATTAGTTTAATATACTGCACAAAAGAAAGACAGAAGGGAAGGAGAGATCCCCTCATTAAATGCTCACCATTTGAGCCCTGCTTAATATGTTGACTGATAACTAGTATACACAGTTGCAACAAGCAGAGGCCATTCCAAACAATGATGCCCATCTGTTATGGTAGCACTTTAGTCTTAGAACTTCCAGCTGCCACTTCTGGTTAGATGTGCCACATTATGCATAGCCTTGCGTACCAAATGAGTATGGTCTGTACTCCCTGATCATGACTTTTACAGCTTAAGTATCACTCTGCATGTGCATTAACTGGCTGAAGTCCCAGCGACAGAGTGAGCAAGCATGTGTGTGTATACACAGGAAGAAAAAAAATGGAATAAAACTACTTCAGAAAGTAGGCTAATCTTGCTCTTTTATTTAGAGCAGGCATCTCAATATACGAGCGCATCATGCTTTCAACACCGTATACCAACATAGCATCCAATATAAATACCAATATCCAGAGCATGTCAGATTTGAAGAATATAAAAAGGGCACTTAAGGGAGTTAGAGGATGCTAGTGGAGTCCATTTTGACTTGGTAACTCAGAACATTCTGTGTCCTATTTGGGAAGACTGGCCCTGGTCACTACTAACCTCCGCTGAGTGGCCTGATTTAAGTCCTTTAGCCACAGCTTAAGTGACTTTCTAAAAGTTATCCACAGAAAAATTAAGCCTACTTCACCACCACAGTAGCATCTGATAGCATAAGCGTCAAGGTTCTAATCATGAACTTTTAGTACTCTGTCAGCCTGATAAAGACACTTGCCAATGGGAACAGAGCTGACTGTGAAAGGAACAAGTGATCTTTCCTCTATCCCAGGTGATTTGTAAGCATAGACACAGTTGCAAAAAGATCAGTCTGAAACATGACTCAGTTTGTGTGCTAAAATGCCTCATGCTTCGGCCTGCAAGATACGGTACATAAGAAAAGCACCATATACCTGCAGGTCTCTAAATAAGTCAATGTGGAGTCCCATCATGTGGAACTAAATGCATATGAAGGCTTTTGTAAGGTGCACTCCCAGGACAGCTGGGAGTGTTAACGTATGGGTTTAGGCCAATACAGGTCTTGTCTCTTGCAGACTCCAAAGCTGCATGAACTGAAGTGTTTTGTGTTCTTCATCAGCCAGGGTTGGTAGCCCTCTTGGCCACTGCAATACAGCACATGGTAGTTGCATATCTGTGGCATTGTGTTCACAGTATTAATGTACTGCAAAATAACACTAGAGTTAAGTGAGAATGCAGGAGCATGACCTAAGGCCAAATCAGTTACCTGGTTTTCATATTGCTTTTTTCTATTTATTTCCATCTGGGCAATTTCTTCATCAGGATCCTGTAAGAACTACAAAAAAGAAATATACAGCATTAGGAGCAGAAACCATGGGACAAACCACCATTTACCGCTGCAACACACACCCAGATCCTTTGGGACCACAGCCCTGTGACAGACCACCCCTCAAGCACCCCGACCACCACATGGTCGCCAGCCACCCAACAAAAGGACGCAGGAGCCCACAGACCAGGGCACGCAGCGGGGCAGGAGCTGGCCTGCGAGGGCCAAGGCAAGCCATGCTTCCTGCCCCGGCCTGCACTCACCGTGGCCACATCAGCTTTCCTCTTGCGGGCTCGCATGGCACCCTCGGCACCCCCTTCCCCCTTGGCGGGGGCCTTCTCCTCCGCGAAGTCGCTGCCAAGAAACAAGAAGTAGAAGAAGCCCGGCCGCGGGGAGCCTCCTCCCAGGTTCGCCTAATGGAGACTTCGGCCTAGGCAGCCCCAGCCCCGCGCGGGCCGGGCGGACTCACCTCTCCCGCCGCATGGTGCCTTGCCTGGGTCGGGCCGGGCCGGGCCGAGGCGAGGCGAGCAGCGGCCCTGCGAGGGGACGGGAGGGAGCCGTGAGGGCAGGGGCCACGAGGGCAGGGGCCGGCAGGGAGCCGCCGCGCAGGCCTCCGCCAGCCGGGCCCCAGCCCCCACAAAGGGCCGCGCAAAGGCCCGGCGGCGGGGCGGGAGGCTGCGACCGGGCACCCCGGGGGGGCGGCGGGGCGCCCCCGGCTGCTCCTTCCCTGCCTCCGTCCCTCACTCACTCACCCGCGGCGGCCGCCCGGGAGCTCGGCGGCGCCCGCCCCGCGGCGGGGCGCTGGGGCAGGGCGGGAGCGCGGCGCGGGCGGGCTCCGCTGGGCGCCTCCTGCCTCACAGCGCGGCCGCTCCCGTCCCTGCGCACAGCGCGGCCGGCGCCGAGCGGGACATTTAAACGCGCGGCTGCGGGGCCGCCTCCCCGCCCGCCCGCACACGTGGCCCCGCGCCCAGACACCGGGGGACGGCGCCCGGCCGGGGCGGGGTCTGCGGGGGGCGCCGCTCCGCCACCGCCGCCGGGTCCCGGGGGTGCGGGCTGCGGGGCCGGGCCGGCGGGGCG
Source organism: Cygnus atratus (assembly GCF_013377495.2). Classification (NCBI taxonomy): domain Eukaryota; kingdom Metazoa; phylum Chordata; class Aves; order Anseriformes; family Anatidae; genus Cygnus; species Cygnus atratus. The sequence continues at coordinate 20,248,889 of NC_066373.1, read as the reverse complement.
GGACGGGACTGCGGGGCGGGCCGGAGCGCAGCGGCCGCGGGGGAACCCCCGCCCCGGAGGGACGGGACGGGACGGGACGGGACGGGGCTCCCCGGGTCTCCCCGCCCGCCCCGGCGTGTCCTCAGCGGGAGGTCAGAGGGGGCCGGGCCGCCGCCATGCCCTGCCCGCCCCGCCTCTCCCTCCGTCCCCTCCCCGCCGGGCATGGGGCGGTCGCGGCTCTTCGGGCGCCTGAAGGCGGCGGTGCTCGGCGTAGTGCATGTGGGAGCGCTGCCAGGTAAGCGGCGGGGCCCGGCCCGGCGGGCGCCCATCTCCTCTCCCCGCGGGTCGGGGATTGAAGGAGCCGGTGGGTAGTGCGGTGGCGAGCTCGTGAAGGGGAACGGTGAGAGAATATGGCAAACGAGGCTCGGGACGGGCTGGATGGGGGTGGAGCTCCGTGCAGCTCCGGGAAGCTGAGGGAGCGCCGGACTGGCCGCAGCCCGCCCTCCTTCCTCGGCCGCCCCTCAGCAGCTCGGGGCAGCCCGCAGCAGCCGGCCGGCCTCCTGACAGGCCGCTGCCAGGCGCTGCCCTGCTCGGCTTTCCCCGGCCTGCAGGCTTTGTGGCCAGCTCGCCGCGAGGTGTGACCATCCAACGGTGCTGCCACCGAGCTCGTCACAGCCCTCACCTCAGCGCCTGGTTGTAGGAACTGAGCATCAGAAAAGACTTCAATGAATTTCCCTTAAAATTAGCTCGGAATCCCGAGGAAATCCATGCATGCTCATTTCTGTTGTGAAGTTCTTATGCTGCAGATCAGATAACATCCACCTTGCAGACCAGAATGTAAGATTACTTCAACTGATTTAATATTAATTGGTGATTAACATAGGTATTCTGCTGACCTAGAGGTCAGGTCTTGCCATAGCATTGGATGGAGCATCACTAACACGAGATAAGCTGTAGTAAGTACAGGATTAACAAGCTAGAAACAGACATGGTACAATAAGATATTATACAGATGCTTTTCAAGTTTGCAAATTAGTTTTAGGAACTAAACAGTTACAGCAGATCTGTCAAGTTCAGCTAAGGAAAGAGATGCCATTAAGGCACATCACAAAGAGATACAGCAGCCAAGTCTGACACTTCTCCCTATTTCAGCATGCCAGTCCCTATAGATGTTTTACCAGAAAATTGTTACTGTCTGCGGTATCAGTTTGCACTTGCACTGGGGTAAACAATGTTGTTCTTGCAGGGACACCAAGAAGTTCTCTTCCATTGACACAAATCATTGATCAAGCTTGTCAAGAAGCAGAAATTTACAAGGATGCTGGAGTTGTAAGTTTTGGTTTTCTTCCTCTTATGGCAGTATTTACACAAAGTTGCTTCTGCATAGCGAATACTTTAAATTGAGTCCAAGTGACGTAGAATTCATTAAATACGTCTTAAGCCACAGAGTCCAGAAAGACATTTAAACATACATTTTGTATTTCAACATAATGCATAGGCCTTCTAGGTTTCAAAGCCTAAACTATGCATCACATGCACCCAGAATCGAAAAACCTTGGATTCAAACTTTACAATTTAAGTTGCTTAGATAGGATTACTGTCAATTTCTAAGAATTAAGTCAATTAAAAGAAAGACACACAGAAAGTTGACTGCAACATGAACTGTTGCTGCGTTTCTAGGTATCTGAATGTAGGGTGCTTCATCATCCAGTTTGACAAGCCACTTTATTTAGCTCTGTACAGCATACTCTGGTTTCATGAAGTCATGAAGGAATGGCACATGCACAGTCGTAGGTACTGAATATCTCACTTATAGGCAGCAGGGTTCCCCCACAATTAGCGTTTGTACTACAGTAGTATAGTTTATTCAGGGACCAAAATATCATCTTAGACCCCTTTTTGCCTGATTTAATCCTTCCATCCTAGCCCCCCGGGAGCAAGCGTGCCTGCTTTGCACATCTAGAAGAGAAGGCCCAAAAGGCCACTCTTGACCAGAGGAAGAGGCAGGTACTATTGCAGAACTGCCATTGGACCTAGAGTGCTGTTGTCATCTGTGTTAGGTCAGCAGAATTTAACAGGGTGTATGTCCTTTTGAAATGTTGGATGTTTTAAACATTTCATTGCCCCTTGTCTGCACATTTTGATGTGATTTTTATTTGACCTGCCTACTGTATTATTTACATTTTTGGTGTGCTAAGGTGGTGACCTGATGTCTGGGGTTTGAAAATGGCTTAAATGAACAAGTAGTCACAACTGAGCTGCTGTTTTCTGCACAACTTTAAACTGGGTTATTCTTTTTAACAGCATAAGTTACAATACCTTACAGACAGAGCAAAATTAAATCTAGGAGTTTAGTCTAAATTATGGAATACCAAGGTCAAAATGCAAGACAAGTCACATGAAGTAGGTTATGGACAGAGCACTTGTAAGGCTACATTAGGAAAGAGTACTGACAATGGAATTGTTGGAAGGATAAACAACAGCATAGAAGAATGAAGTTTATGTAGATCAGCTTCAGTGCACTACCGGTTAGAATAATCTCTAACTGCAAGTGGTACAGAACAAGTCAGTTTTCTTCCTTTTTATACCTGAAGAAAGAACAAGTGTGCAATTGCTCTGTGTTCTGTACTGTGACATTCTGTCTTGTCTTTGCTTTTGCTGCATCAACACTAGGTATAATGTGATTTGATCTACATCAGAAGAATAGAAAGTACTAGTCTGTTTTCCTGTGTTAGAGGAAGTGGTTACATAAGTGATCTGCAACCCAAAAGCCATTGCCCCAGATTCCAGTACTTGTTTACTGTTTTCCCTTATGTATACACTAACTATATATTAAAACCGTAGCAACAGAGAGAAAACTAAGTATATCTAAAGGTGACAGAGAGTATAGAAGCAGTTACTTTCACCACAGTTGACTGCACTCAACTCAGATATATTTTTAAAACCTACCTTTCAGGTAGACAGATGAGGTGAATGCAATCATTCTCTACATATTTGAACAAATTCAAGGCATAACTGCATTTCCTGTAGAAGTCGTAACAACATTAGTATACAGGCCAAACCAATCTTTATTCTAAAGGTCTGTACATAATAGTGTTATGGCAATATGACAAGCAAATCCTTTATTAATGCCACAGAGGTTGGAGATAATCAGGAGAGCTTCCATAAATATCACTATGGTTGCCTAACGCTTACTGCAATGCCTTTGCCTAGTTTTTCCCCAGTACTCTAAGAGAAATGTACACTTTCATGATAGATACTAAAGAGCTTCATGGCTTTTGCACAGATCCCACTCTTCCAAGTTAGCTCTCCTGATTCTGTAATGGAATTATTTGGTTTCTACCCTCCCCAGTACTCAGATTGAACTGTTAAACTGTCCATTTTTTTGCAGAAAAAGAACTAGAACTTTAAAGGATTTTATCCATGGATGTTTTTACTGTTATTTCCAACTGCTTGCCTATGGTAGCCTTTAGAAGATTTGTAACCATATTGCTGCCACTAAGTGTTTGTATGTTGTCTCAAGTTGCTTGAACTGGGATTAACATTCAAAAATATGCTGTGTGGACTCGCTCACTCACTATCTATTACACTTGGAAGTAACTCCTAGTTTGTTCAGAAAAAGGTGACTTGTCTGGCGTATTAGCAACTGAACATAGTAAATATGAAAGATTTGTGATATTAGAGCACAGTAATGAAAACAAGTGAGTGCTCAGTTAGGAAGCCATCTGTGCTCAAAATGTATATGCTTTGTACTTGTGTTGCTGAACAATGGAATTCCTTAGACAAGATTTTATAAGAAACAAGCTATGAGATGTTGTGACCTCTCAGATTCTTATCTGCTTTTGTTAAAGCAAAAAACACTTGCAAAATATAATGAAGTTAACTTTTATTCATTCAATTCAGCCTGAGTGAAGCTTGCTTTATAACAGAGCACAAGTTCATTCTAGTTTCACTGATGAAACACACCTTACTAGTTGGTATTACCTAGCTGTAACTATGTGAGTAGGTGACATTGAAGATAAGATACGTAAATACGGGTATTTCTTAAAGAAATAAATATATTGCTGCATTGACTTGCAAGTATTATTATAGTGCTTCTTAATAAGCAACATTTTAGGTTTGCTTCTTTTACCTAGATTGTTCCTGGAGATGTGTTTATTACAATTCTGATCCTCCCAATCCTTCTCTTGTTTCTGTACCTGGAAGGGTGGTTGCCAGTACCTGCTCTGCATTAAGGTTCTCAAAAGCGAGAAGTTCTAAGCCTACTATCCTTATAGCTACAATAACAGTCAAAATTATTTAGAATTCAGTAACAGTTGAGACAGAGTAAGTTATCATTTCTGCTATAGAAACATATAGATAGCTAAAATTGGGATTATAGAGATTAACATTTTAAATCATAGCTCTATTACAGTAGAATAAAATAGGGAAGTCTCCCCACTGCTATCTCCTACAATATATACAGGAAAACATAAGGTCCCTACTTACCTGAGTTAAGGTAGCAATCTCTTGTTCTGGAGGTAGAGTTTTTTAAAGAAATTTTCTAGGTACAGCAAATAAATGCTTTACAAGGCTGTCTGATTTCCTTTGTCTAGAGGCAAGTGACTGTGGTGGTGGGAGAAGCTGTAATTGCTTCAGTGCACACCTGAGTCTATTTAACAATGGGTGTCACACAACAAGCCTCTCTTCAGTAGGAAGGAACAGTTGTTTTCAGCTTGCAAAGGTTTTGATAACACATAAATGTTTGTAGGTAAAGTTTTTCTGTAAGGAAAACATTGAGGTTAAAGTTACTATAACTAAAACTTACATTACAGAGGGGGTGAAATAAAGCTTGTATGGTTGTTATACCTATTACGATTTATAGTGTTGTGGCTATTTTTTGAGGTTTTTCTGAGGTTGCATATGTGTGCACAACAAGTGTTTTAAGAGGTCACTTCTATAAATAGAGTAAAGCTAAGGAAATTGTTTTCCTATATAGTCAAAGAGGTATTTAACTGACCTGTTTTCCAGTAGCAAACTGACACAAGAGGCACTTTCTGTATATGTACCACTCTATTTCCTTCTTACTTTGAGTGACTTCTCTAGTGTTTGAGAATTGCTGAGAATAAGACTACTTTACATATAAGCAGTACTCAAATTTTTCTAATATTGAATGGAAAAGAAGCCGAAAAGGTTTTTGCTAGAGTCTTATCTCATACTATTCAAGGGAAATCTGCTTTGGAGTGTGCAATGCAGTATCTGTTCTGATAGACTTCTACACCATAAGCTTAAATTCCTAGAACTTTAATCCAGCATAACTGTTTTCTTTCCACCATTTTAATTAGCTGTCTGATAGTACTGAAGTCTGTTTTATATATGTATAAATTCAGTAAACACAGAAATCTGTGCTGTTATATTTTTATATAAAAATATGGAAGAAAGCTTTGCGTTAATGCATCTGTGGTTTTGCTCTCTGTATTGCAGAACATATGTTGTTCTTTTTTTAAATTAAACAAAACATGACATGCAAAAGAACACAGCCTATTGGATGGCACCAAAAGAATAATGCATTATTAAAATAATACCAAAAATATTCACAGTAGCTATGGACCTTGAGGCTATGGGAAGAGAGAACTGTTAAAAAGTGAATATACTAAGTATAAGGTAGAAAAGAAAAATGCTGAAATCCTCCCGTCTGCCTGCATTCTGAACTAGTATTCGATCAGATACTTGTTTTATGCGCAGTATTATGGCTAGAGTTCCTAATTACTTTTAAAATAAATTTATTAATATATCTAATGGAGTAGTTTGCTTTATTCAAATCCTGAGTTGTTAAAATAGAAACAATTCATGGAAAGCTCAGTTTCACTGTGATGCTGCTGTGGAGTTCTGCTAGTCTGTTCTGCCTTTTCAGTTCCTAGCTGAGCGTCTGAAGCTCATTTCCTAGGCCTTTTTTTTCATACTGAGGTTGGTTCTTGACTGCCCAAAGCTTTTAGTTTGTAGATCCTAGCTCCTTGCCTTTGATCAGCTTGGAGTTTCTAGGTTCTGGTGAAGTCTGCCAAGTTAAGCCTCCTTGAGCCAAGGATCTCATCTTCCAGGTTGTGTGGCCTCAAAGAATTACCATGTTTTGAGGGTTCGCTGTATTCTTTGGGTTTATTTTGTTTTGTTAATTATTGAAGTCCTACATTAATCCTTCTGCCATGTATCACTACTGACCGACTTCACTTTCTCTCATAAACTGTTAACCTCTCTCATGACCTTGTATAATTTATGTATAAAGAGGGAAAAAGGCTAAGAGGGTTCTCTTTCTGTTAGTTCATTAAAAAGGATTCAGTAGCTGGGACTGAGGTATGAGAAGACAACTTGGTCACTTCAATTTTGTGTAAGAGTGCTGACCTCATTCCAGAGAAACCAACTAAAAGTTGTTTGTTGTTGTTTTGTTTTGTTTTTTCCTGAAAATGCTACAGGTTTTCTAACTGAAAGTCGATGTATATACTATATACCGTCTTATCTTTTACTGCCAAAAGGGCTTCTACACTACAACAAAGACTGAAGAAGCGTTACATACGTGATTTTTTTTTAAAGGAAACCTTTTTTTTTTTTCCTTCTTCCTGATTCTCTGTTATTATTATGTGACTTTCTTTATTTCCTCTCTGGTTGTCTTTTTTTAATTATTTTAAAATGTTCTTCTTTCTATTCTGTCTCAGTCAGAATTTCGTTGAAGTGCAGAGCCTCCATTTTAAGGATTGTGACGTGTGGTAAAACTCCAGAGAGAATAGAATTTGTTTTCTATATGTACAATTAATTTGTCTTATAAACTTTTTGTATTTTTAGATTGAAACAGGTGAGAAATTTCTGGCTTCATTTAAAATTCTCACTGCAAATGCAAAACATCAGGCTTGAAATATGTTTCAAGGCTATACTTTTACTGTTGTTATTAGTCCTTGACAAAATTACATGATTTCCAGTTGTTGAAAATGTTCTGTTATATACCGTATGATTGAAAATGTACAAGGTACTATATGATGTATAAAGATTTTCAATAAATTGCATAAATTATATCAGCAGAGTATTTTATTGTCACTCCATTGTTTGCTAAATGTATGTTCATACGGAGTGAGAGGTACCGTAGATAATAAATAGCGATATCTTCCTTCAAGTAAGCCTGAATCTGGAATGGGAGAAATATCAATAGTTAATATTATGGTATTAGGCACACTGGAAATAGGCATTTAATAGTCAAAAAAACAAAAACCTTTATTTTTCTAAAATAACACATTTTCTGACATTAATTGAATTGAAAATTGCCTTGATTATCTCTAAATCCTCCGTTATCTAAACATACTCAATATCCTATATTCCATTTGGATAATTGAAGTTTCTCTACACTACTTTTAATGAGGTATAAGATTTAACTCATTTGTCTATAGTTCACGTTCTAGGATGGATCAAAGGAAGACTAATTGATGAATGTATAATTAAAATCACATTTATTTCTCTTCCTGATTTCTTTGCAAATACCATGCTGTTGATGAAAGCACTTTTACAAGTGGTTATATGCATCAACATAATTTACTGAAGATAATCCACCCTTTGAAGGAAAACCTTTAAACTTGTCTTTTAATACAAAACTTAGCATAATACTAAACTAGCCATGTTTCTTAAATTCCTCTTTCAGCTTAATCAGATTTCCTTATTACGATCTCCACAGGATGGCTTGATAGTAGAAAACATGCACGATCGTCCTTACACGGTGTGTCCTGGGCCTGAAGTGACGGCAGCGATGACGGCCATCAGTGCCGCTGTGAGGCGAGCCTGCCCGCACCTCGCGCTGGGCGTCCAGGTCCTGAGCGCTGCGAATCAACAGGCAATAGCAGTTGCTCTCGCTGCAGGTAATAGAAATGACTCACATGTTATTACTGTTGTTTGCTATGGCATTTACTCTCTGCAAATTGTGCATTGTACTAACATAGATACCATGAAAAATGAGACGTGAAAAGCTCACTGTACCCTGAAAAAGCAGAAATTAGATTTTGAGAAAGATGCCTGCTTGATTATAATAGATGATACTCGCACAGTGCTTCAGTAGGAGGCAGCTTAAAAATCCCAAGGCCACTGGTGCTGCTTTCTGGGTGAAACCTGTCTAAATGTAATGATTAGTTTAAACCTACTGATGTCTAAAAGCCACCTTTGGTGTAACTCTATTTGCTTCAGTTAAATTATATTTGAAGATTAATTTAACCCACTGTGGTTAAGCATCCTGTTTCAGCATTTAATTATATGTTGTTGCTACTACAGTTATCTATTAAAACTAAATTTTCACTGCCTTTGTTCATGAATGAAGCTTTTTGTATAAAAACAAAAAATTGAGTGTACAGGTACCCAAACTACTTAAAATTAAATCACATTCAGGGAAATTAAATATAAATTAATCTATCCTTATTACAAGAATCCTTGACTTGCTGACCTTTCTTTTCTACTCCTTACTGAAGCAATTTTAGGTTTTCATATAGAATGTTCCCTGATTCAAAGATGGAGACTGGTTTAATATGGAAAGCTTGTACTTCCTAAATACTTCATAAATTGAGGGTTGATGCCTATGTTTACCCAAATTGCATATGTAATTATAGTAAGGTTGCACATTTTGTAAATTGTACAAATTTTATAAACAGGCAGAGTTTTGTAAAAACGTAAAACTAAAAGATGCTCATACTAATTGAAACCCATACTTCGGTTAAAATAATATGGAGTAACATCTGCAGTGGCAGTTTTAATTATGTTGAATATGTTCTAAAAATCTTGAATCCCTTTTTCTTGGGGGAATTTGTTAGTCTGTGTTTGGAACACAGATTTGGTTTGAGTGCTTTAGAATCAGAAGTTGACACTTATAAGGTATGTAACTCCTTGACAAACTGACAAAACACGGGTTTTATTTCTGTGGTGGAACCTATGTGAAAAGCTAAACTAAAAAAGCTAACAGAATCCAGTTTTAATTTTGGGGGATTGTATGCATGTAGGATACTTGAGATGCATCAGCATTTTCAAAAGTATTTATGCACCTTATTTTCAAAAGTAATAGACCGCTAGTGGGTTATGCTTCCTTTTATGAGCAAAATTGATCACTGTATAGGGGATGTAGTGTGGGAACAATGTGTTTCTCTTACTTCTCAGCAATTACTAATGAGGGAGAGAATTCCTGAAGGGCTTGGGTTTTGCTCAGCTCTACTACTGTTCTGCACTATTTGCTCTGTAACTGGAGAACAGCAGCTAAGAAAGGCCTGTGTTCTGTGTTTAATGCATTTCATTGCACTTCTCTAAAAATGATTCTCAAGCTCACTGAACAGGAAAGCAAAAAGAAAGAAAATCACTTCAGACAAAGCCATAGTAAAATGACTTATTTTGTAGATAGCAAATCTCATAGTAGTGACTTTAATATCAATACAACTTTAATAGTCATTAAAGGTGGCTACTAATAAAGCAAGTCCAACATGCTTTCACTACAAAGTGCTTACTGAAGGTGTTATACCCAAAAAGCATATGTAGCATCTCCTGCTACTATGCAGTCATTTCATTTTCCTTGTAGATACTCCTGTCTCTGGTAGAAATAACTTCTGAAGAGCTGCACAGGGAAACCATAAGTGGTTTAGTGGTTTTTAGGCATAGGTAATTTTATTTTGTAAAGGGGGGGGAAAAAGTCAGCAAGTTTATGGTGTGACTGGAAGGAACTCATCTACAACATGTGGTTATGCCGATAAGTATATTGTAGATAGCCGAATAGTAACAGATTAAATCATTGCATTTTCCTAGCATAGAATCATTTAGGTCGGAGAAGACCTTTAAGATTAAGTCCAAATGTTAACCTAGCACAGGAAATGAGCCAGGACCTCTGTCCCAAAGCAGTCCAACTATACAATAAGCTTATAGACAGCTGGTGAATAAAAAGTTTTATATATATGTGTGTGTGTGTATTTTAACCTTTGTTCATTTTTCCCTAGCTTCCTTAATTTTTACTTTGTAATACTGCAGTTCTCTTAAGGAGGGCAATTTGGAAACTACCTGAATTAATCATAAGTTGTCAAAAACTCCTAAGTTGTTCGATTCAAATATTAATAATGTTTTTGAACATCCTTTCTTTCTGAGTGAAATAAAGAATGGAAACAAATCCAGAAAGCCCTGCTGTAAACAAATTCCACAGGTATTCTCATCATTAGGCAGTAAAACAGACAGGACAGCATATTGATGGGTTACTGTTGTTTTCAGATTTATCCAATAATAAATTCATGGGGTGAAGAATCTGAGAAGGCTGAGGTGTTGTTGTTTTTTTTTTAATTTGTTTTAGTTCTTTAGGAAATGTTTGTGAAATTAGGCACCTTAAGGAAAGAAAACACCAAAACCATGTTTGTGCTGGGAGCTTTAGCACAGATATGGGGCAGTGGCAGGGAAGTAGCAAGGGGCCTTGCAGAAAAAGGGAACAACTTTGTCTGCCCTCTTCTGACAGAAATAACTTTCAACACAAGCAGTTCTTCAGGTTACCAAAAAACATCTAGTGAGCCCAAACAGTTGCAGCCAACCTCCTCCCTGCCCTGGAAGGCTCAGCAAACTTTTGCCTCGATGCCAAATGCGCGCCTCACAGAGGCTCGGGCTGGCGTCTGGCAGGCCGCGGCCGCCTCCTGGCACGGGCCTGGTGCCCAGCTCTGCCTCCATCCACTGCCACAGGCCGTGGGCCTGCTCACCGTGACAGAGCACGTGTAGGGATCTTCTGCTTTCACTTTTGCTTTCAAGACTTTGAATGTTGCGTGATTTATCCTTGTTTCTAAGGGCTGATATGATAATGTTAGTATGTTAAAAATTAGTATAATTATATACACAGATAGTGTGGCAGTCACATCATACTTAGATAGTGAAGTCCTCTGCTGCTCAATGTTATACCCTTCTGATGTAGGCTTTTTAATTTAAAATACAATAATACACCTAAGTAATTGTAGACCACAAAACATTGAGATAATAAAGGAATAGTACAGTTTTATATTTTTGATTGGAAGCCATCTCAATCTCAAATATATATTCTTAGGAAAACACACCTTCTTAAAAGGTGTTTTTAATGACATCTTCCAAACACTGTATTATCTTCTTTCTTTCCTGTTTCATGGAGCTAAACTGTTCTTTGTGGAGAAGCATGGCAGAAATTGTTTGCTAGGGATACTTTTCAATTGGTTCGTTATTAACAGGTGTACCATGTGATTTTTAGAGGTGTATAATCTCCTGTTTATAGTCCCTGATTTAATTAGCTACATCTGCTTAAGGCTGAAACAGAATGATATATCTAAGCAGGTCCTCCATGCATTTGTAGAGGATACAAAAATTCTCCATGACTTATGTTACTGTTTATTGCAAATAAACAGCAAATGTTACTGTTTATTATTTTTCAGTGCTCAGGAATGTTCACTAAATCTGGGTCAGATTTGGGCATCACGTTAGGTTTTCCTTATTTATTTATTTGCATACCTTGTTTCCTGAAGTTAACCACCGTTTGTGCTTGGTCTGTCTACTAAATTTCATGTAGTCGTGCTATTTGTTATTAACCTACTTCGAAATTACATGGCTTTTCTTTTACTGGAAGTTTGTTAACTGTGAAGCAATAGTCATCTTAGAGAGGACTGTTGCGTGTAAAGGAATCACCCAAAATCCCTCAGCTGTTCTCTGCCTTTTTCCTTGCATTAATGAGATATTGTGCTTGGCTCTGATCTATCAGTGTATGTCTTTGCAGAGGGGATGTAGAGCCCTTGCAATACAGGGGGTATATGATGATGACAGTCTCTTTATCCTTTTGAACATTCTGGGTGTTCTCCGTGGTAACATGTGGCACTGATTGAAAGAAAGAACTGGCCAATCATTAATCTAATGGAGACAGACTTAATGGTGAAAAGGTTTTCAAGAAATCATTGCTTTGTGGCATATTGTCCTAGACATCTGCTGATCTTTGAGACATAAAACCATCCCCATATCTGTATCTCAACAGTGATGCAGGGAAACAGTTTGCATATTCTAGGCACCTGAGAAAAACCTGAGCATGTGGGCCAGAGGCAAGTTGCGTTCTTGTGGTCTGCCAGAGCTTCAATCTCTTTGCCTGGGAGCAAGGACAGCAGGGTCTACTGTAGAGTGCAGCTTGCCTATACCTGGGTGAGCTTGTGTTAGTCGTCATGAATTATGACTCAGTTTATCTTCTACCATCTCCAGCAGACTCTGAAAATGCCCTTTTTTCTTTAAGGACCACGTTTTAGAAATCCCATGCGGTCACAGTTTCTTAATTAGTCTTCAGTAATGATAACAGCACAGTTGGTAGCTGATTAAGTGAGGCTTCATATCAGAAGACATCCTAGGTACCTAGATATCTCCAGGTCTTTTATAAATACAGCTTTCCTGTCTGAGACTGTTCCTCTCCCACAGCCACCCACCAGCAGAGAGATACTCCACAGGAATTCTCTGCTTGCTACATTCAATGATACTGTTTAAGGTGGGATAGAATTAGGTTAAACTGTATATGAAAATGTTTGCTGATTTATTATTGTTATATTTTAACTGACACCATGCTAATACTTGCGGATGTGGGTGCATGTTTGGAAGCATCTGCAGATGCTGTGGAGCAAGGCAGCAAGTGCTGCGACTCTGACAGAGATGAGATGCTGCTGCAAGCACTGCTGGAGAAGCTGCTTCTTCCAGGCTTAGAATTCTTGCAGAGTCTGCAAGAAGCTGCTGCAAGATGATGTCCCGAGTAGAAATGGTTTTCCATAGCACAAAAACTGTATGGCTCTAGCATCAATAGCAAGCGAGGTTGATACTCCTCTGAGTTTTTATTTTCAGAACAAAAATTATTTTTTCATCTTCTTTTTGAATTAAGGCATCAAGAAGAGCTGGGATTCAGAATTTGCTGTGCATGTAAGCCAAGATTCTACCTGTAAATTCACCTGAATCATCTTAAATTTGTGTAAAGTTCAAATTTCAGCAGCAACCTGGAGCTGCAGCCTTGCAAATGCCAGATCCTATTCTGTGAAAGCAGTAAATCCTGGCTTCCAGCTTCTTTTGACTTCATAATTCAGGGAATAAAAACATATCTGAGAAAGGGCTTCTTAACGATTGTATCCAATTCACTGTTCTGTGGTATTAAAATGCACATTTGCATCATTTTAAGATGGATAATGTAAAAGTACTATTTCCTCAGTCAACTTAGCGTTGCAATACTTTCTGACCCAGCAAAGGAAATATTTGTCTGTCATTTTCTTTTTCCTTTTATTCATTAGTTATCACAGGAAGAAAATAAAAAATAAAGCTTTCCTGTATTATTGATAAACTTTCACCGCTGCTTAGGCAGAGCTGTTTAAGTAGGATTAAAGTGTAGTAACGCTAGCTTTTGAAAAAGATACAAGATCTATATTCTTAAACAGGCCCTGCTCCAGATGGTTACCTGATTGCACGTTCTTAACAGTCTTGAAGCTCTGTTTGCTAGGTTTTCTTAGAAACTTCCTGTTCTTGTTTTCCAGTGAGATTACAAGATTTTTTTGTTCCCATGTAAGTCAGAAAAGGGACTACCTATTAACTATTAAACAGCTATTACTTTTCAACTTGGGAAATGTGAAAATAAGAAATAGTACTGTTCTCACAATTTTATGAGCATAAAAATGAATTTGTAAGCGGAGTCCAGTTATGGTTTCATAAAAACAGAAGAGTAACGATTTGGTGCCTTTGCCTATTACAACTAGTTAAAATTTGTATCTTCATAGCTCCCCAAAACCCAAAGAGAGTATACAGCTCTGTTAAACTAAGGACAACATTTAGCAGAAAGTCTCAAATTCCTAAGTTAAAGGACCACAAACCAACATCAATAAACATGTAAGCAGTGAGCTTCAGTAAATGAATATCCCTCATCCTGACGTATCCGTTATGATTGCTGTGAAAATTTATCATATTTTTAGTCTGATTGATAGTCTTGTGAGTAGAGGATAATTATTTTTACTTATTTAACTCTGAATTATACTGTAAATCTGGATGATTTACATGAAAATATGTGAGTTTTGTTCCTAGATGCAGAAATCTCAGTCTAGCTATTTGCACTGTTTCTTTCCTACTAGCACCTTTAATTATACTTGTGACATATTCGTATCTTTGGATCCTGAGAATACTCCATGCTTTTCACCTGCTAATTTCAAGGCATAGGACAGCTCATATTTGATTTGGCACCATCTGTGATGTTTCTTGTTAGCTAGAGTCTGTGTTGCTAAGCAATAGAGGCTCTCCTCTATCAGGCATAAGCTTCTGTTTCTGCAACTTCAGGGCTTTTGGAATGAAACTGAAATTTAGCTTTTAAAATAAGCAGGCACCTTGTCATTTGGTAAATATATTTTAAAGATCCTTTCTGTTTATATTTGAAAGGTGTTAGGATGAGGCCTCTGTTGCCTGAGCAGTTCTCAGGTAGGTGGGGTTGCATCCCTTATGGCTGCTTTCACATGCGTTTGTTTCCTTGGTATGTCAGCTCTAATTAAATGTGCAGCTGACTCAAAGCTGGAGGAGCAGCAGAACTTCAGAAAGGCCTGGAAGAGAGCTCTGGAGCAAACTGGAAGAACAGCAAAAGCTGCACAAGATGAGTGCTGAGCTTTTACGCATCTTAAAGGACAGGTGAAATAAGCTTCAAGGCTACAAAAGATTGGAGAGAAGAGAGGACCACAATAAAGGAGTCAGAATTCTGTCATCTTGTGCTTAATCGTGGTGGGTTTGTTACGCCATGGCCTAAGGCATCAATATTTAAACATAAAGATATTCAAAGGCTGTGTAGGGGGAACCTGGGAGGAAATGAATGGTCTGTGGAAGTTGTTTCTATTCTTAGTCTTCCTCTTAAGTACCCATCCCACAAAACATTCCTAATTCAAAGAAAGAATGAATATGGGGAACACTGGGTACTGAGGTAAGGTAGAGTTGATACTTGTAGTAAATTTGGAGTGGAGTAGAAACCTTATCTTTCTGTACCTTTGGCCTAGCTCTAGAAGTAATTTCTTGACGTTGCGCTGCGTAGAAAACAAGTTACATTCAGATGAAGAGTCAAATAATGTGTGTAAAGTGTTGCAGGCTGTGTTTTCTTGCTAAAGTTCCTGAAGAAAAGAAGACCTGTGCTGTTCTCTCTTTGTCCATGCCCTTGTCGCTTTTTGACCTGTTGGCTAATTTCAGGCATGTTTAACAGAGGAATAGATGTTGGGAAAGAAGTAATACAATCATAGAGTATCTGGAAAAAGGTGAAACCCAAGTTAGTGCCCTTTTTTGGAGGGAAGCCACATCATTAGGACAAAGGAGCTATGCGTTGGCCTACCCACTCCTTCGTTGGCTCTTGCCCGCTGGCACATCATGGCAGAGCGGCAGGGCAGGGTGTGCAGTTCCTGATTCTGTGCCGTGGGTACAAAGACTTAAATATGTGGGAAAGCAAGGGTGATTAGTCTTAGAGCACACGGAATACCTTGTGTCGAGACCAGATAAGAGCAGGGTCGTAGGGTGGACTTTGCTTTTAGTTTTGTTTTTCAGTCTTTGGTTCTGGCTAAGACAATGCTTTTTTTTTTCTTTCCTTTTTTTTTTTTTTTTTTTTCCAGATCTTGATTTTATCCGAGCTGAAGGGTTTGTGTTTTCTCATGTTGCTGATGAAGGGATCATAAATGCCTGTGCAGGTAACCTGCTACGATACAGAAAACAAGTTGGAGCAGAGAATATTCAGATTTTTGCTGATATTAAAAAGAAGCACAGGTAAATATAAGCACTATTTATGTAAGTATTAATGTAATAATGTTCTTATGTTTTTCTCATTTTTTTCTGATTATTTTATGTCTATTTAACATCAACAAAGTTAATGATAATGATGATTATTGTTCAAGCAAGGTCTTGCAGCACTATTAGGGGATATGTTCAAAAATAAATTTGCACCTGTAAGCTGCAGGTTGCTGCATCTGTGAAGTTTTCAGCTTAACCTTCAGGATTTATAAATGCAGACTGTAAATGTCTTGCATCTGGCATCAGGTGAGATTTTATATCCTTATATGCCTATTATGTTTAAAGAAATTATGTTTCAGGAGGTTAAGCATCCAAGGTTATTTTTAGTTATGCAAGCAGTTTCCACATACAAAGGATCCAGATCATAATATTCCATCGTTTTAGAAAGCTATTCTCTTTTTTTCTCCTTGCTGCCAATAATACTGGTTTCTTCTACTTAAAGTCAGTGCCGTCTATGTACGGATTATGTTCTGTGATTATCAAACAGAAAGAATTTATGACAGATGAACCCAGTTTTTCTGTTGATATTTTATCGTAACTGTCGCACAGTACTTTTAGCTATTCATATGTCACTTTTTTTCCAGAAGAACTGCTCAAATGTTATGTATTATACATGCTAAATAACCTAATTAAAGTGTTTGTGTGTAGTACATGGGTAATCATGAAAATAACCATGTTTGGAAGATTCTAAATACCTGTTTGTGGGTTTTTTGTTTTTTTTTAATAAATTTCAAAATAGAAAAGAAAACAACGCCTTATGGTCAAATTAAGCTTTTATGGTCCTTTTGGTGTTGTTTCTTTTTAATGATTTCTTCATATATATAAAGATATACATTAGAAAGACTTTTTTTTAGACTTATAAAAATTGATGAATGTATCATGTGATTCTCTTCCTTTGTCTTATCAATTGATAGGTTAATATTTGGATTATAGTTCGGTGAGATGACTTGTGTTTTTAAGAGAGGAAAAGAGTTGTTTTTTTTTTTCAGGGGGATTCCGAAGTTGAGAAGGAGATGCTGAGAGCCCTATTATTACTACCTTATTATATGTATTAGAGATTTAGGCCCACCTTTCTCCAGCTACAGAAAGGGATTTAGTATACTTTCTCTTGCACCCATCACCACTAGTAGAAAGCACTGCAGAGTAAGCATGTCCTACCACTAATACGGAACAAAACTGGGCCCCCCATGTCTGTTGTGCATCCAGGCTAATCCAGGGAAGAGGTTGATTCTGCCCCTCATTGGTGCAAAGGATTGGCCATAGCCATTATTGTTTCTATACTTCCAGTTAATTAGGATGTAAAGTCAGGTGTTGAACCAGCAAAGACTGGAATTCTTTCAAGGTTCAGGTCCGTTTAAATTAAAAACTGCTATTGCTATAGGTTTCAAAGTGCATCACCCATGTATCAAAGCCTGCTGTTGAAAAGCTAGTCTGCAGGTAATTGATGCTTGTAATTGCTATGTAAGATGATTCCTGTGATTATATTATAGGTAATAACTATACTTTCTGTTAGTTGGACTTCATGAGATGAAGTGGAGGGTGTTATTGCAGTTCTAAGTAACAGAATCTGATTTATGAATGACTGAACATCCACAACTCCCACCTGAAGTCAGAGCTTCTTGTGCTCAACGTTTCTGGGATACAGGTGCTTGACATGCAAGCATCTGCCTCAGTTGACACTTGGTAGTTCACACTTGACAATCGCTCTTTAGAGACAGAGGACCCAGAGCAATAGAGCGATCAGTTATGGTGCTGTGATGGAGGAGGTTGGGTCTTCTTCCTCTCGTTTGTATAGCAATTTTACTTTCCGTTTTAAAATAGGCCGCTTACCCTCTCTTTCAAAAAGCCTGAGTTTGATTGTTCTGACAGTGGGGAAGATGAAGAAATGCAGTCTAAACATTGAACAAGATGGATAACAAATGTGTGTGCCGAAAGTAACCACAGGGTACGTTCCTGCTGTTTACAGTTCTCATGCTCTGACGGCAGATGTTGGTGTGGCTGAGACCGCGGAGGCTGCCGAGCTCTTCCTGGCTGACGGGCTTGTATTGACTGGCAAGGCTACTGGGCTGCCCGCAGATCCTGAGGAACTGAAAGGTGAGAGCTGTCACACGAAGGTCGGACAACAGGCAGTGAATCAGCTTCTGGGTTAATGTAGAAAGAAATCTATATGTCTGCTGTTCTTTAAGTAAGAAGGAGAAAAAAAAAAAGGAAGAAAATAAATTTTCACTGCAGACTTTGATATGGTACAGCAAAGCTGATATGATTGAGGTTCTATTTGGATTGTCTGTGGTATGTTTCTAAACAACCATTTGACAGGACAAAAATAAAAATTATTTCAAGCTTTTATAATACTGAACGATGCTGAGGCTTACTTATTTTTTTTAAAAAAAGTATGTAAAACTTAAGTTGTAAAAATTAACCCCCCCTTAAAAAAAAAACAAAAAAAACCATGATTAGTATAATGAAAAGTTACTTCATAGCCTTATTAAAAAAATAACTAAATAAAAATGTTTAACTCTTCAGTGGAAAGATTTAAATATTTCACAATCTAAAATAAAGTCCTGCAAGAAAAGGGTTGTTTTGATATGGCACAATTCCAAACAGTAATACCAGGGAAAACACTGCTTAGGAGGTTTTCAGAAAAAAATGCAGGTCTGTTGGAAAATAGAAAGATGTGTCATCAAAATATATTTTTTTTAATGGTCTGGACTTTTTATTAAGGGAAAGTTGTTTGGCCTATAAGTCCTGTCCTTTATGTTAATGTGTTTCTTCTTGGCGTAAGTTTGGGCTTTCTTCATGAAACTTGATTGCTTCCATACCTGAATGAAAATTCTAATTTCCATCACTTAATTTTAGTTCAGTTTCATGGCTTGAATTTGGGGGTCTGTCTACATAAAATAGAAAGTGTTGTTTTTAGGTTTTACTTTGATGAACATGATGTAACCTAGGTTGTTTTGAAGTTGGAGTGCAGAGTCAGTTACACTCAATTTAGTCAATCAGGGTGAACTCTAAGTTGGGAGCCCTGTTAATGTGCATTAAAGTATATTCATTTGACTAACGTGGAATTTTTAAAGCATGCTAACTGAAATGTATCCAAAGCAAATATTCTTCTTGTATAGACAAATCACAAGGACTATTAGACATCTGCATCTGCCCTTGTACAATTTCTGTTTCAAGTTGCAGTGATACCTATAAGGACCAATATTCAGAAATAATTACTGCATGTTTGGTCAAATAACAGTACCTTTTGGCAAAAATAATGTTTTTGAATGAAGGAAGATACTGGTATGTTCTCTGCTTTTTTAAGCGTGTTCTGATCTAGACCATTCAGTCATTATTCCATCTTTGTTATCATACAAAAGGAGGAGGTGAATAACATGCTCTTTTTGGCATAGAGACCTAGGTCCCAACATCTTCTGGAATAAAGTGAAATATTTTAGTGATTTCAGGGCTTTGCCCATATTGTACATCTTTATCAGCATTTAAAATGAATGTTGAACTTGTCAAAATGTTTTTTCAATTTCACATATGTTAAAACAAAACAAAATGTTTTTGCCAAAGAACAGATGATAAATGACTCCACTTCAGTCACCAATGTTAGAAAGAAAATGATTGCTTGGAGTGAATACTGAGCTCTTAAATTAGTTTGTTGCTCAGTACAGTAAACTAGAAATGATACGTGGGCACAGATCACCCTGAAAGCTAGGGACATATTTTAGAGACTGCAAAATTTCCTTAATCTAGAGCTCCATTTTCTGCAATTCATATCCCCATATATCCCCCTCTCTCTTAGTGCAGGTTAAATTAAGGAAAAAAAAAGAAAAATTGATGAGTCTTAGGGCAAATCCTAGTTTAAATTCTGTTTTCCAACATGCACATGCAAACTCCATTGATTTTCTGCATCTCATGAAAAGTACGGTGGCTTAAAACAGTTGAGAAGAGCTTAGAAATCAGTACTTCAGGGTGTAAGGAAATGACAAATTAGGCATATTTATGTCAGTAGATTCTTAAAAGGAATCAGATGTACAGTATACAAAGTTGGTTGTTGATATGAGTGAAATTTTTGCATTTGACGAATTTACGCAGCACTGAAAGTGCTGTACTGTGGTGATACAATTGGGCATCTTTCATCACACTGCAAAGCATCTCTTGAAAGAAGAACCAAGAGACAGATGAGGTTTTGTCATGTCTTTTTTTCAGCTTTGTTGTGTAGTAATATGGAAGTGTTTTTGCCTTTGTGTCTGTGTGTTGAATTGACTGATCTGTGATGGGGTGTGGGAAGTGAGTGTTTCCCTGTCAAGACAGAAGTGTGTTCAGCAGGGTTTTGTTTGTAGTTGGTGTCGCTGCCTTCCTGAAGGAACCTGCAGCATTTCTCCTCGCAGCCCTGGGCAGGCTTTGTGCTGGCAGCGAGCGGGGCTCCCTGAGCCTACCAGGAACCAATAGCCAAGGGAGCAAGGGGTCTGAAAATCATAATGCCAACTCCAGGCTGTTAAGGAGCAGGAATTATAGCTGAGCATTTTGAATTATAATTTAATTCTTAAAGCATTTTCATTTAAGAGGTTATATAAGTCTGTTCCAGTTTATGTGGTAAAGTGCTCTTTGGTTAGAGGATGTGAATCTATCAGGTTTTCTCTTTGGGATAAATGCTGAAGAACCTGGTTCAAATCCAGCCTGTATTTTAAGTGACCAAAGCCTGTGCGTAAGGACTGCTTAGTTATCTGTATGAACAAACTAAATGGCCTAAGCTGAGCGACTGGTGGAAAACTGGGCACATCACAAAATCCAACAGCTGGCTCTGGCTGTCACCTCATGCTTTAGTGTTCATAGAAGGGGCGTCAAGACTGATTCACCCTCCTACCTTTTGATGGTCTGTTTAGGTCAAAATAAGAGGCTGCTGCCTTTGCAGTACCCTCCTATAAATAAATGGGAGATGCAAGTCTCTGATCTGTACTTTTCTATAAGCCCTAGATTTAATGACAGAGAAAAAAGTCCTTTGAATTAAAAGGCTAAAATGGGTTACAGTGGAATATTACCATAAACATAGCATTGTGTATGGTACAGTGATTACTGCATATGAAAAAACTGTTAAAGAAGAGTAGTCGAGCAAGTTATTGGCACAGTGGTGCTTATTTTTACGCTGCTCTTTGCCATTGTTTTCAAGCTAGGAGCATTTGGCCTTTATTTCATGTAACTTGTACATACCATAGTTCAAATGCTTTCATTGTGCTTTGCAACCAAACACTATTTCATTTGATTTTATTAAAGACATGTCTGCAGACGTACTGTCAGAAGAAAGAGCACAGTGCCCTCTAGTTACAGTTCATTGAAATAGAGAAACATGCAAGTTCTGTAAAGTTTAGGATCTTGTTACTTTAACATCACAAAATTGTCTCCTTTTCTCTTTTCGTCAAAAAATATAATCAGAAGAAGAAAGCTGAAAAAGACTATAAACAAGGTTCTGTGCTTAGAGACATCTTGACAGTGACTGAATGTCACCATGTGGAAGCATCTCACCACTGTTGCTTTATTTTCTTTTGCAAGTTAGAATTTGTATTAATGCAGCCAGTAGACAAATCATCCTCTACTCATCAACTATAGGCCTTGATGTGCTTGACTTAAAAGTAGTATTTGTAGCATACTTAATTAGATAACCCAGTCTCATTATAGACTGGGCACTTCCATTGCTGTTCTTCACATTGACAGTCTGAATAAATCTCCAGCACAGCAGATGCATGTGGACTGCACGTGTCACACATGGATCACAGCAGGAGTTGGATACCTTGCGATTTAGGGAAGCTTTGTGTTTTTTTAATAGTTTCACAGCAGTCTCAGGTTTTGCTGTTTCAGTCTTTGCCTAGTAGGACTAACCTATTGTCATACACCTGTGTGATCATGCTCTGTTTAATTATTTGGCTCTTCATTTTTCCTGCCGATGTGAAATAATTACAAAACAACTACCTGCTAATGTGCCTTATGCATCTGTATAAAAACCAATATTGACTAGGAACACAGTTCCTCTGGGAATGTAGGAAAGTACAGTTGCACAAATCTGCGGTCAGTTGTAGCACCTTAATTATGCATTGGTATCTATGTAAAGCAAATAAGATTTCCAAGAGTACATAGGTGCTATATAAATAAAATTCTAATTTTTCTAGAACAGGATTTCAGTAATAATGTTATAAATAACTAAAAATGAATTATTTTGTTGCTGTAAGCAGGACAACCACAGGAATATAAAATATGCAAAGAAATAACCATAGTTTTAATCACATATATATGATTCTGCTTTGTTTGAAATTTTCAATAAGGATTGTATGGAATGTTTTTATTCTTTTATGTTAAAAATTTTGTAAGAAGCAGTTATTGTTCCTAGATGGAAAAACGGTAGGACATGAGACCTAAAAAGAAATTCAAGAGCATTTTAATTGATCCCTTTTCTTTGGTGAAGTAGCAAGGTGATACACAATTATTCTTTCCTGAAGCATCTTTAATAACTTAGGCTTCTGCTGAAATTTTATTTAAAAAAAAAAAAAAAGTCTGCTTCAAAACACAGTTTACTTACATATATGTTTTTCCTAGTTTTCTCAAGCTCTAACCATCTTGCATCAGCATATTGTCATCAATTAAAGCAATTTATATGTTCTTAAAGGTCAGAACTAATGCTTCACAACATTCCTCTACGTAAGGGATGAAGTCTTGAGAGTGACTCTTAGGATGGTCAGTTCAAAATGAAGGGATGAAAATGATGCTTAGTAACTCTAGAACGAGGGCTTTTCTAGTTTTCCAAGCCAGTACTGGCTTGTGTTCTACAGAAAGTACCCTAATAACCTTTTGTGTCCATGGAGGACCTTTCCATGGTCAAAACAGTAGCACATACTGTATGCAGAAAAATTGTCTTTTTTGTTCCATTAATATTTATAGAAAGAGAAGAAGTCTTTATCAGTGCTGTCTTTTGAGTTTTAGTAAACTAGCTGGAGCTGTCAATGCAGCCTATAACCACTGCTTGCTTTCCTATTTTTGTGTCCCTGAAACTTGCCATGAAGCAGAGAGCGTGTTCTTTTTCAGTTCCCTGTGAGTAAGGCCCTTTTTGTTTCTTCGGTGAAGATCTTCTGCTAGTTGTCAACATAAATTCAGCAGAGACCTGGCAGAAATACACACCAGTCCAACTACCATTATTGTGATTTAAACTGATGACTGAAGAATTGTAATGAGCATAGCTCTGCTGAATAGTTCTGCCACCTTAATGATCTCACCAGACTTGCAAAAAAGAGTGTGAGCTGATATAATAAATGGAAGCAAGAATTTAATCTTATTCTTGTGTCTATATACTGATTACTTCATAGAAAGATTGAGAAGAGGTGGTTACTCAGTTCATTTAAGGTGAGGGAAATTGAAAACGCAGTTAAAAATCCCCATAGCACATGGTAAACCCCATGGTCACTACAGCAGCAGTAAATCCTTTCTCAAGACAATGGAGCTGGTTTGTTTGGAATCTATACTAGGTGCTATTGCAACACAGTAGAAAATGATAGCTGTTTTCTGCATGTGGTACCCCAACCACAGCAGAGCCACTTAAGCACAATGGTAAACAGTCACATTAAGTAGATGGGTCAGGTCTTGCTGTGCAAAAGCCTCCTGAATCCAGCATCTCTTCTTACCAGGGACGTGGAATAGAAATGAGTTTATAAAGGAATATAGTAAAATGCAGTGCACTCCCTGCCCATCATTTTCGCTTAATCTTGCTTGAATCTTTTTCCTTGAGCGTGAAAAAAAAAGGGGTACAGTTATGGGTACCAAGACTCAACTTTCATCTCTCTTGTAGCACTGAAACCATCTTCTAATATGCAGTCAGGAATATTATTCTGCAGTGTTTCATACAATAACAGAATGCAAAATTAAATGAAAGTGAGATTTTCTTAATAGTCGTTGAGAGCTAAAGGTGTTTTCTCTAAATCAGTTGTATCACTCTATTATAGAACTAAGAAATACTATGCTTATGAGTTTCTTGATACACAGTTTTTCAAAAACAAAGGTAAGTTGGAGCGTGTAGTCTTTAGAGAATTTTAAAGATGGGACAGAGTCAGAGGATTTAACCCTATTTTTTTTTATTTTTTTATTTTTTTTTACTTCAGAGGTTCAACATGCTGTGAAGATTCCTGTGCTGATTGGGTCTGGAGTGACTATGGAGAATGTCAAGAATTACGTGGATGCAAATGCTCTAATAATTGGTTCGTATTTCAAGAAAGAAGGTTATTGGGCAAACGGTGTTGATCCTGACCGAGTAAAGAAATTTATGGATCACATAAGTAAACTGAGAGAATGAGTTTGTCAAACAGTATTCTTTTTGTGTGTATACAAGTGCAGTATGATATATCACACAGAATTAAAGCACAAATGTGCACTTGAGTGGCTAATAACTTTAAATTAAAACGCACATCATCTCCATAACTAACTGGGGAACGTGGTGACACTTTACAATGAACTGGTGCTATGATGTTTGTTACTAGGCAGCAGAATTCTGTAGCACTCAAAGCCATTGCCAAGAGAAAACCAGCTCTCCAAAGGCTTTTGTAATATATTCTCTCCTATATGCAAAGTGCTTACGGAGTTTAAGAAATTGTAGTAAATACTGATTGCAGGATGAGCTGAGTTTTGCTTTGCATGTGAGTACAATAGGACACACTAAGTTTACAGCTACCAGTATTGTAAATTGGACAAGTTAATTAGCATTTCAGTTTCCCCATCTGTAAAATGATGATAATAGTACCTACATCACAGGGGGGTTGTAAGGCATAATAAATGGATGAATGTACAGCACTTTCATCTCTTCAAATGAAGGGCTCTATTAAAGTTCAAGATCATTATTTTTTCATTAGAATTGCGCATTTATTACAAAAATGTAATAATTGTATACCATACAAAAATTTAAGATAATTGGGAAATTGATTTACTTACAATACTTATTAGAGAATAAATGTAAATATTTAATTACATTTTAAGTAGAGTTGGAATTTAGTCAAAATGTTTTTGCAAAAATTGGAAACTTTATTAAAGGCTTATTGTTATTTTCCAGCAAGTTCCTACAGCTTTGTACCTCTTCAGACTATTATTAGTGATGTTTAAAACTGCCAGGTTCCTTCCAATACACAAGTTATAGTTGTGATGGAATCCTTTCTACCAAAACTGACAGGTAAACATGGATTTTCATTTTTTTTCTGTAAAATGTAGAGGAAAAATGTGATGGTCTATCTATATTGCTAAAGATACCCCTTAAATTTGATCTTCTAGCTCTAAGGAATACAAAACAAAGAAAAAACAGAACAGAAACACAGCAATGAATACTTGTTGTGTCATGGCTGTATAAAATGTGGGCATATGTTTTCATTCCTTGGGACTGCGAGCTAAGTTTACCCTCTGGGATCTCTCTTGACATGTATGCATCAGGCTTCTGCTGATGCTAATGAAAGTTATATTGTACATATCAAAGCGAGCATACAAACATATTTTTTCTGTCAGCTGGCAGAGTGCCCATGCTTCTCTGAACAAAAGATACATCCTCCTTCCAAAGACAAAAGAGATTTTTTCAAGAAATTTAGCTTCATTAACAGAATGGTGGTTCTAAAACATCACAGCATGAGATCAAGTCTTCTCTTCAGGTTCCTTTGTTCTGGACTAGTCTGTCTCCCACATGACTCCCATTAAAAGCAGACATATAACTTTAGTGCGTTGACCTCCTAGAGAAGGGGTTGTTTAGACCCTATAACAACCTTGGCATTCTTCTGCTTATATTCCTTTCCCTTCTAAGTATGCTGACAAAGTTTCAATCCATAAAAATCCTTTCAGGTGTCTCTTTATTGTGGGCAGCACTACTTTTTCTGAGTCCACGTTTATACATGTGATTTAATGTTCTGAGTATTTGGACTTCCATCAAAAACAATGGTTCCATCCCAAACAACATCCAGAATTCATGGATTTATTTAAATAAATATATTTTTCCCCTACACACTCGTTCACCATTAGTATATTTTGATGTGTTCATCAAGTAAACCATTGATCTGGTTTAATTTATAAGTTCTTAGCATAACTAATCAGTTCCATCTTATGGCCTCTATATTATGAAAAATGCCACATTTGAAAAAAAAAAAAAGATTTAGATATTAGTAATATCAGTGTGCTTAAATTGGCACATTTTTCACTTTTGTGTATTTAGGACTGTTGTCAGGCCTTTCACAGGTTTCGTCATTGCATAGAAGACTTAGTGATGGTTGTACCGACAAATATTTTCTAATACAGTTGCCACCAACTTCATTTTCACTAAACCTGTAAGCTAGAAAGGCTGATGTGTAAGCAATGAACATTTGCCAGTGCTCTCATACCATAAGCAAACACTGTCAAGTAGTCAGTTGAAAACTACAACCAATATACTAATAAGCATCATTCTGTGATGATAATTATATTTAAGAAACTGAATGAGTTGCCAAAATCACATTCATCTCTTTATGAAAATATAATGTGTTACCAGAATGCTTCTTGACTTGGCTTCTACTCATTCACATCCTAAAACTGCAGTGACTGGGACTCTGAGGGGCTTTCAGCTGAATAAAAGGAGTGATAAGTGAGAACTACTTCATTTAGACCTTACTTATAGTACTGAAGTAATGTCATACACAGTCTTTGTATGACAAAACCTTAATGAGTTGGTGTAATACCTCAAAACATGCAATGAATACTGTAGACAGCACTTTCACTGTCAGTATTTTATTTAACACCACTGTGTAACACTTAACAGAAAGAACAGGCTGTAATTTGGACCTGTATTATTACATAAACTGTAATTGAATTACATAAACTGTAAGTGAAGAATTTAGGGACCAGAAGCAAAGGAAAGCTGATTTTAAAGCCTGGAAATGTGATTGATCACCAGCTCTCTATCATTCTTTGTGCTGAAAGTATTTGTCTAGCAGCATTAAGCATCTGCTTGCCTGTTTCACACAGATGCTGTAAATAGAACTTGACCTTTTGTTCAGAAAGTGTTTGAATATTTAATGTAAAAAATATTAAGTTATCAGAAAGGCTGTCTCTTTTGGGAAGAGTGTTCAATTTTTATACAGTCCAAGTTCTTGACGTACTTTGGAGCATGAATAACTTTAGAGCAGAACAAAGGAGGCAGTGCTAATGTGTAGTAACTCCAGAAGTAAATAACAGCTGTTCAAGAAGACTTCTATTAAATATGTATTAATTAATTTGAAGTGCATCACTTAAATATGTGAAGAGATTACCTTGTGTTAATTTACATTAAAACACACAGCACTTGTTAGCCTCATTACAGTATCCTAAGTGTATCCGAAGCTATCACCTCATCCTACATTGAACATTTTGTTGGGTGTTGATTGCTTTCGATTTGCCCTTTTAAAATGTCAGATAGTGGCCTCCCTTTCTTGTTAGATTTCTTCTTTCTCGCACATTTTGCTCTTGCCTAGTTACTACACTTACTTGTGTCCATTATGCGCTGAGCAGGAAAGAACAGATCGTGAAAATGTAACAGCAGTTACCCACAGCTCAGTTCCCTTATGTGCCCACCCAAACTTCATGCATGGTTCTCACTGTTGACTTATGAACTAGCATTACTTTTTTTTAGTGTTATTAGTCACTAATGGACCTAAGAAGATAAATGTTGTGTTTTTTTTACCCAACCTATTTCAGTGCTGAAAATACTTAGGCTTGTAAGATTTACAGATAATGTCTAGAGTTTTTCTTCCCTGTGTCGTCTAGGCAGCTGGTCTAGCTGCTGAGCTGTTCTTTGTGTTACTAGCATGTCATCTAATTCTTTTGACTCCCTGGTTACAAGTTGGAGTTCTTGTTTTTAATTTTAAGTTCTTGTTTCCTGCACCTATTCCAGCAAAATTCTCACTGACAGAAAACCAAAGAATGTAAAGGACTTGCAAGCTGAAAGGGGAAGGAAACTAAAATTTTTGGCTGTAGCAAAATCTTGAAGTCCATGACAAATTGCTACAGTGCACAATTCTCTTGAGAGAAGTGAATGGGGATGTTTATTCCTCTTGACTGTAGTTTCAGGTTGTTTGCAGCCTCTTCAGTTAAGACTTCATGAGTTTGCACCTGGGATATGTTTCCAAGATCATCTCTGCTGGTATGTGTGCTTAGGGAGACATGTTTTGCTAAATGAAAGCTGAAGTTTTCCAGGATAATTATGGCAATAAGGGATGATATCTGTAGTGAAATCTGGGCTTGGAATTCATGGCTCTTTGGTTTAGGAGCATATTTAGAGATGGTATATATGTCCTCAAAAATAAGCCACTGAAGGTTTGCATTACAAAAGCTTCACTTACTTTCAGCACCTTTGCCCTAACATCCAGGCACTGTTTACTATGCTGAAGCAATTTCTGCTCTATAAACTAGAGACAGGGAGAATTGGTTTTAGCTTGTGTGATGTTATAAGCGTGACATCCCAGAGCTGGCATTGCATGTGTCGTAAAGACAAAGAACTGGTACTTAGATGTTGAGTTTAGAAACAGAACTGCCTCTCTTGGTTTTGTTTGTTTGTTTTGCTTTTGTTTGTTTTCTTATGCATTTGCAATGCTAATCTGTGAAGCCTAAATGATAAAAATGTTCAGAAAGAGTGAAGAACTGGACTGAGATATTCTTTTTGTGGCCTAATATGCCATGGTGTATAGTAGAATTGAACCTCCTTCCCACTCCATTTTATGGTCCCTGCTGCAGAAATACTGTCAGAATTTAAAATCCTTCTGAGAAATACTGAGCTGGGTTTCCTCCATAGAGATGTCAGGGAAAGTTACCCAATTAGTTCCTTGTTTTTATAACAACCAGTGCTTGTACTGGGGCTTCTTTAAAAAAAAAAAAAAAAAAAAAAAAGTGTTGAGGTATCATGGAACTTCGCTCCGTTTGTTTCCACTCTTAACCATTGTTTGACTGCTAGTGACAACTGTTATGTGATCCTTTGAACACTTGTTCATGTTCAGAGAACTGTTGTACACCTGCAGTGAAAAGAGAAAATGGAGGCAGCAGGTAAAATGAAAGTAAGGCTAAAAGATTTCTGGTGAAATGCTGAAACTAATACATGCATTTTTTTTACCCCCCCCATGCTTTTTTTTTTTTTTTTTTAACCTCCATTTAAAAATGCATAGATAATTTGGGGCGGGGGGGGGGGTGGACACACAGACACTTCTGCAATACAAACAGGGAAGTCCTTCATATGAGGCAAAAGGTTTGCGATTCATAACATACTTTGTTTCTTTCCATATATAGTTTGAAGCTTCAGAAGTAGTAAAGGTAGGGAGGGCCTGGAGTGTTGCTTGTTAAACACTTCAGGGTGTGAAAAGGTGTGAGGTTAATTTTCTTGATTAAAAATCTATTGATTTTATTAACCGATGGGTTTCTTTCAAGATGTCACAAAGTGATTTCACTGATTTGGGCTGAAACTGCTACTCACTTTCTGCATTTTAACTTCCTTCTTTCCTGTCACTGTGAAGTTTTCACTGTTTCACAAAGTAAATTGAGTGTCAGACAGCAAGCCTTATGTTTCACGACTTCTTTTTCCAGTGGACATCACTCTCTGAAATGAATGGGAGAGAGATGCTGCTTGATTGAGTGCAATGCTGATTTACTCGGTGTTCCTCTGTTACTAAATTCATTCCGTTGTAGCCATTTAATTGTTTTCAAAAACATCTTTCCTGGTAGCAGCAGAATGATGAACAGATGAAAATTTCAAGAAAAAGAGGTGACGAGGGTACACAACCATTTTCTTTAAAAGAAGCACAGGTTAGAATTAGTACCAGGTTAAGCAGAAGCAATTCATATTTTGCCTGTTAGCCATAGTTCTTGAATCCTTCTCCATTGATTCATCTCTCTTTGATTTCCCTTTTGAATATTAAAATGCATGTGCAACTTCTTTTGTCCTGCTGCCTTTGCAAAGGAAGATGGAATATCTAATGTAGGGGGTAGGAGCTGATGAACCTGCTGGTATTTAGGACCTTTTTATTGCTTTGCAAACAGCATTAAGTGTAAAAGTGTAAGTTCAGTGTAAAAGAAACTTTAAATATCTAAATTTGCCAAATTGGACATGAAATTAAGTGTTCAAGATGGTAGTTAGACTTGGAATTGTTTGACTTTGTGATGCAGCTAGCGTACTGGCTGTGCCGTGTCTTACTGCTATCAGAATGAGGTCACAAAACAGAGGAGATTAAAAACATGTTTCATACAAGTGTAGGAGGAATCCCAAATTCAACAGTAAACAAGTACAAAAAGGAAGGCAGCACGTTAAGGGCAAGAAAAGATGGTTAAGTTTCCTGCAGTTCCTGCCTCATTGTTTATTCCAGCTTCCTGCTTTTTCATTTTGCTTCTCAAGCCTTTCTTGTGCATACACATAGATTATAGTATACAGAAGACTAAGAATAAGCTGAAGGCAGAAACTGACTTAATGAAGACATTCTTGTGATAGAGAAAAGATTCTGTTGTCCGCAGATGCGCAAAGAAAAATAGAAAAGCAGCTGCCCTTAGAAATGGAGTAAAAGTAGCGATGAGTGCTACGTCATGATGCTTTAGTCAAAATCTGAACTGTTGAATGTCTTTACATGAGAGGATCTGTACTTTTGTACAGGCACATAACCAAGAGGAGAAACAATAAGCTTCTGCTGGAAAAATACTGATGGTCTCATGTCTTAGATACTGTCCTGAATAGCGTTGAATTTTTGTTCAACTTTCAGCTGGAGAATAAGGATAAAAGGGAATAGCTTTCAACTGTTCTGTTATGAATGACAATATTAATAATCAATTTCTTGTCAAAAGCATCGGTTTCCTCAAGACCAAGCTTTAGAGGTATAATAATGCTCTGGCATCTTCCAGAGAAAAATTCCAAAGGGCACAAAGGCCCTATCTCACTAGTTTCCTTCTCTCCTCTGTAGGTAGTTTATGTTTTCTCAAAGCCTTTGGGCAGTCAGCAGAAAGGTGATGAAAGAAGCTTATGTGGCTATTGTTTGACAGGTGAGATGAAGTGGAGGTGAGATACAGCAATCAAGGGGAGGTTTTCTGGGTCTCCTGGCCTGCAGAATTAAAAAGTAAAACAAAAAATAACCAACCAAACAAAAGAACAGGTCTGTAGTTGGTCAGTAATGAGTTAGCACCCGCACCACAGCCGTGAGGTGGTGAGTACTGGAGTTTTGATGAATTGAGATGGCTTATTTTACTCTGCAATAGGCCCCCATGCAATCTTGCTCTTCTGTGAAAATTGTCAACTGAAACATTAATGAGAGCAAGTGCAGCTGGTGGCATTTGGGCTGTGAAAATTGGTTTGTAATACTTTACTAATAGTAATTTGGGATCTTAAATAATCTTGACTAATATTTCACTTGAGTGCTGAAAACCTTCAAGTTTCTGGAAATAAGGGTTGTTTTGTTTTCTTTTTAATACAGTCTTGGTCAGAGGATTCCTCTGAAGCACTAGCCATGGCTGCAGCGACATACATGGTGAAATAGATCAGTGGTCCAATCTGCCGTGACAACTCCTATGTAACTAAAAATAGGAAAAATAGAAGAGAAAATTTGTAGGGCTGGTAGTGGCTTGTATTTTTCAATAATTTATCAAGATTCGAGAGCACAGATTTCCTTTGGGAAATATTAGTTCTTAGGTTTACAAAGTGCCTCAGTTGTAAATACCCATAAAAATGACAATTTGGTAGGTCGTATTTATTCTTAAGTGGGTCAAAGGACATTAGCGTATTCCTCCTATATAAATCTGTCAAGTACAGAATTTCTTTATGCTCCCAAATCACAAAAGCGCCTCTTACAGTCAAGGAGAAAATGTCACATTATTGCCAATCAAGGACAACAAGCAAGCATATCGATCTCTACCCAATAACTTTTGCCCTGCTCGCTAAGTTTTTATCACTGTAACTGGACATATCAAGGGACCGGATTTAATCTATACATATAGTGCTGATTTATTACAGGAGGAGAAATACAGTCTGGCCTTACTCCTTGCTCAATATTTTAAGTTATTTTGTCCCTTGCACGGAAGCTTGCTATGACTTTTCCTACAGATAAGGTGCATAACTTTCAGAGATCCCTGGATGTGCACAAATCTTCAGCTTCCATAGGTATGTCAAGTGTTACATGTGCACGTGCATTCTGCATGTGGTGGTCTTAGTCTTGAGTCTTGATTTTAAGAGTTTGTATATGTGGAAGTCTATAGCGGGGTTGTTGTTTGGTTTGTAGAGGCATAAATCAGAATTTTTCTGGGGAGAGGAGAGATGAGATCAGAGAGCACACAGACATAAAGGCCTGAGCCAGGTCTCGAGGTGTGCTGGCTCTCATTTCGTTATGTGGGACTGTGTATGTAAAGCCTTATATAAAGGGGCTGTTTACCAGCCACAGGTACTGGAATGTAGCAGCATGCTAGCATTGTCCTTCTTGGTTCTTCTGTTAGTGAAGCTTCATTTTTTTTTGTCACTTTTTATTGGTAACTGCAGAGGATTTGGCCTATTCCACCCACAAAGCATCTTTGAACCCTCTGAAAAGTGAAAGAGAAAAACACACAAAAAATAAAACACACAACTGAAGGGAAAGATCTTCACCACAGAATTATGGAACAGTTGAGGTTGGAAGGAGCATCATTTAGTCCAACCTGGCTCAAAGCAGAGTCAACTTGAACAGAGTACTCAGGATCTTCTCGCAACAGGTTTTGAATATCTGCAAGGAAGGAGTCTCCACCACCTCTCTGGACAACCTGTTGCAGTGCTTCAGTCTTCGAGGATAAGCTTCTGAGTTAGAAACAGGCTATGTAAGTCAGCAGAAGCAGTTATCTGCTCATTTTGTTATGATAAATATATGAAGTCAGTATCCTCAAGAGCAGCCAGCTCTCCTCTGTTGTTATATGGCTATGCAGTTCTGCTGCTTTTTTCTTTTTTTTAATATCTGGGCGAAAGGCATGAGTTTTGGTTGCTCTTTGGCTTCTTAAGAAGGCAACCCCTCTGTGGAATAAATGGGTGCAGAAGTAGCTGATGGATTTCTCACTCATGCTCACAATAATGTGTAGAGAGCTAGAAAGGTGATACCCCACTTTATTTCTCAATGGAGCAAGTAGAGGAACTTGTGCTGAGTTTCCCCAGACGTGTCCTTCCCCCACCAGAAATTTTGTCAAGAGGTTATATTCAAGGATTGTGTATGTTAGTCAAGATTTCCAGGTGTTTAGTAATCCCAGATTTTCCTCGTCATGGGAGCAGATTCCTTCTACACTACATGTATCACAAATCTGACATTGGAAATGCCCACTGCACTGCACATGGTGTGCACACTCACAGTAAATGGGATGTGGTCAGGGTTTCTGTGCATGTGCTCTACTGTTTAGTTTCACAAGCACAACAAATTGGATGTGTCCCGGATATTTTGGATTTACTGTGCATGTTCAAACCATCTGTGCAACACATGTACCACAGGTCTGACGATGCTTTAAGGGTTGGACACCATGCCTACACTACGCAGCTCCTGGTGGTACATTTCAGGATAGGAAATTTAGAACAGGATAATGGAGCACACGGAAATAATGCCTTTCACTGGGACCCTCTAGGAAGAATGCTGCCATTAGAAGAAGCTGATTTTTGGTTCTTCCATCTCTTGACTTGAGAGGTAACTGTATAGTAAGTCTTATCCTGTTTTCCACGTGCTTTGCTACTGCACAGTTTTGAAAGGATCTCGGAAGGCGGTGGTTTTTGATTTGGGGGGAAGGGATTGTCTAGGCTGGAACGTATTCTGTTCACTTTTGTGAATTTAAGCCAGAAGAGGGGGGGGAGAGTGAGCAAGCTGGTAGTAAAGAGACAGGGAAATATGACCCAGGGTGCCTGTTATCCATTTCCAGGGTCAGGTGGAAATGTAGACCTTTGCCAGCCTTCTTCAAATCATCTTGCAGAATCAGGTCCAAAACTGAGAAAGTTACAGCTGGTCCCATGAAATTCTCACCTTTCCAGCTGAGTACGGAAAGCTGTACTTGCTAGATCAGTGATGAATTCCCTCCAAAGAGCCTTGGGCTTTTTCTCCCCTCCAAACATTTAACTTACTTGCAGGGCTGACAGAAAAGCAGTAGTTTTTTTTTTTTTTTTTTCAAATATCCATTTGCCTTCCCATTTATCTGCTTTGATCTAAAATATAGAACCTGATGGATGCCCTAGGTAAATCAAACATTTTCTGTCTGCCAAAATGGTTTTGCAAATGCTTATTTCATGCCATTACCATTTTTCTGTTTCTAGTAGTAAATCAAAAAGTATCACCCATTCATCCACTTTAAAAGTAATGCCTTTCCTTTGCATAATTACACATACCCAGTGGAGATCTGTATGCACAGTAAATCTATTCCTTTAAAAGGTTTCGCCTTAAGTACCACAGTGACATAAATTGGTGTAGAGCAAATTTATTTATTTAATAGGTTTATTCTTTTAACTGATCTGGTAACTGTTATACTTCCATTGTTTGATTTGGGTGGGGAGGGCTTTTATTAACGTATCAGATTTAATTCTGCAGCAGATGTTTATGTAATAAGGTCTTACTCTTTACAGGACTTGTAGTAATTGATCTGTATGTGTAATTTATTCTCATTACAAGTTTGTTCTTAACTGGTGTTCAGGGGGTCTTCACTGTGTCTCCAGTAAATCCTTGAGAATTAAATAGTTTAACGAATGTAATGAGCAAACCCGAAAGAAGTACAAATAGGGAATTGTATGTATTTGGACATTACCTCACCAAATGTGCAAATAACATAAGTTTGGTATTAAAAGTGAGAAAGTGCCACAAACAAATGTATTCTGGTAACAAGCACCCCAGACAGTATTTTGGCAAAGTAAAAATTTAAAAAATGGATCTTTTCATCATTCTCATGTAAACTTGTTCATTTTTATCAGTCATGCTTGTAGCTCTCAGGGGTGTAAAACCTAAAGCAGACAAGCCCAGCTGGTGGGAGCCTGAGAGTGAAATGATGATTTTTTTTAGCAGATCCAAGTTGATTTTAGGCTTACTAGAATTATCTTTGATTTCCCTGTGGGTGAAATTGTAGGAAGTATATTTAAATAAATAAATAAAATAGGGCACTTTACCAGAACAACAAAGGTAGCAAAACACCAGAACCTAATTGTAGCTGAGCACATAAAACATATCCTGAGTGCATTTGAAATTGTGGTTACAGTGCACTCCTGCAAATATTTACATAGACGTTCAATTTAATGCACACAGAAGTCTTGAGACATGCACTGAGTCTAAGAATATACAAGATTGTAGGTTAGGTTGTGACATGAGTTAAGTCATAGAGAACCGAACAAAACTTCTAGTGTAACTATTCTTCTGTGGATGTATTTTCCGTGGCACTGGATGTGAAAGCGAAACTTAAGTTGGCTGCATTTCTTTAGGTTATGCATTAAAAACATGCAAAACATTCTGGGGAGAGGATGGTTCACAGTAAAGTTTCAAGTCTTGAATATCAATTAGTTAATGAGGGTAATTTTATGAATATAATCAAAATATTCAACCCTATGATTTTCCACTATTCATTTCAAAATCTTATCGATTCACAACAGTATTGGAAAGAGTAACAAATGCTGGGAAGGAAGGTGGTGGCGTGGGGAAGCAGGGGAAATACCCCATGCGAACATTAAGGAGCAGATTCGGTAGTGGTGTGTTGACTTTGGCTGTTTTACATATTCTGAATGTCTGCCTGATTCTTGTTTTAGACCAATTCTAGCCATTGCATTTCATGCCTAATACTGATGTGTTACGGTAAATCACAGGTTCTCTTTAGTGTTTAGGTGTATGCATAAATACGCATGCAGCCTAGCCCAGCTGTTTCAGCTAACCTGAGCAACATATTTCCAGAAAGATGCATACCCCGAGTAGGAAGAAAAAACACTTTTAGCTAGTTTATAGTTGTTCCTGATAATTTTAACAACAGGATTGTGTGATCTGTTTGCTTGTGATAGGAGAGACTGTCTTAGTAAGTGACAAAGATGCCTCTTTGAATCCTGTGTCCAAGGATGCGGTCAGGGGAGCTGCTAGCTGGGAGCACTGGGGGCTGCAGCCTCCCCTGATGGAAACAGCCGCCCCTCTGTTACGGGGTTGGGAACCACAGGAGCCACCTTAAAGGGTGAGAGAGTACCTCAGCTCCCAGATTGGCTCAATCTTTGTCTTCCCATGCTGTTTGCATCGATGCTAATCAATGTTAATTATGGTAGTGGGGCTTGTGATGTACTCATTATAAGAGCCATCCTATTTTTCTGTGCTTGTATAGTCTGTAACACAATAGAGCCCTGATTGGGGTTCCCTAGATGCTACAAATAGTAATACAAATAGCTGTTGTGAATACGTGGTTCATGGTGCAAGACTACCAAACCCAGTTCCTGCAGCCTACTGAAGCATCGCTTGGTGTTTCTGTCCACGTTACCCGGTATGCCATAGCGAGTGGTGTGTCTTGATAGTTGGGACATCAGCACAGTAAGCTATTTGAGCTTTTGTGTGTGTTTAAGTAGATGCGTGTTTTTAAGCTTGCACTTGTATTTGTGGTTGTTGGTGTAAATATACTTGAAGTTAAGCCTGTGCTTTAAAACTTGTCTGACTCAGGATCCTTATTCCACTGGGTTCCCATTGCGCTACCGCTCTGTTGACGGTGCCGAAAGTTGACGGCCACTGCGGGGTGGCGTGCCAGGACATTTGCTTCTTTCCCAAGTTGGAGGTTAGGTACAAGAGCTGGGAGATGCCTCCTGCCGAGAGCTGAGCTAGTTGCATGCAGGTTGTAGCATGGGTGCCCACCTCCTGCTGGGCCCAGGGCAGGTGGAAGCCAGGACCCGGGAGCTGGTACTTCCCTTTCTCAAGGACTTGCGGTTGCCTTCCCGGTCGCTGTTGCTCCGTGCTGGGCACCCCAGTACCGAGCTGCTCTCTGACAGGCACAGACCCTGTGATGGATTTGGTTCAGTTGGGCTGTTGGCCTCGCTGGGAATTTCAGAGCTATTGTTTATATGCATTAATTGGTTTAAATAATTACTATTCAGCCCTTGAGTCTGCAGCCCCAGGTTTTACCCTCTTGAATTCCAGTGACTGAAACAGACTCATAAATCTTTATCAAATAAAGTTTTCCTCAAAGAGACCATTATTGCTTGTTACTTTAAAAAAAAAAAAAAGTATACTGGTTCTAGTCCCATTTTTTTTCACTTCCCGCTGGATGGCATGCCTGGTTCATAGTTACCTGTGTGTGGTTTAGGTGTTTTAATTATCTGTCTAACTCTCATTAGTTGTCTGTTGTGTACAGCAGTGTGCTTACCAAGCTTGTGTAACAAAAATGTTTTAAATTGTTAATGTCTGTTACCTCTCTTGAGTGTCTATGTTGTTTTTAAAAGGAATTTGAGTCAGTGTTGAGTTGTTTCTGTGTTTGTAATTAACTTAAAATATTTAGTATAGTAGCTAGATTTTTCCCTGTAAACAACTGTGCTTTACTGAAATTTCATGATCTACAGCACACCCTAGTGATATCTGGAAATCACGAAGTTAGATCCAGTCAATTTTACTTGCTCTGTGGTGATACAACACTTAGGAGTCCACTAAGCCAAGTCCACAGAAGTAAATGCCTCCATATCCAAAATGAGAAGAGGTTTAATTCCTTGGCTTATCAACAAAAAGTAGCCTGAGAAATTGAGACTATGGTATATTCTTCTGTGGAAAAAACATCTATATAATGAGTTCCTCTGGATTTCAATCTGGAGTGTTGGACGCATTTTTACAGCAGACCACGGGGAAAAGCAGATAGTTGTCTGAGAAGACAGAACACTTGTTGGGGGGTTTCTCTGAGACTGGAGAGAGCATGGAAGGAGCAATGGGATGTGAATACAGACAGCATGGAGGAAACCTGCAGGCAGTCTTTGTAGGTCAGAAGTCTGAATGATCTTTTAGGATCTTATAACCAGAACTTTACAAATTATGCTAGATATTCAGTTGCTCCTTTTGCAGAAGGTTAGGTCACTTGTTTTTTTCAGATGATGGTACCTCTATTTAGTTTTCAGTGGCTAACAGGCCCCATGTAATCCTGCAGAGGAATGTGCACCTGCTCAACTTTTAAGGTGATCTTGCACTCAGCTTCTCCTGGATTAGGATCTGTATTTCACTAATTTGATTTCTTCTTAACTGAATGCACAGAATGCTAAGGGTTCTGAATTGGCAGCTTGTTGACCCTCTGATAGCATGAGAAGAGAAAGCAGGGTTGAGAATGACTCTAAGATGTTTATTTAAATAGCCAAGAAGGAAAGCAAATATTTATCGGAGGTGAAATCAAATTGATAATGTATGGATAACACTGAATGTCAGTGAAAACAGTAAGAGTATCAGAGAAAAGAGTATAGGTTTTTAAGTTAATGGTTGTTGAAGTTAAACCTCATGAATTCTCAAAGGGAAGCAGAATTCATCAGACAAGAGTTAACAGTACTGTAACCTCCCAACGTGTGAAAGCTAGAGAGCATCCATTGCAGATGCTGCCAAGCACTCTAGGAGGCTCGTGCCCAGTCCACTACACCTGTAGAATTGTTACCTCTGTGTGCCTAAGCTCCAAACAGCTAAGCTGTCTCAGGAAAAGCAGCAGGTTTGGCCAGGGAGCATTGCATGCCAGCAAATGAGCAGCCCTGAGGCTGTTCTGATTTTCACAAGGGGTCATGAAACCCTGACAAATGCAACGTACCACATCCCGGTAGCCTTGACCAGCTTGCAGCTGCAGCTTGGCTCAACTGAAATATCTGTTCCTGTACCGCTGTTAGATGCACAGAGCACCGATTGCCTGTGGAAGGCATGCACGAAAAATCTGTAGTATTTGGGGGAAAGTTTATTCTGAAAGACCTCTGCATTTCACTCTTGTCAGGTAATCCAAACAATAAGGGAAATGAGTGTTTTGTTTTATGTAAATAAAAACAAAAAGTTTGCAATAATTTATGGTATTTATTTAAATGACATGCAAATTACTTTGTGAAACTTAGGGGGGAAAGCAGCACAACTGAAACAGCACAATTGTTTCCAAGAATGCCTTGCATTCATTTCAAATCCACATACAATATTTCATTCATGCTTAATTATTTCCCCCATGCTAGTCTAAGCATTACTAGTTCCCTTTGTCTTTTTGCTTTTGCATGCAGTGTGATTAGCAAAACTGCTTGTGCTCTACCAACTTCTGCACATATGGGGTTTAGCCTCATTGTTTGAGGGGTGGAGCAACAAGCAATATGAACACTCATGCTGCCAAATTTGGCACACGTGAGCCGTCCAAAGTATACAGATATCACCCGTTTCATTTAAATCCCTGTCCATATTTTGCATTGCTACCAGAACAGCAACTCCATTGTCTGGGTGTATTATTTGAAGCAGCTTTTCTCCCATTGTTTGTGTACTGTAATCCTTGAGGTTTCTGTAGTCATCGTGAGCAGCTTACTTGAAAGAAATCACTTAGCTCTCACAGATCACTCTCTGAACCTGCTGGCAAAGGAACAGGCCATGACTAAAGCATGAGACCTGTGATCTTTCTGAAGAAAATCTCTTCAGTCGAGTTTATAATTTGTTGCTTTCATGGGGCTCTGTTCTCAGGGTTTGGACTCAGCATTATCTTTTCGTCCCCCATGGATTTTTTTTCTACAAGGCATTATGGGAACGTAAGCTGAAAAAAAAAAAAAGAGGAGTAATGCTAGCTGTGGATGTGTACCCTAACAACATTTTACACACATTTCAAATACTGGCAAAGGGAGACATCTACCGTTTGACAGAAATTAAGGATAGTTGTTTATTCTAATTGTGGCAAAATCTTAGCCGTTTATTCTTCCATGGTATAGAGACTGGCATATCCTGCTGTGAGTCTTTTCAATAGACTTGAGAACTTAATGCTTGTCTGCTTAGGGCCGAATAAAAGATCCCCTGGAACTTATCACAGAAAAGGAAGGGGCTGCTCAGTTCTTTCCCTTCCTACCATTCAGTCATCTGCATGGTCAGTGCCCTCTGCACCAGTGGCACTTGCATCTCAGGGTTGTGCGTATGCACACTGCTGTAGGTAAAGGAATTTGGCACAAGCCCTTTATAAATTTTTGTCCATTAAAGGTCTTGAATGCACATCATTTTACTCCTGAGACATCTATTTATGGGATTTTGAAGACTGGTTCCCAAAATGAGGTCTGCCGAAAGCCAGCAAAGGGCTTCTTCATAGTTTGTAAAGAATGGGTGTACTCCAGTTCTTTTTGTTTTCAAAGTCTAGATCACATCCTAGAACAACTATAAATACAGTATAAACGCTGCTCTGCTTTTCAATTAGCTTAGCTATAGCTCTTTAGACAATCTTGTAGCCACAGAGGCATTATGTGATCCCAAATGGTGA
The DNA here is from genome assembly GCF_013377495.2 of Cygnus atratus. Taxonomy (NCBI): domain Eukaryota; kingdom Metazoa; phylum Chordata; class Aves; order Anseriformes; family Anatidae; genus Cygnus; species Cygnus atratus. The sequence goes on along the minus strand of NC_066373.1, from coordinate 20,208,728 downwards.
CACCCTTGTGACTTCAAGTAAAGGAGAGGTAGCTGAAGAGACAGTATTAAAACATAACATGCTCAACTGTGCCAAGTCAGAAAATTCCATTTTAAGACGTTTGAGTATTTCAAAAGGCTTCTGGAAGCTTTGAGTCTGGTCCATCATCGTACAGAGGGATTCAAATTCACCTTTCCATCATGTTGCCTCCAAAAAGTCACGTGAGAAAACAAAATCAGGCAGTGCAATTGGTGTCAGCTGGCCTCTTCTCTTCCCCCTCAGTGAATTTGAGCCCCTCTCCTCTTGCCTGTCACATAGTCAGAATTCATACCCAGGAAGGCTTGAGAGAATTGTTGTGTGTTCCCAGAAGAACAGGAAGCTTTGTCGAACGGCTATGTAGATGAAAGGCTCTCTTTCAGCACCCACGACGTTGGTATAAATTTGGAAGTGAAGTCAGCTATGGACCCTTCACTCTGATGGGACTTATAATCAGTTAAAATTTTACTCTCTGTGTCCCCGAAGTACTGTATATTTATGGCCAGAATTTTATGTAGCCAAACATTTACTATTCTCAGGCTCTACAAGCACTGAGTTACAACATGGATTTCTTAACTACTGAATAGTATCAAGCATGGAAATCTCACTGATGTCATTCCAGACTCCTTCAAATATCATCCTTCCATCCTTGGTACTAGAATGCTTTATTCTTACCTGCATTTACTGTACACATTTTAGATCTGATTTTGAACTTTGTCTGCCTTTTTTGCCCTTTAGTTAGAGGTTTGGAGAAACCTTAGATATGTACATTCTGTTAAAAAAAAAAAAAAAGTGGAGAGAAGTGGTGGTAGGAGATTCTCTTCTTTAGTTCCTCCCCGGAAGCCTCACAGATATTTTGTGTAGCTCATTTTTACCAGGATTTTTCTTGCACTTCAGTGTTCAGACATGCTATAACATATGAACATAGAAACTTATTTCAGGACACTGACTTTTACATTCAGATTCACTGTAGCTTTTTCTGAAAACATTACAAAATGGCTACTCTGTGCCAGTAAATGCAGTTATTGAATTAGGTTGCTGAGGAGGAAAAAACAAACAAAAAAACACAACCACAGCATAAATGATTATTATAGTGAGTCTAGAAGAGCAGAAGATAGGTATACTGTTTGCAGTTAAGGAAACATACTTTAATTATCTGTAACAGCTTGCTTGGATAGCACTAGCTAGCGATGTATGCTTTATTCCAAACCACTAGACTATATTTTTGGATCATCCTTCAAGAATGAGATGATAGGAGGTAATTAATTGTGTTTTGTGACCTTCTGCACCGGTAGTCCATCGTTTTGGCATTGAAACTGATTATGCCCAACTTGTCACTTCATCACTTGCAAGTGTGTGCAGAGAGACCAAAGAAGCACCTCTTAGAGCAGCAGCGGAATGATTTAGTTCAGACACACTGTTCTTCACATTCACCCTGTTTCCTACAAGCTGATGAGGCAAACCTCCTTTTTGCTTAATGTCACATAAGGTACATTGAAAGGCTGTGAAGAGACAGATGTTCTATAACTTCACTTCATATGCAAAAACCTGTTATATCGTTTATTTGCATTCAATTAGAAGTCAGACCCTGATGAATATCTAACGTAGGAAATGGGGAAAAGATTTGCCATCAAGCATATGCTTTGATTGTAGTGGATCTCTGTAGCCTCCTATTGTGTCTTCTTGTAGTGAATTGGGTGAAATTGTCATTTTTACTATATTATTTACACCTGCATGCACTGAGATGAAGAGTGCTAATAGGTGAAAATTGGAGTTAGGTTACTGCTTTTAGAATTTCTTTTTCCTTTTGTCATTACACAGAGCTCTGGAGAAAGCACGATTCCTTTTAAACAGCCATTCTGTAGCTGCAGAATTCCCCTTATAGGAAAAGCCTGGCTCTGTTCAAGTGCTGTAGCATTGCTTTTATTTATTTATTTTCTCTTTCAGCATAGGTTATGCCTCGTTTTGTGAAGTTCACAATTTCTCGCTAATCCAGAATGTAATATGAAGAAGTTAAAATTCTAAGTGTGTTGTTTTCAAGAAGGGAAGATTCAAATTATAATATGAAGAGAAGTAGCAGACTCCTTTAGAACAGATTCTTGTTCCTGTGACCCTTCAGAGCATGCATATGGTGGTTCTGTATTTATCTAGGGAGAGATACAGGTTGTGTGGAACCCCAGACATTAGACAGAGCTGAGCTGGGAGGAACTGATACAAACCTCTTATCCTTCCAAGCTTGGATATGGTCAGAAACCTGCTTTGTTACGTCTTCTGTCCCCTTTCTTCTCTGTGACCCCTCCCATTGCACATTCTAAGGAATGCACAGCATTTCTTCCTTTTTCTTCTTTCTTACATGCTTTGATGAAATAACATTGTGAATTAAGCCATCCTCACCAGTATACAAGTTAATGTGTTGGCACAGAAGGGGAATCTCACTGCATGTTTTTAAGTGCTTTAGAAACTTAGGCACGTCGATCTATATTACTTGCACACGCGTCAAGTTTTGTAGGTTTTTTTCCTGACACTGTAATAGTGAGAAATTTAGAGACTGCATGGGATAAAAAAGTGCAACTACATGAAACTACAAGTCTGCCACGCACAGTTGCCTAACCCTTGTATTTTCTCAGGGAATCTCTGGCACAGAAGAAAATTTAGAGAACCAGTGTCTTCAACTATTTTTTTTCCCCCAACAAGATTATGTGCCTCAATTTACAAATCTGCCATGGTTTCCTGAGAAGGTAATAGATATCTCAGATAATTGTATCAGGTATTTCAGGACAATTCCTCCAGCACTGAGCCTGCTCGTGATGGACATTTTCTCTAGACCCTGTACAGAGCAGGCAGGAAGCCAGAATGAATCAGTCTGTTGGTAGCAACGGCCAGTCTCCAGCTGAAATCATTCCTGGCCCCTCCTTGGCCTGTCTCCGAGTATGTCAAAAGCTGTGAATTAGGGGATTTTTTTTCCTGTTTCTTTTTAGGAGTACAGAGTTCCTGGTAACCTGAAGAAGAAAAAGGCACAAAGCATCCTGCTAAAGGAAAGTAATTAGTGAGTGGATGCTGATAAAAGACAAAGAGAACCAGTACAGGAATAGAAATGCCATCTACTACTTATAAGAGCCTAGCATACTGTGGAGAATACAGTGAGATCCTCGGCAGGATCCAAGCTGCAGCAGGACCTCCTTGAACTGCTCTTACTCCACCAACTCCTAGAATTTAAAAAGCATACGGATGTTTATCTCAGGTACTAGTTATTTATTCTGTTGAAACGGGCATAAACACATGCTGGAATTACAGTGACAGATACATGTTATTCACAATCCTGTAAGAGAGAATACAGCCAGCAGAGCTATCTCATTTTTCATTCAAGATCACTGTTTCCCAAAGTGCACCTGTGGACCCGAACCCCTGAGGTGGCTAGGGGGTCGGATAGCCACCAGATGGAGCCAGCTGGACAGTAAACGTGGTCAGGAGAAAATCTCTTGCGCGTCTTACTGCTTCAGTAAGACTAAAAACAGGAGTTTTCTGCATGGTTACTTAGCAAAAACTCACAGAACGCTTGGTGGACTGTGTGGTGTGCTGATTCATGTGTGTAGGTTAATGCTCACCAAAAAAATAGGCACACCATCAGATACTGGCTGGTAACTACATGCAGAATGAAATCTGCATCCAACTGATTACAGTGGCCAACTCCCATTGATTTTAACAGAGTCAAAATTTATTGGAGAGTGTACTGTGATTTACAGTACCACTTAGAGGATGCATTTTGCACAATTATCTCACATTTTCACTATAGTAACTTCTAGCATAGAAAAAAAATGGCATAATATCTGCTGATGTAGTCCTAATAAATTATTAGTGTTTATCCTTAGTTTGAGTTCTGAGTTAATAATTCGGTTCAGGATAGACTGATAAAAATTCCCTCCTTCAGTGGTCAGCAGGCTTCATTGTTCTTAATTTTGCTCCTAGGAAAGCTGCTTCCAGCTGGAATTCGGGGGGAACTTCTGCAAACGTACGTGGCATTTTGGTTCTTTGTTCATTATAGGGATTACATTTGCTTTTTACATCCAAATCATAAAAATCAAGAGCACCAGCAGACCTGTAACATTTTGAGTTGTTAAACAGACAGTTATTTTATGTGATCATATAAAGCATGGGGAGGTTAAAAAGTCCCCAGTGCAACCACAGGAAAGAGACCAAAATTGCAAGTTATGTTCTTTCCTCTTCGCATCCTGCTTTTTCATCTTCTCAACAAGGAACTGAGGGGAGGTGGCTGACTTTAAATCAGAGATGAAATCATAATAAAGACTTAGCTGACAAGGAAACAAAAGCCTCACAATAATCCATTCTTGGAAAACCACAGCTTTCTTAACGTTAGGCATCAACTTTTTTAGGATTGTGCTGGTGTTCAGAAGCAGCGTGGTATTTCCAGAGCCCATATGTGACACAGCTGTTTAACCCTGCCTCAGCTCCTCGTTGATTGCATGTGGTGCTGCACCAGCCTCGCACACCGCGCATTACCGAGCTGATGACTGACCCAGATGAACAGGACACAAAAACACTCTCGGACCGCGGATGCCCTGATGGTGCTGTGGTAGACAGGCCCTTCCTTCCTCTTTTCCTAAATAGCTTGGATGGGGCTGGGGGACGCTCCTGGAGACCAGCACACCCGGCGGCACGGCCGGCTTGGGGCTCGGCGGCGGCGGCCCCTGGGATGCCCGCAGAGGAGCCTGGCCCCGGGGGTGCGGAGGAACGGCGCCCGGTGCTCGGCGCTCCCCGGAGCTCCGGGTTCGCCCTTGAAGAAAGCTGGGGCGTCGCCAGGGCCGCGCAGAGCTCCGGGGAACTGCGGCGGGGCGCCGAGGAGAGGGCGGGGAACGAGGGACCGGACCCCGGGCAGCTCCGCTCCGCCCCCCGCCCCTCAGCCGGGGTCGCCGCCGGGGGCCGCGCTCCTCCCCCGGCGACGTCTCCTGCGGGCCCGGGGCCGCCGGCCGAGGTAGGAGGTCCGGGGCCGGGAGCCTGAGCGGGCCCGAGGGAGGAGCCGCGGCCGGGGAGGGACGGGGGGGCTCGTTGGCCTCCCGGCCTCAGTCAGCGGAGCGAGCCTGCGGGGGAGGCCGGGGGAGGTGGGAACAAGATGGAGGGGCGGCGGGCATGGGCGCTGCGGCGGGCGGCGGCTGCAGGCCCGGGGTGCGCGGGGCCGGGGCCGAGCCGGCGGCGGGCCCCTGGGTGCCGTGTCACCTCCGGGCCGCGGGCTGTGGCCTTCTGACCGCCCTTTTGGGCGTAACGTCTGGTACCGGCGTCGTAGGAGAACTGAAACAAAAAGAAACGCGAAGCGTGGCGGCGGTGGTTGCTGCAGACGGCTTGTATTTTGTGCTCAGCCTGCTGCAGTCAGAAAGATTGCAGTAAATCTTAATGCGCTAAGGGCGTGCCGATTAATTTCATTTTGTTTGTGCTTTTGTAGTGAGTCGGAGGAAGCATCCTTAAAGCTGGACCAAATTCAGAAGGTACCGCTGTAACGTGCCGCCCCAGGTGTCTCTACCAGGGAACCAGCTCTGCTATTCAGCTGTTCTCCGAGCGTCAGCCCTTTTTTCTTTCCTAACTGGAAGTCTGGTCCTTCTGGCTTCAGTGCCAGCTAGCTGACGCAAGTGACCTGTAACTCCTGAATATGTTCTCTGAAATGGAAAACCTAGCTAGGAAAAGAAATAAGTTTGTGCTCAATTGATAGATTAAAAAAGACAATTGGGTAGGGCTACCGTTTTTTAAGTGATAAGAAACTTGTGGCCAGCCCTTCACAGATACTTAATAATTTAGCCAGCTTCTACATCCTACAGGAACCTGATGCTTCACCTTTGGGTTTCTTTGCTCACAAAACGTTATTTCATGTGTATTAGAATTAGGTTGGTTTAGGAAAAGAAGCCAGTTTGAGTGGGGGTGTGTGGGGGACACATTATGGTGCTTGCAGGTGAGCAAGAGGCTGAATTAGGCTGGAAAAAAAAAAAGAACAGACTTGATGCAGGAAAGAAAGGATGGGTAGATAGTGTTTATTTGTTGGTTATTGATACCCATGAGGTTGACTATCTGAGGTAACAATCCCATTTTTCAAATGCAGAATTGTTCATTTTTAGGAATATGCTGAGACATCTCTGTGGCAGAACAGAGTGTTTTCAACTTCTGGTAAACTTTCTGAGTTTCCTGAAGCGTTCTGTGTCATTAAGTCCTCTCAGATGGAGAACCCGTGGGTTTTGGTAGATGCTAACAACTGTTGCAGGTCTATCCACCCAGGTAGTTAGAGATTCTCTAGCATTTCGTTTGACTGCCAACCAAATCTTTAAACCTCAAAATAGTTATACTTTCCTTTATCCCTTCACAGCAACCTGTGTATCCTCTGGCTTAGCCATAAAGCATGCAGTAAGTGTTAGGAAAGTTGAGGGGAAACCAATTGCAAAGCAGATTTCCAGATGAAGAATAAATTCTCTTTCTGTAAGAGAAAACGTAAGGGAGAGGGAAAATCTGAAGTAGTTGCTGAACCTGGCTTTGAAAGCTCATCAGGAGCCCGGCTTGCTTTAGGTGTCAGGAAAACTAGGCTCATGTAGTTAGCTTTGATCCTCAGCAAGATCTGTGTGGTGCTGTCCTGTCAGTGCTGCAAAGCCTTCGTACTGAAGAACTTTGCATGAGAAGTTCTCTGGATTTAGCCCAAAGAGAAGCAGCAAATTCAGCACTCTGGCCATTGGTTTAGTCTGAGATTGTGCTGAGCTGGTGCAGGACACACTCAAGTCGGTTTCCTTCTCGTTGGGAGGAAGAACTGGATTCTGTACCAGTTACAGGTTCAGAGTGCTGGTGTAAATGTTATTCTGGCTGGAAACCTGGTTACTTGTTGCTGTGTTAAAAAGAAATACTTTTCTTCTTGTTTTTCAACATTACCAGACTAGTGTGCTTTCTACAAGTTGTATATTTTGTTTTTGTTTTCTTGCTGCTCCAGGAAGAACAGAACAGCCATTTGTTTATTACTTTGAGCTTGGATTTTATTGAGAGACACAATGGAAGCAGAGTGTGTCACTTTGTTACCAACCAACATGCACTGTTATTCTTATACACTGCTGTGTCCTAAGCCTGACCAAAAAAAAAGAAAAAAGCTACTGTGGTAAAATTAGGAACTGTGATATTTTATTTGGGCTGGCATGAAGATGAAGGAAGTAGTGAGAGGAATGCAACTATTTGAAGAATTTCCTGCTGTGTGTCTATGGAGCTGTAGAGCATATTTGCTACCTGTCCCAAAGAGCACGTTTTTGTTCACTGTCAGCAGTGCTTGGGTACTAGAAAGATTCGGATAATTTGGAGCCAGCCATTTTAGTGCAAAAGAAAACTTTCACAATAGCTACGTTTTAATACGAAACTGTCTGTGATAGTGCTTCACTTAAACCTTGCGCTGGGGAGAGCTGTTCAAGAAACCTCCTCAGCCTGAGCCAACTGTGAGTCTATTACATGCTGTGTGTGGTAAAATCCGTTCTAGAGACTGGAAAATCAAATGCTTGACTATTAGATAGGGGCAAAGTTATATGTGCAACAATAACTCTGAGCCTTCAGTGTGTATGTGATTATATTTTTAATCATGTCGTGTGCTTTCTTTCTTCCTGCAAGACCTTTCCTGATGTGTTGTGCAGAAGGAAAGGTATTTGTGTAACGAGCAAGCTTGTTCGTATTGTTCAGTGCCGAGTCCTTTTGCGTTATTTACTGAACGCTCCTTGGACTCCGCTGTCTGTTTTGAGTTTCTTCATTTCTTCACTTCATGGGTTTTTCTCTGATCCCAGTGCTCTGAATCACGGTGTTTCACTGGTATTGAGCTTACTTTTGCAATATGAGATGAGGATATTTTTAGTATCCCTGTCCTCCTAGTATTAAAATATTTGTAAAGTTGAAAGTATCTTCTTGCTGTATCAAACTCAAAACCAAAGATTTATTTTTCAGTGTTTGTTGTGCTCAAACACTGTATGTAAACAGAGCTGTGGTTGAGTTCGGTTGTTATTGTGAGGGATCAGGATTTTTGCAGATAATCTTTTCTAGATTGTAGGTTGGGTGTCCGGAAAAGTTAGAATAGTAACTTATTTCTAAAAAGTGTGGTTTAAGTGGCTGGCTTAACAGCACACAACCAGTAGTAGCAAAATAAGGGGTAGGATTTTTTTTTTTTTTTTTTTAGGGGAGCATTCAGGTGTGTGTTTTTTTTTTTTTAAGGAAAGAAGCTATAGTATCTCTTCATCTAGTCTCCTGCCTTGCTCACTGTACTTGCTGACACCTGCAACACTGTGCCCTGTATGTTCTTTAATATGTAATGTGTGATAATTCCAAAAAGAATTTTTGTCACCGGTGACATTGGTGGCACTAATGGTTAGCCACACGTGGGGGGATGTCTCAGCAATGAGAGGGTTTGGGTAGTGCCAGCAAGTGAATGAGGTGGAAGAGGCCTGATTCCAGAGAGATCATTCTCTGGGTCAGGCATCTACCTTGGGCTGGAGATTTTTAACTGCATTTAACGGGGCTGTGATTCCACGACTCCTAGAGAGCCAGTGGAGGCAGTGTTTCTATTTGTGGCTCCTTTAGCATAACACAGCTGAAACTGGGAGCTCCTTCTTCATAAACAGCCACGAGCATGCTACCTGCAGCGTTTGCTGCTTTGCGCAGCATCTCCTGGCTCCTGCTGAGTTTCCTGTGGCCCACGTAACTTCCACCTGGGAAGACAGAATGCCCTGGTAGGGTTGCCAGCTCACGCTCTGCTGATGGAATTTTCTGAGGAAGCATTCCTCTTGACCTGCCCTTTCTGATCTTTCCTATGCTTGTTCCTTTCCCGCCTCTGCCTCCTCGTACAAATAGAGTTGTTTTGCTTGTCTGGTCGCAGTCCCACCCCCCCGTACACTGACATCCCTGTATTTCTGATTCCTTGCTTTTGGTGTGTCCCGTTTATTCCCAGTCCCAGTTCTCTCTTCTGCCTCCTCTTTCCGTCCCCATGGCTCTTCCTGTCCGGGGCAGTGGTTGAGTCACCATCCCTGGAGGTCTCCCAGAAGCATGTAGATGTGGAACTTAGGAGCATGGTTCAGTGGCGGACTTGTCAGTACTAGGTTAAAGGCTGGACTGGATGGTCTTAGGGGTCTTTTTGAACCTGAGTGATTCTACAATTCCTGCTCACTGTAGCCAGACCTTGGTTTGACAACCCCAATCTTCTGCCAACTGAAATCTTCGTGCAAGTGTTTCAACATGTAGGAAAATGGAGAGAAGTAATAACAAGCAAATAATTTATGGCAAGAATTAGGACAAAGAGAAGATACCTGGCAGATCTGTAAATTACAGTCTACCAGTTATATTTGAGGCTCTGCTTGGTTGTTCTCCTGGAGCCATGTGCAAGGCTGTATAAACAAGGTAATTGCTTGAGACTAAGATAATACGCTGTAGAATCAGATAGAAACTTCAATCTTTCGTTGGTATTACTTGCCCCTCCCTGTTCAGTCTTCTGGATTCATCCTCTGGTCTGTACTGTGGTTTCAGCTGCATTTTCACTACCTATAAGCTATCTGTTTTTGTGGAAAGGAAAGAGAAACATTTTTTTTCTTCTTTTTCCCAGTGACTGTTCCTCTCTTTTATTACTCTGATAGACTCTAGAACTGTAATTCAAAGCAGCAAGAGTTGCATCAACCAAAACTTAACTTAAATATCTTTTTCAGGATCATAACCAGCCAAGATGCCCATCAGGGTTGATGATGTGATGCAGCTGCTGTGCCGTGTTTCCCAGGAGAAGGGAATGAAAGCTGCTGTGAAACACTCTGGTCGAGGAGCACTGGTGGCAGGTGCAACAGCGTTTCTTGGGGGCTTGATGGGAGGCCCACCTGGTATCGCTGTAGGTAAGTGTGTTTTGATTTAGGAGTAAGAAGTGTGGTTAAGTCCCTGAGTGAAGAAACTAGTAAGTCTTATGTAGCAGCTACAAGTTGAAGTAAAGGGGTGTGTAGTGGCAGGATTTCATGCAACCGAGCTGTTTCAAGATGGCATTTAGTATTTTAGCTGTTCAGAAGGGTGCTTTTAAGAAGGTATGCATCAAAAGGCATGTGTAGGTGTTTCCTTTTTGGGGTGACAGAGAATTTGCTGATATAAACTCATTTGCTGAGAACAGAAAATCATAAAAAGATTAGAAGTTTAGATAGTATTGGCTCCTTTGAAGCCCTTTGAACGAGCTACTAGAAGGTTGTTTGCTTTAGATGGGTAGTGCTGGTTCCCATATGCTGAGGTGCACCAGTGTCAGAAGTGTAGCACAAACCTTAGAGCAAGCTAACAGGCTCTGAGCTTGTTATTGTGAGCTCTGCTCCGGCACTGCAGTGAGGGAGTGGAAATGGGGGGGTGAGGCAGTGGCAGGAGCGTGAGATACAGTGGTAGCAGTCATGGTGGGTGAAGAAGAGCAGCAAAATAGTGTTTTATTTCTGTATTTTAAAGCTACCTGCTGTCCGTTTCTTGGTGAACTTTCTTCCCCCATCTGGGATTCTTTCTAAAAATTACAGAAAGGCCAGAGTGTAATAGTAAAGGACTGTCTCCTCTGTACCTGTTGAACTACACTGCGCTGGGGAGTTTGAAAGGTGCCTCGGCACTGAAGTCGCATGTGCCTCGGCCCTTGAATAGTCTTTGCTCTTGTGAGCACTTCCATAAATTTACAGGGCTTATTGATATTGGAGTAAATGGCAATCTCTGGGCAGCATTGTAAATTGTGTGAGTTGCTGTTGAAAAGCATTGTTCCGTAAGTTTGGTAGCCCTTTGAAACAGAATGTCAGTGTAGGGTCGTGACACCGACATTTTGTTGTTAGTGGTCATAATCACATCAGCCATGTGGGATCGTTCATCTTGATGACCTGGAACCACGCTCCTTACCAGAGCATTTCTTGGTCAGCTGGGGTGGGGTGTTGATTTGGTAGGTGAAAGGTTGAATGTGTGTGAATAACCCCACAAAGTTGATGGTCTTAATCTCTGTTAGCTACCTTCTGAGGTGTGGACTTTGTGGGTGCAGTGGGAAGCTGTTAATTTGGGCCTTGGCAGAAGCAGAAAGCTTTGATCATTCTGGGAATCTATAGTAAGAGATTATATGTTAATGGCCACTGATGAGGCGGTTGTTAGTGCTTGTGTTTTCCTTGGGGAGGGATTTAGGTAATAATAGAGCATATCCTGAGGAGACCAGCGCCTTAAGGAATGCTGTTTTGTTTCTGATTTATAGCTTGAAACTGTTAGCTTTGATTGTGTGGAGTTCCTCTGTGATTGTTGTTGATGGAAAAAGCTGTAAAAATCCTTCTTGGTGCTTTGAGCGAACATCATGTGTAAACCTTGTTGAAAGTAAACATGCCTTGTCCACACAACTCTGCACTGATTTCTTATACAGGTGGGAATGCCTGATGAGGCCTCTGGATAGCAGTTCAGGTTTTACCATTATTTGCTAGGGAGTAACATCTCTCTCTGTTTTCTAGGAGGAGCACTTGGTGGATTGCTTGGTGCCTGGATGAATAGTGGACAGTTCAGGCCAGTCCCTCAGATTTTATTGGAATTGCCTCCTGCCGAGCAGCAGAAACTCTATGATGAAGCAATGGCTATTCTCAAGCGCTTAGACTGGACAGATGTCGTTCAGCTGACTGCTCTCATAATGGGAAATGCTGGTCTCCAGCAGAAGTTGGCAGGAGTGGTGATGAATTACCTCTCCAGAGAGCTAAGAGCAGAGATACAGTATGGAGAATAAACCTCTCCAGATGAGGTTTTTACATTGTAATGAATTCTACTCTGGCAATTGTGACTTTTCAAAATAGTAATTATTAGTTATGAAGTTAGGCAGATCTAAGTATCTTTTTTTTGTTGTTTGTTGTTTGTGAAACTAGTCTTTTTTATTATCCTGTTTATGTAATTATGACTTGCCATGTAATTTTGAATTAATGTGCACCGGAATTGAGTTCAAAATCACTGAAGGGGGAGTTACACTTCTCAAATGGTAATGTAGGTAAAACTAGGTTAAAAAAAAAAAAAGTCACTGTATTTTATTCAGGAGATGTAAAGCATTTCCACAAACAGGATTACATTTCTTCTGTAATGGCCCATAGGTGCCAAAGTAGCTAAGGAACACTGAATAATTTTATCTTTTGAGTCCTACAAAGGAGAGTTATGAGAAAGTACTTCTACTGTGAATTCAAAAATTTCAAGCCTTTATTTTTTGAGATATTTTTTCTTGAGTATTCCTTTCTGGAAGAAGTGAAGCCAATACCTAAAGAGACAAAGCAACAGGAAACTACTGTACATAATTAGTTGTTCCTGGTGTCCTAGAATGGGAAGGTATGGCAAGAAGACTATTAAAAGGGGAGGGGGGGAAATCTGCCATTTTTATACTATCTCTAGTATTAGCTTGTCATTTTAGCATCGGTTTCCCACCTGAATCTGAACATCTGGTCCTCTGTTTTCATTAAAATATTCCTAAGCATCATCATTATGGCCTATGTTTTGCTTTAGAGTAAATGAACTCTCTAAGAACTGGGCACTTAATACCTTAGCAAGTAGTTCACCATTCGTTTAAAGGTGCTTGAGAAACAAGTTTGTAAGTAGAAAAATGTGCAGATGTACCTTTTTTTTTTTTTAATATTGGAACAAGTGAAACTGCTCTGATAGTTTTGTTTTTCCCCTAAAACAAAGATTTCTCTGTGTGTTTCTTTGAGGTTTATCAAAGTTGAATTTTCAGTGGGGAAGCTTTTAACTCAAAAGTTGCTGTTGTATACATCTGATTAATTTACTTCTGCAGGTATATGTTGTCATTAGTAAATACTGTTTATTTCCCTGCCTGGAGCGCAGGGCAATGATTCTTCTTCTCATCATTTGAAAACACTTTTTCAGTGAAGTGAAAGACAGAAGCAAATGGTAAGTGGGAACTTCCTACCTTGTAGTAGTTTCATAATACAAACCTAAAATCAGTGGTTTTTTTTCAGTTTAATTGACAGATTACACACACTGCAGTTTGCTTTTTAAGGCTTCACATGCTCTGTATACCCATAAAATACTATTTTTATGAAGGCAGATACTTTTATTTGCAATTTTGTGATTATTTCACAAATTAAGTTCACTCTTTCTAAAATAACACCCTGCTAATGGCAGCAGATGACTGAATGATACATTAAAGAGAGAGCCTGGCCCTCTTGCAATTGGCAGTTTGAACACAGACATGAAAAAATTTGACATCCAACTACGAAGTACACCGTAGAAAAGACGTTGGTTTCAATGAATTTATAGTAGTAGCCACTATTTAAACAGATCACCAGCAGATTTCACAATGGTTTCAGACATCAGGATAGTGACTTTCATTTTATATAGGTATTCATAAACTGGGGCCCAGAATTCAGGTACAGAATTCATTTGTATGGCTCATGCCAGTGTCATAGCCATGAAATGGAGCTTACATTATGTGAATACCAGTCCTGCCCTGTCCAATGTTACTCTGTTTCCTAGGGTATTCTTTCAAATGCTTTTTATTAGACACTTAGAAATGTTAAACTGTTTTTAATCACAAACTTTCAGCCTTCACTGTAGTGTATAGGGATTATGAGCTAGAAGTATATGAAGAGGAACCTAGTCTAAGTTGTTCGGAATTTTGCTGGGGGCCAGTCTAGCTTATGTTAAACCTTACTGCCACTGAGCTCTTGAGGAGCTTCATACTCTGTGCTACAGAGTAACATGCTCTTAGCCATTATAAATTGAACTTACACAGGTTTTCAGGTGACTTGAAGTAGAGTCAAAAAGAAGTGATTGAATTGTTTGTTCTCTGTATCGCTATTTAATAGGTTTAATGTACATGGAACTCCTTGGAAGGTGGCAGCTACCTGTTTTCAGAGTGGTAGGAATAGGTTTGCAGCAAGATTTGCAGTTTGGTCTGAAATACTTTTCACTGCTGGTAATAGAGGAAGAAAAGAATGCAGCTCAGCTGTTCATCTCAAGTGAATTTGGACATACAAGAAGTAGTAAATAACCATCTGTAGTTAAGGAGACCTTGATATGTAGCTACTGTGGGAGAATGGGCATGGGAACCCACAACATTCAATGTTTTTATTTTAACAATTTATGGCAGTTCATGCTGTTGAATGCTGCAGAAAGATCAAATTATTCCATATTTTTCTGACTACGGACTCAGGCTATAGTGTCCAGGTCACCACAGTATTTGCATCTTAGCATTATTGGGGTATTTGGGCAAGTTAAAAGAACTGTTCAGCAAATTTGATCATCTGAGGAAAAGACCTGTGCGAGAATGTGTTAATATCAGTCTGTTACTGTTCTTCCGTACGTACGTGGCTGTCCACCACTGCATCCCTTGTCATTATTGGAAAGAGCCACAAGCAGGGGATGACATCCTCTGAAATCCATTCCAGCTGTATAATGTCCAGGCTAAGTGTAGAACAGAGACATCACCTAGGAAACAAGGTAAAGCAGTGCCAGCAGTTTCAGGAAGCAGCTGAGAGTCACTATGGGGAGATGTACATATTTATATAACGAATCCATCTGTGATGCTGGTTATTAACCTGTGTTGGTTGTAGATGTGACAGAATCAAGCTAGATTTTTCACTGGCAGATGGTGTATTTTTAGGTAATTTTTCTCCTCTGTTCTTTTTTTAGCTATCTGATTTAAAAATGGAAAGCGAGCATAATTATCAAGTGTTACGTTAGCAAAGAGAGGGAATTTTTATTTATATGCTTTATTTAAAAGTAATCCTGAATTCCAACATAGATTAGTCATTGAGATATGCCATCTAGTGGCAATTAGCTTAATTCTTAAATTCAGCCTATCTCTGCTGCCTCTATGGATAACGCAGCTATTTTTTTCTATAAAAAGTGGGGATAATTTTATTTTTTCTATTAGTCTGTTAAATCCTTGGCTTCAATGAATTTGCATTAGATCACAAATATCAGCCCAGCTATGACTAGCATTCAAGTGCGTTCCCTGGTTAAGTTTTTTTTCTTTTTTAGTGGTATTTATCTCATGTGAGCTATGACTGCCTGAAATTTACTGCAGCTGTGTGTCACTTTTCATTGCAATGAGAAAATGCGCAATCAGAAAGAGGAGGGCAGTTCTGCCCTTATGATTACTGAAGGACAGGTGGATTTTGTGAGCTGAGCTCCAGCCAGTTTGGAAAGAATGAATGACCGCTGGTGAGTTGACAAGCCAGGTGAAGCCACAGGCTCTGCCTGGGCCCTGCTGCCTTAGGAACAGCGCTTACTACTCACATATGGCTGGCTGGTCCGTGCTTAATTGCTGTTCATGTGGGTCCTGCTCCCCTCTGGGCTTCAAAGCTGTCATTTTGATACCTGCTATTATCATCAAGTCGGAAAGACTTAGGTTATAAGCAGCATTAAGTCATTTCTTGGTGAAGTTTACCAGCCACGTCTCATACTGTTTGTGGTTAACCAGCCTCTATTCCTGACAGCTTTTGTTTTGTGTAAGCCTAGTTTTCACAGCTCATGTTTTTGTTAAGTCAGTGCTTCATAGATTTCCATTGCAAGTCAAGTATTTGCTATGAAATCCAAATAAGTTACAAAAAATTTAGAGATACTAAAGACTGGGCAGTTTCTGAGAATCCTATGAAATTTCTGTGCTGCTGCATTGCCAAGTCAGTCATCCAACAGGAACAGCAGTATTAGAAAGCTGTGTGACACAAAGAGCCTCCCTCAACTGAACGCTGCTTTGGGAGAGGCTTCTGGTACAGCACTATGATGCCTCTGTTTTGAGAGGCTTGCGCGTGATTTTCCCTTTGAGCCTTCTACAATTGCTCACTGAAGATTCCAGTGTCTTTGTTAAAATTGTTCGGTTTGTTCCTGTAGAAAGTTACATAAAAGTCACTGACAGTATTTGTGTTCATGCAGCAAGAGAGCAAAACTCATGCTTCTTTTATAGCTAAAATCAAAATTGGTTCAAACAGACAACAAGTTTAATAAACAATGATGACAGGAGCAAGGTGAATGACAGGCATCAACTTTTCACACCAGAGAACTGCTTAAAAAGGAAGTTAAAAAAAGATTTAACTGTGAACTGATTTGGATATTATTTGGTTAATAGTGTACATACAATGCAACCTGTTTATTACCCTACTATTACCTAATTAACAAAAAAACAAATATCCTCCATGTCAAAGGTAGGTAAATCATTCAAATATTGGTCTATGCTACATGCACTGCTGAAATTTTAGTTCAGTTGGCTTTTGCTTTGCAGGCCAATGTTCTGTTAGTAACTTTAGCAACTGCCAAGCCCGTTCATGATGGCAGGACAATGCTGTTGCATAGCAATGCTCTCAAAATTCCAGGTTTGCATGTACCAATGGTGAAGAGAAGCTGAACATTGTGTTAGGTTAAGTGAGGCCCAAGAGCACCCTTGTCCTTGCCAGGCTTAAGGAGCATTTGGCTGTGAGAATTCTGTCCTTGCTAGTCGCTGTCAGAGTGCAGACTTTCTGAAGGGTCTTGTTCCCAACTGCATCTGAGACTTCTAAGCTCAGCCCTCTGGGACTCTCCTCTCCAAGAGGAGAACTAGAACCACACCTTCAGCTAAGGACAGGGAACAGGGTGCTAGAGTGGTGCACCATGGTGGCATGCTCTGCTGGCTGCAGCATTGGCTAATTATCATCATATCATATCATATATAGAATGGCTCAGGTTGGAAGGGACCTTAAAGATCATCTAGTTCCAACCCCCTGCCATAGTGTTCTGCAGGGTGTATGCCTTGCCAACAGAGAAGGGTCTGCTGGCTCAGAGAGTTTGTCTTTGTCACATCAGTTCTCACCTCTTAGCCTAGCATGCAAGGTAACACAAATCAGCATTATGTTGGCAGTTTTTGAAGGTCATCTCCCTGTTCTTCCAGGACTGCAAACCAGTGGCTGTAAAGGGCTTTGCTGGTGAAGAGCAGTCACAAACCTGAGTCTTCATCTTTCAAATACAACTTATGAGCTGCTGACAAGAGGGGGTGCTGTGTAGCTGTCTTTGTACGGTTTCCTTCTTTCCAGGCACAAAAATAGTATCTGGGTTTCCTCTAGGTGCAGGCTGGTTCTCTTCCCTCCCTGCCTGTGCTGCAAGTGCCTTCTCACTTTGAACAAAGGATTGTTTTGGAGACAAGTTTTGCTGATCGACTTCTGGCAGTTTGTTTAAGGAAGCTGACTGATCGGCTGCAGCAAGAATTTTCTGGGTGACTTGGGCAGTCACTCAGCTCCCCCCAGTGACCTGCTTTTAGGTGGGATGGCAATGACAGTGCCAAGTTACTGGTGGAGAGCTGTGCAAGGTGACAGTTACGTCAGCATTGTGTTGTTATTATTTGATCATTTTGTGCAATATTGTTTGAGATATTTCCAGTTGTGTGGTGTGTGATACTGTCCACTATAACTTGATTATATGCCACTGTACCCTGGCAGAACTGCATTCCCCTCTTACAGCTCACGCTTCATAGCTCCTGTCATATGTGTTTCAGTGCACCAAAACACAGGTGAGTAGGAATTGGTGCTATCACCTCCTCCTGTTAACATTCATCTCACTTTTAGAGAGGAAAGCTCATGGTCCAGAGAGCTTGGGTGTGCTAGGATAGCTCTTCTTTGGAAGTGAAATTCTGCTCAGTACACATAGCGTAAAAAGCTACCAAGACTCAATGTGTTCGTATTTCTTTCAGATGACAGCTATTTGATGATTGCAACCCAGTGACTAGACGATGATGGTTAGTATGCCTTTTTCCTTTTTGGTTGTCTTATAGAAAATTATTGTTATAAAACTAAGTAATAGATCTCATGGAAGGGAAAGGTGATTGTATTATTCAAAGTCACTAAGCAAGTTGATTTTATACAGTCATACTCCCATGATGTATCTTTTCAAATAGTCTGACCAGGATTGCTTCTGTATAACATGAAGGACAAGTCAAATCTTCATCTCCCAGCTTCTTCTTGATTGCCAATGATGAATTAACTTTTTGGGCTAATCTTTTATCTCCCTTAAGATATCTTTTATAATCTTTTACTATTGTTTTACTGTTAGTCTTTCTGTTATCCTGTTAGCCCGCTGGGTTAACAGAAGGAATGGCATGTGTGATTTGCTGCCACCTTTGACATCGTCTTTATATCAGAGTGCAGGGTTTTCTGTTAGCAAGAAGTCTGTGCTGTGGTCTTATCAGAGAGGGGTCTTCTGGGCTCAATGGAAACAGCACACCCTTCAACTTGATGAAAGGGCACCCCTTCTAATCAATATAGGCTTCTTTTTTAACTGATGTTCCGGTGTTTTGGTGTTTTCACACACACCTATTTCCAGTCGTACACCATTTATACCAATTTCAGTTAAAAAATATGCAATTTCATGTGGAAATTCACTTCCTTTTTTTTTTTTTTTCCCAGTTACTGCAGCAGCTTAAGCAGTGATAACAGGGGAAATATGGCCAGGTTCACAGGGTTTATCCTGTGCAGATGCATTGGTATATTGGTATGACCTATTGAGCTCTGTCTACACTAGCAGTTCAGCAGCAACAGCGCAACTAGACGACGATTGCTGGTAATGTAAAAGGAATGCGTATTTTTCCCCCGGAGTAAATGCTCCTATGGAGAAAGCACTAGCTTCTTAGAAAGGCTGATGTTGCTTGACCAGCTGATATATAACTCAAGACTAATTGAACAGCAGACTTTCAGCAGGGTTAGAAAGCTTTAAAAAATAATAATAATAATAAAAAAGCTTTGTATTGCAGTGAACTAAAGCTATTAGACCCTAATTAAAACATGAGGTTTCATCTTTACCTTTCTAGAGATCACAGAAATCTATGTATTTTTCAGGGTGTAAGCCAGAAATCAAACATTCATCACATAATTGCAGTAAGTCCATGCTAATACTTCTCATTAAGTATGATTTATGAATTCCAAAAGAGCCGAAGACATAAATATATGAAATTATTCTGAAGTCTGCAAAAATGAAGGCATTTGTTTCTTTGGATGATTACGCAGCAGCTTTTGACATTTGGTAAAGACATTGCGTTTCAACAGCTGTACCTTTGTGATCCTCTCAAAATGGTGTGGTTTCATCTAATATCACTGGTGATCTTTCAAGAATGATACTGTTTCATCTGTCTGCAGAGAAAGTAGTGTGGCTTGGTGGAAAGGCCCATTTTGCAGGGCCTTTGAAGAGAGGTGTTGGCTCTTCTGCTTGTTTGCTGGGTGACCTTGAGTAACTTACCGTCTCTTTCCTGAATGCATTTTCTTTACACACTTTACAATCTATCAATAGGAAATGGTGTGTTACAAAAAATGTAATGGTACTATTATTCGGATAATTTGGAGCCAGCCATTTTAGTGCAAAAGAAAACTTTCACTTTCACAATAGCTACGTTTTAATACGAAACTGTCTGTGATAGTGCTTCACTTAAACCTTGCGCTGGGGAGAGCTGTTCAAGAAACCTCCTCAGCCTGAGCCAACTGTGAGTCTATTACATGCTGTGTGTGGTAAAATCCGTTCTAGAGACTGGAAAATCAAATGCTTGACTATTAGATAGGGGCAAAGTTATATGTGCAACAATAACTCTGAGCCTTCAGTGTGTATGTGATTATATTTTTAATCATGTCGTGTGCTTTCTTTCTTCCTGCAAGACCTTTCCTGATGTGTTGTGCAGAAGGAAAGGTATTTGTGTAACGAGCAAGCTTGTTCGTATTGTTCAGTGCCGAGTCCTTTTGCGTTATTTACTGAACGCTCCTTGGACTCCGCTGTCTGTTTTGAGTTTCTTCATTTCTTCACTTCATGGGTTTTTCTCTGATCCCAGTGCTCTGAATCACGGTGTTTCACTGGTATTGAGCTTACTTTTGCAATATGAGATGAGGATATTTTTAGTATCCCTGTCCTCCTAGTATTAAAATATTTGTAAAGTTGAAAGTATCTTCTTGCTGTATCAAACTCAAAACCAAAGATTTATTTTTCAGTGTTTGTTGTGCTCAAACACTGTATGTAAACAGAGCTGTGGTTGAGTTCGGTTGTTATTGTGAGGGATCAGGATTTTTGCAGATAATCTTTTCTAGATTGTAGGTTGGGTGTCCGGAAAAGTTAGAATAGTAACTTATTTCTAAAAAGTGTGGTTTAAGTGGCTGGCTTAACAGCACACAACCAGTAGTAGCAAAATAAGGGGTAGGATTTTTTTTTTTTTTTTTTTTTAGGGGAGCATTCAGGTGTGTGTTTTTTTTTTTTTTAAGGAAAGAAGCTATAGTATCTCTTCATCTAGTCTCCTGCCTTGCTCACTGTACTTGCTGACACCTGCAACACTGTGCCCTGTATGTTCTTTAATATGTAATGTGTGATAATTCCAAAAAGAATTTTTGTCACCGGTGACATTGGTGGCACTAATGGTTAGCCACACGTGGGGGGATGTCTCAGCAATGAGAGGGTTTGGGTAGTGCCAGCAAGTGAATGAGGTGGAAGAGGCCTGATTCCAGAGAGATCATTCTCTGGGTCAGGCATCTACCTTGGGCTGGAGATTTTTAACTGCATTTAACGGGGCTGTGATTCCACGACTCCTAGAGAGCCAGTGGAGGCAGTGTTTCTATTTGTGGCTCCTTTAGCATAACACAGCTGAAACTGGGAGCTCCTTCTTCATAAACAGCCACGAGCATGCTACCTGCAGCGTTTGCTGCTTTGCGCAGCATCTCCTGGCTCCTGCTGAGTTTCCTGTGGCCCACGTAACTTCCACCTGGGAAGACAGAATGCCCTGGTAGGGTTGCCAGCTCACGCTCTGCTGATGGAATTTTCTGAGGAAGCATTCCTCTTGACCTGCCCTTTCTGATCTTTCCTATGCTTGTTCCTTTCCCGCCTCTGCCTCCTCGTACAAATAGAGTTGTTTTGCTTGTCTGGTCGCAGTCCCACCCCCCCGTACACTGACATCCCTGTATTTCTGATTCCTTGCTTTTGGTGTGTCCCGTCTATTCCCAGTCCCAGTTCTCTCTTCTGCCTCCTCTTTCCGTCCCCATGGCTCTTCCTGTCCGGGGCAGTGGTTGAGTCACCATCCCTGGAGGTCTCCCAGAAGCATGTAGATGTGGAACTTAGGAGCGTGGTTCAGTGGCGGACTTGTCAGTACTAGGTTAAAGGCTGGACTGGATGGTCTTAGGGGTCTTTTTGAACCTGAGTGATTCTACAATTCCTGCTCACTGTAGCCAGACCTTGGTTTGACAACCCCAATCTTCTGCCAACTGAAATCTTCGTGCAAGTGTTTCAACATGTAGGAAAATGGAGAGAAGTAATAACAAGCAAATAATTTATGGCAAGAATTAGGACAAAGAGAAGATACCTGGCAGATCTGTAAATTACAGTCTACCAGTTATATTTGAGGCTCTGCTTGGTTGTTCTCCTGGAGCCATGTGCAAGGCTGTATAAACAAGGTAATTGCTTGAGACTAAGATAATACGCTGTAGAATCAGATAGAAACTTCAATCTTTCGTTGGTATTACTTGCCCCTCCCTGTTCAGTCTTCTGGATTCATCCTCTGGTCTGTACTGTGGTTTCAGCTGCATTTTCACTACCTATAAGCTATCTGTTTTTGTGGAAAGGAAAGAGAAACATTTTTTTTCTTCTTTTTCCCAGTGACTGTTCCTCTCTTTTATTACTCTGATAGACTCTAGAACTGTAATTCAAAGCAGCAAGAGTTGCATCAACCAAAACTTAACTTAAATATCTTTTTCAGGATCATAACCAGCCAAGATGCCCATCAGGGTTGATGATGTGATGCAGCTGCTGTGCCGTGTTTCTCAGAAGAAGGGAATGAAAGCTGCTGTGAAATTCTCTACTCAAGCAGCACTGGTGGCAGGTGCAACAGCGTTTCTTGGGGGCTTGATGGGAGGCCCACCTGGTATCGCTGTAGGTAAGTGTGTTTTGATTTAGGAGTAAGAAGTGTGGTTAAGTCCCTGAGTGAAGAAACTAGTAAGTCTTATGTAGCAGCTACAAGTTGAAGTAAAGGGGTGTGTAGTGGCAGGATTTCATGCAACCGAGCTGTTTCAAGATGGCATTTAGTATTTTAGCTGTTCAGAAGGGTGCTTTTAAGAAGGTATGCATCAAAAGGCATGTGTAGGTGTTTCCTTTTTGGGGTGACAGAGAATTTGCTGATATAAACTCATTTGCTGAGAACAGAAAATCATAAAAAGATTAGAAGTTTAGATAGTATTGGCTCCTTTGAAGCCCTTTGAACGAGCTACTAGAAGGTTGTTTGCTTTAGATGGGTAGTGCTGGTTCCCATATGCTGAGGTGCACCAGTGTCAGAAGTGTAGCACAAACCTTAGAGCAAGCTAACAGGCTCTGAGCTTGTTATTGTGAGCTCTGCTCCGGCACTGCAGTGAGGGAGTGGAAATGGGGGGGTGAGGCAGTGGCAGGAGCGTGAGATACAGTGGTAGCAGTCATGGCGGGTGAAGAAGAGCAGCAAAATAGTGTTTTATTTCTGTATTTTAAAGCTACCTGCTGTCCGTTTCTTGGTGAACTTTCTTCCCCCATCTGGGATTCTTTCTAAAAATTACAGAAAGGCCAGAGTGTAATAGTAAAGGACTGTCTCCTCTGTACCTGTTGAACTACACTGCGCTGGGGAGTTTGAAAGGTGCCTCGGCACTGAAGTCGCATGTGCCTCGGCCCTTGAATAGTCTTTGCTCTTGTGAGCACTTCCATAAATTCACAGGGCTTATTGATATTGGAGTAAATGGCAATCTCTGGGCAGCATTGTAAATTGTGTGAGTTGCTGTTGAAAAGCATTGTTCCGTAAGTTTGGTAGCCCTTTGAAACAGAATGTCAGTGTAGGGCCGTGACACCGACATTTTGTTGTTAGTGGTCATAATCACATCAGCCATGTGGGATCGTTCATCTTGATGACCTGGAACCACGCTCCTTACCAGAGCATTTCTTGGTCAGCTGGGGTGGGGTGTTGATTTGGTAGGTGAAAGGTTGAATGTGTGTGAATAACCCCACAAAGTTGATGGTCTTAATCTCTGTTAGCTACCTTCTGAGGTGTGGACTTTGTGGGTGCAGTGGGAAGCTGTTAATTTGGGCCTTGGCAGAAGCAGAAAGCTTTGATCATTCTGGGAATCTATAGTAAGAGATTATATGTTAATGGCCACTGATGAGGCGGTTGTTAGTGCTTGTGTTTTCCTTGGGGAGGGATTTAGGTAATAATAGAGCATATCCTGAGGAGACCAGCGCCTTAAGGAATGCTGTTTTGTTTCTGATTTATAGCTTGAAACTGTTAGCTTTGATTGTGTGGAGTTCCTCTGTGATTGTTGTTGATGGAAAAAGCTGTAAAAATCCTTCTTGGTGCTTTGAGCGAACATCATGTGTAAACCTTGTTGAAAGTAAACATGCCTTGTCCACACAACTCTGCACTGATTTCTTATACAGGTGGGAATGCCTGATGAGGCCTCTGGATAGCAGTTCAGGTTTTACCATTATTTGCTAGGGAGTAACATCTCTCTCTTTTTCGTAGGAGGAGCACTTGGTGGATTGTTTGGTGCCTGGATGTCTTATGGACAGTTTAGACCAGTCCCTCAGATTTTATTGGAATTGCCTCCTGCCGAGCAGCAGAAACTCTATGATGAAGCAATGGCTATTCTCAAGCGCTTAGACTGGACAGATGTCGTTCAGCTGACTGCTCTCATAATGGGAAATGCTGGTCTCCAGCAGAAGTTGGCAGGAGTGGTGATGAATTACCTCTCCAGAGAGCTAAAAGCAAAGATACAGTGTGGATAATAAACCTCTCCAGATGAGGTTTTTACATTGTAATGAATTCTACTCTGGCAATTGTGATTTTTCAAAATAGTAATTATTAGTTATAATTACTAATTATGAATGTAGGCAAATCTAAGTATCTTTTTTGTTTGTTTTTGTGAAGCTAGTCTTTTTTATTATCCTGTTATGTAATTATGACTTGCCATGTAGTTTTGAATTAATGTGCACTGGGATTGAGTTCAAAATCACTGAAGGGGGAGTTACACTTCTCTTAAGGTAATGCAGCACTAGGTAACATTTCATTAAAAAAATCATAAATTTCATTTAAAATGTCATATGTTATTTAGAAGCTGTAAGCCTGTTCATGGAAATGGTTTAAATTTCTTCTGTGAATGGCCCATAAGTAGCTGAGGCATGTTGAAGAATTTTACCTGCCGAGTCCTACAAAGGAGTTATGAGACAGTAATTCTACTTTGAATTCAAAAATCTCAAGCCTTTCTTTATTCTTTGAAATATTTTGAATATTGCTTTCTGTAAGAAGTGAAGCCAATACCTAAACAAAGGAACAGGAAGTGGAACTGTACAAAATTAAGTTGTTACTGGTGTCCTAGGGAAGGCATGGCAAGACTATTTAAAGGGGGGGGGAGGGGGAAGGGAAGGAGAGAAAGCAAATCGTAGAATCATTAAGGTTGGAAAAGACCTTCAAGATCATCTGGTCCAACCATCTCCCTACCACCACTGTCACCCACTAAACCATGTCCCTTAGCACCACGTCCAACCTTTCTTTAAACACCCCCAGGGACAGTGACGCCACCACCTCCCTGGACGACCCGTTCCAATGCCTAACTACTCCTTCCGAGATGAAATGTCTTCGGTTTTCCAACCTAAACCTCCCCTGGTGCAACTTGAGGCCATTCCCTCTAGTCCTATCGCGAGTTACCTATGAGAAGAGGACGACCCCCAGCTCCCCACAACTTCCTTTCAGGTGGTTGTAGAGAGCAACACTGTCCCTCCTGAGCCTCCTGCAGACTAAGCAACCCCAGTTCCCTCAGCTGCTCCTCACAGGACTTGTGTTCCAGATCCTTCACCAGCTTTGTAGTCCTCCTCTGGACATGTTCCAGGGCCTTGATGTCCTTCTTGCAGTGTGGGGCCCAAAACTGAACACAGTACTCGAGGTGCGGCCTCACCAGAGCAGTGTAAAGGGGGCTGATCACCTCTCTGGTCCTGCTGGTTACATTATTCCTGATACAAGCCAGAATGCCGTTGGCTTTCTTGGCCACCTCGTGCAGCCTTGAGGGCTCCTGTGCCCTCAAGCTCTCTCTTAGGACCTTCTGGAAGACTGGCAGGGCTTTGCAGTGTCCTCTAGCACCCCCTGAAGGCCTTGGGGGACTCTCCAGTGCTCTCTACAGTCCCCTTCAGTGCCCCGTGCTGTGCCCTAGTGCCCCCTACAGGCCTCCCAACACTCCCAGTGCACTCTAGCATCTGCTGCTGTTTCCCAGTGCGGTCTGGAGGCCTGCCAGTGCACTCCACTGCATCCTGAGTGCCCTCGGAGCCTCCTACTGCACCCTGGGGCCTCCCAGGGCCCCTTGCTGTAGTCTACTGCCTCTGGAGGCCTCGCAGGGCTCTCTAGTGCTCTCTAGGGCACCCTGGAGGCCTCCCAAGGCCCCGCAGGTTGCTCTAACGCCAGCTAGAGGCCTTGCGAGGCTCTCTCCAGTGTCCTCTAAGGTGCCGTAAAGGCCTTCCAGTGCTCACTACATGCCTCCCATCAATCTCCAGTCCACCCTAGAGACCGTGTGTGTCTAGCAGGAGCACACAGTGCACTCTAGTTTCCCCCGAAAGCCTCGCAGTGGCCCCTAGTGTCCTCTAGGATGCCCTAGAGGCCCCCCAGTACAGCCTTCAGGCCTCTGATGGCCCTCAGTGTGCTCTAGTGTCCTCTGTAGGCCTCCCAGGGCTTCCAAGTGCCCTCTATCACATCCAAATTCTTCCCAGCTCACACCCAGTTTCCTCTAGGATACTCTTAGAGGCCACCCAGTTCTCCCCAGTGCACTCTGGAGAGCACTAGAAGCCTCCCAGTGCACCCTACATTCTTCCAGGGCCTCCCAGTGGAGTCTTGCACACCCTGAAATCCTCCCAGTGGTCCTAGGTGTGCTCTAACACTCCCTGGAGACTTCTCAGGGCTCTTCAGTGTGCTCTAGGGAACATGCAAGGCTACCCAGGGTCCCCCAGAGAGCTCCAGTACAAGCTAGAGGCCTCAAAGGGCTCCCTGCTGTCCTCCACAGGAAACAAATGCCTCCCAGTTCTCACTGGAGGCCTCCAGTGGCCCTTTGCTCCACTCTAGATCCTCCACAGGTCTACTACGGCCACCCAGTGCACTCCAGCTCCCCCTGACTATCTTCCAGTGACCCCTAGTGCACTCTAGAATGCTCTAGAGGCTTCCCAGCGCACCCTTGAGGCCTCCTGTGGCCCTCCAGTGCTCTCTAGGACCTTCTGGAGGCCTAAGGAGCCTTCTAACCCTAATTATGACCCTAACCCAACAATAGCCCCACTTAAGTCTCACATGAAATAGTGCTCACAACGGAAGCCTTTTGGTAGACCTCCACTTCCTTTGGCAGCCTTTACACAACCCCACTCACAACAGGACTCTGCGCTTTCTCTCTTTCTGACCCTAACTCTTACCCTAATTATGACCCTAAGCGGATCTGTTTTTGTTGGTTTCCATAAAAGGGGATCGCTTGCTTTTTCCCAGCCATTCTCTCCAGGAATCTGTATATAAAAATATTCATTCTATAACCACATTGAACAGTCTTGCATTGCCTGGCAGACATTTGTGTACTTGAGGCTTTCTTCAGTCTCTGAAGTTTAACTCTATAGGAGCTTGTGCAGCTGCTGAGTCTAATCCTTCCTTCAGTCTTTTGTGTCCCCAGCCCAGGCCCTGTGGGACTTGGACTGTTGACAGTGGCTGTAGCACATCCCACTTGAGTAAAGGTCAAAGATGAGCTTTCACTTTGTACCACTAATGATAAGTAGCAATGAGCGCTCTCTTGTAGCGCTTTACATCTTCAAAGTGCTCTAGCGATACTAATTAATCTGCCAAGTAGCCTTGTGACAAAGGTATGTATTTTTCTATGTGTAATTTAACTGTACTATATTGTTATGCAATAAAACAAAACAGAATGGTGTCTTCAGATTAGATTCAGGAAATCAATTAACCAACTATTCTTTGCTTATATCCTTGACACCCCAACAACTGAGCCAACTTCAAAGCTGTCCTATTTCTTTTGGTTAGTTTTGGCACAACTTGGGGAACCTCAAATATTCATGCAAAGCAGCACAATGCCAAGTGTTTAACAAAGTGGCTCCAGTGTTTTGCAGTAGCTCATTTCCATTTATGTACACCCATCTCTTAACACTGTCTGGTAGATGTGGTCCCAGTGCCACTGGAACCTAAGTTAAACCTGGGCACTGTGCTATGCTTAATTGAAGAGCCCCATTTTGTGTGCTAATGGTGCTTTATTGTACTTATTAGTAGTACTTATTAGTATTGTGTGTGTACTGGTCACAACAGAAACCAAGGTCACGCTGAGTGCTGGTGCTGTGCTGACCTGTCAAGTAAGAGTGCACAAGCTCTATTTTAACTGCAGGATTTCAATGCCTTTCTGCACAGCTAAATCATCTGCTCCAAGTACTCCAGTGTCTGCTATCTTCTGTCTGCATCTACTGCTAGCATGAACTTGAGTGACTGATCAGTAGAATGGTAGGTATTGTTTATTATTGATACATCCATCGAAGAAAGATAACCCTGATTATATAGTCATAATGCTGATCTCTGAAAGACCTATTTCCTCTCAGGAAAGAGCCTGAGGTCACTGTGGACAGATTTGTGAAAATATAAGCTTAGTGCTCAGCAGCAGATCAGAAGGCAAATAGAAAGGCCAGATGAGGAAGAACACCAAGAAAAAGGCAGTAAACATTGTTATGTCACTGAATAAACCCAGGTTGCAACCACATTTTGAGCACTCTGTACAGTCTGCTTGACTGTCTCTGATTAGTCCTTGAGACAAAAAGAACATTATAGAGCTAGAAGAGATTCAGAGAAGGATAACGTGGTATGGAAGTGCATCTGAGTAAAGAGATTTTGAACAGTCTGAAACTGTTCAACCTGGAAAAGACACTAATGGAGGGAGCTTTAGTAAAGGCTATGAATGGTACAGAGAAGAACAAGAAGAAAAATAACATTGCATAGAAGTCAGGGTGTACCCATTGAAATGACTGAGGTAAAAGGAAGTGTTTTTTCACACGGTGGAAAAGTGAATTGTGGAACTAATTGACACAGGATGTCTAGATGCCTAATCGCTTTTTGAACACATTTTTCTTTTGGCAGATTAATGGTAGAGAGGGCCAGCAAGGACTATTAAACACACGAGTCCAGAATCAAACACTGGCTTAAGAAGCTTTCAACCACCGGTTGTCAAGAGACTAAAAGAGCGGAAGTATCACTTTGTGGTTGCTTGCTACACGCTTTCCTTAACAATTTTTGGGTAGGTGAACAGCGGCTCTGGTTCATTAAGACTACTTAGATATGTTATCCCAAACACATGCTAGCATACAATTTCTGTAGTTTTGTGGCAACATATGTGCTACTGCAAGTAAAATATGACATGTGCTGCCAAAGAAATCACATTCCAAAAACAGTGCAGCACACTTAATATTGTTTAAAATGTTTTTCCTGTAACAGGGGAAGACCTGCCCATTTGCCTTTGTGCTTGTTATTCCTTCTCAGGAGCGGAGCCTTCCTCCCTGAAAACTTTCCAGTGTATAAACAAGCAATTAGGAAAACCTAACCTTTCTTAGTCAGTTGCAGTCAGATATTTCATCTTCTCAAAATTGCATTATCAACTTAAAGATTAAAACGAATGCCTTTATTGTTTTCACCAACAAGAAAATGCCTCTGTGCCACCAGAATCAAAGTCATTAGACGGTATTTTTAAAGAAGCAAAGCTCCTTTGATTCATACCCAAGTTCAGTGGAAGTTATGTTTAAATACTGTCAGGCTGTTGCTTTGTTTTGCAGAAGGGAAAGTTGTTTTAGAGAGAGACATTACATATGGGCCATATGCTGATTGAACAGTTCTTCACACTTCTTTTTAAATGTTAAACTGTTCTCACAGAACTAATTTAAAGTGTATATAAAAAAGCTCCCTCTCTTTACCTGTTTTGCTATTCTTCCAGAAACTGCAGCAAACTCTCCACTCACAGATATAGCTGTATGAGCCTCACATAAATGTAAGAGACATATTCTGCCAGACACCTAACTTCCTAAAGCACAGTGTATTTTCCACATTCCAGCATACATTCCAGGGGCCATATAGCTGTGTGAGTTTGTCTCCAGGAAAGTTCAGCCTCCAAAACACAAGAGACAAATTCTGCTGGAGGAGTGGGTGGGAGAGGACAGGCAGGGAGGAGAAAGTTCAAGTGCTCCTGGGTGGGAGGCAGAACAGTACTGGAGGCAAATCAGTCTGTTTTGGTCAAAACAGCTGTTATTACCACATCTGGTTCTTGAACTGCCTGTGGAAATGTGTCTTGCGGGAGCTGCATGGCTCATGCTTAGATTAATGACTTGCTCCTCTGTTTGCTTCCAATACAGGACTCTTCCCCCATCTCCCAAGTGGAAGAGGAGTTGGAGTCCTTATGGTCTCCATGCATGATTCGTGAATTTCCCAGATGATTCTCCTGAGTGGTGAGGACACTGAAATGGGGGAAGCTGTGTAGAGGAATAACTCTATTTTACCAGAATCTGTCTCTAACTTGCAATGTGTAAAATGACAAATATGTCTTTTAGAATTCCTTCTGTAATACGGTCATGTGCTGGACTTTGGTTATTGCATGTCCCTGAGGAGAGAAAGAGAATGTCAGCTTAAAATGTTGAATGCTTTGTTAGTGATTGCCAGCATGCTTGCAAAGTTGAAGCTCATGTAAGGGGTGAGGTTGAGGAACAGAGGCGTGATATGAGGGACTGTCCTTGCTCTGGCAGCTACACTAGCTGCATCACAGATCTCATTTTTATGAGGTAACACGTGCCTAGGGAGTATGCTTCAAATCTGAATAATCCTGCTGTGGTCACATACAGCAAGTCTGTAACTCAGTGGCTCTGCCATGTACCGAGATATCTAATGTTAGGAAGTGCCATTTCAGAAATCTTGGTCTCACTCCTCGATGCTCTGTGCTAGAAAACAAACTCCATGGGTGTGTTGTAGTCCTGCAGTGCCTCTACAATAGGAGGCTCTGGGGGCTGGGCTTGTGCCTCCTGCTTCATTCCAAGGGAGTGAGACAGAAATGAGCCAGTGGAACTCTACAGCCGAGGGCAAGTAGTAAGCAGATATAGAAGCTCTGTGATTTGGTGGGGGTGTCTGAACAAAAAAATCCAGGGCTAGTTTCAACTAGCATTTCTAGTGGCCAGTTTGAACCAATTTTATTCCACCGTGGTGCAGAGATAACAATAGTAGGAAAATCCATGCTGTACATCTACTGATAGTGTTTTTCTATCATACCTCTAACTGCTGTATAATAGGAACACCCGTGGTACTGCTGAAGTCTTGAAACAGCAAGGCATGACAGTCTCTATTTGTCATCCTCTGTTCATTAACACCATAGCTCTTTACCAGTTGGGTTTTGGAGAACCTCTCATCATTAAGGCTGCTTCTGTGCAAACAGGTGTCTGCATTGTGTGACATCCCAAGTGTCTGTTGGGACCTAGCACAGATATATGGGTTTGCTCAGCCTGCTGGCCTGCGCATCTTGTATTTACCTGGTACAAGGAGAAAGAACAAACATGGAAGCAGCCTGAAACCCTGCAGGCCAAGCCCTCCCATGGCCATAGGACCAGTGCTATTGACACTGGCCCATCTCTGTTCAGGTTTGGGGGTGAATGTGTCCTCCCTTTGAGAACCACAGCAGAAAGCTCTGCTGCAGAGGCCCTTGCAAAGTTAATGCATGGCTCCACTGCTCCCTCAGCTCCACTGTTGTGATTAAATAACATCAGCTGTGCTAGGAGTGTGGCAGGGAGAGCAGGTGGATCCTGCCAAGCCAGTGAAAAACAGCATCTCCTCTGAGAAGAAACACACCTGCAAGCGGTGTGGAGCTTCCTCCTGCTGCAGGAGAGGTGCTGGGGCAGCGGTGGCTTGGGAGCTCTGCTGTCGTGCCTCTGATAATATTGCGTGTCAGGCTGCTGCTGAGGCTGGGCAAGTGTGCTTGTCCCCAGTCCTGCGGAGGAGCTGGGGGGAGCACAGAGGGCATGCAAAATCCTAAAGGAATGTACAAAATACCTGCTGGCTAAGAAAGCTGTGCACAGTAAAATCTTGCTGGACTGCCTGGCCTTTAGAGGCCGTTCTGTAAACAAGGTTGCTTGAGCCTGTTTTTTGGAAGGAGCTAGAAACTCTGGTTTATCTGAAACTTGCTGCTGAGTAAACATTCTTGAAGATAGACTGATGGAAATGAAGTAGTTGTGACTTGGGTGCAGTGACCTTGGTGCTGTTTGTTCTGGTCTGTGGTTTTGGTTTGCCGTCTTGCAGTATGTTATCTGAGCCATTCAGGCTGTCAGGTCAATTAGTGGGTGCTGCTCTAAGTGCTGCTTTCCTGCCCTGAAGAGCCAGGCACCAGGCTTGCCCTGTGGCTCTGGTAAGGCTCGAGGCAGCGTCGCATGTGGGGAAAGGTGCTGCTGCGGCAGGTCGCTGAGAGGGGTCCGCCACCACACGCTCACCCCAGCCATGTCCTCAGCCCCGGCTGGCAACTTGGCCGTGCCGCGTCAGCCTGGCTGTGGCAGGGAGGCGGTTACGTGAGGGCCGCCTCTTCATGGGTGTGCTCCATCGGTGGGCTTCAACGGGAGTGGGAACAAGTCTGCTGAGAGGCCTCGGTGCCACCGTTATTTTTCCCTCTGGTATCTCTGGAAGAGCCTTGAGACGTGAAACCGCTATGGTGTCTGTTTTTACCTTATATGTAACCCTCCTGATAAAAGCTGCATGTGACCTTTTCTTTCTTGTTGTTCTCTGTCAGAGGCAAAGAAGCCTGTCTGGCCTTGGGTTAATGCTTTTCCTTTCTCAAATCCTGTTTTTCTAAAGTTCTCACTGAAACACTCACATTGTTTTTAGGACAAAAATATAAAGCCCAAATATGCTCTGGTGAAATACAAACAAGGCGTTCCTTGAAGCGACAAGAGGCCGCGCGGCACTGCCAGCGAGCTCTAGGCCGGTGCCAGGGCTTCATCGCTGGGCAGCGGCTGCTCTGCCCGGCACATTCCTCCCTCCCCTCAGGAGAAGCACTGTGTGAGAGCCCTCTTAAAGCAGAACCTCTCGTATTTAGCTCCCCTCCTTCCTGTAATAACAAATGGGGGAGATTGTGTAACTTGCCGTTGGCCGCCAACGTCTCTCTCAGAGGTTTACAGAAAACTTTCTCATGGTTTATTGTCATTGCTGGGCCTGACTGGAAATGAAGTCAAATGCCAGCTTCAAAGGGAGCTGCTTGGTGTTACTCGGTATTTGATACTTTTTCCCTGCATGCCTTTTCTCCTTCGGTTGCAGTCTCGAGATCACAGCACTGATGGCTGTTTCTCTTTTGAGGTTCCACGAACAAGTGCATGGGCAGGAAAGGCTCTTTCCCGTACATGCATGCCACACTGTGCTTTCCGCCATGTGTGACACAGAGCATAAACCAGGCCTGGCTGTTGGTTGTGCCCTCAGTGCATGGCTTCACGGGAGCTGAGCACTCCTCCCCAGATGGTCGGGAGAGCACCTCCAGTGCTCAGGTCATGGTCGGTTGGCCAAGAGTCTTCTTGGAGCTGTTTTGCAATACTGTGTCCACCATGGAAGTGACAGTAAGCATAGGTTAACATCCTCTTTCTACTAACACTTTTCTTAAAAGTCCAAGGCTCGGAGCAGAAAGGGTCAGAAACAGAAGCCTCTGTTTTTAGTTTGAGATGTGTCACTTTAAGGCTCTGCTGTGGTTGGGGCCATCTGTATTTGTTAGTTCCTTCTGTTAACCAAAAATCCCAAGCTGAGGAAAATGAAAACCTGCCTTGCAGTTGTAGTGGGATGGAATTGGCCATGGGCTGTGGCAGAGCCAGAATTCCTACCTGGATAAAAACTGACTATTTGAGTAACTTGCAGCAAGAATTTGACTGCGAAGCTGGCTCGCTTCATCGCGCTGCCTTCAGATGTTTGTAAATTGTGCTGAGTCAGCACTGTGCTCTGGGGCTTGTGGTGTTCCTTGGCTGTGCCTCCGGGGAGGCTGAGCACACATTTTTCACTGAAGCTCTTTGATCCTTTCTTTTCGGTTTATTCACAGTTCAAATCTCCCCGCTACCTTTCATTTTGCTTTTGTGACTGGCTGCTGCAGTAGTGTCTCTTCCTCCTTCCCATGAACTTTGGAGAGCTGATGTGGATTTCATCATAGCATAGCCATAACTGTTTTTCTGTCACTTTGTTGGAAAATCCCCAGCAGTTTCAGCAGGTCTGATGTTAACATTTGAGTTTTGTTTTCCTTGTTCAGTGCACCAATGTTCTTCTTGCTCCTGACAGCTATGGGGACTGTCCTCTGCCTTGTGTGCCCAGCTGAAAAGCAATGATTTTGTTGAGGGCCAAAAATCTCTTGCATTTTTCTAAAAGTGACTAGGTTCCAGGTTTGGCTCGAGGAACGGAAAGACCAGCTTTCAGTCAGTCTCATTTCCTGAACTAGCTTACCCCAGTGTCAGGCAAGTGCCCAGGTTGGTGCACAGTGGGGATGGCTGTACAGTGCTGAGCTACATGGGTTTTGACACCTTCAGGCAGTAGGCTGAGCAAGGAAATCCTTCTTGCAACTGATCCCCACACATCACATTTGGGAGTCTTTTAGGAAGAAGATGGGACTCCACAAATCCCCCACCTGTATGTGTTTTTTTTGAACTGAGCATTCAGGCTGCTGGTCTCCCTCCTGCTGGGTTTGCAGACTTTAATGAATTCCTGGTAACAGATTTATTTAGCTCAAAAAAAAAAAAAAAAAAAAAAAAAAAGGAAATGCCCCATTACTGCATTGGAGATAGAATCAGGCTGGAAAACTCCAAGACGGACTGCTGTAATAGCACAGCCCATGATGTAAAACCCATGTGTTCAGCAGGCCAGATGCCAGGAGTCCCAGGCTCTAATCCCAGTGTTGAGCTCCCAAGCTTGGGTAATAAAATTAAAGGAGAAGGGAAAGAAAAAGAGACCTTGTTTAAATTTCCTCATGTTTTCCTCGGCAGGCTCCTTTTACCACATGCATTATCAATTTAATAGTTGCTAGGTTTCTTAGGTCTTCTGCGTGAAGTGTTTTCCCAAATCTGCAGCAGCCCCAGCCTTTCTGGGTCTCCCTGCCCTCACTTCAGTACAGTGAGGGCTTGCAGCAGCTGTGTGATACCCTGAAGCTCTGTCTGCATGGCTGTGTAGCTGAGAATAGCAGTGACCGACAGTCTGGCAGTAATGGAAAACTTCGTGAGAAAGCATTTTAAGGTACAGGAAGCCAGCATGTCTGTCAGAAGCCTATGGAAGTGCAGATGCTAATGTGCACCTCAGGTCCAAAACACGACGTTCAGACTGATACTCAAAATAGCATCATGTGTCATGCTTGTTGCCCTTATTCTCAAGGGTGTCACAGCTTTTCTACCTTTGACCATTCTGCATACCTTCCTTCTGTAAGGAATGGGGAAGTAAGTTGTTGGAAGGTCTGCATTTTGGGAAATGACATGAACTATATCATGCACAAAAAAAAGCGTCTGGCTTTCATTTATTTTTTGCCACTGTGATTACAAAAAGATCTTGCTCTACAAGAAGGCATTTGTAAGAAACGTGACTGTCCTTCATTAGTGGGTAAAAACAGTTCATAGGTCTTTTGGGGCCTGATAATAGTAAGACCTTTGGACATACAAGATAAAGAAAAGCTGATCTCTGAAAGGACTAAGGAGTAGATTCAAAACTGGAATATATTTCTGGAGCCAATTACTAGGAAGAAACTTGAGAGTTTTGCCTAAGGAATACAGAGTTGGAACTTAAGTTATGGATGCTGATTCAACAACCGTGCTATTTTTGGCACGTGAACTGTTCTGATGGCTGTTTATTTTTAAGGTCAGTTTCTGTTTGCATAGCATATACACCCTTCTGGTGGGTGGCAGGCATTATAAAAACAATCACCGCTGCTCAGAATTATGAACTAAACTTGAAGAGGGATGGAAAAAAACAGAACTCAGTGTACTTATTACTTTTAAAAACATCTGTTTAGGTCATAAGGTTTGTTGATCCACTCTAAGCTGTGCCCCCACCAGAAAAATACTATTTCAATTAATATAGACTACTGCAGGGGATTGCAAAACACTTGGAAAGACTTGGATGATGATAAAATGGTGTAAGCAGAAAGAAAGCATCAGATTTGGCATTTTTTTTGAAAGTATTCACCTTCAGATAGTAAATAAAAAAACAGAACATTCATCCCATGGTTAAAGAGTTGCTAAGAGCTAGATTTCGTGCTGGCTAGCCTTGCTTGAATCAGCACATCTATCCCATTCCTTGTTTAAGACTCCTGTTAAATAACAACACATTTCAGTGACGTATTTTCCTGGCTTCTTTATGTTGGCCGTATCTTTATTCACACAGTCAAGTAATACAAATTCATTGGACAGTGGCAGTTTACAAAAGAAAGTACAAATGATTATTTTGAGCTTAAATTTTTTAAAAATAAAATAACTCTGGCCAGCTGACATGCAATGCAATGTTTGGACCAGATACTGGTATGGAAATGGTTTATAACATTGGCAGTGTACCCTCGGCTATGTTCCTTTCCCAGAATTTAAGATACACAATACAAAAATATACTAAAATAATAACTGAGTTTGTAGAAATGTCTGCTGCAATATAATTGCTGTTGTCTAAGTCTCAGTATACTTACTCCCATGCTACATTATGATAGAATATTTGAATAAACACAGTTCATTTCTAACAATTTGAACTTTTTAAGTTCATCTCAAATTAACTTGCTTGGGTTCTAATCCTGAAGACACATTAAGGACCTTAACTTTGAAATTATGAGACTGATACAGTGAGATGAGCACAGAAATGAATGTTCAGTTCCTTGGGGTCTTGTTCAGGAAGGGAGTAGAGGCTGAAATACTGAACCTCATAGGATCTTAACTTGGGATATTTTCCTGGATTTTTGAAGACTTTTAACAAGTCCTCACTGGGCTACCCTTTTACGTGGTAGGCTTGAGGTCATCAAGTTCTGCTAATCTGGTGAAACTGCTGGGTGTTGAGATCTGGGATTCTGCACTTGATTCAAATGCAGTAAGCTTCCTCCTCCTTCCCTCCTTTCTATAAATGTACCTGTCCCTCTTCCCCTCCCCTCCTCCTTCCCTCCTTGCCTGGTATCACCAAAATTATATATATATATATTTTTAATACGAAAGTGCCAAACGCTCCAGCACTTTGCTAAGGCGGCTCGCATTGAGCATCGTATGACCTCTCCGCCTTCACAGCACCATTTCCTTAGTGTTTCCAAAGTTCAGAAACCTTGGTGTAGAAATCAAAGTCCGTGCCTATCTTACCACACGCCGATAAGCGGCTATCCAGTCTGGTTTGCACACCTGCAATGAGAATACCTGAAGTAGATCTAATGCTTATGAAAAATGCCAGCCTTGGAAGTTCTCTGTTCTCCTTGAGAAAATGCATCATGGGAAGCAAAAGCACCAGTTTTCTGCATTGCCATCTGGAGCTCCCCTTGCCTCTGAAAAAGAAATTCACCACTGGCAGGCAAGCATGTTTAAGTCAAGGATTTGCTCCTTTTTCTCCTGAGGGTAATCTCAAAGCATTTGAGAAAAAAAAAAAAGTATTGTTCTATTTTTGCAGACAGGAATACTAAGGCACAGAAGGGTGAACTCATTTGGACCAAGACTGATCTGCAGGTCTCTAGTCCGGGCTCTTCACTAGGCTGTCACTCTCTGCATGTGAGACATTCTCAGAATGACTAGGGGTAACACCCCGACCCTTTGTTCCCTCGCAGACAGCACAAACAGGAACCAACATCCACCTTCCTAGACATGGCCTCCAGAGAAAATGCTAAGGAGGACATGGATTGGAGGCCAGAAGTTGGCTTCCCAGTGTTTAAATGCCGCTGACTCCCAAGGAGGTCAGCTATGGAAAGATGACCAAGATACTTCTGAGGTATAAAACTCTGTGTCTGCTGGCCACTGGTCAACTTTGTCATCGTCGGATTTGTCACTGTCATCACCGCTGGAGGGTTCGCAGCCTGGGATGGCAGAACAGTACTGCTCCAGCTGCTGGCGATCAGCCTCCGCTTCCTTCTTCTGCTCTGCCAGCAGCTGCCTGTAGCACAGGTTGCAGACCCTCAGGGGCTTGGGGGACAGCCGGGGCATCAAAAACCTCTGCCTGGAGCAGTCCCCGCACACGACAAAGCCACACTTGCGGCAGTGATGCCTTCGAGTGAGGGTGGAGAACTTGGTCTGCGTGCAGCGCATGCAGATGTCTGTCGCCTTGTCTGGGATCCAAGGGGCCGCGTGCTCCGTGGAGGGCTGCCTACCTGTCTTTGTCAGCAGGTGCCTGATGCACTCCTCCAGATGGCTGATCCACTCCTTCCGCTCTGTCAGGGAGGCCGCAGAAACCACGAAGGACTTCTTTGAGGTTTTAATCATCCAGCGGTTCTTCATCTGCAAGGTGTCTGGCAGTGTCTCCAAAGTGACATCTTCAAGGGGGATGATGTGCTGGGAATTGTACTTCCTTTTGTTAATCACTATGCTCCCGTACACCAGGATGTCGTTGAAAAGGAAGAATATGCGAGGCTTTGGTTTCTTGCGGCATTCTTTGGTTAAAATCCCTTCTCCTAAAAGGACTCTTCCTGGCACGGCTAAGGGCTGGCCAGAAGCCCCAAAGCAGTTTTCCACAGCAGCGATGCGCTGGCTGTTGATCTCAGTGTTTGCGAGGTGGTCCACCATCTCCAGCTCACTCTGAGGAGAGGAAAATAAAGAAGGAAGTGATGAAGTGCACTGAGCAAACTGTGCCAGGATGAGGCCAAGCATCAAACATATGCACAGGTGAGGAGCTTCTAATGTAGACTGGGGTTAGGAGCCATCTCCTCGCCACTCTTCATGTGAGTTTATTGCATTTTAAGTTTTCAAAGCTTCTGTCCCCACTTTGCAACAGCTTGGTCTCTGCTGCGCTGGCTCTGTTTACAGCAATGGAAGCCCTCTAATACGGTCACCTCTTCCATTGCAACTCTGCTTTTCACCAGTATAACTGCATTGCCATATAAAAGGAGTCAGGTTGGTCTAAGTACCGCATACGTGGGTGCATTACTTGCTGTGGAGTTGCTGTACTGTGAAGCTGGAGGGTGCTAGGAGCACCCGCCGCCCGTCCTGGCCAGTGAGCGTGGCTGCAGCGCTGCACAGGCACCCTGCTGGCACATGGAGAACACCCATGGTCTTCAGAGCAAGCGTCCCATTTCTGACAGCACGCTCACCGAGGACCAGTTACAGATACACACACCTCAGAATGCCATTTTAGGCCAGAGCTCAGGCAGACTTTTGGAACAAAACAGAGTGCTCTGTTGTTTGTTCCTGCTGATCCTCCTTGTGTGACAAAAAGGAGAAAAAAGGGTGGGGCAGAAAAAAAGCATCAGCTGTATGCATAAACCCACACAAGCCAACCCCTTCCTCCACTGCCCCAGCTGCATTTTGGCTGCCTATTGCATGTTCCTCCAGCTACAAGACACATCATTCTGAAAAGTCTGATCTCTGCTGAAAGGGAAGTAGAACGCAACGCACTCACCCTTCCCTACACCTCTGCACGCTTGTTCTCATACAACCCGGGTTTTTTTCTTTCTTGTTTTTAAATATAGATAAAAGTAACTCCAAAGCAAAAGCAAATGTTTTGCTATTCAGTTTGTAGTAAAGAACTGCTTTATGTTGCAAGTTCTATTTTTCAGTGCACCTAATTCCCTCTGTGTTTAATGGTGATGCATCAAGACTCTTCAGGCCTAACAATCCACAAGAAAGTGAGTCATTTCCTCTTAAAGCGAGGTATTTCAGAGATCACGAGGTAGCGCAGAGATCACAGGGATGTGTGTAGCCCTAGTTTCTATTAGCATTTTGTAGAATAAGTAACATATAGAACCAGCCTCCACAATTTTTCCCATCCTTCTTAGACAGAGTCCCTACAGCCATGGAGCGTTGGAATCTGGGGGGGAAAGGGAAGAGAAAGAGGGTAATATGCTGAGCCGGGTATTTTGGGGATGATCATGATTTACATTCTTGTCTTGCCCTTCACCCCAGATCACCCCTTCAGAAGGCTGGAAGGGAAACCACAGAGTAGCTGTTCAAGGTTGCCGCATGCTGTTTATGTCTTGCCTAAGCTATTTAACAAACCATTCAATTCTTCTGAGTCCCCAGATTTTTTTTCTCTAGAACAGGCCAGGATGTTTAGAATTTCCCTACAGCCTGCACAAAATTAAGACACTGGTTTAGTCCCGGGGGGAACCTGAATGAAATTACCATCTCTGCAGAAATAGCTTTCAGCAAGAAGTGTTGTGTGGCCAGTGCTTCTGAAACTCTGGCTTCTGTGAGTGCAAGCATTGGGATTTCTAGTTAATCCACGAAGACAACACCCTCTGCAGCACAGGGATTGTCTGAGACTGCAAGAATGCCAGCACGGCTTCTGCCAGCCCTGTCTGTTCCATGACAATCTTTCCAAGACCCACTCAAAAGCTGCTGGGATCAGCTGGGATACCAACACGGTAAGGCGAACAGAAGCTGACAAGTTACTAAAAGAGGACAATCCCAAGGTGAATCGTTCCCTTGAACTACAGGGAGGATCGCGAGGCTTCCAACTTCCCTCTGTGAGGATGTGAATTTTCAGGGTCTTGAAGTACCAGAGCAGATCTGACAGATTTGGACAGAGCAGATTTGATGGATTTCTTTTATGTTAAACATCAACTCATGTGTGTTCTCCAGCGTGAAATGCAATTTAAAATTAACTACAATACGACTACTTACAACAAAAGCATCAGCGAGACGGTAGCAGTATAACAAAATACCTTCAGAGGAAGTCAAAGAAGTGAGCAACCAACTCAACTTTTTGGCCAACCTCTTCTCAGTGGTTTGTGGGGATAGGACAAGGGGCAATGGCCACAAGATGGAGCACAGGTTCCGCACCAGCGTGCAAAAGAACTTCTTCACGGTGAGGGTGACGGAGCACTGGAACAGGCTGCTCAGGGAGGTTGTGGAGTC
Organism: Cygnus atratus; assembly: GCF_013377495.2. NCBI lineage: Eukaryota > Metazoa > Chordata > Aves > Anseriformes > Anatidae > Cygnus > Cygnus atratus. The sequence continues at coordinate 20,168,708 of NC_066373.1, read as the reverse complement.
TCCCTCTCTGGAGATATTCAAGGCACATCTGGACGCCTACCTGGGCAGCCTGCTCTAAGGAGCCTGCTTTGGCAGGGGGTTGGGCCCGATGATCTTTTGAGGTCCCTTCCAACCCCTTCGATTCTGTGATTCTGTAACTCTGAAGTAGGAAATTTCTGATTTTTTTTTGGCTTTTTCAAGAAAAAGCGAGGGGAAGATAGCAGGCTTCAGCTGGCTGATTACAAGAATGATCCCATGCCCCATTCTCCTGAGATCACTACTGTGCCAGCAATCTGTAGTCACGAGGTGGTCGCCATGAGCTGACGGCATGCTGAGCTACTGAGGGTGTGCTGCTGCCAGATGTGCAAGAATGCACGGGTATGGTACAATCAGCAGCAGCCCAAGGAATGCCCCAAAGAACCCGCTGTTTCAGTACTTATTACTTGCTATCAGGAGAGAAGAGAGACTCCGTTCCCTTCCTCACAAAATGCAACAAAATGCTGTAAAGAATTTTTGGCATCAGCAACACCAACTGGGATAAATCAAGCGGTTTATCCTGCTCTCGCCAATCTTGATTCCTAATACTTGCAGATCACGGAGACCAACTCTCCTCCTGTGTCTTTTATTCTATGCATTTTACAAGCACGGTCCAAGCTCTCAAGTGAGTTTGGTACTTGAGACAGCTCTATTTCTAGGGTTTCCATGCACCAGATCCCAGTGGAAATGAAAACATTTTGCCAGATGTAAAGACTGTGCCTGAAGAGCTAGGACACACAAGCTAGCTCATTTTCAAACAGGAGTGCAAGCCCTACTGAGGTGAGAGCTTTATCTATTGGATTTCTTTGGCCTATAGGTAGGATAGAGTGCTTTTGGACTTCTAGTATCATAGAATGGCAACGGTTGGAAGGGACCTCATAGATTATGTAGTTCCAATCCCCCTGCCATAGGTAGGGACTTGCTGCATGGGGCAAAAGGACAACAGGATAGATAGGTGATAGACACAATCCTGAAACGCAAAAGAAAGAAAAGCAAGTTTCCATTACGTGTCACACTTCCACTGGGAGGATATCTTTGTATTCCTCCATCCCTCTGAGTCATTACATACTTAAAATCCATGAGTTAACTAAGAAAAGATAACTCCATCCTAGGTAGGATTCACATTGCTTAACTCCAGGCTTAGACAAATAACTCTATGCATCTTTGCACTCCCTTTTCAGTCAGCGGGGAGAAACAGCCATCTGTAAGGGTGACTCACCTCATCCCACCATTTGGGAGATTAATCCTGCCCTGAGTTTCTAGATAATGTTTGCTTTGACTGATCACCCACAAACTGATTTTGTTACTATTGTGACTCACTGCAAATAATGCTCAGCTTTGCTTTGGAATGGAAGTACTGCATATGACAGTTTCTGAATCTGACTATTACTGCAGTCTCCTTTACTGTGAAGTGAGCGTCTCTGCCTTTAGGAACACCAGTGATGCAATATAAAAATCAAGATATAAATTCTAATCTATTTGATTAATTTCGGTAAATATATTTTTCCCTGTTTCTTCAAGTTTGTTCTGTGATATCAGCAGGATCATGGTGCTTATTTACCAAGTGATACATGCACATATGCGTCTCGTGGCAGAAACGTATACAATTTAAATGAGAGAGGGAAGATGCACTTTTATTGATGTTCTACTTTACATGGGAGTTTTTGGCATGGCAAAGTTTTATTTTCTTTTTTTTCTTTTTGGTCAAGATCCATTGGTTTTGCACGTGATCAAATACTATGCAGTGAATATATTAACCCAATTTATACAATTGGCATTCAAAGGCAAAAATGCTATTTTGTCTTCACTCAATTCCACATCTTTCAACAATGAGCGCTTGTTAACTTGTGATTATAAATAGCCACGTTGATGCATGCCAGGCAGAGCATTTCGTCCTAAGCTCCTGGATCAGTGAGTCTGGAGTATGTTTCTCAAGGCTGTTTGTATCTAAGGCTTAGGCCTCACGAAGTTGTGAGCTGTTCTACCTGGTTCTTCAGTTCTCTCTGTCAACCCAAACTGACAGTCTTGGTGTCCCCTGCATACATAATGCATACCAAATGCAAGGGCTGGCCCACGGAGATGAGCGCGTTGAGAGCAGATCTGCTGGCAGACTTCAGCAGGCAAATGCTCGGAGCCTCCTCTCTCTCCAGACCTCGCTCCCTCCTGGTTCAGCCAGCTGTGAAGCCTCTTCTGGAGTCAGAGCTGACAGGAGCTCCTCCTCACAAAGCACACTCGGCAGGAGGTGGTCACCTTTTATCCAGGCACTTGGTACCCGGGGCAGGCATTTAGAGCGATAAAAATCCTTCCACTCCTCTCCCTGCCTGATTAGAGCTTGCCTCTCCCTCCCTCCCAGGCATGCTGATAGCTGCTGAGCCACCGGGGCGCGGGAAGGCAGGCAGGCTGGCAGTGCCCTCCCAGCCACGCTCGTGGCAACCCTACTTTAGCGCTTGGACATTTTGGGAACGGCTGTCACATCAGGCCTCTGGCTGAGAAATGATAATACCCGTCCCAGCAGGGTACGGACTAACCGTGCTGAGCTTCTCGCATTGCTGCTCGGTGTGCCCAGGACCTCTGGCACGCAGGGCCAGAGTGGGGCAGCAGCCAAGCAGTGGCTTTAGAGGAGCTCAGACTGATGCTGTCACTGCCAGCAGTTGGTAGCTCAGGTTCAGCTGTAGCTCTTGCATGTACCGCCCAGCTCTGGGGGCATCCAAACAGCTTCGTGAGGAGGGAAGGAAAACCCCAAACTCCCAGAACGGCCCCCTTCGCCTTCCTGTCCCCCACTCTGTCCATGCACCCGCTCAAGCAGCGCAGCAGGGCAGCCCTCCGCACACCTGTCATTGTCCTTGCTGTGTCATCAGCACCAACCCGGTGACGCGCCGCCTTCCAGTGCCCTAAGAAGCCCTCGGGCCCTCCAGCAGGAGGCTGCGGCTCTAACCTAAAGGTACTTGCTCAGGCAGCCCGGGCTAGCTCGGTGCCAACGCGAAATAGGTACAGGACAACAGCCACCCGGGGAGGAGAGCATCTCCCCCTCCCAGTGCCCCGTGCGGGCAGGCGGGCAGCACTCCCCTTACGGCTGAGCAGCAGGACGCGTGTCTGCGCGCTTGGTTACTGACCTGAGTCGGCACGCGAGGAATTCCTCCTCGCCTTGCCAGAAATCGCACTTCAATCCCCGCTCTCACCACGCTGCGGTGCCGCGCAGAGCCCCGGGCAGCGCCGAGCAGCGCCGGCCGGTGCCGCCAAGGGCCGGGGCACGCTGCCTTTTTGCCCCCCTTCCACCGCCGACCCCTCTCCCGCCCCCGGGGCTTCCCGAGCGTCGGGGCCGCCCCGCTGCCGGGAGCTGCGCGCTGCCGGCCCGCTGCGGAACGGCGCCCGCAAGCTGTCCAGCACCGCTGCGCGTTTAGCCCCCTAGACAAACCCCGGCGCCTTGCCCGGAACGCGACACCGCGCCGCCCGCACGACCTCCCCCCGGCCCTTCCCGTTCCCGTTCCCGTTCCCGTTCCCGTTCCCGTTCCCCGGCCGGTACCTCCGGGCGGGCACCTCCGGGCCGCTCCCTCCGCGCCGGGCGCCCCTGCGAGAGGCGGCTCCGCTCCGCTCCGCTCCGCTCGGCGGCTGCCCCGCGCTCCCACCGCCCCGCGCCCGCGCCACGCCTCGCCACGCCCACCCCGCGCCCGCCGCCCAATAGGCGCCGCTCGGACTCGGCGCGCCGCCGGGAGGCCACGCCCCCTGCCTGGGCGGTGGCCAATCGGGGGGCGGGGCGGGGCGCGCCGCCGCCAGGGGGCGCCCCGGGGCGGTGTCCCCGCGGGGCCGGCGGGGTCCTGGCGGCGGGGCCGGCGGCGGGTGGGAGGCAGCGGGGTTGTCACCTCCCCTGGCTCTGTCGGCGAGAGCTGAGCGGCCCGCGCCCATGCATAATTCAGGCGCTCGCTCGCTCGCCCTAATGGCTTTTCTATTTTTAATGGGAACTGATGGACCTGTCAAGGCTTTAGAAATGTTTTTCTTCCCGGGTTTTCGTTTTCTTAGGTAATGATAATGTGTGCTGGGAGCTTATGGCGCCCTTTAGAGCTGGAGTGCTCGGGCAGCTGCATGAAGTTTCCCTGCAAGGCCACAGGAAGCAGATCCTAAGGTCAGGCCGTCCACACCTTCCTGAGCATCTGGGAGGACAGACCCTGCAACGGAGACTGTTGGGCTGAGCGAGGGTTTTCAGGTTGTTTCTCAAGCTCAAGCGTGGGTCTTCCCTGTCCTTGTGGGAAGCATGCCCGAGCAGCCTGTCGGTGGTGGGAGGTGCAGAGCAGGTGCCCGTGCTGGGTACTTATGCACCTGAGTGCTGCTCCATGCTCAACCCTGGCACCAACTGCCCCAAGAGCTACGTGGCAGACTGGGGAGAATCTGTCCAGCTCAAGAAGTTAATCCTTGATAAAATGTTTTTGTTTTTTTTTTTGTTTGTTTTTTTTTAAATTGTAAAACTAACTGTAAGTATACAAAACCCTGAACTGAGTATGTCAGAGCCTTATCCACCACAGTAATTCAGATCTAACCAGCCATGGATTGTCACTTTTAAACCATTTTTTTTCTGTATATGCTAAAATTATTCTGAATTCACTGTCGGGTTGTCGTAATCAGAGTCTTCATCACTTGTTTCTCAGTACACTCATCTGTGCAGCAATCACTGCATGGTAATGTGTCAGCCAAAGACAGCATCGGGTGAGGCAAACAGCCTGGGGTTTGAAGGTTCTGTTTACTTTGTGCCACTTCAGTCGGGAGTGGATGTGTGTGTAGGCAGCTGCTGCATAAGGCAAGGGAAACTTCCAAGTATACACTGTACATGCCTTCAGTGTTAAGCAGTTGCATTTGGGAGCTGACTTGTTCCTTTTTTTTTTTTTTTTGGAAGCTATTACATCCCAGTTTGAATGCCTTGAGTTGAGACAAACTCAGAGTGTAACCAGTAATCTTAAGGACCATTTGATAGTCAGGCTCAGGAGCTCTTTTTTCCTGGCGGTTAAAGTGAAACATTTGTGAGACCACTTGAAAAAGCTGCTGCCCAAATTACCAGCTTTTAAAGTCTCCTTACCTTGCTCTGGTTGCGTTATCTGATCTATTGCCTCTGGCATTGTCTCTAAAACCACTTGTTTCTCAGTAGCAGAAATACCTTGCCCAACTGGGATGCAATAATTTCAAAGCAAGTAAAGGAAACTGCAGCTGCTCAGCTGAGTCAGCCAAAGGTAAGCTCTGCAGGGGAGAAAATGGATTTTTATCATCTTCTAGTGGCAAAGTTACTACAACAGCCTGCAGGAAAAGCTTAGATTATAATACTAACAAAAACATCTGTTAAATTCTGAGCTCAGTGTATGTTTAGTGCATGTTTAAAAAAAAAAAAAAAAGCAGATGCTTTATAAAATTATTTTGAATAAAACTCAGTGTTGAGATTCAGTTTGGGATGTTAGGAACCCACCGTGATCTTAGGATAGACAGAGGTTTTAACTAATTGAATACATGTGTCATTTCGTCATCAGATAAGACAGTTTGTAGCTATGGAGATACAGTGCGATATCAAGATTTTAGTGAATTGAGCATGGAATATACTCCTATTACTTAACAAGTGAATAAGTTAGTGTGTGTTCATTATACACGTTAGCTGTAAGAATGAATAACCTCTGTCCTGTGCTCTGTGAGAGTGTGGTGTGCATCTGTCTCCCAGTGGATTCAGCTAATCAGTGTATTTTAGAAATTTTTGAATTGCTGTGGTTGATTTGTGTCACGGAAGCACTACCAGCATCGTTTGTGTGCTTTAGAAATGAGGTCCTTCCAAGTCTGACAGTGCAAAAATCACAGAGCCATGCTTGGCTCTGTCAATACAGATCTAAACTGAAAAATATTGGTTTCCAAAATATTACTAGTTCAAATGCATTGAAAGCACTGCCAGACAAACAGGTTTCAGAGGGTCCTTTTGGCTCCTCTCTGCCCAGGCACAGGAAGTTGCCCACTTTTTGAGTTTTTCCTAGGAGCCTGGCTGCAAAATGATTGTCAGTGATGAAACTATTCCCCAAAGCAGCCTTGAGACTTGCTTGTTCCTTTTGCTTTTGTGTTAGGAAGTAATATACGATAGACGTGCTTTTGTTTTTACAACAGCATTGCTGTACTGTGCACATGTGCAGCACTTCATTCCAAGGATCTTGAAGTGCAGCATAAATTCTAATAACCATGTGAGGGCTTGTGTCCTCCTTACAGAGAGTAAAACCGAAACTGGGTGAGTTTTATATGGTCATATGCAGCTTGATCACTGAAATAGGAATAGTGGTTTATTTACTGTTGTTTTCAGCAGCAACTGGCTCTGGCTCAAAGTGAATCACAGGGAGGCTGAGGAACAGCCCCAGGAGCTCCTGACTCACAGCCCCGTGTGCCTTGCCACAGGGTTACAGTCCAGCTCAGACATCTCAGTGATCATTACAAAAGCTGTCGTGTGCAAGGAATTAAAAAAAAAACAAGAAACCCACCTCTCTACACTGGCTAGTTTGCATCATAAGAGCCTTTGCATTTGCTTTGCCTTGTTCTTCCCTGCTTGGATCAGCAGCCCTGTTATTCTGATCATGTATTTGTCACCACAGTCACTAGTGGGTTCTGCAGGGCTCTGTTTCAGGGCCAGTTCTCTTTAATGTTTACGTAAATGACCTGGATGCAGGACTCAAATGTGTGCTAAGTATGTTTGCAGACAACACTAAATGAGGAGGAGCTGTTGACTCCCTCAAGGGCAGAGAGGCCTTGCAGGGAGATCTTAATGAATTAGAGGGCTGGGCAATCACCAACCGTATGATATTAACAAGAGCAAGTGCCAGATTCTGCAACTGGGACGGGGCAGCCCTGGATATATGTACAGATGGGGCATTAGGGGCTTAAGAGCAGCCCTGCAGAAAGGGAACTGGGGGCTCTGGCTGATGGCAAGTTGAATATGAGTCAGCAGTGCTCTGGCAGCCAGGAGGGCCAACAGTGTCCTGGGGTGCATCAGGCATAGCATTGCCAGCCAGTAGAGGGCAGGGACTGTCCTGGTGTGCTCTGTGCTGCTGCGGCCTCACATCAAGTACTGTGTGTGGGTTTGGGTGCCACAATACAAGAAGGACATAAAACTATTACAGAGTGTCCAAAGGAGGGCTGCAAAGGTGGTGAAGGGCCTTGAGGGTACGGCGTATGAGGAGCTGCTTGGTTTGTTCAGCCCAGAGCAGAGCAGGCTGAGGGGAGGCCTCATGGCGGCCTGCAGCTCCCTCACGAGGGGAGCAGAGGGGCAGGCGCTGAGCTCTGCTCTCTGGGGACAGCGACAGGACCCGAGCGAACGGCATGGAGCTGGGACACGGCAGGGTCAGGCTGGGGGTTAGGGAAAGGTTCTGCACTGAGATGGTGGTCGGGGACTGGGACAGGCCGCCCAGGGCAGTGGTCACGGCCCTGAGCCTGACAGAATTAAAGGGATGTTTGGACAGTGCTCTCAGACACAGGGTCGGATTTTTGGCTGGTCTTGTCCTGTGTGGAGCTGGGCACTGGACTCCATGATCCTTGTGGGCCCCTTCCAACTTGGGATATTCTGAGTCTATTCTATGCAGTGCTGTTCCTTGACTGCTGAACAACCAAAACTGAACAAGGACGTAAATGGCATAGGTTAAATTTAAAAGCTGTGTATAAATACATAATAGCTAATTGCGCTTGGGTTCTAGGAAAAAAAAAAAAAAACAAGGGTGTGTGTTCTCACCAGTAAAAAAAAAAAAAAAAAGACATTTGTGGTTTTCACCATTATGAGGAGGTTTTCAAACCCATTTTATCTTCAGGCTGTACACCAGTGTGTGTGTGTTAAGCTTTGACAGTTGTCTGTGCATCTCAGGGCTGTGGAGGCATAAGGTGTTTTCCTTGTTCCTTCTTAATTGTCACTGATAAATAGCAGTGGTGAAACATATAGTTGGAGAGAGGAATGCTAAGGATTTCCCTGCTAAGTCAATTTCAGTGTTAATAGTTTGTTCTCTTCACCGCGGTCTGTAATTGTAATCACAGAAGTAGTTAAAAGATCTGATCCAAAGCTTGGTAAGAGTTTTAATTTCAGTGGAGTTTTGGATCAGCATGTAACATGTAGTTCCATTGAAAGCCCCCATCTTGACTGTAAAATAATAAGGGTATTTGATCACTTTTATGTTCCTTATATGATATCATCAGTGTGTACCATTCTGCCTGGTACAGTATGCTAAACACATGAGACATGCTAACACTTGAAATGTAAAACCATGAGCAGAAAAATTGCGCTGCCTTGCTCTTGCGGGGTCAAGTGGAGAGTGGGCAGGAGTGTGGCAGATGTCAGGAGGGCTTGCTGGACTTCTGGCGCTGGGAATACGAGGCGATGACTAAGAAGCTGCATTCAGTGCAGAGGGGTACAATATTGGAAGAGCAACATATGAAATTAATGTAGAAAAATGACATGTCTAAAACAGCATTTTGCAGTACACTCAGGGAGAGTACTTTTTTGAAGCTTGACTGTCCTTCCCAAATAACATAATTCTGTGCATGTTCTGAACTCTTCTCCTACTGTTGTTGTTGTATTTAAACAGGGATCTCATATTCAGTGTGCTTTTATTGCACAATATAACTCATGGTAAACAATGAGGTATTTCAAACACTAAACTTAGTTAAATTAGGCATTTCAGATATTAAAATGGAGAAAAAAGCAGAGGGAACAAGAGTGTGATAATCATCACTTAATTTTAAAAGATGTAAATGTGTTCACTTATGATTGACTGATTAGTCAAAGACACATAAAAGAGTTTCATTCAGAAACCCTGCTTTGTCCATGGATATAGCTTCTATCTATGTGAAGAACATGCTTTGGTCTCTTTCCTTTGGAACCGTTGCCCAGGCTGTGTGTGTGTGTTGCTCAGAAAGGAAAAGTCATCTCTTTGTGAGGGGCCTGTGCCTTTCCCCACATCAATGCCTTTTGTGCAGGCGGGTATCTGTTGTGATTACCTGGGGCATCTGGGGAAGTTTTATGCATCGAGTGCATATTGCAGAGTTCTATGAAAGGGAAAGGAAAAAAAGTAAGGATTTATTTCCTTTTGTGTTCTTCAAATATGAGGGGAAACAGAAATACAGCATGTTTTCAGGGTGTTCTGCTGAAATCCTGGAAACAAAAGAGTAAACTTAACTTGACTGGGATCCCCATCCATTGACATGTTGGATCTTTAAATGGAGAGGTGCTGAGCTGAAGGAGGAACCATGGGGGTTTCATATGAGGTAGGAGGAGGTTTATTGGCTTTTAGGGAGCCTGTCGCTGACTGGGCTGTGCAGCATATGAGATGTGACGTAGGCCAGAATACAGAGGATGTGTGTGAAGGATCGCACCATAATTTATGAAGTGTAAAAAATATTGCCTGCTTGAGAAACTAGAGGGATTTCTTGTAATAGGAGGTGCGTGGCAGGCTGTTCAGGGACATCTGAAAGGAGGAGTTGAGAGTCTTGCTCTGTACATCAGCTTGAGCCGTGCAAAAATTGTCCATGTGCATGTGCTACCATCCTGCCTTTTGGGGAGTGGAAGGTACCTGCAAGAGTTAATGTTTCCTGAGATTTCTCTCTTTCTGGTATACTGAGATATGCAGAAGACTTTGTTTTTGGGTATGTGTTGTTCTTTTTTTTTTTTTCCAGAATGAAATGCTTCATCTGTAACCTGAACCCTGAAGAGCAGTTGAGGGGAGGTAGGGGAAGGCAGTGCAATTTGGCTCTGTACCATTTGGGCTGTTTGAATTCATTAGCTTGGGAGCCCCTAGAAATGCCTCAGGCTGTGTACCTCCTCCTGCACCCAACTTGGGAGAATCTCTTACCACTACTGCATGCATTAGCCTTCATTAATACAATTAGCATAATAGTGATTAGGATTCATTATTCCCTACCAAAAGATAAAGCCAGTAAGACATATCTCAGAATCAAATTCCTTAGCGCCTTGTCTTGGGATTGCTTTATTTTGGAGTTGTTTGCCTCTTTATATCCTTCCATCTCCTAGAAAAAAGAAAGCCACTTAATTGTAAAACTGTTTAGGTCAAAGAAATGCACTGAGATGATCTTTCACGCATGCTAAATAGGTGAATTGATCTATGGGACCCACACAGCTCAGACAGCCACTCAACAGTAGAAACTGCGAACTTCATCTTCTTCAAGCACAAAAGCTACTTAGTTTCCCCATGTTGAAGACTTTTTATAATAGCAATAAGACAACTCTAGAGAGAACCATCTAATATTAACTCCAGGGAGTAATCATCTAATCACAATCTGGGGGTGATTTGAAGCACTCATCTGGACCAAATGCCTCACAACACCCCAGGAGTGGTTTTATTGCGTGATAGCAGTACCCCATTGAGCCTTATTGCTTAATTAAAAACAAATTCCCAAGTAATTTTTTTGCCTTTCCATAAAAACACAGTAGTACATAGCATGTATAAAACATCCATTAAATGATGGTAGATGCAAATTTACATTGTGAGATACAATCCGTTTCTTTACCACTTGGGGTTGAAGTTAAATGTAAAACCATTTCCTATAATCTGTGCACTGCTGCGTTTAGAGAGGAATAAATATGGGAAGGAGAGGTTCATTGTAGGATGCCTTGTTTTTATTAAGTGATATGTTTGGTCTCTTTACAAAGCAGTTTGACTCCCCGTCCATCTTACAAACACAATAGTCTATCAACAGCGTGGCCTTTTCTGCTACTTCCTGAAGATTTCCTTGGCTTGCTGTCCTGTTTCAATGGCGATCTTCAATACGAATCCTGTGTTTCTGTCTGGGGTTTCCATTTCTCTCTGGGCAGAGAGAGCAGGAACAGTGCAGGTGATGTATTTAGAATACGTCTAGCATACTGTACAGATGCTGCTCGGTGTCCTTCATGAGTTCTGTAGAGTAATGCAGATTAAGCCCAGTAGACACACAATACAGCCACTTTTGGTGGCTTTGCTGCGCAGCTGAACTCTGCCTGCACCAGGTGCGTGGCTGAGATGTCTCAGCCTCCCCCAGTTTGAGTGGATCTGCTGCAACAGCTGTAGCTGCTCAGCAACAGACACAGGTGGCAAAGGGGAAGAGTAGGAAAGTCCTTTTTGTCCATGCTGAGGGGTTTTCCTGCCTCACGGTCCTAATCCACAGCTTTCTTTACACCTTTACAGAGTGCTTTCTTAGCCCTGAAGTGATTCCCAAATGTCAGGTTTCCTAAGGATTTCGGGTGTTGTCCCTCTGTTGTTGGCAGAGGAAGCAAATCCAAGGCTTTAAGTGATTGTGTGAGTGCTGGAGACATTGCTCTAAAATCCTGGCAACCACACCTGTACGGACTTTAGGCCACAGTACTGAAGTAAACGAGGGAAAAAGGGCCAGTATGACTTTTTCTTCAGGTTAGTCACTCAGGGATTCCTTAATTGATTGGTGGAGATGTGCCTGCAAGTTCAATTTTTCGAAAAAAAGAGCTGAGAATTAGTAATAACTATTACTCCAGTTGTCCGCATTCCAAAGCCTTCTTGTGGCACTCACAAACTCTGGATGGAGGATGACAGATGTGTCAATCCTGCCTGCTGTGGGCTCCACTCAGTGCTGCACAAACCCTTCTGTTTTTCTCCAGCAGATGGTGGTTCACAGGGGCTGGTGGGAGCTGAAGCCTTGTGTGATGTGTGAGTACTGCTGACAGCAGGTCGCAGCATTCAGGGTTCCTACTAAAGAGGCAGCATGCTTTGTCCTGTATTTAGATTTTGGAAAAAAAAGTAATTTTGTTTGTTTGGTGAGCCACTTAGCTAGAATGTTTTGCTGATTCCATTTTTAATGGCCTGTTAGGGAGATGTTAGGTGTTATGATGGACAATTTGTTAAAAAGGGGTTGTGGCATTGTAGTAATGAAATGAACAAGAGTAAGCTGCTAGCTGCTGCTCCTGCTGCCTAAGATTAGTAAGGGTGGTACATAGCATAATTAAGTCTGTCTATTTAAAACTCTTCTGTAGCAACCTGGGACACTGCCAGGTCAGGAAAGGACATGAAAGGACCTAACTGTTCTTGAACAATAAACATTTTTACCTGAAAGATCTCTGCTGGCTTTATTAGAATCGCACAACTAGGAATGCCATTATCTTGCTTTGATGTGGCTCTCTAGAGCTGTCTGCTCGTACAGCTGACACAAAGCAAGTAGCCAACAAAGGGAAGTCCTAATGGGCTTTAATACCTTTAATAAAGAGTTTCTCAACCCCTCAGCTGCATGTCATTTCACAAACGCTCATTTCATCTTCACCCAGCTTGGAGATGGCTGTATGCAGTGAGGTGAGCACATGCCCTTGGCTAAGGGACAGCGTTTTGCAGCCTTGCTGCTGTCAGACTTGCCCAGCCCTGTCACAGTGGCTCAGCGCAGGGCTGCTGGGGCATTCAGCAATGCTTTTTGCCTGCTGCAGCCCGAGTGTGTCTGTAGGACAGTGGGGGGAGCTGCCCTGGAGCGGGCCTGAGGAGCGCTGTTGCAGCCGTGGTGGAGCTGCTCCCACTGCTTTTTTTACAAGTAGGTCTTGAAGCAGGATATGGGTTTTATTGGCCTGCCTAACAGTGAGAAAAAACAGCTGTACCTTTGTGGCAGCCAGTCATGCTGGGCAGCTGCATGCTGCTGGGATGAGGAAAGGCATGTTACTCAGCTGCAGGTCTCACTCTGAGTGACAGCAGCAATGCTGAAGTACAGGCCTAGCCTATTTTCTCATCTGAGCATGTATTTTAAGCTTTAAGTATAGTATGATGTTTATTCTGTGTCCTACGTTTATGTGGCTTTCAGCAAGATGAAGTGTTAAGATTCTTACTTTGATGGTTCTGGGAGATGTATGACTTCTAAGAATACATCCCCATGTGAGTGAAACGAAAGGTACGATATTTTAGCAGTTGGAAATGCCTGTCTTAGTTTGGTTCTGTTTCCTGATTTCATTTTGGCACCAAAATAATTTAGAAAACATATTTGCAGAAAATAAAATCACTTGTTATGGAAACCTCAGAGAAAGGCAGCTGACATAGGGTAAGGCATGCACCAGATTAGCTGTACGCATAGGCATGGCAAAAAAGCAAGTTCACGTAAGGTAAGGGAGCAGTTTCTAGGCACCGTCTGCTTCACGGCTGTTTTTTCTGTTAGAACAGAGGAAAAAAAAATCCCTTTAAACCTGTGAGCGTCTGGCTCCATCTGCTGGTAACAAAGCAAAATATATCGCTCTAAGCATAGAAAGAGGTGGGATTTCTATTTTTATGCTAGCTGCAACAGAAAACAACAAAAACAAAAATAGTAATAAATGAAATGCCTGTGCGTCAGAACCGAGCCACAAGATGTTAATTTAGTTTTCTTGAAGGTACAAACCATTCTGCTGCCTGGGAAGAAAGCTTTCTTTTCCTCATAAGCACATAGCCCAAAATTGGCATCTTCCAGAGCACAATACCTCCGTCCCGCACGAAAATTATGTTTGCTCAGGGCGTGGACTGTACCAGCAAAGCTTGATGCCTCTGTAGGTGATAATATTGTCCCCTGCCATACAGCTGTAGGATGTTTTACTTTGTTTCCCACTCCCCCAAAATATCTTTGACAAAATAGCTAGAATTCATGATACCTGTTCCTGAAAATGCTAGCTGGGGAGGAGAGATGAACAATTCTTTGAGATAGACTGCCAGGAGTCAAAAGAAAATAAAGCTGTTTTATCACTTCACCAAACAGTGAATGTTGTTACAGTGCGTATTGCGCATGCTTAATTGAGCTTGATTACTCAATCTGTTCACCTTAGGAACTCACTCTCTGTTAATTATGGAAGTAAGCCGTTGCATGAAAACTGAAAACCTCAGGTTTTCTAAGGTATCCTAAAGAATTGACCCAGCTTTATATCTTTTTTATTTTTATTTTTTAATTGAAGTAGAAGCAAAGGAAATTATGTTGGTGCAGTGCTGTCCAAAAGCTGTTTTTCACAAGTCATTGCAAATAGGAGGTGTTGCACCGTGAATGCAAAATAAAAAAAATATGTCTTGTATTTTTCTTATTTCATTTCCATGTATGTATGTGCTTTTTTTTTTTTTTTTCTCTTGGAGATTGAGCCTAGGATATATGGGGCCTCGTAATCTTTGTATGAAGAATAGGTTTTCAGACCAAACTACTGCATGATAGAACTGTGGGAATGCAGGTGAGGGAATATAAATTTAATGGCTCTGCTACTTCTTGCCCTTACTGTGCCACTCTACAACTAACATGAGTGGTGAGTTATTCGCATGCAGCACTTGTCTGAGGGGACGCCTGTTTGAAGACCTGCTTGGAAAGAACATGTTCATGTCAGTCCAGTCCTTGTATGGCAGGCAATCATTTCAAAAAAAAACATCACCAAAGTGAGAACTAGCCAGGGTTTCTCATAATGGCCTCAGCAGAGAGGTTGAGGATCAAAATGAAAGGTAGAACTAATCTTTACTGTTTAGTGTCATGCTTTTAAGCAGCACCAGGTGCCATGCAGAGGGAAGCACGTGGTTCCTGAGGTTTCTTCTTGAAGCTGCCTACAATTCCTACAATTCCCCCCCAACACATACACATTTAACTTTCAGCTTCATCCTGTTTCATTTCATTGGTGGTTCCAACTTTTGAATTCTGGGGTTTGTGGTTCTGTCTGTATCCAGGGGATTATTCTAAAGGGATCCGCTCACCTTTTTGAAAGATATCATAAGGGCAGCACTTTTTGCTGAAACTAACAGTAGATAAATACTACAAGCATCTTTTATTAGAAAGTTCAAAACCACAACAAATCCTGCGTGGAGTATGTTTGATAAATCAGATCTTTTGTAGACATCTGGAGATTGTGTTTGCAAATCCGCAGCCGGCTTGTTTTGTAGTCATTGTTACCATAATTCAGGTTAATGTGGTTGCCACTTTTTACTTCCTAAAACACATGTGGTGCTTTATGGCTGGGAAAAAAAAAAAAAAAAAAAAAGGTGGCTGCCTTGGAACAGAAGTTCTTGTAAAAGCCTTTGTGGAAGCTTCCTGTTTGGAGAAACAAATGTCAAATCAATTGTCCTAGCTCAGAACTACTATTCTGAAAATGCAGCTGTGGAAAGAGATTACTTGGGTACTGTGATGGGGAGTGCGTAAGGGTCTAGACTGAGAACTATGAAGCAACATAGACCAAAAATAACAAACAGAACAAGTAAACTTTTAGGTTTTCTTGCAAAGATTTGCTTAAAAAATACTAGATCCCAAGTGAGAATGTTCATGCCAAGTTTGAAATCTCATTTGAATTTTTATAACTGTTATAATCTGTGACATATAACCTTGGAAATAGGGTCTCATAACAGAAATGGTGAGTCCCTTGACTATTACCTCACAAAAAAGGAGATGCTCCAATAGGTTACAATTCTGAGACAAATTTGCAGGGCTGGTTTATGTCTGCATAACACCACTCAAATGGGCCTAAGCTGAGCACTTCACATTGTTTGAAGGTATTTGTGGGTATGTGATCAGCTGTACACAGCTGTTCCAGTAATGTTAGCCTTTAAGTATAACAAGCACAATCCAACAAATCCTTTATCCACTGAAATGTTGCCGCAGGGAGGGGCATGGAGATAGGACACAGTGTCATGAAAGTAAAGAGCTTATTCTCCTTTTTGTCTCTCCTTATTCTTCTGCATTCATATGCAGAAGAAATGGAAGCTCCCAAGGAGCCCAGGCTGCAGAAAGATTCCACGTGCCAGTGCTCTTTTTCCTCTTATTATCATACGCTTGCTATCAAACTAATTTTTGAAATAAAAAACCTGCAGGATTCTTTATTGGGACTATTAAACCTTCAATCTTCATTATTTAGGATGGCTACTTACCTTTTACTCAATGAAGTCATAATGCAACTGCTCCTATAAAAACTATTGAAATGGCTACTGTGGCAGCGAGTAGATTTTCCTTCGTGTAAAATAATCCTCTGTGAGTGAGACATAACTATCATTTACATTAATTAGGCAGCCATATAATGGGGTGTTCAATAGCTATTACATCATTTAAATTCTTCAGTGAGCACCTCAGCCACCCAAGAACTATCCAGCTGAACATTTTTAAGCCCATAATTTTGAAATAGTCCTTTAGAGGAAGAATATGCATGGCAGAGTGTTGCAGACAATTTCACACAAAAAAAATCATTTGGATTTATGGGGTTATTTTAACATTTCCAGGAGGTGCGTAATCCTATTTTTCTCTGTCCCCCAAAATAACAAAGCTATTAAGTGGAATCAGTTTTGGGGCTGATACTGTGTGTACACTAGAAGCTGGTCAAGGAGCTTGTATTCAGAGGTCTTCCCTGACAGCTGGATGCAAGTTTCCTTAAACACTCCGTTACAAGCCTGGGGCCCTCGCCTGCATCGCTCAGCTGAGAAGCTGACTCACAGACAAATGAGTGCCATCCTGCTGGTGGTTTGTTTTTTCAACTTCTGCCTTTAACAAGCGTGTGAGCGTCTTCAGCATTTGCATTCAATTTTGATTGTTGTTTTAAAATTTGTGAGATCAAAGCAAACTCCTTTGGCATTTCTGGTAATATCATACTTCCCAGGAACTATTATAATGGATATTCTAACTGTATTATTATATATTTTCACATATTTTAAGATCTGAGTCACAGTCAAAAGTTTGCACACGTCATAAAGCCAGGAGCTCATTCTGAGAGCTGAAAGAAACGAGGCTGAATTTATTAACTAATATGCCAGGAAGAGCTTTGAATTAATAGGCCTGTACTGCAAATCTTTAACGTGCTGTTCAGCTGCCTATAGAAGGTGATGGTTATGAGGAGAACAGTCAGTATCTGAAATGAAAAATAGCATGTTTTAAATCGGTTTTGCTGGGCAAGAGTTAGGCCCTATGGAAATAGCTCCAAATTGAATGAAAAAAAAATCTTAAATTATTGTCTTATGTTGTGACTTTTCATTCAGCAACCTGGTTCAAAACTGTCAGTCATGTTACTTTGGTCAATTGTATACTGGATTTTTTCTCTACCTAATGATTATAGGGTACTGTACCTCATCTGACTGATATAGTAGCGAGTAACAGAGCCTCTTAGGGGGGATAGCTCATAATTCGGTGTTAAATGTTGCTGGGACCTCTCTAGTTTTCCCCAATCCCCATCTACATGCAGACTGTAGAGAGCTAGGTGTCAGAAGCCACCTGTAGGTAGAGCACTAGGTTCCCTTGGTTCCGCAGCCCAAGAGGTTTGTATTTGCCAGATGCAAATACTCCTTTCAGCAGCAGTGGATGCGTGATCCTGTATTTTTCACATTTGCTAGTTAGTTTAATTAAACCAGTACACTCAGAGAGGCTTCTGTCTTACCAAAACAATACATATTCATCAAACACTGTGGGAGATATAATTCAGAATAGAAATGACAGAATTGACAAAGGGGAATGTGAGGCAAAGGTGGGTCAAACCTCTGTGAAATTACATGGGGCTGGTCCTTGTTGCCACGTAATCTGGAATCGTACTTCTTAATCTGGTACACAGGACCATGGTCTGGTGAATGCTGACGTACGAGAAGCTTTGTAAATCCAGTTTTTCTTTCTGTTTAAGATGTATGAAGGTGGGTGTTTGTTATATTGGTCAACTAATGTACTGTACTCACCAAGGCCCCCCATGCTAACTTACTGACTTTGGGTGCAAGAAGCAATACAGCTGGGATAAGAGGAACAGCTAATGGAGGTTAGTCATTCAAAGTACTCAGGTGTTTTCTATATCAAGAGACCTTGTTTGGAGTTTGTTGCCAAGGAGACCAATTGTTGGACATGTGTTTCAGCTGTGATGTCGTAGAAGGCTGGCCAGATACAGCTGCTCCTGGCTGTTGGGACCCTCATTTTGTGCCGGTACTGCTGAGATCTCTCCTGGAGTGTAGGCTGAAGAAGGCTGTGGGAATGCTGGTGCCAAAAAGGAGAATTCGTGGGCTGCTGAAACCTTGTACTTGCATTGCCTATGGTAAGATCATTGCAGAAGCAGTGAGAGCTTAATTTCAGAAATGTTAATGTGGGCTGAGGGAGGGGTACAAATAGCAGCTGCTAGGAATTAGCCATACAGCAGTTTTCAGGGCGGAAGTGTGAGAGACTGCAGCAGGAATAATAAGGTAGCTGAAACTTTTTGTTAGTTAGAAAACCTACCTCTGTGTTTTTAGACTTGTAGGTGGGGAATGGATGTGTGTAACTGCTCTGGTAATGGGCTGAGGAATTAGCCTGTTCAGGTAAAAGCAGTGCCACTGCTGGTTTTGAGAAGATGCTGTGCCTGCTTTCTGAAAATGTACTGCTGATGCAGAGGAGCAAGCAGTTGTTTTAGATGAATGGCTCTCACAGCACAGTGGGTCATAGCTGCTTTTTAAGGGAATTTTAAAAGGTGTGGAAGGAGGTATGGAAAAATGTGAATTTCCTTATGTGAAATAAGGAAGTATAAAATATGTGAAAGGAAGTATAAAAACACTTCAGATGGCAAATTCTAGGTGTTTTCTTGGATGTGACTTAACTTCAAGTATTTCCTACAGTAAATTATTTTGGGGTTTGAAGCAGAGCTTGGGTTTCTTTGTTTTCCCCTTTTCTGTTTAAATGTTCAAAATGCAGTAACTGGATAGTTTAACCTAGTTTTATACCACAACTGGTGATGTAATCTGAACTGAAACAGTTGTATGAATATGTGTATCTTTATTATATACATGCAGTAATAGGAAAGCAGAAATGTGTGAGTAAGGTAGTTTGACAGTATATTGTTCATTGTTGTTGATTATTCCCCAATTAGCTTTTTCTTTGGAGAGTCTGGGTATAAAAATCATTAAGAAAAATGCGTCCCTGCTGCATGCAATTCCGAGTTCAGTATAAGAAGGAAGGGGTATGTTAGAGACAGCTGTGATTAGTTCCCCAATTTGCTAGTATTAAATCCATTAAGTATTTACTGTCTCTTCTAATGAAGAGATGGGGGAATGGTGGTGAATCAGCAGGGGAAGAATGGCGAGCAGTCATTTTTCTGTTATGCAGTTTCCAAGAAAGGTCCTTCACAAGCAACAGGGAGTTTATTGCGTTGTAGCGAGGGATGAACACGGAGACAGCAGATACGAGTTTGGTTTGAGCAGCCTGTGGGTAGACAGCAATACCAGTGGCGTACAGGAGAGATTTAGCTTAAGTAAGTGATTTGTGGGGGCTGTTTGGAACACCTCACTGAGTCATTACAGAAAGGCCTCTTCAAGTGATTTACCAACTGCAGTAAAGGTGTCTTGAATGGTTTGGCTGTTCAGATCTCTTGTTAGTCTTCATTTGTCATCTGTCTTTATGTGCTACGAGTGCGCGATTACCTTGAGGAGATCTTTGAACATCTCTTCAGTACTCTTCACTGTAAATAATGAATACCTGGCTGTTATTTATCAAAAGGGACTGCTAAGCAGCATTTGTCTTCCGGTCACTGAAGTAGTTTAACAAATGGCAAGGTAGTAGCTAGGGGAAGTTGTATCCTATTTATCTACGTGTCCATATGGCAGAATATGGTATGTCCTTAGGCACGATGTTTCATTGTGCTGCAAATTCCAATTTGTATGGCATTGCCATTAATTATGTCTATTCAAGACATCCATTAATGGTCTTTCCTGTTAATTAACAGGACTATGCCAATAAAATCCTACTAGTTTCCCCCTATTAATTTAATATTATAGGCATTTAACAGATGTTTTAATTGGATGTTACACTGATAGCTGTAAGCAAAATTAAAACTAGGTCATTGTCCTGCAAGGGAAGTTTCTACTATGATTTATGGTTTCTAGCACTTTATTTTTCCTTCTGGATTCTTGTAGGAAACTAATGGATTTCAGTGAACTTAAACCCAAGATATTACTCTTTTTTATACATTACTCTAACAACTTCAAGACACCTTGATTTTGCTTCACAGATATTAATTGTAAAAAGCTTCTAGCCTTTGTCACTTTTGAATGTTATCTGTGTTTTCAAAAGCTTTTTCAGCATCTCTCCTAGTTTTCCTTTAGTGTGAAATGACTTATTTTTTCAGTCCATAAATGTGTGTTTTATTTCCATTCCAACTACTTTGAAGGGGTTGAAGTCCTGAATTCAGAGGGGGTAGAGGAGGACAGTGTTCTTTTTGTAAACAGATATTGCCTATGCTGTTATTCAAACTGATCTGAGTCTGGGTCAGTGATGCTGATCTGAGCAATCCTCCCTGGGAGATGCAACTCTTGTAACCCACATGAGGGCCGACTGGCTTGGTCAGTGTTTTCATGGGTCTGCTAAATGGCTCCTGTGCATTACAGTGCTGCTGTAAGAGCACCACCTCTCTGCTTGAGCTATGCTCCTAACACTGGTACCAGGCTTCACTGTGCAATGTGAGAGAACAGCTACCTTCTTAAAGAAGTTTTCCTAGTTGGCTACAAACAGTGGAATGGTGGCAGGGAAAAGTTCTCCATAGATATGAAAAGGAATCCACACTTGAAACTAAATAAAGCTTTCAGAATTTTAGTGTAAATATCAGATGCTTTTTTTTTTTTAAAAAAAGTGATCCAAATACAGGGATTGTTTCCACCTCCCAGACAAGTAAAACCTAGACAAGTCAAACCTGACTAACAGATCTGATGTGGAGGGACTGAATTGGATTTCAAAATAATCATCTGGGACTCCAACAAGGATCCTGGGAAGTACACCAAGTAAAAACAGGGTATGAAAAAAGGAGATAAAGGGATTGAGGATACTATTTCTTTTCTAATGACTTGGATTTAAGTACTGAGTAGTTCTCAGTACTTGGAACACAGAACTACTTATTCTAAGTCTGATAACTTGCTTTTCTGGTAATGCTCAACTAAGAGCCTGTTAATTTTAAACACCTCATGGACCAGAATCCAGATAATTGTTTTGGAATTCTGAATTACCATGTAAGCTCAAAAGACAACTTTAATATTTGTATTTCTCCATTTAGAAATCAGAACTCTTAAAATTGCACTTAGTTGTGTTGACTGAGTAATTTTACTGACCTTGATATTTATCAGTCCTTGCAAGTTAAATAGTGAAGCATCCCCTAGAGTTTAGCTGCAGAAAACAATCCAGAAACCTTTCTTGATCCTCTTAAAATGAATTCTGCATTGTGCTGTCAGGAAAAGATACCTTTTGCAGTACAAAACACCTTCGCTGCTGACATGCAGAAGACATTTTTCCCTAATGCTTGCATTAAAAAGTTTTTCAGAATAGCATGTATGCAGCATGAACTACTTATCTGTTTAGTACTTGGCTTTGGCTAAATGCAATTTGGAATTTCATTATGAAAGCTAGACAAACTGCTATAGCCAGTCTGTATGCTTAGATTTTTCACTTATGTACCACTTACCTACAACAATATTAACCACTGGAACAGAGATATTCAAGGTAAAACCTATCAGTTGAACCAACTTACCTGCATATACTTGTACCAGGCAAAGACGATGTTCACCCAGGAGCAATGATTATAGAAAAGCAGTTTTCAGCTTCAGTCTCCTTATATGGAGAAAATAGGCAGATGTTGCCCAGTTTATACAGAAGGCAACAGTAACATTTATCACAAAATTCAAAGATAAAATCTTCATTGCGAATATACAATAAACTGAAACAGAAGCCAGGCAATCAGTACTAAGTTTAATAAAAGGCAGAATGTTGCACACAAATACAAATAACACAACTAAACTCCAACAGCCTGACAGAGTGCTTTCAAGGCAACAGAAGCTAGTCTTCAGTATGAAGAAATGCTCTAGAAAACCTTCAAACAGTTAATTCCATTTTCAGTTTGCCAGAAAACCTGGTTCTCAAACTGCAGGAAAACAGTAGGCATTTTTATTAAATATACTTCTGATTTGCTATGAAATCATAGGTCAATAGTTCCTTTCAGCTTGAACTTCTTTGCAGATCGCTCACTTGCTCTGAGCTGGAACTTGCTTCCATAGATGTAGGAAATGAATCCATCAATCTCCAAGCTAAATACATTGTTAAGTTTGGGAACAACTGAAAATGCAAAAGGAAAGAAATTAATGAAAAAGGACTAAAATCCCTGTTCAAAACAGATATTGATATACCACAGGATATTATTCACATGTAGGCTTCAGGTTTGCCACATTTCAAGTTTATGCTTTAGTAAGAGAAAAAGCATAACCTAAACCTCTATCTTAAATAGCAATTACTAGAAGTTAGTCCTCTTTTACAAGCATGCAGTAAGTGTTGCAGAGAACATCTAAAGTAAATCAGATGAACACACCACATGCATATTAGGTTCACTGCAAATGTTTTCTGTTGCTCACTTCTACTGAAATACTTTTGGTAAGATACTGGGCTTTTACATTGTTGGTTAAAACATTGACTTCTACTATGCAAAGAACTCAAAGGACTGATACAGAACAATGCACTACCACACATTTGCTCGAAAGCAGTGTGAATTTAAGAAATTTTGGTTATTCAAGTTTTAAGAAGCACTGAAAAAAATCTAGTATACCTTTTACTTTGTCCTCTTTAGTGATAATTTTGAAGACATGTTTAAATTCCTGTAGAATGATTCCTGTTATCCCAACATAAGAGGGGCATTTTGCTTTTGTGACTGAAGAAACAAGAATACATATGCATTAGAAAAACTCAGCTGCAGTTTGTTTGCTGTTCTACAGTTGTCTCATGATTTCAGAAGCTCACTGTAATATTCTGAAACAATGCAGTTACAGTAATAACTGGTAGAACTCAGTTTTCTTTGCAATCAGGTTTTCAAACGCAATTAAAAGTTAAGTAGAATTGGTTAATGGAGAAAGCATTAATCTACACAGTAACAACTATGTGATTCTAGATTCAATATCAAAAAGAATTTAAAAATAAGCATCTGAAATATAGGAGAGTCTACTGAACTTCACATTTTTTTGAGGAAAAAAACACAAAACAATCAGGATACCTGTAACAATAGCTCCATGGAGATCAGCTTTTAGCAGTTTGGCCTGAACCATCTGTGGTTGCCTTGGAGAAGAGGGTGGGATCAGAGAAGGAAAGAAAAATATATGGAGAAGAGTAGGCTTACAAAGTGTGACTGTGATTACTGAAATCATGGTCAAAACTCATCTTATAGGTGTATATATACTCTTTCTATAGCTGATACTTCAAGAAAGAAATCAGTAAACCTGAAAATAATTACTAATCAAACCCACTAATTTTAATATATCTCAACTTACGCATCTGGTTTAAGTCCATAGCATAGGTCTCTGATGTACTGTTTCCACAGTTCATGCAGCGGTAAAAAGATTGCATATCTGTAGTTAAAAGGCAAAAGTTATTATACAAAACTTAATTATCAAAAAATCTGTTGCTTGATTACTGAAATAATCAATGTTAGTCTTAACTCTTTAAATATAGATGAGCTATATAATATGCTCTAATACCTTGCATGGGAAGTAGACCACTGTAACCAACAGGTTTATTTTTATGAAAAAAATAGCCTCCTATCAACCCAAAACAGTGATGCATTAAGAGATTTCTACTCCCCTACCTCCCTCCTTACTCCATTTTACAAGGAAGGACTTCATTCAACATTAAGTTGAGAAACCTGATACAAAATCTTGATCACAGTTCAACTTTTAAAAACAGAAATCCAAGGCAACTGTATTTGGTTTTGATTTCTTGTATTTGGGTACACAAGAGGAAAGAGAACCCAGTAACAATTTTACCATATATTCAGCCAAAGTAATTGCTGTGGTTAATTGCCACAGAGTAACAGACTGACTGTATGTACTGAAGAGTGAGTAGCCACATATATGTGCTCCTGGTTTTTACTTTTTTTTTTATTAACTTCTCACACAAAGAAAGTATTTTAGATCTTACCTCTGCTGTTCAGGTTCGATTTCAAAAAGATGCATTTCTCGCCTCTGCTTGGCAGTAAAGCTTTTAGATTTCTTCCTCTTTTGCTTTTTTCTTTTTTTGGCATAATGCTCCAGAATTACAGCTTTCCGAGATAACACATCCTGGATAGCTTCATCTTTCATTTTTGGCATGCTACGCTTCAGGAAGGCGCTTACAAAGGCTTTAGCCTCTTCTGACCTCTGAGGCTGAAGACATTTTGACGAAGCACTTTACGAAATTAATAAAAGTGAAGCAGCCGCAGCTGCCTGCCGGCCTTACCGGTGACAAAGCCACTCAGTAATCCCACGAGAGCAGTACTAACATACCTCACGTGCTGAAGCCCCACCTGGCCGACAGACGGCCAAGCACAACACGCCCCGGGCTTTTTTTTTCCCCACTCACTCCCACGCCCACACCTCGGGGAGCCTCCAGACACAGGCCCGGAGCCTTCGGACACGACCCCGACGCTCCCCGGCGGCCCCCAGCGCCTCAGCCCCCGCCGGGTGCCCGGGGCCGGCGGTACCTGCAGGCACAGCTCCTCCGTCGCCTGGCGCGGTAGCCCGCCGTACAGCGCACCTGCACGGGGCACAGAGCGGGGCCGTCAGCCGTACGGCGCACCCACACGGGGCACGGCAGCGGGGACCGGCGGCCCCCAGGGGGCCCCGACCCCGCTCCCCCCGTCCCGCTCACCCTCCATGGCGGCGCCGGGCGCAGGCCACTGACACGCCCGCGCGCGCGCAGAGGCTGCAGCCGGGATCGGCGCCCGCCCGCCGCAGCTTTTATCCGCCAGGCGGCCTCCGGGGTGCGCATGTGCGGTGCTGCGCGCGCCCACCTCCTGAGGGGGTGTGAGGGGGAGGGGTGCAGGCGCGGGGTCCCGTGGCGTTGTGGCGGACCGGCGGCGGGAGGCCTGGCTGCTGCCGTGCTTCATTACCGGGGATAATTAAAAATAACAGCCCGCGCCCCCCGCCTCTCACAGAGCCGCAGAAAGCTGCACCGATGCATCGCTCGCTAGAGGAGCGATGCCAGGCCGTGAAAGACGTTCAAAAGACAACGCGCCTGCTGTGCCGTGTCACACAGCCGTCAGCAGCGCCCCCTCAGGCGCATGTTAAACCTATGAATTTAACATGGAAAGTTTAAAATTTTATTAAAGACAATATAACTTTGCTAATTAGTTTCACAAATTCTTATCACAAAGCAGTAATTGTGCCAGAACTATTTTCTCAGGACGGAGAGAAAATACGGGCAGATAGTGATAGGACAGGGGAGAATAACTTTACACTGAAAGGGGGGAGATGTAGATGGGATGTTATGTGCGAACAGACGTAACTGTCAATAGCGGGCAGTGTAGAAAGAGCATTTGGTAGGCGGGAGACCAGTCCTTTGTCTCTGGCATTGCCAGAAGTCTGCACTGCAAGGTCATACTGGACAAAAGGAAAGGAAAGGCATCTCAAAACTTTCTGAGCAAACAGAAGTTAAAAAAAAAAAACAACAATTATTAGAGTCTGCTTGCTAAAAAGCTTTTTATAGAGAGGTTTTACTACTTGGCATATCAAAAGAAATACCATATTGTTACCCCACTAAGGTAGCAGATCCCAGCCTTAACCTCAAATTTCAGCAGCTATCCTGCTAGAGGTGACAAAGACTTCCTAAGTCTGGGAAAGCCTTGCTATATATGCCATTGTTTCTGGAGTACACGGCTGCTGGTGTGGCTGGAACTGGGTTTCTGCAGAAGTAAGGGTCCCATAGAGCTCCATGTGCCTTGTAAATCACAAACCAGAGGGGGCAGTCATCTCTAAGAGCAAAATAAAATAATAATAATAAAAAGAAGACAAAAAAGAGAAGTAACATTGCTTATCACAGTGATGAGGTCCTGCAAAGGAGAAAGCTGTGGCCAGGGTAGATTGTTATATTAGCCATTTGGATTAAAGCAGATAGGAAACATTTAATGACATTAACTTCTGTTAGGCTTTTGAATAGCTACATTACTATTATTACAGCAAAGATCAAGGTGCAAAATGAACGTTATTTCTAACCAGAGTCAAACATACATATTCAAAAGACAAGGAAGATGCTACCTGCTGTGAGGTTTGCCTCTTCTGTCCCTGTTGCTGTCTCTCTACTCTTGGGATAAGACACGTCTTGCTCTTGAAACCAGTGCAGCTAATTCCTTTTCCTTGCCAGCCGAATCCCAGCTTGTGCTGCCCTCTGCTCAGACGTGTTGGTTCTCCAAATAAGTAAAGTGTTTATATTCCTGTCACGGGGTGGGTATTGGCTTAGCACATAATGAAGAACTGCTTGGTAAAGGAGACGTACAGAGCGAGTTACTGAGCCAGAGTATAGGAAATACGACAATTTGTTGAGTGCTGCTGTGGAGCACAAAGGCACTGAAGTGATACCTAACAGGGAATGAAATTGTAGATATGTGTGTATGTTTGTAAAGAAAAAAGGGCCAGCCTCTTCAGAGTATTAAGTATGAGCACCGATTGATGTGTATCAGAGACCTCCTGGCAGTTAAGGACATTGCCACAGCAAACAGATCTCTTGATTTTACAAAGCTGTGACTCCTTGAGTTGTCATTGCTATTAAGAAAAGATCAATTTTCATGAATGGAGTACCAGGATGAGCACTATGGGTCTTCAGGGCCGTATGAGTGCTCCTTCACTGGATTTATGCTGCAATTCCTGAGGCACTTAAGGGATTAATAGTCAAATCAGTGTTGGCGATGCTGGTGTTGTAAATCCAATGATCCAGGCTAAACTGGTGCCTGGGGAAGCCAGTCTCTTCCAGCAGCTCTACGTCTTCATTTCCCAATTTATCTTCAGATACAATGGCTGAGGGAGCGAGATCAGTGCATTAGTATGTGTTCCAGGAAAATATGTGGAAATAGTGGAAATATGCGAACAAAAGAGCAAACAAAATAATTATAATGCATGTTTCTGAATGTGCAGTATCACCTACTCCACCTGTCTGTGTGTCTTAGACCTTTGAATCTTTTTACTTCTTCAAGTAAATCAGCGTGAAAGCATGCTATAGGTTTATGGTGATATAAACCCCTAATGTATATTATTTATTCCAAGTTACAGGTGCCAATGCTGGCATTTCTTATTCCATTAAATCTGTGTTTGGCATTATTTATTGCTCTCTAAATATATATATATATATTTGTAAAAACCCAACACTGAACCGCTATACGTGTGTACAGTAGGGGGCTATATTGCTTTAGCTGTCGGTATTGTTGAATTACAGTGTGTGATGGGAAAAGAATGTATGCAGGCCAAGTCAGGTCACAGCAGTGTCCTGAGGGAATGTCAGAGTGAATGTGGGAGCAATAATAGAAATTGCTTTATAGTCACAGAAAGCTAGAACTTCGGGTGCAGAGTAGCCAAAGACTTTTACTTATGATGAAACTGAATTCCTTCAAAATCCTCCTTCCACAGATAAATCTACTATAATGTAAAAGAAGATATTTGTATGACATAAGAATAGAAGATCAGGGGTTTTTGTTTGTTTGTTTTTTTAAAGAGCTATCGTGAGCCGAAGCTGGAGATGAGCACAGGTGGACTGATGTGTGTAAAAAGTGACTGGGCTATAATCACTGTTACACTTTTGCTGATTGCAGGTGATACAAGAAATAGATACTGTAATTCTTTAAAAGACTGTCTCTGCAAGCATTTGAGCTCTCAAGATCAATATAGTTTATTCCTCTTGGCCAAATTGTATTAGCAGTTGGATTTGGTCCCCGGGGACAGCTGTACTAGCGAAAATAATTTCCATTTAAAATGCTCTGATCTGATTTCCTCCATCTGAATATCAGGCAGCTACCATAACTTCCCCACCGTGTGCTGAAGCAGTGTGCAGCCGGCTCACGTACCACGGCAGTCCCGCCACCGCCACCTGCTCCTCACCGTCCTTTCTCCGCTGCTTTTTCCTTGTCCTGCTGATGGCTCCTTTCAGCCTGGCCCGGATCAGGCCCATGCCAGCATTTCAGGCTGTGGAAAAGGCCGTGCCCGGGGAATGGGGGGTACGGGCACACTAAGAATTGCTGTTCGGACAGCTGGGTAAACAGAGTATTTGGTATCAGTAGCCTGGACTTTCATTTTGTGGCACTGTAGGTTTACTAGGGGGGAGTTTGTAATGTTTATGTGTGGAAGCCCAAACTCTTGCATTATAGATTTATTTGATGAATTTCAGACGGCTGGGTTTGGTTTAAGAGTGTAATCTTATGATATACCTTCTGGTCCCACAAATGTTCCTTTTCAATGTGTTTTTCAGTAAGTTTTCTGCTTTATCCTGATCCGATAAACTATTCACGCTGACTGAAGGGTCATTATTACCTTAAAATCCCAGCTCCTTGTCGTCTCAAATTGCAGATGTTACTTAAGCGTGAATAAGAAAGTCTGGCTTTGCTGTGCATGAAGAAATACAATCCAAATATATCTTAATGGGTCAGAAATCGGGGGGACATACAATAACCCCCAAATGGTTTCAAAGCTTTTAATGATTTAAAAAGCTGGGCTTTAAAACGCAGGCAAAGAAAGAAGCTAGCTCTTTTGGAGTCCCAGCTGCTGCCTGCCTCACTAGGGGGCAGCGCAGGACAAGGGTTGGGGAGCCTGCCTCGGCTGTCTGCGTTGCGGCATCTCTCTACGTGTTGCTGCGATCCAACTAACGGTTTAAAGTTTAAAAAAAAAAAAAAAAAAAAAAGTTAAATATTGTTTCATCTTTTGGAAGAAATTTACCAGTTTGCATCATCTTTTAGCACACAGGTTTCGAGTTCTCACATACCCCAACTTCTTTTACATTATAGTAGATTTATCTGTGGAAGGAGGATTTTGAAGGAATTCAATTTCACCATAAGTAAAGGAAGTGATTTTTTTTTTTTAAACACCGATGTATTTTTAACGTCAAAATAACTAGCTATATCCTTCTTAAAATATATATAAAAAAAAGAATGAGTGAAACTAGAATACCTGGGGATAACTACTGCAGAAGTATCATTGCCCAGCCTCACAGAATGCTAAAAAAATCACCACTTGCTCCCCAAAACAATAATGAAGAGTCAGTAAGCTGAGGTTTTGGCAACTGATATTTGGTTTCCCTGCGTGCTGAGATCACGTACGGTTCAAACACGTCAGTATGATGGACACCACTGTACACCTGAACAGCTTGTATTTACTAATTAATAGCAGCGTTCTGCACCCATGTCTTAATCTGTGACAGTCTGTCTTAGAGGCTTAGAGGCATTATTTTTGCTGTTTCTTGGGTTTCATCATTTAATATTTTAAAGCCTAGCGAACATTGGCCTACATTGAAATAGGGTTGTATGATGCAAAATGGGTATTAAATAAAAATGATAAACTGTAACATAGTAATAGTTGTTGGAGTTATAGCAGATTTAATTGTTTAATGTGGCATTTTGTTTGGTTTTGGTTACAGTATATTAAATTAACATAATTAAAAATTTAAAAGAATACAAACAAAAAGGTTTCAAGCAGCAAAAAAGTCTATTATGTTGGATGTTTCATCAAAGAAAAATTTAGACTTTTTTCCTAGGAAATGGTTGTCCAGTTCTGGAAGCCTGTTTGATATGGTTTGGTTGGGTCGACTTTGCAGTCCACCACTGGTATGTAAGTTTTGGCCATACCTGTGTAACTGCAGACCACGTCACTATCTGTAGAGTGCAAAAGAGACCCGCTAACCCTACGAGCACGGTGCGGCAGTGCCGTGGCTGCAGCGGGGTGCATCGCCCACCTGCCACAGGCAGTGCCTGGCCGTCCTTGGGGTTAAAGGACAGCTGGCAGTGAGCACCTCAATGCGGAGTTGTAGACCTGGTGTGACTCAGCCACAGTGCTCTGAAGTGAGGCGAGGCAGTTTTGGCTAGGACTAAGGAGACAGGCAGGAAGAGGCACTGTTTGTGCAAGGCTCGTGTTAAAGTAACATGTTTCACAGAAACATCATGGGAAGGCCCTGCTCCTGCCAGATTCTTTCCAATTAATACAATTAGTCTGTCAGGAGTGAGCCATTCTTTTTAATAACATGAGTCGGCTTGTGCTATCCTTGCCTAAGAGTTGCATTTCGAAGGCCACGCTGATGAAGCTGTCAAGTGCTGAGTCACTGCCTGGCTTTAGGTCCCCCCTGTTTGACTGTTTGACTGGTCCCCCCAGTCTGTCACACTGTGCCCGTTAACGCTGAGCCCTGCCCGTTTTACCTGTGTGTCTCCAGGGACTCAGGTAGTGAGGCCCAGAGAAAAGCAAGTGAAAAGTATTTGTTTGTTGAAACTGGGCTGAACAAGATTAACAGATTGACTGCCACTGCAGGCAAGAGCTTTATGAGAGGTGGTCAGGGTGGCAGCTGCTAGCATGGCCCTAATGATGGGGCTTTGGTCTTCCGATACGTAATCTGACTTCTTCCGAACTGCAGCTGTGGGATGGGGCAGTGAGGGGTTAATGCTGCTGTACTGCTTTGATAACTGAAGGAAAACCAGAAACCTCCATTTGTTTGAGTTCAGTGCTTTAGTAAGTACCTTTAAAAAAATACAACCTCATGCAACAGAAAATATTTTGTCCATCTCTTCAGCAGAAATCTGATAAACCATGGAGAAAGGCAGGTGTCCAAGGAGATAAAAGTAATAAATGTGGCTGCAGTTCAGGAGTGAACTAGCCTGTCAGGCTGTTAATTAAATGGCGTTCCCACTCAGAAATGCTAGAAGCTAATAGATATACATGGCAATGCCAATTCATTTGCCTCAGCAATTTATGTTAATTTTAGCATGAGCTTAACTTATACATTTTGCAGTGGGACAAAATGGCAGCAGGTGTGTGTGTGTGTGACTTTCATCCTGCTAGTGATTATTTCAGGAGGTAGAGACTATTAAGCACTTTATACTTCTTAAAAACAGAACAGCGGGTGAGAATGGGTGAGAGAACATTTTTAATTTAGGCAGATCCTCTAAACAGAATTAACTAATCAGACTTATAACTGAGCTGAGCCATATTTGCAGCCAGCTGCCAGGGGATCCTTTCCTTTGCCACAGATCAGTAGGTGCAGAGCCCTAGTTAACAAGTAGTTTGAGCTTGAGTCACGTCTACGTTAGTGTAGTTTTAAAAGGATTTCTAAGAGTTACATTAGCGTGAAATTAGGACTGCTGCAATGGCAAATCGCACCTACAGGAAAAATAGATGCTATTTGCGACTGCTCTAAGACCAAGGCTGCTTTGGTAGCTGCATAGAGGAGGTGCAGTAAAGGACTGCCTTGTGTGTAAAACTGCGCTTGTATTCAGTGACAGAATTTTGTGTGCTGTCTGGTCTTTTAATGGTAATGATTGAGTCTTTGTTCAGGCCCACGTCAGCTCGGGCAATTTGGCACTTACTGGTGACAGAGCTGCCCAGCTCCTTCTGGTATGTGGTGGTGGTTTTTGTTCCTTTTCTGGAAGAAAACCAATTCTGGGGCCAGCCAGCAATCAGCGCGGGGGAGATGTCCACCTGATGTGGAAGGCAGCAAGGGGACTGTGACCCCACTATGTGTGTGCATGTGATGTGTGCGCTTGTGTGCTACAGACCCTCGCTGAGACCATGTGTGACCCTTGTGTCCAGTTTCAACCAAATTTGTCACTGACATCAAACTCATGTAACATCCCTGCAGCTTCCGTGAGCACAGCCGCCTGCTTCAGCAGCTGGGTGCGCTACTCACATGGTGCTCTCTTTCCCCTGAGTCCTGAATTACCAGGGCTTGCTGTTGGGGTCTTGCTGCATGTGGCACAGCCACCACACAGGTCTTCTGCCACCGGCAGTGCAGAGAGGTTCTGCTGTGTGCATGGGGCTTGTAAAAATGAGGCTGCTATTTACACTTCCAAGTGTGGCAATAAGGGCATGACTAAAGGTGTTTCACCTCTGAAACGCACGCTGCAGCACAGCAGGCTTCTTTCTGAAAAAAAAAAAATCTGATCTGTAAAAGTATCAACATTGAGGCAACAGAAGGCAACACAGATACTCCTTTATTTTCTGCTGTCTTTGAGGAGGAATACTCCCTTGCCCTTCAGCATGACTATAGCCCATTTACCAACACTTCTTCCTGAATTTCAGACCTCTTTTGGAGCAGTCACAAGCAAGAAATGTTTCTTTTCAGAGCCTGAAGCAGTCAGTCCAAGGGTAAAGTTTATTTAACAAAAAGAATAGTTCCAGTTGAATTCACATTGTGAAATTATGGGTCCATTTAAAGCAAAATAAAAATAGTGGCAGGTTAGGGTCAGGAAGGAGGATAATGACATCTGCTGCAAAGTGCATCCAACAACAGTCTTCAAAATTTTAAGTTTCTGTAGGACGCTTTTCTTTTCTTTGTATAATTACGGAAAAGAATAGAACTAAAATAAATGTACCAGACGCTGAAAGCAAGCTTCAGGCTTGCTCAGGCATATGAATTCCAAGCGGAGATGTTATAAATGATGTCTCAAATGATGACTGATTTCAGAGCTGTAGGCTCTTTCCTTCGTGTCATGGACGAGAATGGAGGTTCATGACCTGCCTGCCCACGCGTGCCCTCCCAGGACACGTCCTTCCTGCAGGGCTGGCCAGGGCAGGACCCCCAGGAGGGGGCGATTCCCGTGAGGGCTGGCCCTGGCTGCACCTTCCTTGCTTTGCAGCCATTGTCCTGATCCCACAGAAGTCACCTCAATCCCTTTTGTTCCAGAGTGCAACTTGTCACAGAGCATTTTTATTTTAATGGGAAAGAGGGCTGCTGCTAGCTTTCATAGTAATACGTATGCTCATAATATAGTTTGCCCTTGCCACTGTTGCTGAAGAGATTGGCTTCTGCTTTGTTTTGCAGGCGCTGCGGTAGTATCCTTCTGCCCCTGCTCTGAGGGAACCCCATTGGTATTACAGCAGTGAAGAAGGTGAGCAAGAAACAAACCTGGGAATATTTTGCAAGCTCTACCAGTATTACCCCTGTGTGTTTGCCTGTAAGGGCTGTAAGAGACATGAAGCAGTCAGGAGAGCCTGTACTATTACGGGAGGGGTTCCCGTGGCAGGCAGATCATCATCATTAAGCCATCCCTATGGCCTGGGGAGCTACCTACAGCCTTTTGAGATTACTGAAGACACTTGCAGGGGGTTTAAGAGCCTTCGGAGCATGCCTTACTATATCTCTGTCTTGACACTACTGAATCCTGGTGAGCTCTTTCTTAACCTTGGCAGAGAGTTATGAAACCTCCTCTATGAAAGAGAGATCATGTTTATACCCGTCCTTTTCCTATAAGTTAACAACAAAAGATGCAAATAATGGTTTTGCACATTGTCTGTCATGTAAAAATACCAAGCTCCACAGCTGGTCTCCATTTGCTGGCCACAGACATGTAGGGTCAGGTTCTGAGGGTAGAAGAGACAGGGATGCTCAAGTTGCAAGTGAGAATACAGTAACTGAAAATTACAGCTCAAATTCTGCTCCAGTTTGGTAAGACCAAGATATTTTTCTACCTTGAACTGGGGCAACCAACCAACCAACTGGTTTAAGCCCTTTTTTTTTTCCCTGAGCTTTGGAGGAAGTGTTTATGCCAGCTGTGAGCACACCTTCAGACACAGAACAGCACTTGCTGCAGCTTCATTTCAAGGTCTGCTGTCAAGGGCTGAGAGTTTAAAACTAGCTGAGCCTCCCACGCTGCAACATGATTTACTAAACCGCTAAGATATTGGGTCAGCTTTGTAAATCATTTTAATTATTTCACTAAACAGGTTGTGGAGATGGATCAATAGAAAATATGACATTTAGGCTCACAATGCTGCGCATTCATTATGGAAGAGAAATTATATTAACTGATTTAGGAGCTAATAATAACTGAAAATAACAATTTAATGGAAGCCTTCCAATCCTGCACTTTGAAGCAGGATACCGCTGTACACAGTCTACCCATTTTAATCTCAGTCAAGTATACATAGCGATTTTTTTGACTCTCAGAAATGTCAGTCAAGTGCAAGTAACTCACAGAATTTCAGCATCCCATATATTACATTATATTAAAACAAAATCAAAGGAACTGTCACCAACCATTTTACATACAGGCAGGGTCACATAAACCAGGCACATGAAAAATGAGAAAATGCATTGCAATATAATAAAGTGGAGATCTTGCACACTGGGGCTATTTTCCACTTGCAATTAGTATTTCCACAACCATGGTTGTACTGCTGGGCTTAAAAGGTGTTTACTTCTTTCTAAGGTGTTGAGTTTTGGTCTCAAACATCTGAGTACTAAATATATGGTATGTGTCTATATATATATATACACACAGAGAGAGAAACTAATCTCTCCTGTGCAGTAAATGCCAGGTGCTACCATTCAGTAGTAAGTGCCAGCATTGTCCTATTACAATTATTTCACAGTGGCGAAACTAAATTTGGTTCACTGTATCCTGTTTTTTCCTCAATACATATACAACAGTCACCTGTGCTGTTAAAATATTTTCTTTTGAAATAAGCTGCACGTTGTGACTATTTAATGCCTAATAGCCATTGACTAACTATACTGAACCAAGCAGGCATGACTGGGGACAGAATTTAAGTTGCGATCAGGTAGTGCACCTATGTCACCTGCTCTGTAGAAAGCCTGCAGCCTGCTGATACCCAGTTGTCACAGCAGCATTGCACTCTGTGTTTTGCAGGGAGAGTTAAGCTTTTCTTTAAGCCCTCTGGCTAGATAGCATTTGAATTATGCACGTCATCGCACCCCAATTAGGTAGAGATGCATTGCGAAAGTCATTATCAGTTAGTTTATTTGGGAAAACACCTTATTTTGCTATTTGGTTCAGCATATGAAGAAAAAAAAACGCACCCTTTTTGACTGAGAAGAGCTTGTTCTAGAGCAGAGTGAAACTTTGAGCCATGGGTAAATCATGCTGCTCCTGCTTATTCAGCTGTCCCCTTGAGCTCCAGCCAGCTGTTTTGGGAACACAGGCTGCTCGAATCAAAACAAATGGCTTCAGCATGACCACAGAACTGACTTGAGCACATTCCCTGCGCGGGCTGTACAGCACGGCTGTCTCCTACTTCAGAGAACCCACAGCAGGTGAATTTTAGTGTCCCCAGGTAAACAGTCCCTGGCGCTTCCCACATCACCTCCACTGCCTCCCTATTTTGTAATTGTGTTCCTGGCTGTAAACAACAGATCAGGTGGATATTTTTCTCGGGCTCTGTAAATGCTAGCAGCAACAGATGAGCACTAAATCAAGGGACACATGCTATGTCAAACGTGTGGCATTTTCATGGCACCAAGCGTGAGCAGTGCTTTCTCTGGTGCTGCTCTGTTCCAAGAAACTGGAGCGGCAAGGTCTGAATTACCCCGGGTAATGAGCCTAAGCTTAACTGACTTTTCTATGCACGGTTATGACCACACTGAAAAATACTTTCTGAACCCAGCAGAGCTCCACGTATTTCCTTTTGAGATGGTTTGTCTTGGTGAAATACTATAGTCTAGAGTAAGAGCTAGCTGATTTCAAAATAATTAACTCTTAGATTAATAAAGAGATTTCATGTTCTTGAAAAAAAACCTGAAAAAAGTTTTAAGACTTTTGACACCATAGCAAGCTGGATTTAGTTTCATTTACTCGGTCTTGCTATTAAATCATGCTACAGTTCAGATCTTGACAGGTACCTAGTGTGTGTTTCTTAACTACTATTTGCTTTCGTTTGGAGCTCCCACAGTTCTGGATGCAGAGGTGAGTCTTTGTTCTTCATCTCTCTACATGCTGAAAAATCTGCAAGGTGGCCAAATCAGCAAAACCACAACTGATCGATGCACCAGTATGTACTTAATTTTGTTTTTGTTGTCTTGTTGAACCCTGCTTACTTCCCTGGAGACCAAAATGCCAGTATTATTAATTATTAAAAGAGGTCATATAAAAGATTTCACTATATAAGGAGTTTGGCTGCTGACTTTAGGGGGAACTGAAGCTAGCTCTTCTACAAAGTCATTAGCTCAACCAGCAACTTACCATAAACCGAGGTTCATTTTAACCAGGATTGCAATTAGCACCTTGCTGTGTATTTAACTAACTTGAGACTTTCATACCACTACACTATAAAAGTTGAAATTATATCCAAGCACTCAATAAATGGATTACACTATTATCATTATTTGTAGCACTGAATGTATTTTTACTGTCTTGCACTGAATTAGCATAAATGAATAACAAATGTGAGTGTATTTGGTAAAGATCATAAAGGAACTGATGTTTCCTTAATCAAATTGTACATTTTCATGGTCTCATTTGACTGTGTTGCCTTTAGATTCTCTTGCACACTTTTTCGAGTTTTCCTCAGGGTAGCAGGCATCACTGACAGGCATAGTTTGGTCTAGACCATCACTTAGTGTTATTCCTTCCCAACTCAGATTTAAGTGTGCACCCCATGTCCTTGTCCAAAGATTTATTAACACTCCCAAGCAAGCACAGCTCCGAGGCTCACACGCTGCTCAGCCTAGCAGCAGCAAGGCACACTGAGTAGGTGCTTTCAGCTTTCCAGAGCTCAGAGCAATGTATGTTTGTGTGTGATAAAATAAAAACGTGGGTTGTTTCAACAACATCCCAATTCCTGCTGGAGACACAGGATTGCTTAGCTTAAATAGGGAAAGCAGGCTTTAAAGTCCTGAGGCCGCTGAGGGTTCTTTCAGGAACCAAGGTGGCTTTTCCTTGTGCTCCTGCTGTCCTTGCTGGCTTGAAGCTGGCAGGGAGGTGGTGGCTGTCCTGCCAAAAGATAGCACAGGAGGCTGAACCACGCACCTTGGTGAGAGGTTTCCTGAGCTGCACCAGCCACAGCTGTGGGAGCCTGGCATGCAGCCCCTTCTGTCCTGCTTTAGTGCAAGGGGATCCCAGTAAGCTGAGAAGAAAAACAGTTACCATCACACTGGTGATGCGCTGGAGATCCCAGAGGATTAATTCTCCAAGCTAATTTTTAGTGCTCTCTCCAGCTCCTCAGAGCACCGGCTATCCCCCTGCCCGAGGCTGCCCCATGTCATAGGAGGGCATGTGTCCCAAGACATAACTGAGGTATCGCGCCCTTTGCTAACAGTTGGCCAAGTGCTCATCTCTAGGTCACAGCAACCAACCAAGTTGTTCCTGGAAGCGGAGAATGAGGCAAACCAAGGGCAATGGGGGATGTCAGTGACCCAGCACGGAGCTTCCTCATATGCACCCTCACAGTGCCGAAAATCTCCCTGTGGGGCCAGTGACACATTTTGAGATCTGCAAAGACAGCTGATTACTGACACGCTAACAGGTATCAGTCACAAAGATCAATGCTGACAACTCTGGAAACACTGATTTGCAACTGTCCAGGGTAATTAAATGAATTACAACATATACATTAAAAAGAGGCTCTGACATGGAAATTTAGAGCTAAATTTTGTTTAAAAAGAAAGAGCCCATTTTATGGGGTCAATCCCCCCCCCCCCCCCCAGTGTAACACTCCCAAAGACATTTATCTGTTGCTTCCTATTCCAAGGGTATTAACACAAAGATGAATTAAAGTTTTGGACAGATTTGGTCATGGAACAAAACAAACAATAGCTTAACACCCCCTTTCCCATCTTCCCCAGGGTAAAAATGAAAAATGTCCTGTTAGAGAAAGCTTCATTCTCTACAGAACTTTAAGCATTTTTGAGTTATTTATTGAGACCTTGTTCATTTCATTTGTATTAAGCTGAAGATGATTTTCCATATGTGATTTTAGAAACATTTTTAACAGTAAGACAAATCTATAGCCAGCAAATAGGGAAATCCATTAAGTAACTACAGCACAGTCCTCTTTGATTTGACTGCTAATATAACTGTGATTTGCTTAGAACATCCATAATTACTGTAATTGTAAGGCTGGCAGTCACCAGAGGTAAAACAGGAGATTTCAAGCCCTTAATTAACATTAGCATGGATCCTTCAAACAGTTTTTCAGTACTGTTTTGCATTATCAGTGATTCAGAACAGAACCAGATATCTTTCCTGGCTGGTTCTATTTACAGTCAAATCCATCTTTTACTTAAGAAGATATTCCTGGGTTTCAGAAATACGATCTGAAAAACAAAACCAGAAAGAGTGATTTCCTTTTCTTCTATCCCCTCAAACCACACGGCCATGCCTGGAGAACGGGCTCTGGCAGCAGGACAGGGCAGCACAGGAGTCCTTCACTGCTGCCCCCTTGCCAAGGCTGGGTTTCCCCCGCCATTAGTCTCGTTCCCGTTGTTTTAGGATGAGGTACTTTTCCAATGGAGTAACTGCACCTGCTTCTGTGTGGATGAAACCCACCCCTCCCATGCATGCAGCCCCAGGCTCTGCCTCAGGGCATCTTACTGGGGGACAAAAACACCACGCAATTTCCCAAAATTGTGGAAAAAAGACAAAATCCCATGTCCTTTCCTCCCAGTAAATGAATGTTCTACACTCTTAATCAGCAGTGATTTGCATGTATTGGCGTTTTAGTGCTCTCCCAGGACTTGTAGCACTGTTTAGTCCTCAGCTGGTGGCAGAGGGCCCCCAGGGTGATGCAGGCGGTGTCCCAGCCCACCAGCAGCTCGCCAGGCAGCAAGGGCTGAGCACCCTGGCAGGGCTGCGAGAGCCTCTCCCCCTCACAGGAGGGAGACTGGCATCAGAAGCAGGCAGCACACTCACTCACTGCAAATTAATATTCTCACAACAAAGTCCCCTCCAGTCAGTCCTTTGCTAAAAAGCATTAATTAAGACTTTAACATTTTTGATCCCATCAATTTTCTGTTTTTTTTTTTTTTTTTTATTAAATAGATGTATTGGGGGAGTTTGACTAATAACCGCCTGAAGTTTGGGGATAATGAATAAATGAACTTCGTCAGCCTCTGGCTAAGCATGAAATTACTGTGTAGTAACAAATGCAACAGAGGCAGCTCATACATTAACCAACCTAGTTTTGACACACAAGTTTAGAAGCACATTATTTATCTACTTACTATTTCTGAGTGAGATGAGGCTCCAAAATATTTTATACAGGAAATGAAAAATGACAATTCGGACAGTCTTCTTCATTGTCCATCAAAACATGCACCCGCTCACATCACCCATCTGCTCTCCAGTGGGTCTCTGGCCTTCTTGCCACCCACAGCTTATTTTCAGGACTGCATGCTTTACATATTTTCCTTGGGTCTTCTGCCAGGAAAGGCACATACAAGGAACTAGGTAGGTAATTTTGCTTTTTACTTGGCTAGGCCTTGGTATTTTGAAGGTCACCTGTGTGGTAATAAAAGCTACTTTTGTTCCATGTATTTTTACATGTGCATGGCTCTGGCATCAGATCTGTTACACTGTTGTAAATCCATTCATTTCTGTTGAAATCCATTAACTTGCAGCAAATTTATAGCGGTATAACTGTGAGCAAACTATGGCTGATGGCACAGGCTGGAAATATTACAAGGAAAAGTGCAAAGTTCTATTGATTTTCTCTCAGGAAAAATGTGTGTTTCCTTATGATTGTATTACGGATGACTCAGCTCTGGCCCCTAATAGCCATCACTCATGCTTCCCAGCTCAGCCAGCTCCTGGCATTGCAGGAGGAGCCACTGACTGTGCTGTCCCCGAGTGTAAGGGGCAGGGGCTGTCTTCCCCATGCCCAGGGATGCACCCAGCCTACTGCTGGCTCTGGAGGAGTTTTTGCCTGGCTCTGCGTGGGACTGCAGGAGACACACCACCTTTCCAGGGCTCTGCAGTCCAAGCACTTACTCCTAATCAATTCTGACAGCAGACACCACTAGGAATGCTGAGATTTATGAAAGAGCAAGAATTGCCACTAGCCTCTGTCCATTAAGGGTACAGCAAAAACTCACTTTGCCCTTTGTAAATATAATCAGCAGAAGTGAGGCAGTTGCCCTTTTCAGAAGAAAGAGCACTCTCTAAGGACAGATGTTTTAGCAAAAGTCCTTAACGCACTCACAAGCAGTAAGGCAACAAATTCTTTTAATTTTTTTTTCCATCAGAATATTTCTCATTCCTTTGAGTGCTTTTCGCAGACCAAATACTGCACCAAAAGCTGCAGCCTCCTTTTTTAGCCAGTTATTTCCCCTGCACTACACAAATACTGGGCCAAACATAGGCTGGGTGTTGTGCAATAAAGCTGGCCCAAATGTGGAAACCAAACCCCAAAAATCTGGAGGACCCATTCTGTGTGGTTTTGAAGGTAAAAATAAAGTGAAGGTAGAGGTTAGCTTTGCAATCTGCTCCATTGTTGAAGTTATCCTGTGTGCTGGGAAGGAGTTATCCCTGCATGTGTGCAGTTCTTCACTGGAAGGAAAAGCAACCTCTTGCTCTCATTAGGAGAGATCTTTCATCAGATGCTCAGGTTATTGTTTAGTAGTTCTGACATTTTATAGTGAATTAGAATAGAGAAATTTTTATTCCTACAGTAGCACACAAATGTGATCTCAAAAATCAAAAGGAAAAATTAGCCTTAGTTGCAGATTTAGTACTTTTTCACCTTTAATGTGATTAAAATCAAAAAGACCTTGATAACTCTACTCCTTTTGCACACAAAACTTCCAGGTGCTGCCATGTACCTATGCAGGTACAGCAGTCTACAATATGAGGGGAAGGACAAACGCAAGATGATGTATTTCCTCCCGTATTTTCTGCAAACCATGCAGTATGCAATTCAAGACATAATGTACTCTGTAAGTGATGAAACGAAAGTACCAGAGCAAAGCAGATGATTTATTTACTAACGGACCATGCTGAGGTACAGTTGAAGCTGAATAAAAACATCACTATTCCTAGACAGGCTCTGCTGCTTCAAGCTTCAGCTATTTATTCAGATAAATTTAGACATATTTGTTTCTTCCTCTTGTGGAAAACATGTGTTTGGGCTCTCTCCCTTGGAAGAAAAACAAGTCACTGCAAAATACTTACTGCCCTTGAGAAAAAACAGCAGTGGTGATGAGCCCACCAGGACGCACAGTTCAAACCCAGGCAGGTTTCCCTTCGCTTACCAGTGATTACTCAAAAGATAAGCTCTCCTGTGCCATTACGGGCTCCACACATACCTCTGCATTCAGCAGTCGTCCTTAAACAAGTTTCCAGCCATAAATTAAATGCCAGTATGAATTTAGGCAGGGACAGACACACAGATCTTTTTTTCTACCTGTCTTTTCCTTTCACATTACAAAAGACTCACCTCCCCCTGTACTTACAAAAACAAGGGCAGTACTCCTCCGGGTCTCACACTGATGCACTTCCAGGCTTGCAAAAGCCATCTCCCCCAGGTCCTTCTGAAGAGCAATTCTACTTTTTGTGAGATGATTATGGATTATTTCCCAATCCGAATGATACAACAGGCATTAACAGGATGAACATTATTATAAAAAATTTTTTATCACCTTTGGATCCCCACGGTGAGTTTGCCCCAGTGCAAGAAGGCTTCTTATTATGTCAGTGCAGTAATGTATACGGAATACAGATGTGCTCTGCTCTCACACCTAGGGAGATGTAGGCAGCACAAATCCCTTGCTGTGACTGCCAGTACTAGAAAAAGCCAATTCTGACCATCTGAGAAATTGAAAATCCCTTCCTACCCTCCTTCTAGAAGAGGACTCAGGTACGAGGTCAGGCAAGCTGCATGTCCTGCTTTTGCTCCATAGCTTCTGCAGACAGAGTCCTGCTAGCGCTGTAGCTGTACCACTTCCACAATTAAGGTCCTTTCTAAAATGCTACATAAATGACAGGATAAGAATCACAGTCAGACAGAGGAAATTTCAAAGTGCTTCACTAAATTCAGGTAAAGAAAGTTGTGTTTCTTTGCCAAGTCATCCTGTTATCTCATTAAAAAAAAAATCAAAAAACAACAAGCATTTTTGAAGAGAAACAGTAACAGAACCTCTGTAGAAAAGCCCTTTGCTTTATTAGAGGAAAGGTCACTTGCTAAAAAAACAAGTGACAATTATGTAACTTTAAAAATCTGAATATATTTTAAATACTGGAACCAAGTCTGAATAATGTAAAGTTCTAGGATAATGCATATCTTTTCAAAGAGGCTTGGAGAACAGCTTACCTTGGAAGCTTCACGCTGTTACACTGACCAGCTCCTGCATTAACTGCCCAGAGATAACCGGTACCAGCATAGGAACATGTAGCTCTGTGTAACTCTGTGACCAGCTGTCAGCACATTCCGGTAAGGAGTTTGGTAATACATGGATATGTGTATTACATAACTGATTTCAATTTTATTTTGTCTGTGATACATCATTTTTTCAACTTTCTGTCCTGTGATGAGTTAGAGAATCCTTGGAGAGCTTCAGGACACAGGAAAGTCACACACATCTGTAAAAACTTTATTTCAAAATCTTTTTATTCAACTGTTATTCAGCAATATACAATACAGTTTATAAACAAATGTCTTACCTTGTTTCCAATCTTCATTTAAAAATAAATATTATTGACAGTGAATATTAATTATGGTAAGATGTACCTTTTTAATTAAAATGTCTCCAAAAGAAATAATTTAATTAAAAAAAAGGGAAATCCAAAAAAAGCTAAACACAATCTACTAAAAATATTTCCTTTCTTAGGAAGGGTTTTGACCCAACATCTTTACATATTGTCATAAAGATAACTGCTCAACAGTTCGTGCAAAATGAAGAGTCAGAGGAAAGGTTCAGAAAAGAAAAAATATTACATTAAAATAGAGAAATCATAGGTGCCATGCACAGAGCAGGGCTTTACACCATAGAGTCTGGAAACTAGATGCAGTATTTTATGTGGTTTACTTTCTGTGACATCCCCAAAAATACGTTTTTCCCCCCATGTAGAATTTATCATGCTTCTTTCAGTCTCTTTCTGTCCATCCTTAAAACTGTAGGTATTGTTTTGCCAGGGATTTGTCCTGTTTTTAAATAGGTTCCTTTTTGTTTGTCTGACGAGTAGTGGAGGAAGTAGTCCATCAGTGGTTTACTAACAAATGTACAAGCTTATGCAGTATTAACAGGAACACATATAGGAGTGGGTCTGTAGCATAAATAGGTTCTGTACCTAGAAGAGAAAGAAAAGGGAGAGGAGGAATTTTTTTTTTTTTAAATCTGTTCCAATATAGAAGATTAAATGCAGAAGAGAAATACAGGAAGATTTATTTTTATCACATCAGAGCCAGGCGTCAGAAGCTTAATTTTAGTAGTAAAACAGCATCCTCAAGCTATCCAACTCAGATAGCCTTCTCTTCTCCCTCCCAAGTCTAACTCCACTTAGGTCATCTGATTATGGATCACTAATGGTATGCCTAAACTTGGCTGCAGCGAAGTTACCAGCAATTGAGATTTCTATAAATACAACTTAATCTGGTATATAGTTTCTTGAGAAATGACAGGTATCAACCACCCATCTTTTAAAGGGAACTGACAAATGCCATGGCTGTACTCCTTGATTAACAGGACATGAACCCATTTCATTTGGAATGGGAACAGCAAGACCTTGACATCATCTTTACCTTTTATAGGAAAGAGTAGGATTTTAAATTAAAAATGCGCATAGGAGCTATAGAAAAACGGAGGTCGTACGTGAAACATCTGTTATAG
Organism: Cygnus atratus; assembly: GCF_013377495.2. Taxonomy (NCBI): domain Eukaryota; kingdom Metazoa; phylum Chordata; class Aves; order Anseriformes; family Anatidae; genus Cygnus; species Cygnus atratus. Next base: position 20,125,286 of record NC_066373.1, on the reverse strand, counting down.
TCATTTCACACGAACGGCAAGATTGCTCCCGCTGCTATGAGGCAAGCTCGAGCGGCACGGGAGCAGCCGCAGGGGAGATGCGGCCGCTATCGCAGGGAAGCAGGTGCCAGCGGCTGTGCAGGGGGGGCACAGCTCCCCCGGCAGGGGCAGCCCCTGATGCCTTTGCTCCGGCCAAGAAATGGCATCAGGGTCCGTACTGCAGCCAACCAGGCTGTCCCTGACCCACAGCTGCTTGAACTAAGGTACTTGCTCATTTTTTTTTATTTTAAATTATTATTGTTACCTGTGCCAGAAAGAGCGGCATTTACTGTGTGCCCTGGTCCACTCCCTCTCCCCGGTGCAGGGGACTGAGCCATGGGGCCGAGGTGCACAGCTCTGAGGCACTGCGAGGCACCAGGGCTGCCTGATCTCTGACACAGGTCCCCTGAGGGGCAAGAACAGCCTCTTCCCATGGAGAAGTTCTGCCATCCTGGAATGGCAGTGCAGCAGGACAAGAGATCACTGCCTTTCACTCCCAAACCCTGCTGAGCCCACACAAAAGAGCCCGGGCTGGCCCACAGCAGCAGCCATTTGGGCCCCAAGTGCCAACCAGCAACACCTTTCCAAACCCGCAACGGGGACTAGCACATTCGTCATCACTAACACGACAACAGGCAGGCTGCACACCCGTGCCTGATGTGGCCTCGGGACATTTCCACCAGTGAGTGTGGAAGCAGGAGCCCAACCAGAGCCTCGGCTGCAGCTGGCACACACAGAGGCAGCTGGGGAGAGCTCCACCAGTGCTGCCGGCAGCAGAAGTGATCGACACCCCAATGTACTGACAACTACCCAGAACAGTGACTGTCAGAACCACTTCTCAAGTGTTAAAGTAAAAAAAATAAAATAAAAAAAAAAATGTTCAGTATCCTTGAAAAAGGAATGAGGCCACTTCTATTCAGGAAATTCACTTCAGGCACCCTAATGCAAATACTTTTGTCTTGGTCTCCAGGAGATGTGAGTCTCTCAGCTGTGCCATGATCAAAGGAAATACCTCAAAAAGTTCCTGAGTACACCATTGCTCTCGGGCTCACTGTTCAGGCTGCCTCATAATCTATATATGCCTCACCTGCAAAGCTAGAGTATTATTATCCAATATCAAAAAACAGTTCATGGTAATGTGGTGCACAACCGAGGAACTCAAGAAATGTCCCCATAGTGCGCTATCTCATAGATGCCTAGACTATGTGGAGATTATTTAGTTATTAAGCTTTTAATTAAATCCTTGCATGCAGACACACATGGCAAAGGGCTGCCCACTTAGCAACAGCACGTTATTAAGATGAACACAGGATTTTTCTTTTTAAAGCTGAAAACAATAAACAAACACAATCAAATTCAGGTCGTTAAAGCAGCAATAGGTTATTTTTTTTTTCCAAAAGACAAAGAGCAGCATGCCAGAAACAGTACAACAGCTACAAAAACTCACGGTGCTGGGCAGCACAAGGGACAGACTGTCACCAGCCCCAAAACTTTCTTGCTGCTCAGAGGCAGCAATGCAGGGGCTCACAAACTCAGATTTGCCTTCATCACCCCAGGATCCAGCCCCAAGACCCACGGAGCTGAGAGCAAAGAAGCTGCACCCCTAGAGACCCGCAGGCAGGGTAAGCGGGTCCCTTGCTGCACTGAGAGTGAAGGCAGAGGATCCTCGCAGTGAGTACTCTGACCACTGCTGCAGTGACAGGCTTTCACGAACGGGTGTGAGCCTTCCCAACATTTCTCACATCTCTCCTTTCTGTAAACAAAATGTCTGTTGAAGAGCAGAAGCTGAGAAATGAGTAACAAACCTCTTTGGAAATCTCTGGGCTCTTCAGAAATGAAAGGGAAACACATCAGAGTCTTCGCAGTATTGTGTTTTTTAAATACCTCTTCATGTATGCAACACTGAAATGCTCCATCTCAGGCTTCCGACCTGCCACAGGCTGCATGCAGCTCAAGGACTTTGGCAGGCAGGACATCTGTCTCAGGAACACATGGAGAGCGGAGCACCCAGCTGACGTGTGGTGGTGCCCACCTGACCCTTGCACACCGCAGCTCCATGCAATTAATTCCCTTTGCTTCAGGCTGTCACCCTATTGCCAGCACAGAACACCAGACCCAACAAACTGGCCGTGTACTATCACATCCCCAAGGCAAAGAACTGTCCTGATGCCACTGGCTGCAGCCTGGTGTTTTGCGTGGCGCGTGGGCCTGTCAGCACGGTCTTCTGAGAGGGCTCTAAGCTCTCAGGATTGAGCAAGAACCAAGGACACTCAGCCTCACTGGCCATATCCACTAGCACAAGCACAGTTCAGATCATTGCTCCCCTGGTGCACGTGGATATGGCTCCAAACACCATGCACTTGTTTATAGGTACATGCATGAGGCTACCATGTAGTCTCATTCTTTTTCCTCAAAAATACACAGTTGATTCACAAATATATTATATTCTACAGTTTTAGCAAGGATAAAACCCTAAAATTTACCTACACCACAGAGAGAAAATAGTTTGCTGACTGGAAAGGCTGAAGTACCCCCATCTTCTGTCTTTAAGGCTGACATGCTACGTGATATCTGAAGACAGACTGCTTATTCACAAATTGCAGTCACTGACACAACAGACCCATACTTGCAGTCAACACATCCTCATTTCCAAGCTGTCAGATGGCTCTTCTCGCTTCTGGGACGTGGCACAGCTGCGAGAACGCGCCCAGGTTGGTTCCCATGTGCCACCCTGCTGTGCCCAGGGATCGCAAGAAGCCAACACTCCTGGCAGCTGCACACAACTCGCAGGTGCTGAATTTCTGCCCCTTCCACACCTGCCCACCACTGCAGTGAAGATCTGGCCTTGGCTATTTGTTATGCCCAAACCTAAATGTCACAAGGACCTATTTTTCCATGCCAAAGCTCAACTTGTTCTTTCAACCACAAATCTGGTTGGAGGAAATGTTGCACTTCTGTAAGGGGGGAATTCCCCTGGAAACACTGTAAGGAACTGGACCTGGAGCGATGGACTCTTGCAGCTCGAGTGCTCTTACAACCATCATGCTGAAGGGCTGCAAGGACACCAGGTTAGGATTGCCTGTATTTTGGATGGAAAGCAGTATTAGTCACAACACTCTGTGTCTGCTGCCCAAAATCATTCCAGCTCTAACTTGATGTACCAGTTTAGTTTAGATCTCGATGCAGGACTGTGAATTAATACCATCTATTTTTTTTTAAATTTTCTCTTTGCAAAAATTGCTGTTATTTTTAACTTACATTTTCCACCTTCTGAATGTGGCAGCAGAATTCAGTTCAAAGTCTGTTAAAGTCTCTTAGTAGTCAAATAGAAATAAAATGTATTTTTTAAAATTATTTTAAAGCAGTTATTCTTACTGAACACCAAATACAAGTTTCTTCTTTTTTTCCCCATACCAATTTGGTGTTATTCTGCTCTAATACATTCAGGCAGTAGAAGCAGATACACACAACAGTACAATTCTCTTCCCTCTCAACAAAACCAGAGGGTAAACAATTTCCATTAATTTTTCCCTGCTTAGTTAACCTGAACCATTTTCATTATAGCTAGTACTGTTTATAAACACGCTGGACTTAAGTTACCTCACTTCTGCTTTTACTGCAATAGTTTAAAACTTGTCATTGCTACATTTGCAGATGAAAATAAACAGAATGTGGTCTTGATCACCAGGGTCTGGACATGAAATCTGACCCAGACTTGAGAACAGAGCACTCCTATCCAGAGACTTTAAATCAGGAATACACAGTTACTTAAAAAGTACAAGTACTTAAAAGAAATTATTTCATTTATGTTCTGAATATTCATTTGATGTTTTGTTTCTGTAAGCTTATTCACCACTACACAGATTTATATTTTTGCTGTTAAATTGTTTATATGCACATGGCTTAAAGGGAAAGTCTAGCACTAAGCAGAACAATAACAAATTGTTCTGTTCATGTATGGTGAATTGCTCTTTGGCATCACTCATCCTTCTTCTGGATTTACAACATAATAATGTTTTACTGTAGTTTTCTATTTAATAATTTGTTTTGTGCAAGCATTCATCAAAGTTGGACTTAAAGCAGTTCATCCAATTGAAAACAATCATTAATTAACCAACTGACTTGTGACACATGTTAAAAATGGGATGATTATTCTACAAGCTATATTTAACCAATGGCCAGAACACAGTTTCCAGCCGTTTCCTATTCTTCTTCCTAGAAAGAATACGAACAGTCGCCTGGTGTTCCTCTCTGCGATGGTAGCAAGATGCAGGGGCAGTTGTAGTAAGAAGCTGAAAGATACCAACAGTTTATTTTCCTTGAACAATGATATAATGCCTAAAATTTGACTGTGTCTTTCAGATGGAACTGAGACCCCAGCCGGTAGTATCACTAACCTGTTTCTGTGTACTGGCTTTCATGCAGTGACACTGTGAGCCTCAGCCTGTCTCCTTACAGACCAATGTTCAATTAAAACTCTGAAACCTGGCATTTCATTAAGAGGTCAGTGACCAAACTGACCATACACATTGATTTATTCTTTCAGTCCAGAAACTTTAGACTGTGCTCAAGAGATATTCTTGGAGAAACTACTCCTACTATTGTATCTCTGGAAAAAATAAGGTTTTATATGGGTTGTTGGTCACAGATCATTACAGGCAAATAACCTCTTATATAAAAGAAATTCTCTCACTGACATAAATTTGGAGCACTTCACCAAACTTCAGATCTAAGAGCTTCTTGGAAGTTTTTAATTAAAAAGACACCATTACTAAAGTCACTATACACTTACTGAACTGAAGAGATAATAGCTATAGCACATCAGAATTACTCCACAGTTTGAAACTGCATCTTACAAGCTGCATATGGCCTTCCGCTCTGAGATACCTGCAGCACGACTCACACTACAGTTTTGCTATCGTGGTTTTTAACGCACACTGCGGAATTGGAGCCTTTGCCTTCCTATTGCTCACCAAGGGCTGCTTCTCCAATGCAAGCAGAAGTGCATCCAGAGCCCGTGCTAACTTCAGCGCACGCTCCCAGACAAACTCTAGGCACCTCCTGATGTTGCTAATTCTGGCAATGGTGACCTCCTGCGTATTTATAAGCAACTGCATGGGATGGGATGTGCTCACCACTGAACCTGCCTAGAGGGCATAACGACAAAATTAGTTTCCTACCCCCTACACATTTTTGTTTATGATTGGCTGAATTTTGGAACACCCTTCCATAACTCATCTTAAAAAAACACTTCATGGAAGTCAGCACGTATTTATTTCTATGCACCAATGCAGGTATATACTAGTGATCCTGCTCTCTTCCTTCATCCAAGCCATCAAGACTTTTAGATCACCAGGATGAAACTATTACTGTAGCCTCAAAATCTTCAGAAAACAGAAACCAGTTTTACTAGCCAGAAGACATGAGTAGTATTGTACAATTTCGTCATCATTTTAGATCTTTTCAGTTACTTTTTGTTTGCCTTCCCTTTTAAGAAACCCAGTACAATGTTCAGGCCTCTACTTAGAAATTAATTGCCAAAATACCCTCTAGCAAGGGTAACTGAAAGCTACTCCTAGTTTTGGAAAGCCAACAGGTTTTAATATTTCAAATAAGATTTGTATTTTCATTTGGAGTATACAGTCCTCCTGAAATGATCTAATGTTTGCCCATACCTGTATCTGTGTATGTGCTGGACCAAACTTGTGTGAATGAACGTGGCGGTGACATACAACAGGCTGGATAATTCCCCAGAGGCTGCATAAAGGGCAGCACAATGCCGTTTCCAGCACAGGCAGAAAAATAAGCATCTTTCTTTAAGGAATAAATACAATTCTGTGTAGCATCCTGGTTCTTAAATTTTGATTGTTCCTTATGTCACATCTGAAAAAGCCCATCTAGGACATGACTTTGGTGCTTCAGTGGTAAACTACAGCACAGGTAGCAGGAAAGGCATGGGAATTGCAGTATTTTGAGAGGCATGACAGCAGTGCTACGGAGACCAGGGGAATCTTGTTTTCTTGTGAAACAGCATCTCCCAGCTCCTTGTACACGTCTACTGACATACTTAAGCCCTCTTGAATACCCTGAAGTCCCTGCTTTAACACATTCTGTGAAAACTAGGTCACATACATCATACAGTTATGGACAGGTGAGAAAATAAAAAAAAATCAGATTGCGAGGAGAGGAGTGTGTAGTCATGCAAGGAAATGATGCAGATAGAAAAGTTTGGTTCTGATACAAAGTGTAGAAGAGAAAAAGATTCCTTCTGCAGTTTTGATTTGCTGAAGTACTGCAGTGCTTTGCTGGATATCAGTCTGCCTGAGCACCCGTGGGATAGGAGGGAGACAGGAGCAGGTACAGGAGTTGGGTTTGTGTCTCTTAAGGCAATTGTAATTATTGAAGTGGATTTCTGATCACATTAGAGCTCATTTCAACCAAACCTCATTAAGGCCACTAATAAACGGAAAGGGGGGTATAGTTACAGCAGTGGATTTGATTTGATGAATGTGTGGAAATGCATACCAAGCAGAGAGCAAGAAATACTTCTACCTTTATCAAAAATTCTTGTACTTTTCAGGTTGCCAGGAAAACACGACATTTCTCTTACAACAGGCTGGTAAAAACTCATCTCCCATTCAAGTTACAAGTAGGGAGACGGAATATGGGGAACAGTTGGCACATTTTCCCTCAGCATACTGTCTTCCCTTCTGTGGCAGCCAAAGACATCCAGAGCAGTCAGTCTTACTGAAAGCCTCAATCCAGTTATGAAACTTGCCTATTGAGCTAAGGTGGTGTCCCGAGCGCTGACAGAGCGGCCGCTGAGCTGGCTCACGTGGAGCCAGACCCCCGAGTGGCTGTTCTGTGGGAACTGTCCTGAACTGGAGCCAGCCAAATGAACCACCCGAACACTCCCAGTACCTGCTCTTGGAGAAATTAAGGAAAAGCTTCAAGAAAACACCAGCACTGATTTATAACGAGCTCCAAAAGGAAACGCTGCTATGGACAGTGTCAGGGTAGAAGAGCAACGTGTCCTGAATACTTGAGGAGTCATTCATTCCATATGGATTATACAGCCTAAATACGGTATATTGGTCTGAATTTAAATAAGCCAGTCTCTACTGCAGCTGGTCTCTACTTTGTAGCACCTTCCCATAAACAGATTTCTGCGTTGGTATCTGTGAGATGACCTCTGCTTGGCGGGAAGTAAAGACTCCAAATAGCTGATGGTAGAGACCCGAAACATGCAACTGTGAATTTATTTCACTCTGGAATTTTCTGCAACTCCATGATCTAAAACTAACTTCAAAAAATCAAGCACCATTAATTTACTGCTTGACACTTGAATAATGAGAGATACACAATATTTTGTAATATGATTTGGTGAAAAATGAATTTTGAGCTAAAAAATACAGAAAAATAAATAACTACATTAGTGGTAGTTTAGGTGGTAAATGAGCATCCAGCCCTGCACATCCTTCTTCAGTACTACTTTGTGAGCAATTCCACAGCATACTGATGTGCACAAATAGCAAAACCAACAGCTCGAGTAACCCAAATCATGAGGCAGACTAAAAATGCTGGGATTAGGGTTTCAGCTACTGAGCTTTGAACTGAGCCTGGGCCATATTCTCAAGTTTTTCATTATAAGCAGGAGAACTAAAAAGCCAAGTCACAAAAAGCATGCAAGCTGGATAGTAATGTGGTCCGAGTTCCAGAAGTCAAAACTTAAGAAAAGACTTGCAATAAAAATCACACTAGATGGAAACATCGATTTCACATTCTGCAGATGTGATACAGGTTGTAAACATTTGCAACCCAGAAGTAAAGAACAAGACACATCAGTTCTCACTTCATTGTCTTTTAGAGTATTTTTGATTTGATTACGATTAGGAGCAAGCTGCCAGTGTAGTTGCAATTACTATTCCAATCAGAATTACTAAAGCTAAACTGATAAAAGTGCAGATTATCTAAGGATTTTTTTTTCCAAAAAATAACCTCATCTTATCCATACTTAAAGAAAAGAGCTAAGACATTAGCAGAAAACATGACGATACAAGGAAAAATGCTGTATTGAGAGTACCTGAAAAAAGCAGAGCCTGTAATTTGTGTCAAGAAGGGATCACCTTTTTGCTATAAACGAACAAGGACATTTTGTGTGCAACCCACAGATACAAAGACCCTCCAAACCTTTCCACCGATTGCTACTTGCTAGATCTTAGCTAAATGAAGACATTGCCGTGCCTAAGAGAGGCAAACCTTTACAGACTAAGCCAGCAGAGGGTTACCTGGAATAACTGTGGACACGGAATATTCCTCAGTGCCCTCCTGTATGTAAAATCTCCAGGTCCTTGGCATGAGAGGGATTCAGATTAGAAGTCTGATATTAAAATGCACACAGTAGTACAAATAAGGGGTGAATTTTATACATGACCAACAGCCAATAACACAACCGACAGACGAGGATGGCTATCAGAGGAGTTACTGACTGTGCTCTGCCTTGTGTCGAAGCTAGCTGCTGCTCCTAGCAGGCACCACAATGATGCTCTGCTTCTTAGCCACAGCTGTACAAATGCAGGGTAAGACCAGACACCCCAGCAGCACTGGGCATCCCACGCAAGCTCTGCTAGCGCAGCGCCGCTCTCCAGCCGTGGCACAGCGACCTGCCAACTGACTACTGACATGCTGACTTCTCCATGGAGCACAGTTGCTGCTCTGCCAAACTGCCGCTTTCCAGCTAATAAAATTGCCTCCCAACTGATAACAGCCTAGCAATATAAAATAGTTGGTTGTTAACTGCTGCTGTGACAAATAATACCGTTCCACTGACAACCCCATTTTTTCCAATGCAAACCTATTTGAACTGTTTATTATTGACTTATGGCACTGCTCTGCCATTATCTAATTTAAAAAAAAAAACAACAACGTAATAAACAGCTGTAGCAAACCTGCCAGCATTCCCACTGCTTTAGCAATGCTAAATCAAAACCCTGAAGAAACCCGTCTTATTACCAGTACAGCCCTGTCAGACTGAAACACCATCTTGACAGGATTGCCGTAAGATTCATTCCCTGGCAGCTCCTGCTTTATGTCTGCTTTTCAACTACAGACCACCATGATCAGTACCCTTCTCAAAACCAGTCCCATTACGATTGCCTCAATGTTCCTTAGTGCTATGACTGCTAAGCATGCCACTTAAAATATACGGAAACTGTATAATCCACAACACAGTTCAAGTGTTAGATCATACATCAGTAAAGCTGCATCAGAGGTGGTGAAGATGTAACAATTCTCTGCCTCTCTTGCATATTATACAGACTGTTAGCTTGTACTTCAAACTCAGGCTCCATTTTGCAACCTATCAGAAAACTGTACCAAAAAAAAGCCCACCAACCACTGTACATGTATATTCTTGTCCTACATGTTGTTCGTTCATGCAAAAAGACACATGGGTGCACTCAGCCTTCATCACACAAATTTCCATTAAAAAAATATTTTCACACCTCGAGTACTGTGTTCAGTTTTGGGCCCCTCGCTACAAGAAGGACACGGAGGTGCTCGAGAGAGTCCAGAGAAGGGCAACGAAGCTGGTGAGGGGTCTGGAGAACAAGTCTTATGAGGAGCGGCTGAGGGAGCTGGGACTGTTCAGCCTGGAGAAGAGGAGGCTCAGAGGCGACCTTATCGCTCTCTACAGGTGCCTTAAAGGAGGCTGTAGAGAGGTGGGGGTTGGTCTGTTCTCCCACGTGCCTGGTGACAGGACGAGGGGGAATGGCCTAAAGTTGTGCCAGGGGAGGTTTAGGTTGGATATTTGGAGGAACTTCTTTACGGAAAGGGTTGTTAGGCATTGGAATGGGCTGCCCAGGAAGGTGGTTGAGTCACCATCCCTGGAGGTCTTTAAGAGACGTTTAGATGTAGAGCTTAGTGATATGGTTTAGTGGAGGACTTGTTAGTGCTAGGTCAGAGGTTGGACTCGGTGATCTTTGAGGTCTCTTCCCACCTAGATGACTCTGTGATTCACTCACAAATGTGAAATCTCATACCAAAGTCTAAACCAATTTTACATACAGCTACTACATCAATTAGAATAACTTGCAACACTCCTTTCGTTGCTTTCATTTTCTGTTTGTTTTTAGTATTCTCTTATCAATAACTTAAAGATATTAAAGAAGTTCAACTAATAATCAAATTTCTTCAAGGACACCACACAGGCTTTCATAAAATAGATTAGTACAGTTTTGTCTGTCCTGTCCTCCAAGAAACAAGCAAGAATCACTCAAAGGAGGTTACTCAAACTGCATTTCCACAGTACAGAAACACCCTAGCACAGCTTGTTTCTGCCCTAGGTAATGAGGTGATACGCTACTGCAGTTCGTGCTTTTGTCCACAGAATCGAAGGGGTTGGAAGGGACCTTGAAAGATCATCGGGTCCAACCCCCTGCCAAAGCAGGCTCCTTAGAGCAGGCTGCCCAGGTAGGCGTCCAGACGTGCCTTGAATATCTCCAGAGAGGGAGACTCCACAACCTCCCTGAGCAGCCTGTTCCAGTGCTCCGTCACCCTCACCGTGAAGAAGTTCTTTTGCACGCTGGTGCGGAACCTGTGCTCCATCTTGTGGCCATTGCCCCTTGTCCTGTCCCCACAAACCACTGAGAAGAGGTTGGCCAAATCCCTCTGTCTCTCACGCCTCAGGTACTTATACACATTGATAAGATCCCCTCTCAGTCTTCTCTTCTCCAGGCTGAACAGACCCAGGTCTCGCAGCCTTTCCTCACAGGGAAGATGCTCCAGGCCCCGTATCATCTTTGTGGCCCTCCGCTGGACTCCTTCCAGGAGTTCCCTGTCTTTTTTGTACCGGTCTTTTTTGTCCAGTTCAAGAATTAATCCATACTACACACACACAAAAGAAGATATTTGACCTCACTTGTCCCCAAAGGAGTCTAATTTGCCTAGATATTGAAGTGCTAGTGATGTGTATTTAATGAGAATTCTTTTTGCGTGTTTATTATCCAGTGACATTTAGGAGGTCAGCCTGATAATTCAGTTCTGGCCTCTGTGTTTTGTTACTTTATTTAATGTACAGGAAAATGTGATGTGACCCCAGCTGCATTTAACTACAAACAGCTATGGTATGTGAGCTCGTGTATGGTCTCATAAAAAGCATGGGGGGAGTGAAGGAGATCCAGACATTACAGAGATGGGAGCCTAAGCTGTACAACAAAATACAGACTTCCCTTTCTTGCTGTTTTGTGAAAAGCTCATCTATCAAAGACAAATGAGCTGTACTGGCTGTTGCTCAGACTAGCATGCACAGTCACTCAAATTCTGACAAAGCCAGAAGAGCCCTCGACCCAAATTCTCACCGAAAAGTTAATCCAAACTCAACCACAGCCTCCAACAAGCCACAGCTCACCATAATCAAGAAACTACGTTCCCATCTCTAAAACTCTAAACAAAAACAAAAACCAACCAACCAAAAAATAAAAGCCACCACCAGCAGCAAAGCCGCTTCCTGGTCCCCAGTGAAGGTGTGATGCTCCCAACGTGGTCTCCTGCCTCAAGGTGGGCTGCCACAGCTCGACTTTGTGCATGCACTGTTCTTCCAAGCATCACTGGGAGCTGCTCATACACGGGGACTGCAGAACTGGGACCTGGTGCTTTATTATCTCAGGCCATACAGCCCACAAGCAAACTTCCTTCCGCATCAGACATAAAAGGCTTGGGGGGAGGGGGGGGAGGATAGGCATGAAGTGAAGACTTATTTTCTTCCTTGCTGTGAACACTTCATCTCTGCATAACACATGAGTTTCTCTGTCCTTCCTAGAGCACTCTAAGCATAATGAAGCACAGTTTCTTGTTTCACACTCCCATCTTTGTTTATTTTATTTAAAGCTCTCACTTCAGAGCTTTGTGGCTAGAGATCAAACAAATAAAAGGGAATTTGGAAGCTGCAATGTCTGATCTAAATTCTGCTCAGAAGTTAAACTAAAAATTGCCCCCAAGCAAATACACAGGCACTCATTTTGGAGACCACTTGGTAGCATATAATACAGCCAATCTGCCTCCCCGAAGGTCAGTGCAAAGATCCTGGTTATTACCTCAGCTAACAGATGACAAGATCAGGCTCATGACTAATGCACTGAACTCAGATTTAGAAGATTTGGAAATTAACGTTCAGTGTTTAGTTTCACAGCCACCACACACTTGACAAACTCACTCATTGCTCTTCCTGCCATGTGTCCATCCTCTTCTTCATTTGGACTAAGAACTTCCTGGGACAGAAAGTCCCTCTCCTATTCCTCCCATTTACGCTGTAAAAACCAAGAACACTTCCAAGGATACTAGCACTATATGCAGTCCTTTGCTTGCTCACCCTGTTTTTATTCCTACAGTAAAGATTCAATTTGCATACAAGTATTTAATTTGAAAGCTAAGCATTTCTTCTCCTTTAGAGCCACATGGAGGAGAACTCTAACTATTAAAAACAATGACCTTACCAGCAGACCTTTACCTCCTTGCAGTCTAAATAAGATGTTTTCAGTTTCTACTTTAGTCTACCTTAATGACAGATGAGCTGTAATGTTTTTGTATCTCATGAGATCACAGCACTGAGTTTTCATACTGTAGTTTAAACATTACCGATAACGTTCTATTTGAGTAGCTGACACTTCTAGCACACTGGGCAGTTTGTCTGTCACATCAGATCTAATCCCTTATACACTGTGATGCTGATCACAACTTTTTACCAAATATGATTTCAGATTACTTGTCCCAAACTATGGATTTTCCATTTATGACCTGGTTTGTCAGATGGGACTCAATGTTCTTTAAAGCATCTCAATGACAGACACATTTATTCTAATAAATTCATGTTTCAGTTCAACAAGAAGATGTAAATAATCACATTTTTCCACAGTGCATGCATGACTGGGACTCCAACCGAAGTCAACAAGAGCCCTGCAGGCACATCTGAAAGCAGCATTTGATCTATAATCGCATTTATTGAAATACAGCACATACAGACCCTATCTTGCTACACTGAACATATTGAACTATTGCAATGAAAACAGGATTAGATTGCAATTAATCAAGGAAATAGTAGCTAGTGCCATGCCATCAGCTTTTAGGCAGAGCTCTCCAGTGTATTATTACTGAGGGTGTTTCTTAATCACTGACAGCGAACACATTGTTTGAGCCCATTTCTACTTTTACGCAGAAGAAATATCCCCACGCACAATGAAGAGTTACAAATGCTAAAGACTTTTGAGAGTTAATTGTATGAAATGATTCAATTGTTCCACACAGATTTGGTGCAAGTACTTACCTGCATCTGTGCTACTGTGCTCAAAATATGCTAATGAGTTATACGTAACATGCCACTATGCATGTCTAATCCATACACCAACACAGGACCAGGTCCTGCAGTCTCATACACCATACGTGAGCAAATACCTGGTTTGATCTTACGGTCCCCTACTCTGTGGAAAGCCAGCTGCTACACTGCTTTGAGGGGGTGGACTTGAAACAGGGCTTCCACTTAACCGAGAAAAAAAAAAAAGCAAACACAAACAAACAAACAACCACAGACAAAATATTTCCTATAAAGAGACAGAATTCTTTATGGAGAAAAATTAACTACCACTTAGAACAGCTCTAAAAAACACCACTTCACCATACAAATGGGGAACTCTGAAGCATGATGATGCCATTTCTTTTAAGACATTTTGAGGGAAGTTTAGTACTTATCCCATCAGAGTGACAGTGCTGGAGATCCAAGCCTCCCGTTTCCTCACAAAGCAGGCAAAACCCTTGCGGTTCCTCATCATACTGACTTCCACACTGGCATTTTATCCATTAGTATATATTTATTCTGGATAGGTAGAGACACTTCTCATCTAGGGTAGATAAATCCATTTCTTGTCTCCACACCAAGCCATCTCTCTCTGCTTCAAACTAAGTGCCCAGCCCAGTCTGTCTAAATACACGGGAATGGGGGCAGCAAGCAGCAACCTGCTTACCAAAGCAACCAGGGAGACATCCATTGGTAGTAAGGCTCAGACAGTTCTGGACCAGAAGGCACCCGAATTGGGAGATTGGAGTATCAAGTCTTCCAGTTGCCAATCTCCTGAGCCATGCTGGGGCTGATGCTTTATTTGCAAGTACTTAGAGGCAGCTGCCACAAACACAGAAATTACAGTAAGCCAAAGCAGAAGCCTGTCATCTGGGTTTTTTTGATTTAAGCAGTGTAAAAAGATGTTATTTTCACAGAGGACATTAGCAAATATACAAAAGGAGTTGCCTCCCTTGTACAGAGACAAGGACAGTTGCTGGTTTATAGCTTACTAAATTAAACAACATCAGCAAGAGTCGTGTGCTCCCTACGCCACCTTCAGCTTTGTCCCTGAAGGGAAGCCACCACAGCGTGGCAGTGTTGGCAGCTGCCAGCCAGCACTACAGCGGTGTCACAGCAGGAGGCTTTGTTTTAGCCATGCCGCAGCCCTCTTTGCATCATTCTCCATCTGGAGATCCCCACAAAATACCCTCCTGAATTTCACCACCTTTTTTAGTGATTGATGTCACTCCATTATCTCCAGTGCTGACCACAATGCTTATATTTTATTTTCAATATGTAATAAAGCCTAGAAATGATGCAGCCGTACCACATCCCTGAAGCACAGACATGTAAAATACCAGGACAGACAGCAGTTTAGATGCTCTGGGCAGGGGTCCTGCCCTAACAGACATATGCGACACACTGTCCTGGCAGCACACGCTCACATCCATCTGTTGAGATGGAGCTGAGCCCACAGAGCTTCCATCGTCCTGTTTTTAGTTTGTATGCACCATGTAAGCTCCGGGTGCAGCAGGCAGGGTGCACAGTACTGCAAATCCTAAATGAAACTTCTGTCGTTTGCACAGAAAACACTGCAAGAATACTCACTATCGGAGAGAGGAATGAAGAAACACAAAAACAGTCACCAGCCTGGGCTCTGAGGAGGACAGCTGGTCTTTCCAATAGGAAAGAACAGATGTATTGTGGCATTGGGTTCATTTGTTGTGGTCACTGAATTCAGCAAAAGCAACCAGAACTTTTTGATATGCCCCAAGCATCTGTAACTACACCTCAGGAATTATCACTTTGCCTTGCACTAGTTAGCAGTGAACACGTAACTTACAGTCTTAGGAATAACAGACAGTAAAACCTAATTTTCACATAAACTTCTACCTGAGAAACAAACCAAATTCTTCACAAACAGCAAAAGGTCATAACCAGGGAAAACACTGCACCCGTAAAGCATTAGCAGGTCACAGCAGACCATGAGTGACAGTTTTCCTTCACTGTGAGCAAAAACCTGCGAACATTTGCTCCGAGTGTGGAGAGGTGCCAGGAAGAAGTGTGAATATTCCTGCTCGAGGACTATGAATTTGCGTCAGAAGAGACCAAGCAGCGAGGGGAGCTCGGGGCTTTCCCTGCGCAGCCGGTGCGGTGTGCCTGCTCCCCTTCTCCCACAGGTGACTCGGCAGAGGCGTTTGTTCGACGTGAGCCGCGAGGAGCTCTGCCTCGGCAGGAGCAGCACCAGGCGGCTAGCGGTACCTTTGCAACGCAGATTTAAGACTCTGCATTCATCGTCCCACGCTTTGCTGTCAGTAGCGTAAACGGAGCTTTCCAGCTCCCTCCCACACCTAGCCGCAGCACGGCAACGTGGCACCGGGCCCTCCCCACCACAGCACACACCGGCGGCCGAGCAGCAGCAGCGCGATGCTGCCGCCCCGAAACCATTTCGGGCTGCGTCCCCCCCGCGTCCCGTCCTCGGGGGCCATTTCACGCCCGCTCCGCTTCCCCCCGGCCCCCGCCGCGCCCTACCTGACCCGTGCTGCTGCCGGAGGATGGCGGCCTGCCCGGGCGGCGGCGAGGCCGACGAGGAGGCCGTGGCGGCGGTGCTGGCGGCGGAGGGCCGCCCGTCGGCCGGGGGGGGCGGCGGGGGCGGCGGCGGGCGCTTGCCGGGCCCGGGCCCGGGCGCCGGCGTGGCCCTGGCGGCGGGGCCGTGTCGGCGCGGGGCCGCCCCGCTCTGGATATGCGACACCGCCTCGGCCGCCTGCACGTCGGGGGGCGCGAAGCGGGACAGGACGCGCAGCAGCGCCTGGGCCTTGTGCTCCTGCGTCTCGTCGGCGCTGTAGTCCGCCACGCGGCACTCGTAGACGCCCTCGTCCTGCCGCCGCACGCCCGACAGCCGCAGCCGGTGCGAGATGTCGTTGCCCTGGACGCGCACCGTCTGCAAGAGAGCGCCCCGACGCCGCTCAGCACCCGGCCCGGCCCCCCGGGCTGAAGCCCCCCCCGAGGGGTGCTCGAGGGGCCCAGCCACCCCCCCCCGGCCGTGCGAGGGGCTCCCGGAGGAGGAAGAGGTGAAGGAGGAGGAGGCGGGACCCGACGTGTACGGGAGGAGTGCGCGCCCCCCAGCCCCAGCTGCACTTACGCTGATTTTCGTTGCGTCCTTGTTTGCCACCTGCGGGAACGGAGAAGGACAAGGATCAGAGGCAGCTCCGGCAGCGCATCCCCGAGACGCTCCTCTGCCCACAGCCCGGGGGACAGCCCCGACAGCCCCCGAGGATCGCCCCTTGCACGCCGTGCCGCCCCCCCGGCACCGAGTGGCGCCTCGGAGCCCCGGGATGCACCTCCTGGGGAGCCGGCCGTCATCCCGCAGGCACAGCCTGTCATCGTTTATTGTGAAAGCAACTCACGGCGTTTATAGGAGGTTAAAGAAGACGTTTAAATCCGAGCGATTTATTTCCCCGCCTGACAAGTGACTTACACTTTCCCCAGCCAGGCGGCACCGCATTAGCTCAGCGGCGGTACGCTCTGCTCTGCATCGCTATCCGAGCGCTGCAGGAAAACAAGCGGAGCGCGGAGGGCAGCTGGTGCAGGCGGCTGCTGCGGGGCCGGGCAGGACGTGCCCCGCGCTGCAGGGCCGGCACCCCAAATCGCCGCAGCGGGGCTGGGGGCTGCGGCACGACCTGGGGAAAGGCAGCCGAGTGCCTCTCAGCAGAGCCTGCCCTCCAGCCAGGCGGCTTGCTAGGGGAGGGGACACGCGAGATGGAACTCCGTGCATTTTAATTTCTTCACCCGACTGCGTGGAAGTGTCTTGCCAAGCTCCAGGTACGGACACAGATGCATATGAGAGCCCAAGAAACCGTGTGCATTTGCATATTCAGACTGAGATGTATATAACATCCGAAGGCAGAGAGGTGTTTCCCTCATGCCTTTATCTGCTATCAGGGTGCAGATAGAGGCTCTCCCACCTCTTATGGCGATTCCCAGCAGAGCTCACAGCAGCACTTTCTGTTCCTCGTTCCCACTTCAAACTACAGCTACTTTTGACTGCCTCTCTCGAGTCTTCGTTGCTGATTTTGTAGCAGGACATTTAGCGTTTTCTATTTACGATCCTTAAAGCACTGTTTTTTTTGGTTTTTTTTTTTTTTTTTTTTTTTTTTTCTGGGGTGAAGCCCCCCGGGGCATGCCCCGACCTCCCCATCCCAGTGCTTCCACCTGCTTGCCGGTACCCGCTCTCCTCTCTGGGACTGCGGGGTCCATCCTGACCACCCTGTGCGCACGCTGCACGGACATGTCTCCACAGCACCGCGTTACCTTGCTCCTGCTGCCGGGGACGCTGATGGCTAATTCGTGTGCAAGTTCTCTGGCTGGTTCTTTAAGGTACCACCACTGGATTTCCAAGGAGTACGAGGTGGATCCGCTGGCTCGGAAAGCACAAGGCATCTCAATATCATCTCCCTCCCTAACAGTCACATCTTTGGGAACTTCGGTAAAGGTAGCTGGGAGGGGAAGACAGAGTGATAAGGGCTGGTTAACGGGAGGTTCAAAGCCAAGACCAGGCTTTTTCGGTGAGCGGGAGCTGCCGGAGCCCAGGGGCTGAGCGCTTTCGGGCGGACCGGGCACTCTGCACCGGGCCAAGCCGGTGCCGCGGCTCCAGCGGGCAGGAGAGGTTTGACGGGGGCCTGAACTCCCTTCCGCCCCCCCCCGCCCCGGTCCTCCGGGGAAGCCCCCGGCCGGAGGCACTGCTGCCAGCCGCCCCCGCCGCCCCCGCCCCGGGTTCCCGCCGGTGCCGGCCCCGGGAGTCCCCCACTCACCGGTCACGCCGAAGAGCAGGGGCGCGTTGACCATCAGGTAACAGAGGGTGCCGAAGAGCCCCCGCTTGCCCATCGCATCGAGGGGCCGGGCTCGGGGCGCAGCCGGGCACGCCTCAATCCATCGCACTCCGCGGCCCGGCTCCAGGCTCCCGGCTCCCCGCCGAGCCTCCCGGGCAGCCTCCGCCCGGACGGGGGGGACCAGACGTAAAATCCGCGGCCGGCGGCCGAGGCTCGCTCGGGGCTGGAGGCGGCGATCCTGAAAATCGAGCGGTAAAACCTCGTCCCGTGCTCGGCAGCGAGCGGGGCTCAGCTGCCCTGCGCCGAAGAGGGGCTCCTGCTGCCCAGAAGCGAGGAGGCGGCGCCGGGCTCCCCTCCGAGCCCCATCACCGCGCCGCGGCCGCTCCTCCTCGGGGCTCCCGGTGCGCTCCGACGGGGCGGCGGGGCCCCGGCTCCTCTCCCGCACCCGGGCGGCCCCGGCTCTGCCCCCGCACGGCGGAGCCGCGGCACGGCCCGGCCCGGCCCGCCCCCCGCCCACTCGGGCGGCCCCCGCCGCGGCCGCGCCCGGCCCGGCCCCGCGGCCCGCCCCCGGCGGGAGGGCCCCGGACTGGCACCGCCTCCGCCGCCACGGCCTCCGCCCGGCCTCCGTCCCGCCGCCGCGGAGGCTTCCTGCCCGCCGGCTTCCTGGCGCAGGACGGTGCTTTGCCCAGAGCTGCTGTCCGACTTGCCAGCGCCCCGCGTTTGTTACTTATTAAAATACATGACGGAAAAACCAAACGCACAACTCTGTCGATTCAGACTACCGGGTCGTAAAAAGAAACCGTTTGTGCGGCTCAGCTGTTTCTCAGGCAAATGTCCCAATTAAAAACCAGAAGTGCTCACGAGTCAAGTCAGTAAAGTCGTTACAGTGAGTTATAACCACAAGCATAGTTTGATTTCTGCTGTAAGCAATGAGGGGAAACAGTATTTTAATAACTCTGAGGTGTCTTTGGCTTTTTTCTCCCCTCTGAAATTCCATTAAGCCACCATTTTATCCAGCCACAACTTTATTTAATCACTGGGATGGCATACAAAGTGGCTTTTATGACCCACAGGGAATTTCCTTTATGTTTTTTAAGGTTTCATTCCATACCTGAATGCAAAGATACACAAACACTTCTATGGAAAAATTATTTAGAAACACTCATTTTTGGAATACCTAAGGCCACTTTTTAGAAGAATGTCAGTCCCCAGCTTCCCAGCTAGCTCCCAGCCTGGCCAGGCTGCTAGAGGCTGGCACGGTTCTGCCCCTCAAAGCCCTTCCAGCTGGGCACTTCAGAACATCCATGCAATCCTGAAGGATACCGAAACTGCATCAAATTGGTACTTCCTATTGGACATTTTTTTCAGAGCATTTTCAAGTCACTTTTACTGATCATATCATGATTTGAACCCTGCAGGGGCCCTCTGGTAGGACCACGACAACTTGCCTGAAGAGCAGCTCTGTGCCTCTCCCCACAGGTTTTATTGGGAGCCTGAACCCTGCCAGCAGGCAGAGCCCAGCTCCCCAGGCAGGTGCAGCCAGGCCCAGCCAACCATAAAAGCTTTTATTGCAATATCTATTAAACACCATTTAATCAAACAGTCTAATAATCACTTACACTTTGCTTTTCCACCCAAAAGCTCAGTGAGCTTCATGCAGTAAGCAAGCATCATTTCTTTTCACATACGTGGCCTTAAGCCATGTAGCAGTGCAGGGAGTTTTATCACCACCTTGCCAGCGTCGCCATGAGTGCTTCACCTGCCAGGCCGCATGACAGACATACCTGAGAAAGGAAATCCAGCAGCGCCTACACTTGGCAGCACAAGTTTTCAAGGCAAATCCCTGGGATGGGTTAGCTGGTCCTCTGCAGGCGAGGCAGTTCCGTGACTCTGGGCTCTTCCAGAGGACTCCAGCCAGGAGGACTGTGAAACACCTACGGATAAACAAAACGCACCATCAAACTGTGAACATCCAAAGACAAATAGTACATACGGGATCACAAACTGTAGCTGGGGAAAGTTGGCGGCCTTGATACGAGGATTGCTTTCTTCCGCTCTCTTACTAAGCAGACTTCACAACGTAAAATCCTTCTCTTTTTACCCCAAAGAACCAGATGTTTTCAGAATGCAGTTGCCTTTTTGTATCAAATTACCAGCTGTATACATGAAATAGTGGCAAATCATATCTGAAAAACTGTTACTTAAGTTTTATTAAAATTGATGTTT
The DNA here is from genome assembly GCF_013377495.2 of Cygnus atratus. NCBI lineage: Eukaryota > Metazoa > Chordata > Aves > Anseriformes > Anatidae > Cygnus > Cygnus atratus. The sequence goes on along the minus strand of NC_066373.1, from coordinate 20,104,886 downwards.
AAAAATTTCTTCTGCATTGTGAAAATTTATAAAGGTTTGGAATCAAAAAATACCCAGTTCGTGTTTAAGTGAGTTTTGTTTCTTAGATATATATAAAAAAGTAATAAAAATGAAAAGGAAAGGTAAATGCATATAAACTTAGTTCTATTTTAATAAATCTAAGGTTGTTATTGTAGTAATAGTGTTGCTGAAGTGAAGACATTTTTATCTTGAATGTGTCCCTTGGTTTATAATGTTAAACCTTCAGTCCTCCTGTATTTATTACCCACCAAATTTGATTTTATATGTAGCAACTGAACACTCTAGCACTGATATCTTTGTATTCAATTAAAGTAAGGAATTAGGAACATGAGTGTGTTTTTCACAGTCTTAACAGAGTAATAACAAGACTTTTTTTATGTTCTCATCTTCTACTAAAATTATAATGGGGGACTATTGTGCTGCTAGCTGACTGGCAAGTATTTGGTGCAAATCATTTTGCTCTTAGGATCATAACAACATTTGAAGTCATTTATTGATCCAATCCTGCCAGCAAAAGGGACTTCTGCAGCAGAGAAGCTATCACCTGCCTACGCTCCTGCCCTGAACAGTTGATGAAAGCAGGGATATCACAGGGAGTAGCTTCCTTTGCAGTTGCTGATCCTGCAGCATCATCCACACCAGCAGTTCTCAGTGAAATGAGGAGAACTATTCAGCGCTAAAAGTGAAGGCTCTGTTTTGTTGATGACAATATTTTTTCTGTAACTGTCACTCAGGTACCACAGTAGACTGTGTAGCATATAGGTAACATTATTTCATAACTAGGCAAACTGAAATTGGTTGTTTTTCTAGAAAAATCCTGTGGCTTTTTCATAGCTTTCCACGTCCAAATTAGATTTTAGCAGAGAAGACTCTCTCTGCTGTAGGATAAGTCAAAACACAGAGCATTTGCTCTGGCAGTAGGACTCTTAGCCGCTGTATCCAAGTGACTTCATTCCTAAGCCATCCCTTAGAGAGAAGGTGGCTGGAGAGAAGCTCTGAAGTCCCCTTTCTGGATCCTGAGCACCTTTCTGGGAAAGCCAGGAGGAGTCTGAAGGGACCCTTGGGTGAAACCAGCAGAATTCCTCATGAAGGGACAGTCATCTTTGTCTTCTCTTAGTCCTAATCTCATAGTCCGCCGTTAGCACCAAATCTCGTTTGATATGCAATGTGGGAGCATTGCTGACCTCAGGAGCTGATGGCAATTAACAGCGGAGGAGTATCTGGTGCTTTAAGCAGACACTGAGACTTACAGGACTAGTAATGGGAGACTGCTCTTGCTGTTGCTGGACCATGTTTTATAGCAACTCGTGAAATCCCGTAAGTGATTCCAGCACTCTGTAGCTGCTGACATTTAAGAACATTTCTCCCTGTAATTTTTTTAAATGACTAGCAACTCCATTATCCGAATAACCAAAATACCTCCTATCGGCTGCTCGAGGAGCCTTTAATTCATACCCTGCTGTTTGGAGTTAATCCATTCAAAAATTAAAACAGTGCAGGTCGCCTTTGAGAAGGAGAATGCTGCAAAAATCATCCAGTTCTATACACATGAAGCATGTGATGAGACTTTCACTTTGAGTCGGTGTAAAAGCACTTTAGCATACATGAAGAGACTCGGTAGTCCTACCGTATTTAATCAATATTCATCTCTGCCTTAAATCCTCTAGCGGAAGCAAGTCCTGTTCAGCACTCTATTCTCAGATTTTTGTCACAGTTCTTTTCTCACCACACCGATATATTTTCTTAGACACAGGGGCCAGTTTTGCTTCTGTTGACAGAAAGTAAATGCTTCTGCAAATGACACCTGGGAGGGTTTGGGGCAGCCCTGGCCCAGGGCTGGGGTGGCCGCGCCACCGCTCACAGCTCTCGGCAGTGCTCAGACAAGCTCCGGGGCTCGGGGTGCCTCCCCAGGAAGCTGCATACGCTGACGGCATGCTGAGCAGCTTCTGCGAACGGTACTGTCTCTAGAAAATAGGTGAGGGGCAGAAGCGAGCATTGGATGTAAACAAAACAAAACAAAAAAGCAAAAAGAGAGATGCTAAAATGTTCACATCTCTGCTTCCAGAACAGTGACCTTCACTATGGAGCTTCTGCCTCGTAACAATAGACTGGCAACTGTCAGCCCAGTTGCCTTTAAAATGTCACTGGTTTAACATCAAATCAAGAGATATAATTGCATTCTTCCTTCCTTTCCTTCCCTTCCTTTCTCTCCCTCCCTCCCCCAGATCCCAGTTGCGGTCAGGCCCCAACAAATCCGACTGCCTATTTGTATTCCTGTAAGAAGTTAGGAAAGGTCATAAGTGCTGCAAGTTCACAGGGTCTGCACTGTTCTCAGCATACACGATGGCTTTATTTCCCACCCACAAGCAGTGGGCTGCACTGCCTGGAGCTACTCCAGGATCCAGGTGACAGGCCCAAGCCTAGCACAGTATTTGAGAAAGAACTGACTGTCTTATATTGGGAAGCTCAGGGTTAAAACTGTCAGACTGTGCTGTTTTGCTGGGTTTATTCATTGTTGTACTCTGGACATGTGACATTTCTACCAAAAAGCTTCCTTTTACTGTCCATAAAACCAATTAAGGTAGAAAGGACATTTCTGTATTTCACCTAGGCACAGTTCTTGCTTTATGCAGCAAATGCATTTTTAATTGCCTTTAGTTTCTGCTTTATCTTTCTTATTTGATATTCTTTGTTAAATGATCTAATGGTATGAGACGCTCATGCAAGAACATACAGAAAGAGAAGGCAACATATATTCATAGCACTGCAACAATAACTCATCTAGTACGCTGTGCTTACAATAAAGTCAAAATCAGTCAGAAAATCCGATTACTCCCCACTGTAAACTGTATCTAAAATTTAAGGAGTAAGCCAGTTTTAATAGCAGACGTGACACTGACTGTGTGACATTTAGACAGGAGTAGCATAAGCCAGCAAGATGACATGTACAAGTCGTTGTCCACCAGGACGGGCCTCGTGCAGCAGCTCGGCGCGACTCCAGTCCTGCTGCCAGGTGCTGTGCCACATGGCATGGACCTCTCGGGGCAGGCTGCCTGCTTCGCCCTTCTGTCACCCCAGCTTCACTTAGTAACGGACCCGGATACTGCCAAGCCTACCTGTGGGTCTGCACAATAATCCTCACCAACATCCCGATTCTTCGCGTTCTTAAAGTGGTGTAATTAATTGGGAATTGGAGCCAAAAAAAATTAATAAAGTGCAGTTATCTTACTAAAAAGATAAATTAGGTGCAACAGAGCAAACCACTGATTTAGGCAATGCCTTTTATTTCTTACTAGGCTCAGAGAAACTAGTAATATCTGCCATACAGAAAATGGACATGCATTTGACCTTACAGAACTCACAGAATCTCATATGGAAAAAATCCATATAAGAAACCAACAGATCAGACAAGATCTGCAGCAACATCTTAAAAGCTTAGGCCTTGGTTCTGCAAGAATTTTGGTGTGAACTGCAATAAGTTTGTCAGTAATCTGTCAAGTCCTAACGAGTTGAGGAGATGAAGCTACTGTACAAGACTTTTAAGACGACGACATGTTTTCCATGTGTAAAATTGAAGAGTTTGCTTTACTTTTTAAAAGCAGTTGAGATTATTTCTCCTTTCTTTTTTATTACTTGCAGTGCCAGGATCACATCATGCTAGGCTCTCTAGTAGTACAAAGCTAAAAAACTGAAAGAATTAGAAATTCAGGTCACATCTATCCAGTTTTTCAAGATACTCAGTGGATGACTAGAGAATTAGTATAATTACTGCAACATCACAGATACTAAGCAAATAAAGCCAGATTAACTGGAGGTGGGGAAATGAGTTTTACTTGTTTAGAGTACATTGATTTTTTTATTTTTTTTTAAGTAATAAATGCCTGATAAACTATTGGAAGAAAAAACATTGCTGTTAAAAAGTCACCTCTTGCATCCCTCCAGTCAAGGGCTGAACCTAAAGCTGGCATGAAAAACGTTTTGATTAAGCACTGTTGCATTAGGCTTCCTGATGTGGCTGCTCTGGAGCTCGCACAAACCAGCAGCTATGGCAGAGAGGATGAGGCTCTTGTTGTTTCCTGGCCTCACCACACTTGTTATCCAGGTAAGGGGTAGCCTTCCTGTGCTTGGTCCTTTTGTCAGGACCCATGGTTTTACCAACAGTTTAAAATGAAATACTTTTTTTTATATATATGGCTGTATTTTTCTTGCTATATATAGTATAAATGATATTCAGAGTTAAAACAGGTTTGGACATTATTGTACTTTAAATGATTTGTAAGATTTTCTACATTAAATACATCTGTAAATGCCATTTAAGCTGTGCAAATGCAGGGGAATGCTCCAAATGGATGCAAGTTACTGCGACTGTTAGTTAGGGATTTGAGTACATAGCATGCCTCCGTGTTTGAACCATGGGTGAGTGAGAGTGAGAGAAAAGGTGTTGATAGTGAGAACCTGGTTAGTTCATATAGCTAAAATCATGACCTTTGTTAAACCACTGCAATTAGAACACGTACAGACATCCTGTTCTGGCAATTGATAACAGAGCATAAAAGAAGAGAGTGCAGGAAAAAGAAAAGTTCAAGTAGAGCAAGAATATTATGCTATATATAAAACACAGAAAATGATACGAGGCACAAACATCTTGTATTAAACACACCATATCTGGGCTGACGTATAGAAAGGCTTCTAGGTATTAATTAACTTTCCTTTAAAGCTCGAGAATGTATTTTTATTTCATTAAGGAGCTATCCCCAGCTGCTCTCTGCCTAAACCACAAAACCCTATCCATTTAAAAAAGAATGCAGCACAACTCATCGAAGCCAACAGTTTCAAAAAGCATCCATTAATTTTGGATGCTTCTGGTTTTAGATGTCTCCCTTAATGAGCCTGAAGGTAAACATGCTCTTAATAATTCTGCCAAAACAAGGCTAATAAGTCCATATCTTCATTTATCAGCTGAAACACCTGACCCAGTGCTGTACAGATGAATTAGATGCTCTGACTTAATCATTTGTATTACTTTTCTTTTTATGAAATAAAAAGAAACTTTGGGCCAGCTTCCCTGTTCCAGTCCTGTTCCTCCCATCTGCCCTGGCCACTGCCTGAAGCCAGCCTGGACGGGGATGCCAGCGGCGCATCTCTGCAGCCTGTAGCAGCCTGCCTGAGAGGGGGTCACCTCCCCACACCCCCCAAGGCAGCATGTGTGTCTGCAACAGAGAAGGGAATGCGAAAAGACGTGCATTTTTTGGTTAGCAGATAACCCTTTCATCAATAATGTATCCTTTCAGTCTACTGGTGAATCAGCCCGCTACCCACTGTTTCAAAAAGACTGTTAGAGACTCTAGCTCCTAAATTAGAATTGAAATGACTATTTTGTTCAAGCAGGATCAATTACTTGCTAGTGTTTCCTCACTGCTCGCTGCAGTTAGAAAGCCTCGGGGCTGACACACGTGGAGGAATAAGCACTGATCTGGGACGTGGCACTGTGGAGGTTTGGGTACGGCCTGTTGATAGCATTAACATTTTATAGCCTTGGTAGGAGGGACTCAGATTGAGGAAAAATCTATCTAGAAAATTGAACTGCTTATCCTCCAAAATGGAAGAAACCAGTCTGCAGGTTTATCAGGCAGAGTGACTAGTGAAGGGCTATGTCCAAAACCTGGAAGTAGGGATCGCTCCGGCAAGTGACCTGAGAAACCGACAGGCGCGAGTGCTGCTTCTGGGCTTCTGGTGTGGAAGGTCAGAGCCCGCTCCCAGCCAGGCTGAATTTTCTCCTCTGTAATTCTTCTGTGGCCTGCAGGTCTAAAGCAATTCTTCCCAAAGGAGGAAGAGCTGTTCAGCCCCAAAGGACCAACATTTCAAGAATTTATGGGATTTAAATCACTTGCTCGGTCACAAACGGCTCAGAAACAAGAGCCTCTCCCCACCCTCCAAGGAGACTGTGGCACCAGAAGACCTGGGCAGATGCTGCCATGAGCAAAGGGAAGAAGAGAGCTGAAAGGCAGACGGCTCTTGATTCCACACCCTTCATCTGCAAACTCTGATGTTTTTCTCACTGTTCACAGGGAAATTAGATTAAAAATAATCCCTCCTCACCTCCCTTCCACCCAGATCTGAACTGGATAACTTCTAAAAGGGTTTTCTGCATCAGCCCTTTAAACTGATTAAAATAGGGAACACCAAAACCATACCTCAGCAGCGTGCTGGGTATGTGCAGATTAGAAACTGTGCACTACAGAGTGGCAACTAATAATCGATTTTCAGCAGACAGGAGCTTGTCAACTGGAAAGAGGGTGGGCAGGAACACTGGCTACAGATGAAGCCCAGTACTCAGATCAGGCACTGAACATGTGGGAAGATGGATTCAGTAAAACACTCAGGAGAGCTTGATTTTTACAAAAATTTAAATAGGTTTTGCCAGCTTAAAATACCAATAATGGCCACTGTAGAAACACAGAAGTTCCAGCAGTTAATCTGCAAAAGTGTGCAGATTACAAAGCATGCAAGAAAGTCTGCAAGACTAGAGAAGTCTGAGACGAAAGATCATCATGACATGAATCCTTTGAGGTGAGCAAAAAGTTCTAACAAAGTGTTTAATGGACAAAGAGTTCTATTTGCAGAGAAATAGAAATGCTTAGAAAACAATTGCAAGACATATTTGTTCAAAGTGGCTCCTGTTAAGGATAAGCATGTGCCTGTCTTCAGATGCTACCCTTTGAAAGCTCTGGAGGCTAATTTAGGTAACCACGAAGATAACAAAGGCTGGATGTATAAACATGCTTCTCCTTCCTAGTCTCTTCTGTGGGTAAGAGTCCTGATACTCACATAAGACTTTGCTCTGATTTAAGCCTTCTATAGGGAGAAAAGTTTTGAGCAGAATGACTATATCTCAAGCTGTAATTCATTCCTGTCCAGTTCACTGCGGGCAGTCATACAAACACAGGGGCAGGTATCCAGGTGGATTGGAAAGGACGAGCTTCGTAACATGCTAGGAATTCATTTGTGTTTCTGGGCATCAGGCTGTATGGATGACATTTGTGAGGTATGCTGCTAGTGGGCAGCAGCTCTCACCCCGCTGTGCCAAGGCACCTTCTGTCCCAGCCCCTGTGAGCTGCAGGCAGCTCAGGCCAGCACCCACCTTGAGCACACTGCAACCAGAAACTGAAGGTGTGTATTTGTTTCCCCATGGAATAAATTATGTCATTAGGCAGAGAGGTATTTGAAATAAACAGTAACAACTCTATAAAAATGGTAGAATTCAAATCTTTATAGCTACTTAACTATTAAGGTCTTTATTTCACTAATCTGAGATTAATCTACCATATAAAAATAGATATTTGTTTAAATAAATTGACTACACTGCTAGTTAGAGATAGAGATTTCCATTGTTCAGAAGGTCTCAGTTTTATTTTGATCTTTTTTAGGAGATAAGCCTCATAATCCCGTATAAAGTTGACTATAATGTCTGTTCTCCCTGAGAGCTCTTTATATATAGCCGAGATCCTGCTAACGCTCACCAGTTTCCACTACTGTGGCGTTTAGGTTTTCAGGAGGAACCCAGAAAGCAGTTATGAAGATGTTAACTGCAGAGACAACCAGAATTAATTCAAGCACAACACTGCTAGCAGATGAACACTGCGAGGAAGGCACTGATTAGAGTATTCTTTCCCAGCAAAATCGGTGTTTTTCTTACAGCTGTGTGTGTGGGCTCATGGTCTGTTCCAGAGCTTCCAACTTAAGCTTGGAATGTGGAAATTCAGTCTGTTTCCCCAGCATTATTATTCTGTGTACGAAAGCTCTACACACGATGTTTTCTGCTTATCTATTTTTATTGCATCTTAGTAATAAAGCCTCTCTGAGCTGTGCTTTATACCTCAGAACAAGTCCATTGGCCAGATGGCTGCTCTAACAAATGGGGAGAAATGTCAGAAGCACTTTTGCGTACTTGGGCAGTGAGGCACACCGGTCCCGCTCTGCGCTGCCAGCACCGGCCGCAGCACGCCAGGGCTCAGCACACCTTGCTTTGTTGGCACGAGGGCGATAGCCACAGGGACCGGGACGAGCCCTCTGGGGATTGTCGATGAAAGGAGAAGAGGCTACTTGGTATTGCACTGCCCGAATTATCTGGTTGTGCTCCTGAGATCTGCTCCAGAGCCAAAACCTCACCAAAATATTTTCTGTGTTTTCTTCCTGGATGATGCACATCTCTTTTGCTATAAGCACTACACCAAAGAGTTCAAAGCCAGCTTTGAATGGGATTTATCAAAACCTCCACTCCTAGCTGGCTTTCAAAATCATAACCTTGCCATGCTTCATCTTACACTGATTACCAGCACTATATCATCTGCTTGATAGGGCTTCCTCTTATCATATGGGTGATGATTCCTCACTGCTGCTTATGATTTCGTACAAAAGACTTTCTGCTGTCAGGGAGGAAGTCTTTTAAAGTCCCACTTCATGGCCTTGTTGTGTTCATGAGAAATGCCAAGTCAATTAGGCAGGCTTGGTTGGCTAATGAGACTCTGGTGAAGTACATCACAGTGAATCACAGATTAGCTAACGCTTGTTGAAAATCCTGATAATAACAAGCAACATTTTTTCTATTAGAAAGCTCTTCTGTTGTCTATAGTTTCTCTGTCAACGTGATACCATCAAGACAAAAACAAATCTCTGGAAACCAGAGGCTTGAAGTTGGTGATGGTGGTCACGACTGAAAGAAATAATATTAATTAATTTTCAAAATAATTCCAATGGCATGGCATGGCCCTACAGAAAGGGAGAGGTGCTGTGGGAAGGAAGAGGGACCTGCTGGAATAACCTGTCGCTTCTGTATGTGTGGACAGTTATGAGCACCTTCAGCAACCCAGGGGGTGGGAAAGGCAGGAAAACTTGTTTAGAAACCCCCAAAAATGAAACTCTTTGTTTTCCCAGAGAATCACTGGGGCTCACATGGGGAGAATGAAGTCCCGGAGAGCAGAAGCCCAGGAGATGCTCACTCTCTGGGCAACCCTCCCTTGTGCCAAACCACCTTGGGAGGCAGCCACAGGCAGTGACAGACAGGATGCGGGGACGTGAGGATGCAGCGGTGAGGCTGTGGTGGCCTCCCTGAGTTCTGGGTGGCTGCGCTCCCCTTGGGCACTTGCTCTGATGAAAGCTCCAACAGGTCTCACCTTTCTAGGGCTACAGTCAATACCAGAGATGATTTCAGAAGCAAGTAGATTTCTCCCTCCAATGTAATTGCTGCAATAATTTATGCTTTTAAGATACTGACATATTTATCTAGCTTTTCTTACAAGATTTTTTTTGTTGTTTTGACTTTGGATCAACCCCTACATAGAGCAACAAAGAATTCATTCTCTTTGGCAGTTATTTTTGACCTTTTCCTGAGCAATAGCTGATAGCTTTCCAGACTCTTTGTCTAATGGTAGAGGTTAAGCTAAGACTAAAACGTTCACCTGATTGCACTTGAACTTGTGGCTTAGCTGAGTAGAAAAAAACCTGCACTTTTGACACAGAGCTGGTTCCAAAAACATTGAACAAGTGTTTGAGTTATAACTTCATATGTTATTAAGTTGTATTGCACAGAAATCTTTCTGCCCTATTCCACACTGACAGAAAACCGCCTTTGCAGTTTATGAAATGTTAATACCATAGCACAAATTTATATAGGTGCATAATGAGAAATGGTAGCCTGGGGAAAAAATCTTATTTATAAAATTAAACTTGTTAAATAAAAATGCAGCTAATGACTCACTTTTTACTCTTCAAATATATTAGATGACTATATTTTTATGAATTCTGCAAAGTAATTGATAGGTTTTAACATGACCCTGATACTACACAAAGGAACATTACCCAAGCAAACGTTTTGGATGCAGTGAATCCACTGTTAATTATAGAAAGGCCTTCTTACAAATCTAGGATACCATCTGTCCTAAAACTATCCTTTAGCTAGCTTTCTGCCTTCAGTCTGTGCAGCTGTACTTTGCCTTTGCACTCAAAATAAATAGGAGTATGCTACAGTACAAGCTAATGAATAAATGATGAATTACTAAAACAGTCTGACCGGATTACTCAATCTCTTCATCACGAGTCAGAAATTCTACTTCTGTTTCTTCATCATCTGCATTCACATGTGTATGTTCCCACAGAGCATGCTTTTTTGTTGTCATTGTTATTACAGATTTTAATGGTTGGTTAGATTTGTCAGATTTTTGCAAATTCAATGAAATGCCAGACAGAGAAAGCACATGAAACACCGCATTGTTTCTGCAGAATAGTTACCATTATTTCCACATTTGACTTGTGGTGTCGAGAGACAGAGGGAAGGAAGAAGGTGCTCCTGATACCGCATGCTAGTGCTACCAAACCAAATGCCAATTATTCTTTTTGTCTTGGACTCAGCAATGATTTTGGATTTATCCCTGTCTTTGTGCTGGAGATAAGATACAGTCTTTGCACAGAAGAGTAAAACCAAAGACCCACAAAACCTCGAGTTCAAAGAATCACATAAGCCTTTGTTTTAGATAAATATTAATGGCAGGGATCTATTCCTTGGGTAGGACATTATGGAAATACCAGAGTGGCACAGAGAGCCATTTTTTTCACCCAGCTGCTTATTGTCATGGCTCACCACTCATGTGGACAATAATCTGAAATTTTCTGGTAGGTGCTTGGGCACTCAGCATTCACATTTATAAAAACTGCCTTGCTTGTGTGCGTAAGTAGCTATTATGGACACGGTCTCAGTTTCAGCACCTCCATCTCATGCTCCATTCCATGTAACAGTATCTAATCAAGGCATATATAAGTCAGTTCCGTGCCCCGGGTCATCATTTTCTCTGGTTTTAGACGAGACCCCGTGGAGGCAGGCCCGCCTGTGCCAGGGACAGATGAAGTGATGGGCACTGCGACAAGCCCGAGCAGACCTACGCACCGCCCTCGTCTCTCACTGGCTTCCCTTTCCCATGGTTGTCAGCCGAGTCCATTTTTTACCCTATTGAAATGCACAAAAATACACTGTCCAATTTGACAAAACTTCTAAGTAATTATAAAGTATTTTTTGCAATTTCCTATGTAATATCCTTTCAAACTTGTCCTGTTTTCTTTCTCTTTGAATGCATATTCAGTGCAGGCAGATTTGTAGGCACACAATGAGAAACTGATTTTGAAAAGAGGTAAATAAATTGCATTGGCTGGAAAAGGGCTTCTTGCTGCCCTTTTATTATGATGTGCACACAACTTGCTACAAATTCTTTACTTTGCATTTCTATCACAAAGATAAATGAAATTGTCAATCCTGTTCACATTTCCTTTTGACAGCTATATAAAAGTAATAGCCAGGGTGCCAAAAAAAGCTTTCATTAATTCTTCTATTTATTAAAGTGGAAGGAGGACTATTTTATAAACAAGGAGGGATAAACAGACTGAGCGCGAAATATTTGCTTTTCCCAGAGAATATACCTTCTGCATGATTCCTGACTTTAGGATGACTCTGAGCAGCACTTACAATGGATAAAAAAACTTCTACATTTCAGATTTCTGTAACTTTCTCTCAGCATTACAGCACTCCAACACTAAACAGGATAAATGAGGTGCTGTGCAGTGATGCTGAAATGTAATCCAGAGAATCTGGCTGTAATATATATATATATATATATATATGTAAGTATATTGTTGCAATGGTGATCCCTAGCATTAAAAAAAAAAAAAAAGTACCATTTCTTTTTATATGTGTGTGCATCCCTAAACACATGGATGTAGATATCAGGGTCATGTCATTGAAAACATCTTGGGCAAAGATGCCCCTAGTGAATCACTTTTACTGGGAGCAGTGTGGAGCAGAAGGAGCCCTCAGCACTGCCGCACAGCTGACACAGAGCCTACCCAACCTTCCTCTCCCATGGCAGCACCCCAAAATGAGTTATGGCCTGGCAGGACAGCTATCTCCAGCACCAGGAAACTGAAACAGAGAAGGACACTTGCCATCGCTGCTACTGCCAGAGAGGAAAAAACAGACACTTGTGGCTAGGGGAGGGTGGGCGCAAGTTGCAGGAGGAGGGAAGGAAAGTAGAAAGCCCTCCTGGGGGGCAGAGGGAAGGGAAAAGCTTGACGTCAGGGAGGGAGGGCATGGAGAAGCGAGCTGGCCACCACAGAGACCAGCACAAGGTAGCCAGACACCGGACTTACCCTCCAATTCATCAGTCGTTTTGAGTTCACCAGCATCGTACTCAGCTCCGGTGTTCTCTAATTGTCCATCCCACTTGGGAAGTGTTTGAGCAAAGAGTTTGTAAATGCTCAGGTGAGGAAGAAACCTGGTTCTCTGTGGGACAGGGAAAGGGCGGTATTTCTCTGAACTCTGTGAGTCAGGATCAAGCCTGAATTACCACACTAAAGTTGCCTTGTTTGCCCTTCTTGAAAGACACAGGATGTCTCAGGACAATTAGTTCTCTCTTTATGCTTTCAGTGTGGAGCTTAAACCCCTGACCTTTTATCACATTTATTTGGTTGCATATCCATGGCTCTGGAGACAATTAAAAATGAGATGCATGTTCTGCTTGGCAGAAAAATGCAGTACTAATTCATTTTTCTGCCTACAACAGTCCAACTGTGTTTAGCTTTTCCTTTCTTCTTGCATTCACATCTTAACCTACCTCCCTTCCTCCACTGCGTTTTATACAGCTCTGCAACTACGTGTGTTTATATGTCTCTGTGTATCTTCAGAGACAGTTTTTACAACACCTTGTATTAGCACAGAATACATAAGACATTCTGCAAAGGTCTTTCATGTATATATACATATATATATGTATATATTTTTAAATAAAATTCTTTTGTTAATTTAGCCTCCTTTAAATGCAGTCTTAAAGCATTCCTTCCCAGACAGCCGGTGGCCCACAAAGCATGCTACTGACTCCTCTCCTAGTGCAGCCGCATGGGGTGTTATTCACAGCCCAAGTCCCAAGCCATCTTTCTGCTCCACTTTGAAGGAATCACTCCCTTTATCAGTGAAGAAAACAAGCAGCTTGCCTACTACAACATTCAGAAACCTCCCCTTCTCTCTCTCGCCCTCTCTCAGTGGCAATATGAACATCAGAGATGGGAGAAAAATGATGCTGTGTTTCCCAAAGCAATTAATTTTACAATAGTTCAATTTTAACATCTTTGGATGTAAGCACAAACGGGAAGAAATATTAAAGCTCAGATTTACAAAGCCATGAAAAACAGCAGTAAACCACTAGCAAAAAAAAAAAAAGTGTTTCCTTATCAACAGCAAGCAAAGGATTTAGCCACTGGGAGATGTTTTAAAACCTGTTGTTGCTTTTTTTTTTTTTTTTTAAGTCTACAGAAACACTATTTCTGATTCCATGTGAAATTCAGATCCAATTCCAGACAAAGGCTTAAGGGAAGCTTGAGATCTGGTTTGAAAACATGAGCTATCTGAAAGTGCAGCCTTCCCTAATGAAGCCACAATTTAAATATCAAGTTTTACAGGAAGCAGAAAGAAGAAAACTCCAAACCAATCTGCACGTTGTATCAAAGGCAGCTGTTTTTAAAGAGTTACCCTTGTTTCTCATTGCTGTGTATTCTGACAAATCTTGTGCCAGCAGTGGCTGCGGTGAGAAGTTACCTGAGACACTGACCGGCTGCACTTCTGATGTTTAGCCGAGTTATGAATGCATTCGGGAGAGAGTTACCCAGTTACAAGCTCCTGCTGAGAAAGGAGACCCTGGGAGCCAGTGCTGCTCAGCCTATCATGTTGCACAGGAACACCCATCTCTGATGCTGCCCGGTCTCTCGTGGCCAGCCCTGGATCCGAAGGGCACGCACTGCAGCAGCGGCCCCCTGTCATGGCACTGGGACCCCACCGTGCCCCGTGCCGATCGCCTTGGCTGAGCCACCCCACTGGGGCGCGGGGCAGGGGAAGGGGCTGCTACAATGGGTGCCCTGCCCCGGTGCAGCCCCGGTGTGGCACCATTGTGGTGGTGGCACCAGCTCCACGGGCCCCGACATGCCGGGGATGCTGCCTAAAAGGTCTTTTGCATTGAGACGAGAGACATTGGGCAGGTCTGGTTAGCCTGCAGCCTCCCCGAAGCAGGGACATCTTGCTGTCCATTTGCTCAGCCCTTCACTAAAAGAGCCCCTGACCATGGTAAAAATGATGATATGCAAAACAGAGGCCCTTAAGCTTTCCCAGGTAGATTGCTTTTTCTCCTTTTTTTTTCTCTTTTCAATTTTAGACTTTTTTTCTCCATTACACTTTAAAATTATATAAATATTATGGGCTAGATTCTTTTTCTCCCAAACTTCCATTGGTATTGAAACAGCAAAGGTGTCTGTTTAAAAACATGGGATACTCACTACCTACTCAGCTGAAGGTTCTTTGCTATGCAAAGCTGTGCAATATTTTCAGTAGTGCCTATTAATGTCAGCTTTCAGGGTATGATACAGTACCTTCGCGGTTTCATATTGCATCAAGTGGAAATCCAGCATACAAATAACTAGCTCAGGAATACTTTACACAAAATTATTGAAATTTTTAAGCTGTTCCTGTTGGTACACAAGAAGTGGAATAGATTATATGGTATTAAAGCATTTTTTTTAGGAAAGTTTTTTACTTGTTTTAAAAAGATCACTTAAACAAGGAATGTTGTATTTAGGGAATATTATACCTTTGTCCTCTGGTAATTTGCCCTCCATCACCCAAAAGAAAAAAGATGCCAGAATTGTCAGCAAAACCCAAATCTATTCATATATAGGGCTATATAGCTAATAGGGATATATTCAGACCATGCAACTACCAACACACGTGAGATACCTCATTTTACAAGAATATCACTGTCTTGCCTGCGGAATGGCTCTGCACCTGATGTTCAACCATAATGTTCATTAGTGGGGAAAATCCTTCAAGAGGATCATTCTTTTTAAAAAGCCATATGTAATCGTGTGGCTAAAAAGCACAAACACCTTTAATTATACTAACCAGGCTTGCAAATTAAAGGCATAATAAGCCATTTGCATCTGTGTAAATCAGGTGCTAGACCTGAATTCAGTATTCATTTGTGTATAGCTAAGTAAAAACTAAAGGAGAAAAATAAACACAAAAGGGCAATATTTAGAGTTTGTGACAGATTGGAATGATATAAAAGGGTGTCATATCAGTAAATTAGTGATACCACACAGGCGTAAAACCATGGGAGATGGTAGATAATGGCATGAAAAGCAGGGAAATTTGCCTCTACATTTAGAGACTTTTCTCCACAAAAGCAATGGGAATATTGTCACTCATCCTTCACTTTAACAAATCTGCAGGATGAAGCTTAGGAATATCTTAGAAGTAATTGGAGTACAAACCTGGCATCCTTTCCTGGATACGAAAATATCTCAAAAAAGCTTCTACTAGAGGGATCAGCATGATGATTAAACTTTCTCCTTCACATCAGGCTTCAGATTCTGGAAGGGAGCTACACTTAATGATTTTAGGTCCAAAATTCAACTCTAGATAAAAACAGTTCAAATATCTATAAGGAATGTCTGGAAATCCTTTCTCAGACGTTGTATAAGCAAAGTATTCAGAACTGGGTGCTTTGTTCTTGTGTGCTTGGTTAAAATATACAACTGCATTAATAGCAAATGAATGGATGCACTTGAAAGAGCTACAAGGAATTAAAAAAGACTCCTGCTCTCTTTACATCAGCTGCATGATGCTCCACACTCCCACCTCTTGCTGAAGCTGCCATCATAAACAAATAAGCAAACAAACCCCAGAGCTGCACAGACAACGTTCGAGACATCATTGGCCATGCTGGGGAATGAACCAAGAATCCCGACACTGGAGAGAAGCACGTGTGTTGAGTCACTGTTAAAACCTGTTCACTTCAGCCATTTTGCAAGGCAAGAAGCACGGACTGTATAAGCAAAAGGAACTATCTCAGGACACTTTTCAAGACTGTCACAAAATTGCTGCTATGATTAGTAAGCGTGCAATAAAATCCTTGCAGTTTAACAGTGCAGAACAAGAGAGTTTATAGGAGAAAATAAACTTTTCGATTCAAAATGCACTCTACAAATATTGGGCCAGCTCCTGCTGTCCTGATTTATGCAGACACTCAGGCCTTAGCTAATCTTAAGAGCAGCCCTCTCTACAGCCAGGAGGACTGCTCTGGTACCAGGCTTGGTTATTTCAGCTTTAGCTGGTCCGCTTTGGGGATTGCACTGGGAAGTCCCGTTAAGGGCTTACAGTCCCAGTGCAGAAAATGCCTAAGCACAGGGAGTAGAGAGCCTCACCCAGCAGAAATTAAAAACCTGGCCCGTGTGTCTTAGCAATTGGTAACCTTGTCATGTCAGTTCAGTTTGTATTTTGTAATGGTCACACATCTGACATTGAAGTACATTTGGTTAATGGATCTGTGTGAAAGAGCACAGGAATATAAGTAATTCTTACAAGGAAAACTACTCAGAGCAGTGCTACTACTTCTACCAGATGCAGAGGGACATTACTGATTAAGGCTCATTGCTTCCATTCCCACTGGGACTATTTCCACACACTCTCTGGGGGAGACAGAGCTTGGCCTGATGACAGAAATTAGGGGAGAACATTCAACGCTTAGAGCAGGCCTGGAGGAGCTGCTTTCTTGTCTCTGGAGTTCGTATGCCTGAAGAACAAGGAGATTTTTTTCTCCCTATATCTCTTCTTCTTTTTAAAATATCTGCCTAAAACAAAATCTAGCTTTATCTGGTGTTACGCCAATTAATATTGGTGATGGTGGAAGCTATTAGCAGCTTTGACAACAGCAGATATGGTCAAAAAATAAAGCTGGTCATTTCTGTACTCGTCTTAATTGCAGTTTTAAATCTTACACTGTTTTGCTCATTAAAATAATGCTGGAAAGAAAAGTTGTGTGTTTGGGGGTGTTGAAAAATCTTTTATTTCCTATGTTCTTTTCAAAAAGCTATAGTAATTATTTTTATAGTGACAAGAGGATTATTTGACTTAATTTAGTATAGAAGATTAAGTTCTCAGGAGAAAAAAAATCATTGTAACGTATGCAAATGGAAAAAAAAATCTTAAGTTCCTGCTGTATCATCAGAAGAACTTCCCCATCCTTCTATGAGACAATCCTGCTCCGCGGTGTGCAGTGAGATTTAACATGGAGCTAAAACCAACTGGTTCCTGGAAGCACATGTGCTTGAAGAAGACCTGCTATGCTGCAGAAGTGAGCAGGCCACTTCCTCAGGGATCACTCTTTCCCCATTTTGCAGCAAGGTCATGACAGGATGAAAGGTAAAGAGAGAAGGAAGAGAGCAATTCTGTAAAACGGGGAGGGAAAATGGTGCAACAAGTTACTCCTCTCCTCCTCCATCTCAAAAGTCTCCACTCCCTCTCCACGCCAGTTACAGAGCAAGACACCTTTCTCATTTTTATCAGCAGAACCCATGTAACCATCTCCATACACCTGGGATGACGTGGGCCGAGGGACAGTGTGTGCCTCAGCCCAGACAGGTTTGCAGAAGAGGCAGGGCATGCAGAAGATGCAGGACACACTTTTTTTTTTTTTTTTTCCAAGAGCAGTTAATATTATCCATCAGAAGGACAAAGAGAAAATAATTAAACTGCATAACAGTCCTTGCTGCAAAAAGGTGTTTCATTAGCAAAGCTTCAGCCATGAAGGAGCCTCGAGCACACTCGTGCCTGCGCCCACATGTTGATCTTCCGTCGTATGTGCCGGGAAATGTGGTGTTCCTGCAGCAGGTAGGTATCAGTGCCACAACCAGAGTCACACAGCTGCATCCGAGACCCCACACCAGCTTATGGCTCTGGACATCCCTTTACTTTTTCAAATAGTTATACACTGGAAATTCTCCAGGTTTTCTCCTTTCTAATTCAATTTTTAGAATTTCTTTTAAATTAAGTTTAGCTGTGAACTAATGGAAATAAATTAACTATGAAGTATATCGTGGTGGTCCGAGTCTTGCCATCTGTGGTGCGCTGATAAATGATCAGCATCATAAAATAGCTGTTAATAGATTTTAAAGCCAGAGGGGACAATAATGATCATCTAATTCTGACCTACGGCACAGTGCTGCTGCCTGGACCCCCCCGCCCTGAACTCCTGTGTCAGGACCACCGCTGCTCGCTGAGCGGCAGGACATTTTTCAGCTAGATAAGCCCACTGCCCCCTTGTGAGAACTGACACAGATCCTTACCTGGTGAAGATCAGCATGGCTGCAGCACCGCATTACACCACATGAAAAGCTGGTCTGCTACTTTCTTTTTTTATGATGCCATGACTCCTGTCCTCTTTCCTGAAGCCAGTGTTCTCCCTCCTCCTTCCTATTTTTTTTTCTGTGCTATATTGTGGCATCTTCTCCTTTCTCACCCTGATCCATCTCTCCTAAGTTTTCCCATTGCTGTTATCTTTCCATCCGAGCAAGTTGTCTATCAGTCTGCACCATCTTCCCTGCAAACTGCCTCGAGGTCCTTCCCCTTTGTTAAGTCCACTTGTTGGCTCAGCTTTTTAGGGGCAGATGCCACTATCTCGCTCATGACAGCTCAATCTACAGAAGGGTCTCTGCTCGCCTTTCTGTGGGGTCTCAGAAGTGTCTCTGCTCCCTGTTGGACGTCACCTATGACAAAAACAAACACCACGTGAGCAGACATTTATTGGTAGCTCCACCAGCAGGTGAGGGGCACCCACCTAGGAAATGCTTCACCATTTACAAGCAAACCGTGAACAGAGACAAGGGATAAATGACTTAGCTGATCCTCTAGCAATTACTTTGCTATGTCTACTTTTATTATTGTGAGCACTAAAACTCTAACTTTTCAAAGTTTACGTTCTGTTCAGTTACTTCAAAATATGAAACTAAACAATCAAATTGTTCAGGTATAGTATTTTCCTGCCTGTATTTTTACATTCAGGCAAAGCTCCACTAAGTACATTCATGGCTGGCAGTGCAGCTCATTAATACTGCTATACTCTTCTCCTACTTAAAAAGTTATAATGCCCTACGGGGTTTTGAAGATGATTTTATTACTAGAAAAAGTCCCAAATGGAGTTCAAGTCCAGAGCACTTGCCTGTTTTGACTTGCTCAACACCATTCTTTACCTTTACATGCGTACAAGCCCTTACCACCCTGACAGGCCAACGTTTGCCAGTGCAGACTACCTACCACTCCTAATACATAACTATAGATAAGCAAAAAAATACAGCAGTTTGTACTGACAGAAAAGTATCTGATCTTGTTCTGAACCAGCCAGATTCATGACCTGACAGACAGCGGCGGGCGAAAGAGCGAGGTCCATCGGCTCTCCTGGCTGCAAGGGAGGACTCAGACCCAGAAGCCCTTCCCAGAGCCCAGGGGATCGCTGAAGGGGACACAGCTGCTGAAGGGCCCTGGGAAATATTTGCAGTATTTTTTTAGGGACACAGGACTCCTGTGCAAGTGCTAGCAAACACTAGTGTACGAAGCAAAGGTATTTTATGCTTTTGCTGGCTTGCTCTAATCAAGAAGTAGGGTGACCTAAATTGATTCTTGAACGCGGCTTTCCTGGTTAGGGGTGTATAATGCCCATTACAGCACTGTCAAGCCTTGATGTGATGAGGGCATAAAGCACATTTCGATCCTGAAGAGCAAAATAAATTACTTGTCTTGGGCAGCTGGAAAAGGACACTTCTTTTCACTGCTATCTAGCAAACCAGGAGCAGAGTTTAGTCCAGTGAGATCAAAAATAGTCCAACAAGACTTACAGGCTTCTGCAATACAAATGGCTTGCACCAGCTCCTAAGCCATTTACTTTTAGAAGCTGAAAAATGGCAGCACTGGAATTTTAGGTGAACATTTCACTGCAGGTGATCATCACACTGAGCAGCGTTAACTCAGGCTCTCATCTTAAAACTGTACTCTCAGCATTTAACACCTCACTCTCCTGCCTCATTCTCCCCTCTAAAAGACCATAAAAGCCAAGCCACGGCTTCAGCGTCCAGTACAGGATCACTAACTTCAGGAACTTGTTTCTAAATCTTACAGTACATCGTCCCTGCCCTTGGAAGCAGCTGCTGATTATCACTTTCACAAATATTTACTGCTCTCTAATTCTTGAATAGAATATATTATGAAAATCTCCATATGCCCAGGCACAGCTTGACTTATCAGGTGAAAGACAACGACTCTATTTTGGATTCACACTGCTTAGAGAACACTTACTGTATTGAATTCATACCTCATTTAAAATTGCCTTTACAGATAATAAATCCAAATGTTCCTTTGATAATTATTCTGTACTAAAATTAATGCCAAATAATGTGCAAGCAAGCAGGCAGGCCTTTATGGGTATGATTACAGCATTTACTCCTCTTTGGGAACTGCTGGAACTGTCTACATAAATAATACCATGCCATTATCCTTAAAGCAGCCCATTTGTTTTACAATGAACCCATGCAGGGAGAACTTTCATATATATACTATTGAAGCTCTCTGTGTAACTTAATCATCTATCATATCCGTAAGAAAAGATCTCCTAGAAGAGAACTCTTCCCCCCCAGCCCCATTACTGCTTCATATAAAAACATAATGGTTTTGAGGCATGCGGGAAACCTTCCCATCTTTCTAAGAGACAGTTTCTCTTTGTTCAGTCTACCTGGTTGCCTCTGTAGAGAAAAAAACTTTTACTGTGCTTTGTCTGAACTTCACGTAAGCACATACGTTGTTACTGCACGGTGAACTGCTGGACTTTCAGACAGTGTTCCTCCCAGTCTGACATTCCTTAGTGCTTCATTGCCTCTTCTTCCTGCGTGCCATCTTTTTGCTGGGACACTTGCATGGTGGTGAGCTGCCTGCCTGGAGCACTGCCATCGTGCATTTGGCTCCTGAACTTCGTGTGATCAGGGAGCAGAAACAAAACCGGTGCCCTGTGAATCCATTTGACAAATTATAACCTTCTCCTTTTTGTTATTATCAATGACTTCTAAGTCAACGGTCATATATTCTGCTAAAGGCAACCCAGATGAGCACTAGGAATTGTGAAATAATTGCAAACAGGAGGGGCCTACCCAGCCCTGACCTCAAAAGCACCGAATTACTGAGCTGCTTCTGACAAAAGTTGGCATCAGAAAGCCAAAAATATATGGATGAAGAAAAATGGAACTCTTGCTGGAGACCACTACTGAGTAGCAATTACACTCTAATCAGAAACGTTAAAAGGGAAAGCAGGAGTAACTCAATTCAGTGGCCTTTTACTGTCAATTACACCAGACCTTTTCTTATTCACTTTGTTGGGCGGCTACTGAGTGATCGCTGACGGAGTGAAATCACGAGTGCTGCATGCCATTCAGCCCACAGACCCAGCTCTCCCAGGCTTACCTACAGCTGCCCTTCTTACAAATCCAAATGTGATCTGATAAATTACTAAACCAGGACTCCAGGATTCAGATTGCATTATGACTGGATTTATATTCCTGGCCCTTTCTTCACCACACAGACAAGTAGAAAAATTTCGGTTGCATTACTTAACTTGAGTCTATTTTCTCTGCTAGATCTTTGCTGGGAGATGCTCCCCAGCAGGTGATGTGTCACTGCCCTCCTCTGACATATTTCTGTGCACAGTTCTCTGAAATATTGAGCCCATCTCTGCTTTGCAATGGAAAAAGAAGATTCAAAACCTAGGAAAACTCATCATACACAAGAGCTTTACAGCCTGGCCTTGTCTCCAGGCACGTCCTGCTTTGCACAGCGCTGGACCACTCGGTAACCCCAGCACGTAACCAAGAGCTGACGTGTCCATCAGGGCAGGAATACTGGCATCACTGTTAGAGTGTCAGTGCTGAGCAGCATGGAGAAGCCCTTTGCAATGCCCAACCCCAAAGATAAAGAGGCAGCCCTAGGGTAGGAGCTGAGAACAGCTTTTCCCTTCACTTTTTTTTTTTAAAAAAAAAAAGAACTTTGATGATTGCACCTCTCCCTTGTTTTTCCTCTACAACATACATTTGGGTTTCTAGATTTCTGAACTCTCACGAATGGGCACCTTCATTTTTCTTACAGGGTAGTAAAGTATGAGGATCAGTTGCAAAGGTTGGTCAAAACAGTGACCTTTCTATGCCAATGGAAGTAGGAGTTCTCCAAATATTTTGTATTTTTCAGTAGAGTGTGCCTGCCTGCAACAGAGGCAGGGGATGCAGCAACACATGCTCCTGAGACATAACATAGTATCATTTTTAGTAGAATATTTAGGGTTGGAAATTTTCTGGCCCGAGACCAGGAATTATTAGGTAGACATTTCCATTCCCAACAAAAGTAGCATCCAGAGGCTCCTGTTGGCCTGGTGGTATCATTAGCTATGGGAGTCTAAACCCTTCTTGTGGTCAACCATGTTATGCTTAAAATGTCATCATTTGCCTCTGATAAACCTGCACTGGCTCCCAGCGACCTGCACCGGGACTGGCGATGAGTCAGGAGGATTGCCTGGGAAAGCTGGTGCAGTGAATCACAGAATCACAGAATCATTTATGTTGGAAGAGACCTCCAAGATCACCGAGCCCAACCTCTGACCTAACACTAACAAGTCCTCCACTAAACCATATCACTAAGCTCTATACCTAAGCGTAGTGAAAGCATAGTAAAAGGCAGCAAAAGTATTTGCATCTCCCCTGGTGCCCATCTGCGCTGCAGCGGCTACTCCTGGACCGTGACACTGCAAAGTCCTTGTCCTCCACCACCCCTGTGTTGAGCTGGGTGCTGCACCTGCCACCAGGGAATCAAACCAAACATTTGCCTTTGGGCAACAGTAGAGTGCGAGAGCAGCTGGGTGCTGCGTGAAGGCAGGGGACGGCAGATGCTCCCTTCTGCGCTGCTGCTGCAGCTAGCTACAAGCCAAAAGCCCCAGAGGAGGGTAAGGCATGGCCACAGTAAGTGCAGCAGGGCTTGAAAAGGGTTCTTTGTGGTTCTTACACAAAGGGCAACAAACCCAGGGACTGTCTCTCCTGAGAATGAGAAATACACACACTGCCACAGGTCAGAAAAAGCAAACAAACTGCCAGGATGAGACAGTGAAATATAGCGTGTCAGTGCGGTGGCTGGAAATAGAAGACTTGAAATCCAAGAGGAAATAGTTGCTTCTGTGTTGTGAAGCCTGAAGGAAATGGACAACAATTGCACAGACTCAAACCAATTAGGAAAAAAGATCTAATTTAATTACTTTCCACAGATCTTGGCCTCTGAGAACCAGTCAAATGCAGAGATAGAAAAGAAAAAGGGCTGCTTTAGGGGTGAACATTTTCAGCAGAAGGCATCTAAAGGAAATGCAGCTGAACAATATAGGAAAATCCATGCAGAAGAAGATAAATTTCTCCTCCAAGTTTACTTACTCTTAAGTATTTGCCAACTTTTTTCAATTAGTTTTCTCAGCTGAAAGAACTCTGAAAATGCGAAGCCTTACAAAGACACATGATTAAATTGACTTAGACAGGTGATGTCCAGAGCTTGCTAAAAGGTCATACAATTTAAACTGACAGGTACCGCAGAAGACAACCTGACTAGTCCAATATATTTCCCCTGCTAGAAAAGCCATGGACTTGCAGGCAACACATTATCATGGATGCTGCTACCAACACTTATTTAACGCTGAGAGTAAATAGCAGCTCTGGATCTACAGAGCTAGTGACACCACAACTGGCCGCTGAGCCAGCCACTGCCTACATACTGGGACATCACCCCATATGTTCTGCCCTGCTGTTCTTAAGCCCCTTGCAGACTGTCTAATGCCAGGAATACCAACCGCCTGACACACAGATTTCAGATGCAGCGCAGGTACCTGAATTGGGAGTTACAACAGACAGCCCACTCAGGCCCAGGGTCTGCCTCTCTGCCCGTGTTCATACCCCAGTAATAAGAACAGAATCTAACCAGCCAAAGAATCAAAACTACCCAAGGTTTATTAGAAAAACCCTAATTTTGTGATACACCCTACTTTGTAAAATATCACCATCTCTCAGAACAGGGACGCAGCTATAACCTTGGCAAAAAGACCAAGGAGAGAGATGTGCAACCTTTGACAGATGGGATTCCTTGGTGGACCAACAGCCCAACATCTCCCAACAGCCCCAACAAGGTGAGCTTCAATGCCCTCCAGAGATGCCCCCTGAAGTGTAATAATTAGAGGGCAATACCCTTGGAGCAGCACAGGATGCTCCTCCTCACCTCAGTGTGACCAAAGCAGCAGCAGCAGGAGCTGGTGACGAGAGAGCTGGGTAACTGAGAGCTGCTTCACAGTTGGCCAATTTTTGTATTTTGTGGACAAAATAATCAGGTGGAACAAACACGCCTGCTTTCCCCAACTAGAATGCAATTTTCATTAGGTGTTTTTATTTATAGACAAATAATACATTTAGTCACTCTAGACCCTAAGTGGCAGACAAAATGTTCTTTCAGAGGATGAGTCAGACTGCACTCCTCGTAGCGCTAAATTACAGAGGGATTTTCACTACACACTGATTCCAGCAATATGAAAGGTCAGTACACACATATCTTCAGGTGCGAATGTGAGATGAGGAAATGCTTAAGCTTTTATCTTGTTTCAGAGTGCTTTGGGTTAAGCCTTACAGCTTTCCTGAAAGCTTTAGTGGCTTATATCTGCTGAATGATTGTGTTAAATCATGACTCTACTGATGTCCTGCACAGCACTGTTCATAGCCAACTCGCTCCCACTGCCCACTTTTTAGAAGAGCATGAGGAGGTAATAGGATTGGAAGCAGCGTCCCTATCATCTCCACCTCCATGCAGTGAAACAGGAGCAACCATCCATGCACGCTTAGTGTGCTAAGGCGCTTATGCCACTTTTGGAGGAGAGGCACGGCAGGCTGCTTGGAAGCTAACAGGAACAGAGGGGAAAGTAGAGAAAACAAAGCTTAAAAAAGGCATTTAACACTGCTGGAGAGACAAACAAATGCAGATGCAACTCCAGTGACAAAGCTGAATGATGTAAGAGTGCACATGAGCCACTGGAAATTGAAATCAATATGACCAAAGGATCTTAGCCTGACAGGGAGGGACTGAGGGAGGGAGGAACGTGTCTCACTGGGGAGCTTCCCTGTGTTTGTGCCATTTTGCTGCTGAGATGCAGTGTGCTTTGGGCCAATGAAACTGGTCACTGTTCACATTATCAATTGGGGAAGTCATACTTTTCTGGTGGAGAGGCAGCAGAGCACTACCACTCCACCTTGTGCAAGCTCACACAGTCAGTGCCAAACTAGGAGGAGCAGATTTGCCAGTTGCCCCTCAATGCCATGAAGCCCCAACCTGGCTGTTCATTCTGCCCCTGAACATTCAGCTCTGCTGCGTTCACTGTTTGTCCCTGCCCTGCTCCTTCAGGTTCTGACTGCTGCCAGATTTTGTGAAGCACAAGTTTAAAACAAAGAAAAAGCTTTCCTAAACTTTTGGAAAGAAGTGAAGCAGAAGAAACCTTTCTTTCCTGATTACAACAGCAGTGGCATTCCTTACCGATTGCACTCACCTTAGAGATCTTGCGTTTCTGTTATTAGCATCACTGGCTCTTTTGTTGTATCTTTACATTTCAGTCCTCGGTTATACCACTGGGACTACTCAAAATTTCTGCCTTTTTTCCATGTCATAAATAAACATGCATGGGAGCAAAATCCCCAAGCACTCTCTATATGCATAAAATGGATTTACCAACAAAGAACAACTTTGCCATGAGAACTGGTATTATTTCTTTCTGACACTGCCTCTGCACCAATAGACAACACTGACATTTTTGGGGGGGGATGAGGAGGGATATTTTTCACTAATGCCATTATGTGACGTAGCTTTCAGTAGCCCACTAAAAATTGCAAAACCTCACTGACATTTGCTTTATGGTAATAATACAAGTGATTACACTTTCAAAACCCAAATAACAAGAGCTCAGAAATCTTCTAGGTATCTGAACTAAGTTTTTACTCGCAAGCTTTCTCCCTATCACCAACACCATGACAAGAAGCAATGCAGGTGACTTTCAAACATCAAATCGCTTGTTTCAAACTTTCCAGAAACTAACTTACCGGTTGAACTAAGTGGTAAGGCCACAAACTAAATCTGCACTACATATTCAAATGCAAAACCTAGATGTTCTACTCGCCTCAGTTTTCCGAACAGTATTTCCTCAGGTGTCAGTAGCTTTTAACAAAACACTAAACTGAAGGAAAAAAAAAAAAAGTAGAAAAAAACCTCAGCAGTTTTTCCAGACAGACAGATCTCTGTTCTGACCAGTCATTGGCAGCGCAGTTCCTTTGACTGGGGGTAAGCTGCTCCTATTTCTGCTGACATAAAAGAAAGAAGAATGAGCCCACCTTTCAATCAGTACATGATGGATGATGCTCGGTTGTCTCTGCTGTTCCCAGAGTGACTTGCTTGTCAAAAATGGGGAACACCAAGAAACTCCTGCTAATGCGATGTCCACACAGGCCTTACCCAGCACAAAGAAAGCCGCATCCTCTCTCTGCCGGGCTTAACCTCTGCTGCTTGGCTGCAGTACCGCAAAGAAAATAAAAGGACTGAAAACAAGGTGAGATCCAGCTCTTCCCTGTAACAAACCCACAGGCTGGTGTGTAATCTTCACACACATTCCCAGGGCTGAATTATACTGTCACCTTTGAGGTGAGAAAGCACTGTACGCTAACAGGATTATTAATCTGTTGGAAAGAAAAGACAGTGAAAGGAACCAATACCAGGGAGTTGAAGCCAGACAAAGTCAAATCAAAAGCCAGACATGTCCTTGTAAACACCAAGGGAGATGAAATGAATGAACACGCTATTGACGGATGGAGGAGCATCATGTTCTTAATGTCTTATGATCAGTGTGACTGCCTTTCTTTGCAATCTTTTTTTCAGAAGCCGGTCTGTTCCTGGAAGACACACATTACAGGAAACCACTGCGCTCTCTGCAGAGGAGAGAAAAGCTGAGAAAGAGACAGCAAGTTTGCTCCACTGTGGGAGGCAGGAGGACAAACCTGCTCGCTCTCTTCCCCATGGCAGCAGGGCTATGCCTGCATGCTGGCTAGGGGAATAACCAACTTTTGCTACTGTTCTCCCCTGCCCAATAAAAGCTGCTCACCAGAATAGCATTCCCAAGACTTGGAAGGGGAGCTCTGGGAAGCACAAGTTACCGAGACTGTTTCCCAACATGCGGTGTGAGCCAGCAGCTCTGGGCATCTTCCCAGCACCGCTCCAGGCTGGCCGGCTGCGAGGGGACAGCGGAGAGGACTTCTGCTCCTGGGGAGAAAGCCCTGGGCAGTGGGAGCACCAGGAGCCTCCTGGCACAACCGTGAGGCATTTAACACAAGTCCCTTCCTCTCCCTTTCTGCAGAAGGAACAATGAAATCTGCAGTGCAATGTAGTCAGCAAAGTTTGAATGATAAATGGTGATGGCGCTTCCACTCACCGTTAATATTAAAAAGCTGGGGAAGACTCTCTCTCTCGAGGTGAACCAGTGCATATCAGGAATATTTTAAATCAAAAGAGACTCAGGGCCAACTTGCAGTGTACTCTAAATTGCATTGAATTGACACGTGCTGAATTTACAGATTCCGTTTAGCCCAGCATCGTCTGCATGGTGCGGTGAAAGATTTAACGCCACGCCACGGTTTGATTACAGCCGATTTCCTTTCTGGCAGGATCTGACAACCCTCACATTTTCATGTTTTGTGCAGAGATATTTCAAACCTTAAGCAGAAGAGAGCTCACAGCTGTCCTTGTAAAAACAGTATCTTTACAATACTGAGAAAATACAAATTCAAAAAACATTTTTTTTTAAATAAGTCAAACATTCATCTTTGTATGGAAGTGGGTATGTGGATGTACTAAAATTGTATATACTTTACTGAACACGGCTTCTTGTACACTGCATGAAGATACGCATGCTACAAACACAGAACAGAATAACAGAAAAGAGGACTGCTTGAAAAAAAAAGAATTTTAAGCTTCCCCACATAGTCACCAGGACATATCAACAGCTTTTCATCTGAAGGATATGCAGGGACCTTTTCAAGGCTCTTCCCCCAAGGAGTTAGGATTGGAGATGAATTTCCTCATCACTCCTCATCACAGGTCTAGCCTATTAGTTGAAACCTGTACACAGAACAAGTCTAGAAACGTAACACACTGCTCGCAACCTGAGGATGTCTCAGCAGGACATCCTGCCACGAGCCCTGCCCCTCACTGGAGCTGAACCCAGCGCCAGGGCTGCCCGGACAGCCCTCCAGCCATGCCACAGCCCTGCCCTTACCTGGACCGAGCAACCCTCTCACGGGTCCTTAGTGTTGCCTGGGGCGGCCACCCTGCTGTGGGGCCTGCAGGGTGACAGCACCCAGCTCACGGGCTCTGCAGCCACTGCTGGCTGCTGTATGGCTGCCCTGACTTCACACGGGGTTGAGCCCAACCCTGGTGGCAGTCCCGGCTATCGCAGGGGTACGCCTTCTGCTTTCACCTCCTCTGCCGGTCCCTGCAGGCGCTTCCCATCCCAGTTGGTCTTCCTGATGTTAGCACCATGTCCTGAAAGTTAAGTTCATAACATCAGTCTAGGATAGCCTTAGGAACAATGCTCAAGGAAACCTCAGGACAAAATTGACCCAAACCCCTTTATTTCTATGGATTTTTTATTTTTTTATTTTTATTTTTTATTTTTTGCAGCTGATCCTGAACCTTGGGGAAGCACACAATGAAGAGGAGAAATGACAATATAGAAGAAGACTCGGGAGATGTTTTAAAGGTAAGATCAAGGAGGTCTGTACAGAGTGAATTCACTTTTTTTTCAGTCTTCTGTCATACAACTCCTTTTTAATTTTTCCAGTTTCCTATGCCTGAAATGTACTTGTGTATACAATATTTATAACAGATGTTTTTACCAGAGAGAGTTAATTAGAATAATTTTCACTGACACTGCTGAAATATGCCATGAAGACCTTCATGTTGCAAGCTGTGGTTTAGAAGAAATTCTGGTCTTGGGGACTCCAGCAAACCAGAGAAACTCCACAGCTCTGTGGTATTTCTGATTCAGACGGTGGCAACTGAAAGTGTAAGCCAAGCTATTACCTCTAAATGGCTCAAGGGCTAGAAAAGAAGAGGAGGAGCTGCAGGGACATACGTTGCTAGAGATGGAGAAGAAGAAAGGAAAGCTGAGCATTACCATTCAACAAGCAGGTTTTAGAATGCGTGGAAATTACAGAGGTGATAGTACCAATGTTTTCTGTATCTACGAGAACCACAGAAACCTTCTCTACAAAGAACTCTGAAAAGGTGAAAAAAGGTGCAAGTGGGAGGTGCCATTTTGTTTATGACCACGAGCCCTTGGACCACACTCATCAAGTTTAGCTTTTACGTCCATTTTGAAGTCTGAGAAGGAAGAAGGAGGCTCTCTTACACTCAGGGCTTATTGACAACACTGCTGAGCAACTTTCTGCAAAGGGCCAGCACAGGTGCTCACTCAGAGAGGCACAGAGAGGCCAGGAGGATGCTGTGCTCCTGGGGGCTAAACTGAATTCGACCTTCAGAGGTGTTGCCATTTGGTCCAGTGTGACTGCTGTACTTGGTTTCCATAGGGTAAAGAGCAAAACAGAAATGCCTCAGCACGATACTGAAAACAGCACGCTGTGCAGGGAGCTGGCTACAGCAATTTAGTGAAGAGCTTAGTTCAAAGTATTAGAAAACCAATCCTCTGCAAGGCCAAAGAGCATTTCTGGGGGATGCAGGGAGCTGCGGCTTGGACAGGCTGCCTGGAGTCCACCCCAGTGCGCAGGCGTGTGTCCTCTGTAGATGTAGTCAGGGCTGCTCTAAGGGGAATAAAACAAAGGACCTCCAAAAGTCATCGAATTTCTGAGCAAGCCACTCAAACTAACACAACTCAGACAAGGAAAATGGACCTGAATCCTTTACCGTGATTTGCTGCATTCACCTTTGGATGATCGATCAGCAAATATTCACCAAAAAAAAAATTGGAGCCACTCGCTCACTCACATGGGAAGAAAGAGACTGTAAAACTGCCACAATTTGGGCCAGTTTCTAAAGATTAACTTCTGTCCAAGAGGAGTGGGCTTGAAGACAGGAGGTGGCACAAACTCTAAATGGAAACATCTCTTTGCACAGTCCCATCCCACTGAGCAGCCCCTCGTGTCGCAGACCCTCACGTCCCACCCAAATGCCCAGGGAGGTGACTGCTTCCCCACAGCCCAGCTCATGCAGGGCTGCTCTCTCCGGAGTCACCAGGCTGAATTTAAAATGTACATTGATGACCTGGTCAAACTGTTTTGTCTGAAGAAGCCCCATTTCCTCACAGTTCAGCCATTAATCCAGTTAAGTGTAATTAATGCATTTGCACAAGTCTGAACTAATTTCTCTGTTTACAGAACAGATTGGATAAATATCCCTGTGAGAGGCAGAAAATTCATTACAGCAACAGCTTAGGTCCCTGTATTTCTAAGCTGTCTTGATATGAGGAAATTACTTCGGTACCCTAACATAAATCTATCCTTTCAGTAAGCTCTTAATGTAAAAGCACTGTGGAAATAATGTCAACAACCTCGTGATGACTAATAAATAGACTAATGTACATCCAGCTGCACATAATAAACCTACAGAGAGCCTAATGCCATCATAAGCCACAAGAACAGGTATCACAAGATTACAGCTGAGGTTTTGCACACATGCACAGCACTTTGTTCATATTAATATTTGTTTTATTTCTCCCCTTACCGTCCCTGGTTTGCTGCCCTTGCTGGCTACAATGCTAGCCCTCTGGGCTGGCGGTCACCGCGCTTCCAGCCCTCTCCAGCTGCTTCTCAGCACTGACCTTTCTCAGCAGCAAATCCTGGAGCTGCCACCTTGCCGGATTAAGCTTTTTGCTTAAATCTTAAACAGAATTTTGTCATCCTTGGTGCTTTGTGAGAAGCCAAGGGCAGTGTTAACTCAAACGCCCAGAGCTCCACTCGGCCAGGAGGGGCAGGGAGGAGGCAGCTGTGCTCCTGACAGTCCTTGCTCAGGAACCAGGACCCCTGAGCCACAGGGGATTGATGGAGTTGGAAATCATCCCATGTGGCTTTACGCAGCTAGCAGGGGGCCTGATTCAGGTGGGAGCATAGTCACTTCTGGCTCCCTCTGTAGCCAAGGGAAAGAGATAGAAAGCCACAGGAGATGCTGCTGTCAGCTTCTTGAGGTTCCTGCATGACAGGCTGTGGCTGGTTGAGATGTAATGAGGTCCTTACATCTCTGCACCTCAGGTCCTACCTGCAAACCAGGGTAATGGCACGACCTTCTTCACGAGCAGGCAATGAGAGCAAATACACTGTTAGAAGCTGCTCATCCCCTCACACCAGAGATGACAAAAATATCCAGGACTGGTGATGGCAAAGTAACCTTCATTGTACAGCTTTCCTACAGGCTCAGATGTGACTTAGGGGTCGGTCACCAGGTACCAACTGTCAGCTGTCTTGGCCTCAGCAGGGGCTGGTATTGTCATGCAGGCATTTGCCCACTGAGAGCTGAAACACCACCCAAACCCCACATCAGCCACCAGAACAGGAACGATGTTTCAGTTCTGTCTCTTGCCTCAAGACAGTTGTTTTAGACGATCTCTATGCTAATTACATACAAGACAAAGATGCTAGTTAAAAACTCAGCTGTGCAATTTTGATTCTCACACAGGAAAAACAGACTCTCAGTGCTTTGTCCCCTAACTGAACTTACAGCTCTGCTGAGGGTGTCAGCGTGATTACAAAAATACTAAACTGATCTGTGCTACAAAACCGCGTAATGTGAGTTGTAAGCAGATACAACCATGTGGTGCAACTTTAAGGCCAGGAGGTACTAAAAGTGGAAGAACATCTCTCAGTACCAATCTCCTGAGCATCCAAAAGTGCACGTTTGAATTCAACACAGCTGCAGATTAGGGAATTAGAAAGGATACTGGCTGTCAGTTTACATTTTTTAAATGACTGATATTTTTTTCCTATAAACATCTGCTGGTAAATGGGTTTCATTATGGCACAGACTTTTGGATGGGAGAATGTTCTCAAATTCTATTTCCTTTCCAAGTTTCTGTTGGGTATTAACAGATCTGCATACGTTCCAACGTCACGGGCAAAATCCATTTGAGTAACAATTTCTTCTGTCCTTGCTTTAAAAAACCTTGAATAAATACAGCTATCATTGCTGATCAGAAACAAACACTTCTTTATTTGTATTCTTCAGCTTTAGTCCCCTGGGTGTTACAATATGGTAAAGCAGAAAGGCTCTAGCTCTTGCTACCATTCCACACAATTCTCTTGTGCTTCCTATTTCTACAACTCCAGATCGTGTCCTCACTCCTGCTGATTCCTACATGTAGGAGGTTACAGGAAAGGATTCTGCCTCCCAAAGCAGACAGCCATCATGCTGTGCTCCCTGCTTCCCAAGATTTTCCTGTTCTTGATGTGGGATAGTATGGTAAAAGCCCAGACAGTAACTTAGTGTTTGCAGGTTTGTATTTTCTGCCACCCTATTTCTTACCCAGATGCACTGCTTGAGATGTGAGCCCACAGCCAAGCACAGAGGAGTCCTCGTTAGGAGATGTGGTCTTGGAGAAGGATGATTTTGTAGTCTCTCAGCAACCAGATTACATTGCTGCTCAAGCACCCTTGCAATTCCAAAATTACTGTCTCTTTAGTTTGCATACAATAAACACATTGACAAAACACACCACGCACAGAGACAGCCAGCACAGGAAAGACCATGGCAGCCCTTGAAGTAGCAATTGTACAACCTCTTTATTTATCCATTTAGGTCCATATCTCAGTTCACCACAGGAATCCTAGAGAATTTTAAGCAACTCTCGTTAATACACTGGAAGGGATAGGCTGATTACCTTGTGCTCATTAGAAGTGTATGAGGCTACCAGAGATAATTGGAGAGCTCTGTGAAATATTTGCCTTTCTCAGGTCACAAATATTGCAGTTCCTCATTAGTTTACCCTGCTATTGCCTACTGCCTCACTAACCAGGGGTTTGCAACCTGAAAGGACAGTGGAGGAATTCCTAATAAAACAGGGCAATGTACTGCTTTTTGCTTCTGGAGTTTCAGTACAATGTGCTATGTTAAGCAAGCTTTATGGTATTGTTTTGTCTGTGCAAGAGACAAGGCACTGTAAGTAAGGAAACTGATGTAAAAAAGGATGTGACAATGCCATGTCAACAGTGGAAAGATATCAAAACGGTCTTTGCAAACCTTAAGAAGAAAATCAGCCATTAAAACTGCTCTATTTCGTATTTCGATGTTTCATCGTTTCATGCAGAAGTGCAGTGAAATGAGTCAAGCTTTGTATCAAGGCTTGTCCATGGACCGCACCAACACCTTCATGGAGGTTCAAGTATCAGAAGAGCTTGGTGCATTCCCATCACTGTGGAACCCATCCTGAGCACCGCTGCAAGGAGTCACAGCGTACACTGCACCACATGACAGCAACACACTGCAACATCTCTTGGGAAAAACAGCGCAACCAGCTTGGCGCTAGGCAGCGAGGAATCTGCTCCTTTTCACTGATGTCTTCTAAGAGCGTCGCAGACGTAAAGGCAGCTCTCTGCCACCCTGCCACAAAGCCATGACACAAGGCTCCCCAAAGAACATATTGGTCTACCAACTGACTGACTGCTTCTCAAAGAAAGTACCAATTGCACCGAAGTACCAAAGTAGCTTGTGTAAAGCTGCCTTCCCCTGTGGATTTTCAACAGACACGCTTCAGCTTACACCATCTCACCTAAAATACTGGAAGTCAAACACCTGCATCTGATTTCAGTGCCACTGCTTGGTTCTGAATTACAGCAGGTATTTGAGCATAAACACTGATGTTGATTAGTGTCAAACTTCTGATAGAGGAAGCAGTGGAGTGGGGCTCTCAGTTGAATTGAAAGTTTTTGTAATTGGCCTGTGGCAACTGCTTTATAAAGAAAAAATCTTAAAAACAACTTTCCAGAAATGCCAGTACCACTTTGAAAAACCCTCTAGTTTCATGGCACAATTTAGTTCTCAATGATTATATAATTACATTTGTGAATGTAATCCTGTGGGGTATTATTCTAATTATAGATCACAATCCTTCTTAGCAGCTTTCAGAGAAATAATTTGCGTAATGAAATGAAGGTTTCCAGCTGCAGGAAACAAACCAATCTCAAACCTTTTTTGTAAATGACAGGATATCCTTAATGGTGTGATCAAACTTGGATCAATCCGCTGACAGAATGCTGTATGTGGCTGGATTTGAGAGATTCTTATTCTAGAGTAGAAAAATGGCTGAGGACAGCAATGCTACCTACTGAACCTCCAGATGTTGTCTGTGATGATAAATTTGGAAAAAAAATAATTTAAAACCGAGGCCACAGCCATTCCATCCAAGCGTGACAGCACCACCACTCCAAGTGTTGAACACAGAGGTTGAAGATGAGAGATTTCTGGCCCTGTGGACATGCAAATTTTGAAGAGCCAAAAGGAAATTTTGCTCAAAGAAGCTTTTATCCATTCGCACAGAGCTGCATCACAGAACAACAAATACAGCTGAGAAGTAAGTAAACCCACAGGAACTCTGAATAGGTGCAGCAGCTGA
Source organism: Cygnus atratus (assembly GCF_013377495.2). Taxonomy (NCBI): domain Eukaryota; kingdom Metazoa; phylum Chordata; class Aves; order Anseriformes; family Anatidae; genus Cygnus; species Cygnus atratus. Next base: position 20,070,246 of record NC_066373.1, on the reverse strand, counting down.
AAGCAGATCTTTGCAGATTCTAAATGTCTCTGTAGATGCTCCAGTGTCACTCAGTAGTGCTTCATGATACTTGAACATTAGCTGTGCTGTGGACTAAAATCTATTCACTCTTTCAAAGCCATTATCAGTGACTTGCTGACACAAACGGCACCTACAAGCATCGTGTTACCACTGCAAGCTGTCCTTCAGGGTTATCTGTGTGCCTCACACAATATCAGCCCTCTTGCTTGTCCGCTGTAAGTTTCCTGATATTTTTTCCAGCCTTCCTTCTATTGCTCTTTATACAACACCTCTGAGGCACCAGCAGAACCACTACCCTGCATACAAGGTAACAAGATGGATAATGCCAATGCAGAAGCACTGGAGCGTCCTGTGAAGAGAGACAATTACAGCAGCTAGAAACGTGAAGGAGCCACCAAGCCAGTAAGCCTACCTTCCTGCAGGAGGAGGATGTAGGTCTTTGATGAAGGGTGCACTGGAATATTAGGTAACTAATAATAAAAAAAAAAAACATAATAACAGGAAATAATTATTTAAAAAATAATATTTTCTCTACGTTATTTTGCTTGCACAATAAAATCCAGATTCTGAATAGGACCAATTTCTGGGAAGGGACTATCTAATCTAGATAACATGCGCTGATACAGCCAGTCAAAATCCTAAAGTGCATTTACTGAGGGCAGGGATTCTTTCCAAGACTGCTAGTACTTCAGATAATCACCTTCTGAGCTGGATTTACTTAAAAATGAACTCTCTCTAAACATATGGATACATGAACATAATCTTATTCATTTCCATAGCGAAGAGCCAGTGTCCTCTTTACTGTCCAAAACTGGAATTTGATGCAATTCTTGTAATGAGAATCAACCACCATTATTTCTGACACTAAAATTAATTTTGGAAACTACACCGTACAAGAGGATGCGGTTACTCCACTCAGAAGTCTGTGTGGTGTGGATAGGACAGAACTGGCCTGTGTGCTGAAAACATCCATGCTGTCTTGTTTCCAGACCCCCCCTCGGGGGAGCACCACCCTTGGCTCATTTTCAGAGCTCTCATTACATATTGAATCAAGAGAAACTCAAACCTGGGGCTGTGGAAAGATTCTGTTTGATGCACTACACATCCCTGTCCCTCGGCACACATAACAAACATCTTCCCACAGTCTAGAACTGCGCATGTGATTCTCTCCTTTACATTTGTTTTGGAAAAAGTACATTTTCTGCACAGACTGGAAGCAGAAGCAACTTCTGATACAAGCACACACTATCACTATAATGCAGAATTAAAGCAGGGCTTCAAAGTGGGCCCTGAGAACCATGACAAGCCCCTCACCACCACACCTGCAGAGTCAGTGGCTATGAAGCTGGCCAGCATTCTGGAGAGCAGCCTAAAAAGCATCAGTTTCAGGACAGGACAGGACAAATGACAGGGAGCTCTGAAAACTTTCAAATGCAATTTTACTCCCTCTTTTTGAAATCCCCTCGTTCTTCAAATTTGATTCAGAATTGAAGTTTCCTGGTTTTCCACGGGTCTTAGACTTCAGTTGCAGACATCAGGTAAAGCACTGGTTTCAAGAGGGACATACCAAATTTTCAAGCCCAGCTTCCTCTAACGTACTATCTGACAGCATTTGGAAACAGCAGGCAACCATGTGGAAATGACCAATTTTAAGTGGGGTATTGTTGCAAGCGAGCACAATCCCAGCTGGCCAGCTACAAACAAACGCAGCCCTACTGGTTGCTCCTCAGTGCGCTTTACACAAGCACACTGTGGGCACCCATCCTGGCAACTCTCGGCCTGTTGCATATGGATAGCACCAGCGGCCCTGCCTCCACCTCTTAGAGTGACAGTGGCTTGTAGCTACTGCAAAATAGTGTGACCTGGTGAGCTAAATTACATGCTACACTGGGCTGACAGACAGCATTGTATGTTCCACTGTATGCAGCTTGTATGGGACGAAGAAAGGTGTCATCACCTATCTGTTGCAATTGCTCCTTTTTAAAGACCTTTATTCTTATCTTTGATTCTCAGGCATTTTTCTCTCCCCTTTCCCAGAGATCATCCAAAGTAGTCAAGGTATGAAGCAACATTTCTTATCACGTATACACCTCCGGGAGGTTTGGAACTTGAAGATGTGCTATTCCTATACATAAGGAAACAGCAAATGTTGGAGAAATACAAGAAATCCCATCCTATTTATTGCTATGGTTTGGAATACATGAGGTTCAAACAGACAATACAGGAAATGTCGTGTTAGTTTTGGCAATGCTAGCCCTAGCTGATGGGTTTTAGGAGGGCTCCCAGGCTGGACTTGGTGCTCGCTTGGCCTGTGCCTTCCAATAGCACTTCAGATAAACGCAGCAGCTGGGCAGATAACACACATATCCCTACGGTACACTACACTGAGAAAAGATGAGCAGGGAATGCTCACAGAAACAGAGGCTGTACCTGCTCAGTGTGACTGCTATGTTTTGGGCTGAAGCTTAAACATTGATGTGCTGGGAGACTGCTACAGCTAAGCCAGCTTGCATAAAATTAGTTATGTTGTACTACTCCTTGGTTCTTCTTTAGACTTGCTTGTTCTTCCCTGAGCAACCAACCAGTAGGTTATTGATCACTTTGTTTTGACTCAACATTACCATAAATGTTGATTACTGGTGTTATCATTATTTATGACTACGTATGCTTTGATCAGCTATAAAATAGAAATAGTCAGTCACACTAGAATCAACATGAGGTATGGCTGTGCCTGTGCAGTCCAAGATGAAGGCTCATGACACAAGAACATCTGAGAATGACCAGTGCCTGCTGTAGTTCTAGTCAGGCATGTTCACTGGGCCAGGGAAAGAAAACAGATATGTCTATTTTATGTTGCTCTTCTTTTACAATAATAGTGTTTGTAAAATCAGTAGTCAGTTTGAATTGTGTTCTGTACATTGCATTATATATGTAAATTAATTCCTATTAATCTTTATAATGTTAAGCTACTGCTAAAAATGTTCATTTAAGAACTGCCTTTGTTCTTCTGTCTCCCTAATTTCAATTCCCTTCAGTCTCTTCTCCGTGTATATTAAAGTACTTTATTAATTTTGTCACGTTAATCTGATCAGCACTAAACACGCTACCATTTCTAAAGACCTACAACATGAAGCTAAGCTATAGTGACATGCAAACAAAAAGCCTAATGTGCAACAGGCAAAGCAGCTCTCGGTGCGCCTGGCCCAGGAGAAGGTGACAATCGCTGCCCTACTTCTGGCTGAGCCCACCCAGCCTCTGTGGCCCTACAGCCAAGAGCCAAGAGGAGCTCTTGTCCAGAACAGAGAGGGCAGGGGAGATGAATCAGGACACGCAATTAAAACCTCATTAAAATAACAGGAGGGTTAACTGTGTCATCAGAAAAGAAGGCAAAAAAAAAAACCTAACAATGGTAAAACCACAAAGCTGTCTGTATCATTCCGCACATTTTTGAATGGAAGGCCTGAAGCAAAGAGGATTATCTCTGAATGTCGATTACCCAGACATTATATGCCAAAACACAGTACTAGGTCTATGGGAACTGGGATTAATTCTGAAATAGATAGGATTAAAACAGGGAAATAACTACCAAATGGCATTGTCTTTCCTATTGCAGGATGGACATGTTAATAAACTGAGGTTCTGTTCTGAGGTCTTATGCCAGGAAAAAAAAAAAAAAAGAGCTGCAAAGAAATCAGGACCAGAATTCATGACAGCGTATGTACTTACAGGAACAAAATCCTATTTTAAGATTCATTTCCTTCCTAAAAATGTAATAGTCAAAAAACTGTTGCCTGTTTAAACATTTCAGTACTTCACTAGAAATTTCTTTTCTCCTTTCATTTGTTTGGTAAATTCTTGCAGGATCTTACCAGGTGTAACATCTGATGAAAATGTAGAGGATTTAATATTCAGGTGATACTGAAATGGTGGTGTGCAATAAACCTTGCCTGGAGCTCCAGAGAGAAGCAACAGCAGGCACAAGCAGATTTCTCTGACCAAGCATGTTTTTTCTCATTATGTAACTGTTGATTAAGTTATGCCTAACAGGTAGAATGCGATTGATCTCATTGACTAATTCCAAAAAGAAGTAGCTATTTTTCATTAATAAACATGCAAAGTCTGAAACTGAATTTCAAAACTTGGTGATTCACAAACAATCCACAGCTTGCCAGGTTTTTGCTTGTAGTATTTATCAAGTATTTCTGAAAGCAGAATAGATTAGGAAATTGTGGAGTTGTTTCACAAATGCCATTAATCCCACAGAGACTAAAACTTATGAAAATGATCGATATTCTCTACAAATTAGCCATTCTATGACAAAATTATTTTCTCCTCAATCACAGAACCAAATTCTTATCTTGAATACTTCCAGTCCATTAAATTTCATTAACATTAATTGGGAACTGTATATCAAGAGGCAAGATTTGCCTTGCAGTAAGCACAGATCCTCATTTCATTTTTCAATTCATTTTATTTTGAGAAATGAAGAAAGGGAAGAAAAGGAAACTGAAAGTGATGTGGCTCAATGACAATGATGGGCAGCAAAAATAAATAGGACATGAAAAACTAACAGATAAAGTGCAGCAGCCCAGTATGTATACTCAATATTAAGGAATACAGAGATGCTCAGAATAAATTTGCAAGGCTCTGGGCGTACCACTTTGTGATCTAGGGGTAATCAAAGAATGAACTTATGATAGTCCTACAGAAGTTGATCCTCCGAAAGATATGTTGAGCAGACAATTCACCTATATATTCTACGCATAGTTTTGACACATCATCTAGATACTCACTGCCTGCTGAAATACAAAAAAAAAAAAAAAGGCAGCATGTGGTAAGGAATTCCCTTCCCTGTCTCTGGATCTAAAAGACCATTCCTAAATAAAACATTTTCAAGTTCAGCTCAAACCAGAAAGATTTACATTTCTTCTATAATTTTATGCAGTCAGACAGACTCAGAAAGCATGACTATACCATTTCACTTAGAAAGGGGGTATTTTGTAAACTTTAACTCTTTGTTCAAAAAGCTTTCAAATCACTGAACGTTTGAGAAAGAGGGGAAATTGGTTTGGATTAGTAGTTAAAGGCTTTGGCCACAGTCCCCAGTCTTGTTGACTTCTTGACAGCGTGGTCATGGCTGACTGAAAGGCCCCAAATCATTCCATATTCTCATCAGTACTTAGGGTGGAACCAGGCTGAATTGCTCAGCCACTCCGACTGCTCCGCATAGGGCTTGACAGAAGTTTAATTCTACAGTCTAGGAAAAGTTTCTGGTGCATATGATGAGCACAGGGGTCACTAATCGCTGTTAAGCCTGGATCCTGGGCTGACGCAAGCACAGCACACTTGGGACTGGCACTTTACCCTCCAGCTCGGTCAGGATACAAGAGAGCACAGCCATACATTTCTGACGTACGGCTGAACAACTTTTATGTTTGCTTGCAGTTTGAAAGACATATGTGGTACAGTGGCAGTAAAGAAAAACAAAATAACACTTGGATTTTGGGACTGCACAAAGCAGGAAATGGACATCTAGACCAATTTTACAGAGAAGGATTTTTAACAGATCAAACTCAAAATCCAGCCCTTGCATGCTGCAGCACAGGGTGCAGCCTCCGTGACAAGGGAGCACTGGCACTGTGGGGAAGGGAAGGGATGTGCTGCCGTCTCCTCAGAGCTGGTACCTGATGATGATAACGCGGGAACATGGGGATGGCATCACTTGCCAGCCTAAGGAGACACCAGGAGGGCAGATGTTATCAGCAACACCAGGTCTGTCTGGCATTCCTGGGCAGAGCACCTCTGCTGGGAGCATTCCCCAGCACAGTTTGACTAGTAGCTGGTGGGCCCCAGACTGGCCTGGACCTCCCCTCTAGTTTAAGAGGGAGCCCTGTCCTGCTCAGCATGTGCTGCAGCACCATGCTGGTCAAGGCTATGCACACATGGAATCCACCGTGTTATAATTCTTTTTTTTTTTTTTTTTTCTATGATCTGCCTTGTAAGTAAAAATCCTGTGCTTTAAACAGCTGTTGGTCAACACCACTGGTAACAGGTGTTCCAAGAGGATACCGAGATCATCTCTTTTAAACTTGAATTTGCTTTTCCTATGTTGCTGGATCCATGGGAGCCAGGTAAAACTGTGTTGTGGTACTGCGGATGTTTCAAAGCTAAAATCATCCCATCTGCAAACACTCCATAACCGTATGAGCATGCAACATTTTCCCATCATAATGCTTTGACTATTAATGCAAGAATATTCTGCTAAGATAAATATGGAAACTAGCATTTAGCTTCAAACACTTGAAAAAAGACTCACTACATGCCTCCTGGCACCCCTACAACTCAGAAGGTATATATAAGCCCAATCCAAACTATGAGACTGTGCCAGGGATGCAAAAAATGGGGCAGCAGCAGCTTAAGCATTATTACATATTTCTCAAAGGTGCGCAGTGGGTTTCTGAATCCTCAGTTTCTGTGGAAACTAAGCTACAGATTTCTTGCCTTTTGTCAGTCTAAGTCCTATTAGAGACATAATTTCATTGCAGCTTTACCTGTTTAGTGGAAACTAATACATTTTGCAAAGTTTAGAGAAGTTGAGCTCTGAAAACCTTAAAATAATTATCTCCATATCTTGTAGACTTATAAATATACAAACTGTGAATATCTAAAGCTCCGTAGCAGTTACTGCTACAATGATAATGGTGATGACTGAAATCATCTTCAATCTTCCAGTGAGAAGACTGTCATCAAGGCACGTTGGCCATAAAGGTTAAGCAAGTCTTGACAGAACTATAGAATATTTACAGTCGAGGCCAGTAACCTCAGAGATGAGGATGTGTCAGAGGAAAGCCGTGTCCTCCTTCTGCAGCCACGTGATTGAGATTCTGTCCGGCTCTTCACATATTTGATAGGTTGATTTATTTCCTGGGAGCCCCTTCATTTCAGATGGTATTCTACCTCTTTATCTTTTTTGTGCACATTTTAACTTGTTTACTGATTTACTAAGCAACTTTATATTAGCTCCCACCCAAAGGACTACTGAAAATGCTCTAAGTATTTACTTTCAATCAGACAGCTTTTCTCTTCCATTTGTTTTCCTGACATTATCAGTGCATTCATATGAAAGAAGAAGCTCTGGCAGTGCAACTCTATCACAACAGCTACACATTTTAATCAGAAAGTAGAGGAAACAAATCTGAAAAAAAATAATATAAATAGGATACTTGAACTTTATACCATGACTCTCTCACAGCTTTATGTCAAAGACACTAACTACTGAAACAGAAAAAAATCCTGCTCAATGAATAATTGGAGAATAATCTTCTGATGGCCTTTCAGAGTCAATTTACAGAATGCAGCTGTCCTCCCCCCAGCTCAAAGTCCCTGGTAAAATGCCCCCCTGATTCTGTTTCTGATATGATCTGCTGTTCAGCTTTGCACTGAGGGGTACTCTGATCCTCTCAGCCCAAAAGGGATCTGCCTCTCCTGGCGATGGGAAAGGTCTACATGGAGAACATTGACTCTCAGTCAAAGATGATTTATCCCAACAGTTACATATTAATATTATATCTGATTCCACAAAGTTCAGCTTAATGATGATAGCTAGTCTGGGTTGGTTTCTCTCTCTCTCTCTCTCTCTTTTTTTTTTTTTTTAAGAAAAAACCCTGCCTGCTAAAATTCTTATGGATTTCACTGTTTCCTCATCCCATTTGGTAAAGTAATTAACTCAAATACAGACAAATAATAATGAATAAGGAATCACTGCTAGACCTCAGAGCCAGCTCACATAAGGCAACTGGATTAAAGAAGCCTGCACTGAACAGATTCAGATCAAGGAAGGCTAAGCTGTATCAGTTTCCCTGATTTCACACCTAGAAAGGTTGTCTTTACAACCCTGAAAAAAATTTTGTAAAAAAAATGCATTCTGTCTCCACAAACTCAACATAGGCCAAGGGAATTATATATATATATATATATATATATATATATATATATATATACTGGCTCTATTCTTCATAATGCAGTTCTGAGCTACAAGCATATTCACAATTTGCTATCACTACTTTCTTATCTACTGTTTGTATGTACAGTTTGAAAAATCCTTTGATTTCACGAGTGCATTTCCAAGCTATTTTCAGGTGAAATCACTGAAGAGCCAAAGGCAAGCATTAAATATCTAGTACCAAAGAATGGCATCAACTTCAAGCTAGGCGTCCATCATCCCCAGACACTATTGGGAATGCAATGAGCTTAACATATTAGGTGGCATGCAGGTAGATAACTAAACAGACATATTGGCTCTACTGAAATTAAACTTACTGTGATTCCAGCAGAGCCAGAGCAGTACCTATGGTGCCCAACTCCAGGCTTGACTGGCATTGCTACTCCTAATTCAAACCACGAGAAAGCTGACACAAACCTCAGAAGCAGTAAAACCCTGGCTCCTTCTCCCACTAAAATAATAATAATAATAAAAAAGCAACAACAACAACAACAACATAAACAATTCCGATGTTCCTGAATTTCTGTAGCTGATTTGTTGGTGACATTTTTCATCCTGACAGCACATTCAGGAAACGTGACAAATTTAGGCAACAGTCTCACACTGAAAAATGTTCCTGCAAACTTTTCCCAGTTAGGCTGCAATGAATTTGCTTAGCAAAAAAACAAAAGGCTTTTCCTCAGCTTAGCTTCCAGTTGCTTCGATACATGATGTTTCAAGTAGTTTTAAAAAATGGACAGCACATGAGTTTTGTATTAGTTCTTAAAGCTCAGATCATCTTTCAAGATACTGTGCCATTTCTCACTGTTAGATCTGAAAGAGGAGTGTGAGCTTTTGCAGTCCCAAGGCATCATCACTACCCACTTCCCCAGAGCCTAATTTTCCAAAGCATCCTTTCAGTTTGTGGCAGCAACTCAGTGTGTGACATCACCCAGCTCTGCAACTGCAGAATTGCTGCATAATGTGATTTTGTAATTGTCAGGTGTTAGAGCTCTGGCTAAGCAAACAGGGGGATCTATCTGTTGATTTTCAGAGCATTCAGTGATGAGTTGGTTAGTCCCAGGGAGGTCTTGTGTCTGAAATGGAGCCGTAAGTCCTGTGACAAAACAGAGAAATAAAAGCTTTGGCAAGCAGTGAACAATTGGAGTGACTGATGCCCTGTGAGGGTCACAGACAAGATGGCTGGGTTTGGCAGAGCAGCTGGATAGGATACCCGCAGTATTTTATGGATTATTATTCGAAACAGAAAATACAGGCTGGCATGTTCATGTTGCAGGCAGAGTAAGAGGGTGAGGAATTGCACGTTGTGGTAGGCATACAGGAGGCTCTAAGCCAGCTGCACTCACAGCCTCAGCAGCCAAGAGCCTTTTTATCCTCTCCTGCGTGCATAACCTCTCTCTACCTCATGAATGGGAATTCAACACCAAGAATTCTCAGGTCACCTTTTGGTGAATGTTCAGCTTCACAACTGTGCTTTCTATACAGCTTTCCCTTGTCCACGGGGCTTCAATGAGCTCTGTAGTGTAAATACTCTTTCTGAGACATCTTCTCGCTCTGGTGCACGACCATGTTACTGTGAATCGTTAGAGCAAACAGAGTTTCTTTGTATTCATTCTGAGATCAACAGCAAAATTGCAGCTCCAGGGTCCTTTCAAACCATATCCTAAAGCCCCCTGGATATTCCCAATGGTTATAAGCTGCCACATACAAAAGCCTTACTGTAAATCTCAAGAGCCTTTGGGATTGTGCTAGCAGCACTGAATTGAAATGAACAGTACTTGGCTAGACCACAGTACACAAAAACAGCTTTTTTCTGAGGTAGCATTTGTTTGCACAACAAAAACCAGCAAGGAAGAAATTGGAAATCAACTACCATATAGAATAGGTGCAAAAATGTTTTTTGAGTGTTAAGTACAATGAGAAATGGAAACCAAACTGCTGTAGGATAACAAGCATTTTGTTATCTACCATCGAATTATCTGAGCACACCCCCAGCCTGGAACAGGACAAAGAACACACACACAGGAGAATTTTATGCTTAATAGTGTTCTTGTAGGAGACAAATGTTACACAAACACCACAGATGCCCAACTTCGTCCTTGAGTAGTGAAGTGTTTACTGAAATGGGATGTAGCATGTATAACGCTAAAATAGTCTGTGGGTTCTAGGGAACATCACAGTGCAATGCCAGGTCTATTGATCATAAGTTTTGAAAATTCCTTTTCTGTCAGATAGGGTTAGGTTAGCAACAGATCTATTAGTTCCATCACTACTCGTGAAATGACCAGTGTACTGAGCTGTAAGTACTGTACCTGTGGGAACAGATGGTTTACTCTTGCTAACTGTGAGCAACTCTAGAAGGCCAACTTGTAAACAAAAAATTTAGAAGCTTTAAAAATAGAAGACTGGAATCAGAATTAAGCATCTGCAATACATTTATGGGAAATTAGGATCTCTGTTTCTAAGAGCTTCAGGCACATTGGACAATTGCTGGCCTTAGATCTCCAATGAGATGTAGAATTTGCTCAGCTCTTCCATACACAAGTCTTCCTAATTTGCATCCACAACTGTTAAACCTTTAAGCACATACTGCAAAATGCAAATGGGCTAGGAAATGCTCATCTGTGATCAGCGCCTAATGATTTGAGTGATCTGGATTTGGAGAATATCATGGAAGCATAATAATTGGACATGCAAAAGACCCGAGGCTGTCTTCATGTTACCTAGTTAGTGCAGCAGTGAGCCTAGACTGATTACTTTTGACCAACCTCATCTTGCAGAGAATGTGTTAAGGATATTCCACTCTTGAGAGCTTTTCCCAATAAACCAGATCTTGTCTTTAAAATATTCATCTTGGTAACATATATCTGCATTTTCAGTAGTCTACTTCTTTTCAATACTAGGCACACATTGTCTTGCTTTACAGAAAGGTATATTCAGCTTTATCAACTATTTATGGACAACTGACTGGCAGTTAAGATTTTGTTTAGTCACACTGCTCTCCATGTGCTCATCTTTTCAAGGCTTTAAACCACAAGGGCATTCCTCCAGTATTTCCTGTACAAATTTGGTCCTCCAGAAAAATCTATAAGAAATGATAAATTTTAATAGAAAGAGCCTATGAAATCCCCACTAGACCGCACAGATGGCCAGAAATCATGATTGGGATCATTCATACATATTTCAGAGTGATATACTAGAAAAAGATACATGGCAAGATGAAAAAACAGCAAAGAAAACTGAAACCCAGGATGCACTTTGGCTGAAACCAGGTTGATGCTTCCCCTAAACATCCATTATACAATCTGATTGGAAATGCAACACCTGAAGTAAACAGATGCAAGTGAAGCTGAACAGGACTTTTAAAATTTTTATTATTATTATTATTATTAAGAACCAAGACTGCTACAGCTTGATTACATATCCTATTTTTAGCCATATTACTAAATATATGAGCAGCAGGCCAATTCTGCTAGGTATGTACTACCCAACAGAACATATATAAGTATATTGTGAATTAGAAAAAGCAAACAATTAATCCAGACTGTAAGGTTGCACCTCAATATTCACACTACATTGTAATTGATATTGTGTACATAAAAAATAAAGATTAAGATGCTTACTGTGGCTCACCCAACACACTGGTTTTGTTTTAATGGATGCATCAGGCTAGTGTTAACATACATATCAACTAAAAAAAAATATAATATCGTAGATTTAGAAAGGGGGAAAAAACAGAAAATACGCGGAGAAGTAGGAAGATAGCTAAATACAGCTATTCCATCATAAAAGATTTTACTGGTGTCAGTTAAGAATGATTTGCTCACTCATATCTCTAGTACATTTGTGCCAATCTTGCAGTTTTTGTGCTTTCATGCTCCCCCCTCCCCCAGCTCCCGCCAAGTACATCAGACTTTCCCCTCCCTTTGGAGGGCACCCAAGGAAAATGTATTCCAGTCGCAGGACTGGATGAGGCATTGCTGTAAGCCAGGGCTTCTGCATTTCATTCCCATTTTTTTTCCAAATCTCTGTGCACATGCCCTGCCAAGTCATTGTCTCCAGAAGTAGAAAAAAAAAAAAAAAAAAAAAAAAAGAGCTAATAAAGCTGTGTTGGTATATTCAATGTGCTTCAGCACTCTCTGCTGAGCCTCCTGTTTCGCTAGCCTGAAATTCCAGACATATTCCAGTGCTTAATCACGCTGAGACAATACGTTTTGCAGAAATGTTACTGGGGAAGTTTATTCTGTAAAGAACACAGAGCAGGTAGCACGTAAGAGTGCACAGAATATCAGTGACTCACTGTGAGGACAGTATTTGCAGCATCAGGGCTGCAGTTAACAACCTGAAGTGATGATTTGGACTGGTTGGACTTCATGGGGATTGCTCCTGACATGTCAGTGGTGGGGAAAGAGATAAATAGCCTTTGAACACACAGGTGACATTTCCCATGGCTTCTTTCGCTGCCAGGACTTCTGAGAATACCACTGTGCAGAGGAGGGAAGTCTCCACTAGGTTGAAAATAAGTTATTTTATTAAAAATATTCTGATCTGATGTTTAACAAAAGCCAGGTGGCCTCCATTATCTACATAGTAGCAGCCCACTAGGGATTCAGGGCTGTCTTTTCTAGTAGCTCTGCATACTCCCTGGCCCCAGGTACGCTCCCTGTGTATTAGCTGAACAGGATTCTCAGAACCACTCCTTGATCCACAGTACGCTCCACTCTGTTGTGCACTCACTGAACCATTTTTAAACTCAGGCTCCTGCTGAGGGCTAAATGCACTGTTTGTATTCTAATCTTTGTACCTACTGCAGCTGAAGTATAACGGTTCCACAGCTAGAAGGCAATAGCTAATGCAGGGGAAATATAATTAAGAAAAATAAAAAATGATTGATAGAAAATACAGCACATTGCTCTAGACATATTAATTTAGTGCTTTCTGAGTGACTTGAACAACTAATTTATTAAAATTACCTGGAAGCATCTTATGATTACCCCAAGATAAGCATTCTTTAATTTGCCTCTGCTTCTATTCCTGGCAAGACAGTCCACATTTTGCATGTTCAATATACAAGACACATGAAAACCAATTAATGCTGTTGACCTATACAAATAGGATAACACCAGCGGACTTGATCACCATCAGACAAGTGCAGATAACTGGTAAGTAAAGGACCTGGTCCTCATTTATGAAGCCAGAGTTAAAAGATGCTGAACTCTCCTTGGCTTCCATGGGAGACGTGAACAATTAGCATCCTGTGCCACACTGAGATGCTACAATCCATCAATGTTTTGACGCTTTAGAAGTTCATTGTAGTAGCTACTAGAGAATGAACTCACAGGAGGGAGAGGAGGCTACGAGGAGCAGAATACCACTGACTTTCACCCCAGGCTCATCCCTCGCAGCTCACTGCCTCCCAAAGCTCTCCTTGTGCAGAGGTGGGCTGCAGGTCCTACAGCTGAGCTAATGTCATGGCACAGGCTGGCTGGGGCCACTGCCTCAGAGCACACCATCACAGGTTAGGCTCCTTCATAGAACTAAAACATTTCGGAGGCTCAGTCACAAAACTCAGTGAAGGCCTTGACTTCTCACTCCATTGGTAAATATGTTTCCTATTATCAAACTTAATGCTGGGGGAGCTTTCCACTGTGGTTTCTCAGTGTGTGTCTCATCACCTAGCTCCCACGTGCTTGCCCAGAGATGTCAGCAGGATGAAATCCATGAAGTCTGAGCAGGTTCATTCATGACATCACAGAGAAGAGTTTCTATAAAAGCAACAATCAAGTCTAATAGGTGACTGGAGACATCAGACACAAGTTTGAAACCTCTTTAGAGGATTTACTTTGGCGGAACATTGAAGAATGTTTTATTCAATGTCCCTGATCAGAAAACAGTGATAAAAGGGGGAACTGATAAAGAGGTCATATTGAAGGGACAGCAGATGAGCCCCAGCATGACTGGTGCAGTGCAGTTCCACTGCATTCAAACCTGGTGAAGAATATCTGACCCTGTGTTGACTTTTGGGAATGCAGATGTGATGCCTGAGTTGCCCAGAAGAGAGACCTAATGGAAAAGAAGAAGAGAAACGTTGGAGATTTACTGAGTCCTGACAGAAATTCACCGCTGCCATGGCTGTGTTTCAATCGGTAAGAGTACCAGTAGGTGTTAACCTCCTCGAGTTTCTGGTAGATCAAGCAGCACCTCTTCCCCGGAACTACACAGCCACTTGAGGCTGCTAATCGATGCTTCACACAAAGGTCACATACTGTTTTGTCACCACACAATGCCACACAAACAGAATGCAAACTACGTCTGACCTATTTCTGCCTTTTCCACTTTCAGGCACCAGTGAAAAGCTCCTTCTGGATTGCCCAGCTGCTCCAGGCTGTGCTCCTCCCCAGTCACCACCAGTGGCGCCGCGCTTTTGGAGGCTGTGGCCAGCCTGTCCTTCATCTGATGAAAGGATGGGCACAGCTTCCTGGTGATAAATGCCACGGTCCGTCATTACTGAGCAAAAATGCCGTGGGGGCGTGGAGGGGAATGCTGTGCTGACCTCTACTTTCAATAGTTGCATCTTTGGGAGAGGCTCCAATTCACAGAAATCATGAGCCAAATTCAGCTATGGTGGTTCTTCAGAGAAGTGAAGGGGATTGCGTCAAGGAAGGGTTTTGGACCTAACTGGAATACAGCAGCAGTGCTGCTAAAACAACCCACTGTGCTGTGTGACAACTGCTGTGGGTCAGTGAAAGTTGCATCTTTTGTTTGTTAAGGTACCATGGCACAGCTATAAAGCCTGGTGTTATCACCTCTCTGTGATTCTTCCTGAAGTTCATTTTCTGAATGAATACTCAGCATATGATTGTCTCAGCACTGTGTCTCTTCTGACAATTCGTGTGCTGCCATTTCGGCCTACATGGACCTTCCCTCAGTTCATAATGGGAAGGATATTAATTACGTTTAGGGAAAATTGAGTTTCACGACTCCCAGAGCTACAGCCTCCATGAAACAACTACTTTCCACCTTTTTATGTCAAATACAACAGACTCTGCATAAATGGTGCAAGACATCTTTATGAGTTACATCTTGAGTAGAAAAGAAGAGCAATTATTTCAAACTGCCTGGGTGCATTAACCTTGTTTCTGAGGAGCTAGCATGATTTTCTGGAAGCGAAGTTAAAAAAGATACTGCCCAAGGAAGAGTCTGTCACTTTGATCCCCCTCCTTCTCTTTTGCCTGCAGTTCCTTGTGGTGGTCATACCCCTGCGACTGGAGCACTGAAGAGGGTTCTAGCTGCTGAATAAAATTTGCAAGCACTAAAGATAGGCACTTAAGTTCTTATGCTGAAGGACATTTTAAAAGGTCGGAGAGAAAACTGAACCCAGTGTACATTATCTGCACTGCAAACTAATTTTGTCTGGCAACTTGCACTGGAGAATGAGTCTTTGTTCCAACAGGTAAACATTTCTTATTGCTCTTATCATGACAACATCCTTCCGAAAGATGAGATCAATACAAGGTTCCAGTTCTGCAAGGGTTGGGGAACACCCTTAAAAATCTAGTCCCCAGTTTTGTGGTAACAATTTAAAACATGAACAGCTTTAATAGATTCTTGAAAATGCTGGATTCCAGCGTTAGTAAAATCTTATTCTTGATTAAATGCTTCATAATTGAAAGTGGTGTGTGATTTCTCATCATAATTAATCTGCTGTAATACCTGTAACAGGCTGTCAAACCACTGTTGGATTGAAATACTGTTTTCCCCTTTCTGCCCATTCGATCATACATTCCATTTTGGATTTCTTCGCTTTCTATACAAAGACTTCTGAGCTCAACATCAGAGACAGTCTGGCAATAAAAACATTCAAGCAGTATATGGACAGCTGGGAATTTATTGCATCAGGATTTGTTTTTAAAATAAAGGTTTCTCCTGATAAACTAATATTGTCATCTGTTCTGGTGGCAGTGCATACTGCAAACAGCAATTTTCCCCCAGAGAAAAAATGTCAGATTGTGATTTATGATCAGGGAGTCACTAAAGAGTATGATTTCACTCTAAATTAGTAATTCATCAAGTAAAGAACCACAAGCAAATAGCTGAATATTGGTGCCTTAAAGGGTCAATAGGCTTCTCACAAACTTTTGCTTGAAGCACAAATAACCAAAGAGACTCCTCCAAGGGAAAACTGTTCTGGTGAATGACCTACCAAATGAAAACATTTAAGTCTAAGTGTTGAGGAAAGCATTCCCAATGTGACCTTTGGGTGTCCATACAGAGTTCAGTGGAGCCCCACTCAAGGGGACTGCAAAAAGCTGCTAAACTTAGCAACTCCATCAAAATGTGGCAGTACAGATCAAGAGGAGGTAGCAGGGAGAAGGGGGAGAAAAAGGGGAAACAAAGCCATCTGAAAAGGTGAATGTTCTTTTTCAACCTTAATTACTTGCCTGAAATGAAGCAGTTGATTTCCATGTACAATGAACTATTGGAAATCACTATGACACAAATCAACAGAACAATTGCTTTGTAAAATCCTCTTACAGGCCAATGAAATGAGTCTCCCGACATTATCCATCTGGGAGAAGGGGATTGCCTCTATCTCTGTGCAACTTAAGCAGGAAATATATACTACCAGCTCCCAAAGCCACTGACATGGATGTGAAACAATTCAGCTAGGGCTAGAAGCAAGCCAAGCAAGCTCAACGTGTTATTCCCTAGTCACTCTCAGGCATTTTTTCTGCAGGCTTCCCATCCCTAATTCCCAAGAACTTCAGTGATTTGTAACTTTGTTGACCTAGCAACTGCATGGCATTCAAATTCATACTACTCTTAATGTTACAGAATGAAGTATAGGTCCTTTACCCCAAATACCATACCAGAGATGTAAATGACTGGATATGGGCCCATGATTTCCACAAAATTAGGCAATTAGAATTTTATTTGAGGCAGTTTAAGTGCATCGGTAAAACTGCTACTAGCAGTGTCAATAGAACAATTTATGGCAGTGTGCTGCTAGATCCAGACTATTAGAATATTTCATGGGGCATCAATCCATGACTGCCATGAAAATGGATGTTTATTTTACTGGTTAGATGTCAGCAATCTGTTCCTTTATACAGCACAGCTGGATTTAATAATGAACAAAGGACTTCATTTCTTACCTACTAAAAAAAATTAAAAAAAAATGTCCATGTCCATTCAAGAACTGGCTCAATTGGTATCTCTTCTATCAATTCAGTTCCAATGTCTCCTAGAAATTTGTATAGGTCTGCATCTCTTTTTGCTTCAAATCTAATGACCATACCAATAACCAGAACAAGCAGGAAAAAGTGCTCCAAACTTTCCAACTCTCATTGCAGAGCAGAAGGGTATTGGATATATTACTTTCCTGATACAATTCTTTTCTCAGCCTTTGTAGTGATGCTAAAACTTCCTTGGGTGACAGTATGGTCTCTGTTCTTTCAAGCAGCAGAGATGAATGTAGCAGTTATTAGGTGTGTGGAGAAGTGATGGGCATGCAAAAGAAGAAAATCGTTGAATCACGGGAAATTTAGTGAGAGACAGGCAGAAACAATCACCTAGATCGCTGTGAATGATAAATGCTCAATTCCGATCCTGAAAAGTACTAGAAAGGAAGCCTCGTATCCATTCTAGCTTGCTTGAATATTCACATCAACCACAATTGTTTCAGTTTGGCTTTCTGAGAAATAAGCTAGTTGGCTTATTCAATGATCGAGTTAGTTCATAGGTCAAGTACTCTCAATGGATTTGGCTTTAATGATCATAATAAATATGCTTTGAAAAAAAAAGAATTAGTACTTAATCTACTTGGAGAACTTAGGTATTTCTTCTTTAGATATCATGGTGGTTAAAAAAAATGCATCTAGGAGCTGGGGGTTGCAGTGGCACTTTACCAGATGCATTGCCAAGTCTGGCGGAGCAAGTCTCACACATGCCAGTGGTATCCTCCTCTATGTTTAAACTTTGGCCCAAGAACTGAGTCTGAGGCAACCAAATTCACACTCAGGGGAAATGGACAACCAACATCAGCAGGAGAGGCCAAAATTCAACTCTGACACAAAACTTACTAAAAATAGAGCCTGAATAATGGACATGCAGCCTAGAGTACTTTCTACAGAAGCCTGCTGTAGCATTCTTGCATCAATTGCCCAAAACAACTGCACTTGTACACATAAGAGCTGCTACGAGTCATTAACCACAGACAAGCCAGTGAGTTAATGATCACTGGCCGTGCAGAAGTACAAAAGGAGAGAAGCCGTTATTTCATTTTGCTGTCTTCAGAAGAGAAAGCATTGAGCCTGAGCACCTGCAGCCAAAGGATTTTGGAGCAGGTGGGAGGGCTGTAGCAAACGGCCTGCCCCCTTCAGGCAATTCGAAAAAGCAGAGGGGTCAGTGCCAAGGCCAAAAAACTGATTTATGTGAGATGGTCTCTCTCAACCATGAACTTCAGCCGTTCACAACTCAGTGCTGACGTATTTCAATCAAAGCATGTCTGAAGCTAAACTTAATAACTGGCCAGCCTATCAAGTGGTGAACGCTAAGCAATTCCAAATCACCCCAAGAATTTTAAACTGGCAGTGGCTTGCTGCAGGACTGCAGAGAATGACCCGTCTGTCAGATGCAGTTGTATCTGTGGCTGACACAAACTTCTAGATTCCTGCTCCCCCCATAACAGTGCTGTGATGCTGTAAAATGGAGAGGGCCATCTGGGATCACTGCCCTACACAGGACATCCAGAATCTGTCCTACACAATCTTTCCTGCATTTTTCCAGCAATGACATTTCATCACTTTTGAATGAAATAAGTTCTTTTGCAGTGAAATTACATCTTTTTCTGTCAGCCAGAGGTCAGTCTGCTTAAAAGTAAAACAAAAACGTCCCCTTTTTTATTCCTTTTTGTTATTATTATTATTTTTAATAAACAGAGCAAATGTTGCAACTCTTTTAATTTGACTATCTAAATTTATTTACTTGCTTATGAAGACACCGTTTTTTTGCGGTGGGAGCTGTCCACTGAATTCCTATAGCAAGCACTTAAGTCAACAAAGTAAATTCTGATAATCCCTTGTTTTTAAACCAGTTCATACTACACTGCCCTGGACCACCAGACTTGTTTTTGACACACAATATGCACCCTCAGCCTTTAACATAGATTGAAGCTGCCAAGCAGCTGTATGGGAAACTAAATAAACAATAGGTGTCACATTTAAAACTGCTTTTATCTGACAAAAGTCATGGGAATTGATTTACAATGCCGAGAGAAACAGGAACTCCAGCTTCTGTACCCCTTCAGTAATGTCCTTGGAGAGCCCTGGTGGACACGGTAGCTGGCGATGTAAGGAGCTGCCCGCAGGGAGCTGGCAGAGGCCATATCTGCCCTCTGGAAGCATCATTTTATAGCAACTTCCACATGTATGTTCTCATCCCATCTCACCACCTCCCCAGATAACAGATCATCACAAAACCACAATGTCTAAGAAGCTTTACTGAGGACTTCTTCAGGGTAGAGCCAAGTAGCAAGAAGTATTTATGCTGACAGTCTCAGACACCTCAGCTTGCTTTTGAAGCACACACTGGTTAAGGTGCGTATGATGAACACAAACCTCTGCTCATGTCAGTGCTGCTCTGTTAGTAGTTTTCACACAGTCACAAAAGCAATCAGAAATACTGCATTCGCTAGTAGACAATAAAGCGAACAAGGATACAAAACACAGGTTCTGCCTGTTCAGAATGCAGCGACAGAGCCTGGGTTGAAAGAAGAGACGAGGAAAGCTGGGGTATAAAAGGAGAGAAAAAAAAAATCAGCTCCCAACAGAAGGCAGACTGAGGTAACTGTCTTGATATCAAGAAACTCTCAGTCAAAGTGTAAAATACAAGTTTTTTTTTATTTTATTGTTTTATTTTTTTTAAATCTGTAATAAAATCCTGACCAACAGCTTCCCATCAACAATGACCTAGGGAACAAGCCAGCACAGAAACCTGCATTCAGCAGCTTGCTGCTCAAGTCCTCCTTGCTCACAATAGCACACAGCTCTCCAAAAGCTGCTTGCAGTAGCAGTTGGGTCAGGCTTGCTGTCAGAAGGGACCGAGTACAAACGCACGCTCTTCACACGAGAGCTCTCCTGTAAAGCCCATGGACAGACAGAACAACTTGAATGCCTCGGGAATTTCCTGCTGATATCGCCTGCTGAGACAAAACATCGTGGAAAGCCTAATTTTTATTTCAATTAGTTATAAAACTAGCATTTACCCTGTCAACATTATAATTTTATAGAAATAGGGAGATTTTATTTGAGCCAGACAACTCTGTTCTCACATATTTTTCTTATAATAGACTCTATGCCTGCATCTACTTTCTTGCATTACAAGACTTTTTCCCTTAATATTTTATACAGCAAGAATTTTTGTATAATCCCTAAAGAGTTCATTAATTAAATGAAGGAGGGCATTAGTAGAGTCCAGGTACAGGCATACGAGTCAAAGAAGGGGAGAGCAGAGGGAGTCACTTAATTGTTTTTTAATTTAGTATTATACCAGCTAGGTTTAGAAAGAGGTAGCAAAGCTAAGCTTCATTTCTTGCATATTCCTCAAACATTTTCTGATTTAGGACGAGTATGGATTTTACAGCCTGCATTCACTTTTCAGGAAATTATGAGTCATCCTTCTAAGTTAAAAAAAAAAAAAAGGAAAAAAAAAAGAAAAAAAAAGAAAAAGCACTTGGGAGTTCTACTCCTTGCATAATCATTACATATATATATATAGGATAAACTTCATAAATTAATAAAAATATATAAATAAAATATATATGTATATAGAGATAGTCACCTTTGTCTTCTCTAGCCATGATGGATGCTGGGTCAGAATAAAAGCTTGAACAAAAGAAGTACTGTTCAGCTTCATTTCCTGCATAATTTTTGAATACTCTGACATTTTGGGTTGTGGAATCGTATATTTATAACTGAGCCCAGGATCAATGTTTTGATTCAGAAGAGGAATTGCTCAACCCTCTAACTTCTCGTAGTTACTGTAAGCGCCCGCAGAAAGCTCAATGAAATGAGCAACACCCCCTGCCCTGAAACCAAGGAGGACAAAGCCGAGGCTGCCTCAAGTGCTTTCAGCAACCCCTGCCTGACCGGGGCCGCTGCCAGTCCTGACGGCTAGCGGCAAGCCAAGAGCTCCGGTAGCCCTTCTGCCCTGTCGCCACAATACCGGTGCTCACCCCACGGCTGGCAGGAGGAAAGCCTCAGCAGGTTTTCCATGGTCATCTGTTGCTCAGAGGAGGGTGAAGTTTCTCTGTGGGAGTGTGGCCATGAGGGTCGAGAAGCCCCATAGTTGGTGATAACATCAGACTCTTAACAATGAGGCCATCAGGAACGTAAAGAGTTTAGGGGGAACAAGGAAGGGTGATTCAGGAGACGCCTTGCCGTCTCGGGTTGCTTGTTCTCCAGCCGTTAAGGCATGGAAGTTGTTGGGGGTTTGTGGTTGCCGGGCAAAGTTGTTGACCAATGAATGGTGAGTGGAAAAGTACTGCCGTGGGGCGAATGGTATAAGAATGGAGCCTGTCCTCAATATAGGAGGATGCAACAGGGATAATGAAGGTATGTCCTCAATGTAAGAGATGAAGTTAGGCCCTCAGTAAGAGAGAACTGAAGTTATGCCATCAATAAAGAAGTAGCAGTTACTGATCCTAAAAGAACCCTGGTGTCCGTGTGGTCATTACACCACATTTCTCAAATACCCTCTTGGCACCAATGCCCACGATACATACAGAACGGGGCGGGAATATGGAATTGGCCGCACCACAGCCGATTCAGCTGTAGGGTTGTTTAACTCTGTGCCCCTCCCAGACCAAGCCAGGCACACTGAAAGAATCGGATACTTCACCCACTTTTTCAGGAGGGGCTCACAAACACAAATGATGCCTCAGTGATTCTTCCCTGAATGCAGGGAAGTGGAATGGGTTGAGATTAACTTTCATCTTCCCTCCATGCAGCAGGTAGGAAACAGAAAGAGAATATTAAGCTTCTTTCATTCCATAACAATCCCCTGATCTAAAGTATTTTACTCCTTACAACTAAAAATGTGTGAAACGAGTAGAATTAGAACAAAATCAGCTCCACTTCAATATGCAGATATCCTCACAAGTTGAGAACTCTGACATAGTACCATGAATACAAATATACTTCATTTGAACTTAAAGAGACTTTTTATCAATACAGAAGATAAGAACGAATCCCCATATTGGGTGAAGGGAGGCTGTCAAGATACAAGGTCTTGAAAGTGCACTTTGGACTTATCTTTATTCTTAATAGAGGGCCCTTTCCTGCAGTTTTTAGGGAAATCTCCCAGCAGAACCACTCCAAAGGAGCTCTGCTACAAGGAGAACTTCACACACCTTCAAGGTGCAGTGTGCTTTTCAGATAAGTATTTTTATTGCCTTTTTTAAGCAACAGAAAATGTGCTTTCCAGAGGAAGAAAAAAAAAAATGGTTTACGTTATTCAGATCAAAAAATATCATCCTGTTCAATATAAAATCTCTAAATACACCTGCCTTGCCAGCATAGCCCGTCTCAGAGAATGGATCAAATTTTTAGCATCAATAACTTTGCAGGGGTGATGTATTGTCTCCTGCAACTGTTTACCAACAGGAAAATAATCTGGGGAAAAGGCATGAAAATACCAGAAACTCAAGTGCTGATTGCTCCAGCTAACAATCCCCACCAATTTTCTCAGTGGAGGGTGGTTAAATGGATCAAGCCCTTGTCCCAGCTCTTAGCAGGGCTGGCAGACCTAGACATCCTCTTGCCTCTGATCCGGCATTGCCTATTGTGTGTCTTACATGCCATCTAGAAATTTATTAAGAAAAGGCAGATATGCTTATGCTGATGTTCCTGAGTACACCTGGTACCTACATTCTGCAGTTTGAGAGCTTACAAAACTTGTGCTGGTTATACATAGGTAGAGGAAAATAGCATATTGTCATGAAATGCTGTGCTACTATTTAGCTGTTATATCATTTTACAATATAAAGTGATTGTGAGGATTTCTCTTGTAATGCATACCATGCTATAAATAAGGGAGCCTATTTCACTCATAGCTTTCTGAGGTAGTAATTTCTGTTAAAACAGCTTCTTATTAAAGTTGTATTAAATCACCTTTCCATCAGGAATGTTGGCATTGTTTTCTTGCCAGATCTGAGTAACAAGTTGAAATGTCATAATTTACAGCCAATTGAGATTTCAGAAATATTTGCTTTCAGGGGGATCAAAATGCCTTGTTTCCAGAAGGATTTTTCAATTTTCACTGCTGAATAATTAAAACAAAATGCTGTATGCTAGCTTGGACACAAAAGATTCCAATGATTTCCCACAGCATTCTGATAAAACTTGATTCATTTTTGTGAAGTGTTCCCATTTTTCAAATCAGTATTATCAGCCAGAAAAAAGCATCAACCAGCACCACTCCATCACCTCTGGGTTTGATTTCATTTGTTCCATTGCTGCACATACTTTTTTTTTCCTCACTTTTTATCAACTGAACTTTGTTCATAGGATTTCAAAAGTGTTTTCCCAATAGTATCTTTAGAAAATACAAGAAAAAAGGTTCTCGGCTGGTGGAGGCTGGCAAAGCTCCATCCAAGTCAATGGGCCTCGGCTGAGGCACTGGCCCTTTGTGAGTGTTCACAGAGGCTTTTTATATACTGCAGAGATGCTGGGTTATGTGGAGAAGTCACGAATCCACAGTGTGTCTCCAGTTTGAAAAGATTATAGGTATTTTAGCAGTTACCAGTCATTTAAGGCTAACGGTACAGTGACAGTTTTGGATAAAAAGACTCGGTAGGCTTCAGGTAACGGTGATTGCTTTGCTTGACCGTGCATTTTCTTCACCGCATTTTTAGCCCATAGTGCTCTGAGAGTTTTAGGGCAGTCAGGCAGGCAAGTCTGTACCAGGAAAACTGCTGCACCTTGCACTCATTTTTACCCTGGTTCTGAGCAGTTTGAAGGAAGAAATATGTACCACAAAGCTGAAGGAAAACTTTCAGTGTCAAACCCTGCAGGAGAGGACAGCCTACCTGCACGGAAACTTGCTGAGAGAGGCCGTCAAGTCATTAGGTCTGAACGTCTGATGAACAGAGGAGGGATCCTGAGCATAGCCGGGGCGTCTGAACCCTCCTTCCTACCAAAGTATCTGAGAACAGCAGAAACCTCTACATGTTGGATCTTTCAGCATATAGAGCAAGGGCTTCAGCTGATAGTATTTCTGCATCTATTTGCACTACTTTTGTTGTGGAAAACAATGACAAGGACTTTCATCTTCGTGGCTTTTTACCCTGACTGTTATTCCTCATGTGCACGGAGTCTGTCATGAATGGTAATTGCTCACAGACAAAAACTTCTTTGCCTTCCACAGTGCCCCAGACTCATCCTGCAGGCTATAGGAAAGTCAAAGCTCCTCAGAGACCCTTCTTCACCTTTCTGTCCTCTCTGAACAGATGAAAATCAGTATGCCCGCGCTACCCACACTTAGGAAGATAGCGACTCAGCAACTAGAGTACAGGCAATGAAAGAGAAAACAAAGCAAGAAAAATGACATTATAGAAAGAAACAGAGGATCTAATGTTATAGCTGGTCACGATCCACCCAAACAAATAACTGGAATTATTGTTCACCCTCCTGTGACGTGATACTGAGAGAGACAGATGGGAGAAGATACAGGGAAAGCTAGGCGAGACAAGAACACAAGCAATAACAAGCCAATTCTCATAAGGGATGTACTAACTGTAGGGCGATTCTGGCTGGCACACTGTGAATGGGCTGCACAGCACACGCAAGGTAACACGATTCTCCTGGAGAAGGCAGTCAGCAATTCCTCCTATGAATTTATGAATTTCATCTTAGTTTCATTTCTCGCTTTCATCTGAACCACAAAACTATCCTCTCCTTTTTCCTTTCCTTTTTTCCTTTTTACACTATAATGCTACTTGACAATCTAAGGTCAGTCTTAAAAGACAGTGGGTAATTCACCACTCGCTCTGGTATTTCAGTGCTCTTTCTGGAGGGATCCAAACTTGTATTAGTGAGGGTATAAAAACTTCCCTGCATCTGTGAAAGACTGCACTGTGTAGTACTAGTTATGATTCAGAAGGTTTTAGTAACAAAATTTTTTGGAAGCTTGTAAGCTGAAGCAGACTAAGCACATTTTTTAAATTGCTGTTTTATTTCAAAATACAGATAACTTGCCATGTCTACCTTTCTTCCAATTCTTACCAATTTCTCTATTCTCCATTTTTGTGATGACACTAAGGAGAGTCCATCCCACAGAGCTTCTCATGTGTAAGATCTGGTTTAGCCAAGTGACAAGTTTTTAATTCCAAGACAGTTGGAAAGCATTTCAGGGCATCTTGTTGCATTTTGAAGATTAGAGGAAATAACATCTACCAGATAGTATCTGCATCATGTTAAAACATAACCTATTTTATAATTTCATTTCACTGAAATTCACAGAGAAGCTTGTAAAGTAAGGTGCTATCTGGTGAGGGAAAGAAACAGAAAAAAACTGGCACTGCACAAGAAATCGACACTCAGTTCAGTAGTCTGGGAATCAGATAAAGACAGGAACAATGGAAGAAGGTAGGAAAAAATATCACAAACAAGAAAAAAGCATTGCATTGAAATCCAGATCCTAGTACAAAGTCATGCCTCAGTGTCCAGATGGCCAGGAGTGTTAAAAGAATATTAAAGTCAAAAGTACAGGCCATCCCCCTCCCCCCTAAAACAAAACAAAACAACCAAACAAAAAACAAAAACATTGTTTGAGCGAGTCTGCAGGAAGTGAAGCTTTACCTTTGCCAGAAGCAGGTACAAATGCAGCTAAGTAACTGGCATCGATGCGAAAACGAAAACAAGAGGTACTAGAAAAAATATTCTCACAAAAGACGAGCATAACTTTTTTTGAGCAAAGATCTCCTGGGCTGTAAGTCCCACTCCTAAATGCTGTAAACATAGGAAGCTACTCACTGGGAGAGCAACTGAGCTCCAGTTCTTAGTATACATCAGTAGCCCCTTGAAATCAATGGAGAAAGCCCTTCAGTGGCAGCAGCACTCTGACCAGACTCCATTTACTGCAAGGCACTAAGTGCTGGAGGCTGCTCCTCTATTCAGTTCAGAGTGTATGGAGAGACAGAGTTTAAGATAGGACTCTGCAATAAGCAATTTAAGGAAAAGATTTACAAAAAATGCCATTCTGCAGTACTGTAAACACAGACAATTCACCGTAAAGCTTTGTAAACAGCTGCTCTGCCCAGGGATGACAAATGCTGCCTCCTCCACTGGGAGATGGAGAGAAATCAAAAGTGTCAACTGTTTTTACTGTGTAATGCTGCCTTCAATCCTTGAAAAATATCAGATATTAACAGAAACATGTGGGGAGAATGTGAGCAGGCATTCAGAAATGGAATTACCCAGAGAAAGTGTTGGAGTTATTTCAAAGTATCCTGAGAGGTATTCTACCATCACATGGCACGGAAAGGAGAGTGAAAAAATAAAGCTAATAAAAGTTGCTCCAGATTCCTCCAACCCCGTAAAATAAAACATAACATGTAGCAAAGGAAATGGCAAAGTAACAACATCTGGATGTTGTCAGACCTTGCACCTGAACGTTAAGGTGCTCTAAAACCAACAGACACAATAGATGCATTTAAAAATGGAGGAAAAGGGATAAAAAAGAAAAAAAAACAACACAAGTGCATTTTAAAAAATGGTACAGGAGCCTGGAGGATAAGCCTCTTGTGTAAATGCCGCTTAGTACTTCACAACATTTTACCATTTTGACTTCTCTTCCCCAGTGTTAAAAAACAACTCGTACTTTTCGAGTGCAGTACCCACTGGTACAACAGGCGCTGCCAAGCCTGACCATAGCTGTACCCCATCCCCTGCCTCTGGAGAGGTGAGCATCTCCTCCCTGCTGCACTCAGCTCCCCCACAAGTGACAAAGCCATATGTGTACAGCATCAAACCCCGTACTTAGGAATCCCTGGCTGTCACAAACCCAAACTGCTATTTTTACAAGGGGTTTATTTCAACAATCTGTTGAGGCCTTTTACACATCTGGATGTTATTTGAATAATCATTTGATGTATCGTTAAAACTTTCCAAACTGCACATTCACAGGCATGATTTACTTTTAGATAATTATTCACACGAATCAGGATCTGAGCCTATCCAGGCAGATATGTCAAACTCCTCCCAGGGGGCAGATGCCAGTGGGGATGCACCAGGGGCAGCCTTGTTGTGCTGTTCTGCTCTGTCACTGGCTGGGGGAGACATTGCCAGGCATACATTTACGACGTGTTGTTGTAATTCCAGAACTCAGGGAATTGAATACAATATTTTCAGACTCTCAGTCTGGCAAGCTACAGCCAAAACAACACATTGGGTTCTCTGCAGCTTTCAGGAAGCTTTGGCAGCATTTTGTCACCACCCTTTATTCAGAAATGTTGCTGGGACAGTGAGATGGCTTATCTTTGTCTTTTATTCTCTGCAACAAATACGGCAGCCTTTTTTTTGTTTTGTTTTTAAATTTGAGAACACAGAAGCTAGGTTGGAACTAGCAGACTTACTGACAACAAACAAAAAACTGCAAGTGTAATTTCATACTTGCAATTAAAATAAGCCAGATACGCATTCAGTGCCTGTTGGATTAAGAAAATTCAGTACGTTGAATCTTTCCAAATCTGCCTGCAAATTTGCCATTTCCAGAAGGAACTAAAGCTTCAGAGAGAAGGAAGTGTTCCTTTAGGTGTCAGCTGTACTCCTGCAGGCAAATAAATTTTGAGATAAGTCCAAGTAAATTCTGAGATAAATTCTAGCTTCTACGCCTATTCCTGCCTGTACCAGGTAGGAAGAGTCACAATCCTCACTCATGTTTGATGGACCCACATAATGCATTTTGTGGGGTGCAAAGCTGCAAACCCTTTAGACCATTTGTGTCTTTGCTGTACAAAAAAAAAAACAACCAAAACCACAAAACATCTGAAGCAACGTAGCAACTTCTTTCAGTTAGCAATTAGGGTAAAATATTATTTTCTCATGATGGAGCACAGGAATTTTTTCAAAGTGACACAGGGTGATTTTACGAAAAGAAAAGGTTTTGTTGCATGCTTTGAAAAGCACCGTTTCCTTTACAGCCTGAAATACTGCTGACCTCTTGTAAGAGTGTTGGTGAATCCTGGACTCAAGATCTCTGAAATTAGCCATTATCTTTCTTCAGGGTTTGATTTCAGCTGAAACTCAACCATGAAAATGGCAAATAATAACAACAACCACCTTCTGAGATTTGTTAATACTTGACTTCATGGGTAAACGTTAAGGCCTAAATATGACATTCATGCTTGGGGAGCCAATGGTCAAGAGCAGCATGCTTCAAAATGACCAAATATTAAAGAATGGTTCACCCGCCTTATATTTAAGTCAGCATTATTGCATAGGTGTGTTTTACAGATTGAGATTTTACTGCTTCTCTGAATGCAAGCACTGTATCAGATCCACTTCTACCTGAAACTGCACCAATCCCAGAGAGGCAGCGCTGCCCATGCTCAGAGGTAAGGCAAGTAAGAGCTACCAGCAACACCACACATATGCTCCCAACTCTGCACACTCGCTTCTGTGAATGTTCCAAATGTGGTTTGAACCAACTCGCTGGTTTACCAGCTGTTGTGGTTTAACCCGGCCGGCAGCTAAAGACCACACAGCCGTTCGCTCACCCTCCCCCCTCCCTCTCCGGGATGGGGGAGAGAAACGGGAAAGTGAAGCCTGGGAGTTGAGATAAAGACAGTTTATTAAGACAGGAAAATAATAACAATAATAATAATGACGACAATGGTATTACTAATAATAATGTGTACGAAACAAGTGATGCACAGTGCAATTGCTCACCACCCGCAGACCGATGCCCAGCCTATCCCCGAGCAGCCGGCCCCCCACCCCGGCTAGCCACCCCTATATATTGTTCAGCATGACGTCAGATGGTATGGAATACCCCTTTGGCCACTTTGGGTCAGCTGTCCTGGGTCTGTCCCCTCCCAGCTCCTGCTGCACCCCCAGCCTGCCCGCTGGCAGGACAGAGTGAGAAGCTGAAAAGTCCTTGGCTTGGTGTAAGCACTGCTCTGCAACAATTAAAACATCAGCGTGTTATCAGCGCTCTTCTCATCCTAATCCAAAACATAGCACCCTGCCAGCTACTAGAAGGAAAATTAACTCTGTCCTACCTGAAACCAGGACACTAGCCATGTTTCACAGCATAAATAAACATGGTCCCAAATGTTACCTAGTGAGTGCCTGCTCATTGCATCCATCCAGGAACACTCACTGCCCGGGGCGAGGACACAGACCAGCAAAGAGGAGCTGTGATGAAAGGAGCTCTTTCTGTAGGGCAAAGCGACAAGCACAGGGAGAGCTCTAGGAAAGGGGCAGGAAGGGAGCTGTTGTGAAGATGATCAGCATGCTGTTCTGCTTTGCACGTGTCAATATAAGCAATTTTGAAAATAATTATTGGTAAGTAACCTGCTTTACTAGTGAGGAGAGAAGCCTGGGACTAGAAACCCCTGGTAGGCTTCCCACCTCCTCAGCTATGGCATGCAGCTCAGGAAACCTCATACCTGTTTAATGACATGAAACAATGATGGTGTTTCACAGCAGATACTGCTGGCTCAACTTCTACGTGCAGACAGCTATTTTTGTTGCTTAGAATACTGTAAATATTAACAAGCCAACCATTTAAATTAACAGACTACTTGATTTTCTATTGCTGTTTATTTTACCGTCTCTAAACATGAAAATGGTATTTGAAGGATCAGCACTTTATTATAAACTAATACCCTTCCCAGTAACTGAGGTTTTCCTGCTATTCCCAGCCTGGATCACACGCGCAATCTGAAAGGCTGAGTTAATTTCTCAGTGGAACAGCAACGGAAGAGAAGGATAGAAGAGAGAGAAAGAAAAAGAAAATCCAAGATAAGACTGAATAAACCCCAATTTTCTTCTGATTTGGTAAACCCAGACTGATTGACATGGTATGAATTTTAACCAGATCTTGGTAAAGAAAAGACATCTCATAATGAAAATTATTTTACCAAGCAATGAATAAAAGAAAAAGTCCAAGTATTTGCAAAGTCACTTGCAAGTGACAAAGCTAGCAGCTCACTGCATTGTGCTGGGGGATGTTCCTACAAGTTTGGTTTTGTTCAGTCGCTGTGGTAGGCTACAGAAAAGTGGGAAGAGGAGAGGAGAGGAGGATTCGGCACTCCGAGAGTCGTGCACAGCCTGGGAGCCCTAACTCACCGCTGCCCAAACTCCCAGCAGCTCCCATTCCGGACAATTACAGTTAATGGGACTTTTGCCCTCAACTTAATAGGGCCAGACGTAAGCACTTAAAGGCAAACTTTCTCACGCAGTGTTATCTAAAAGGTTCTCCTTCAGAAATGACCTGGAAAAAATTAGTGACCTCCTTGCAGCTCCTGGTGACATAATGAAAGGCTTTCAAAGAACTTGACTCATCCAGCAGAGTCTTTATGAGCAACTAAATTAACAATGCTTGATTGCTTTGCTGAATGGGGGCCCACCATAGGAAAGAAGAGCATTAGGATTTTTGAGTTTTTCTACTGTTGACCATTCCTTAGAATTTAGTTTCCTGTCAGTCATAGACTTAAAATTATCACAGTTAATAATATGGTTTCTTGGTTTTGTTCAGAAGTTTTTACCTTTTTAGATTTCTGTAACAGTATGCACCTACTGATACTTTAGCACCAACACAGAAACGATCTAATAATGCTTGAGTATGCTTTTTTTTTTAATGTTTTTTAGATGTTTTGGCTACTGATTCTTCCTACCTCCTTTCTGAAACACAAGGGCACTTTTGCTATGTCCCAACAAAAATTCACCATCCTCCCCCCCTTTTTTTTTTTAATACAGCTGAAGTAAAGTAGTAGCAAGGCAATAAGTGCTACACCATAACAAATATACTATAACACAAATCAATAACTTAGAGTTCCCATGCACAAAATACCTTCTGCAAAATGTTCCTGTTCTCATGTTTCTCTTTTGCCTAATTCCCTTGAGGTTATCTTTATGCAAACTACTGTAAGTTACTTTCCTACTTCAGATTTTAACTTCCTTAGGATAGAAACAAAATCTAAATTTCAGAGGTAAAATATCAACCTTACATTGCTATCTAAAAGGAAACAGATAATAAATTTGAGGGCAGTATTAAAAGATCACGCTGTCAGCTTGATTTTCTGCAATTTAAGTTAAAAACACATGCACTTGCAAACTCTTATCTGAACCACAGCAAAACCAGTCTGCCAATAGGGTAAACTGCACAGCGCCGCGAACCAAGGCTCTCAGCTGTCGAGTTGCTGTGCACGGCCATGCAGTGCCTGCAGCTCCTGTGCAGCACGCAGTCTGCAGGGTGCTGGTGAGCAGCATGCTACAGCAAGCCTCAGAAAATATAAAAGCTCTTTTCTCTGACATAGCTTAGAGTAGACCCATGGCAGCTCTGTGTTATGGTCTGGTACCTTGACATAATTCCTTCCCTGTCCATGATAGACGCTTTTCTCCCCGCCCTGCTCTCCCAAAAGGAAAGGAACTGGCTCGGTAAACTCCCTTTGCTCCTGGCTTGGAGCTGCCATCCTGCTTTATGGTTTGTGGTCACACAGAACGGACACCTCCACCGCACGTGGTAATCATTCACTACCACTGTGTTCATACAAGGTAGTACATATCCAGCAAAAGAGCTATCTATCCACGTAGAGCAGATACAATAGGGCGGCTGGTGCATGCTCCATGGGCAGTAAGCGCAGCCCTCTGCGCCTGATCAGTCCTGAGCAGCCTGCGCCTGCCGTGCAACATCCCTACGTTGACGGCAGGACAGGTGTCCTGTCCAGCACAGCTGATGACATTCGTCAGCTTGAACATCTATTAGTTTTGTTGAACATCACAATGGATTTCTGTTACAACGCATGTGAGTTTGCTATCATCAGCCCTTTGTTTCCTCTTGGGCTAAATTTCACTTGTCCTCATATGCATCTACAAGCTTGCAATTAATGCACAAGCCACTCTGCTGCTGCAGTCCTACTGACAGGGTGGAATCAGATCACACACATTAAACATGTTGTTGGATAGCTAAACTACTGTGACTTCAATAGACTTTTTCCTGTAATAATAACTTCAATCAGCAATCAGGGTTTCTTTCTCAATTTTTGTTGCTTGCATTATATTGCAGTTTAATTCATTGTATACTAATTCCAGTTGTGCATTAATTGTATGTTTCTGCACAGTAATTAACTAATCACTATCTTACTCCCTCTCTATTATGAATAACCTCATTAATTCAAGACTGAAAGTTTGGTGCCTGCTGCCATTTCTCTCTCTTTTTTTTTTTTTTTGTCTTTCTACTGCTTCTTGACTTATAATCAAATATGAAAATCATATATTTTTAAATACTTTTTCTTCTGTTTCTCCCACTGAAAAATTCATTGTGCTATCAAGCCTTTTAAAATAATGTTTATTTATTACACATTTCTTTGCTAGGTAATCAAAAGTTGTTACAATAAAGTGTGCGACTTGTTTTCTTTATGGCTGTGCTTCTGTTGTGTCAATGTCCACATTTTAATACTGAGTTTATTAGAAATTAGAATTTAGATGCAAAATTTAGCTCCAAGATTAAAGCTGCCATCAGACATCTTTGCATAAGGGCAAATTTCTTTATGATTATTATTAAATGATTGGACATTTTTAGGTTATACCTGTGGGTAAAAACTTGGGGACACATTCAACAACGTCAATGGAGCTGTGCATTTGTGCCTTCAAGGTCAGAGCTTGGCTAATGGAAGCAAGCGCTGGAAGATGCCCACAGCATAGATACGCAATTTAGATTAACAAGACACTCGAATTGTTAAGACTTCAGTCATGCACAGCACTGAAGCAACCGCTTTGCTGTTGCAGTCTGGTAACTCTTAATTTCAGAACTAAGCAGTGCCTCAGTATTTGTTGAATCAAAGTCCTACTCCTCTAAGAAACTTTCTTTAAAGCAATTTCTATTTCACACAGACAATTCCAAGAGCACCCGCTTGCCCTTTTTATGCTGAAAGTTATAGGGCTTTGATTTTTTTTTTCCAAATAAAAGCAATTAATTGAGATTCTAAAATGAGTGAACACCTCCCTTTCAGGAGTAGGTTGGAAATCTAATGAGTCTGTGAATGCACATCTATGTACATACACCCCTAATCTAAACCCACTGCAAAGCAAATGGGTGTAACTGTACTTATCAATTTTTAACAAGGAATTCAAGTATGTTTTCAAACAGAGGTAAATATGCCTAGGAGTCAAGAGGCTTGTTTCTTTGCTGTTACAGGTGGCTACAGCTCAACCCAGTTCAAAGGAAGAATGTGCAGTTGCTACAGCTAAGAGACGACTGCAATTCTTTTTATTTTTATTTTTTAAAAGGGAAATGGCATTGATCTTCAACAAAGGCTGTGAAAGCCACCCTTGATTCCAGGAAATATATTATGGAATGTATTTATCCTTTGAGACAGGCAAATTTAGTGTCTCCAAAGTATTTTCCCTTAAAATAATAAAAAAAATATACCGAACGACTAAACTAAAAACTAATAACTAAAAAACTAAAAGCATAGGTGGAAATGTTGGAGTGGTTTGATTACTTCCTCTTACAAAAATAAAAAAATAAAATGTACCTCTGCAGAAAGGGTTGTTGCTAATGAACAGCATGGCTCCAGGGCTGCTAAGCACGCGCAACAACTTCTGCTTCACCATGCCACTGCACATCAACATTTATCCAAATACATATTTGTACAATAGACCATAATGGTCTGTTTGCTTTGTAACAGTCTATTTGGCTGCCCCTAAATGAGTGGTTTGGGTGCACAGTGAAAGAAGATATTACTGCTATTGCTATTCCAGCATCTGTTACTGTCATATCTGCTACCATTTCTCACATTTCTGCCTCAGATACTGCTGCCCCTGCTATTGTAGCCATCAAGCTCTTCTGCGTGTGCCTTCAAATCTGCCTTTTTATGCATGCCTGATGTTTTCTGCTAGTTTCTTTGGATATTTCCATTTTGTCCTCTTTGTTACTGTTTTTGCCATTTATCTGAACTCATTTGTTTTCCTTCTACTGAGCCCAGCTCAAAGCCTTTACCTGTGCCACCTAAAGACTGCATTATTTGTGTTAATAACAGGTATAATTTCATTCAAATAAATTAAGAACCTACCTGCAACATTACCGCTTCTTAAAGTTCAACTGAACCTACACTGGGAGTTCAGAAAGATAATTTTTTTCTTAGAAGTAGCACTTCTCATGGCACAACCAGATACTCTTTAAGCAGGAAGCAGAGAACAGGGGGGACTAGCAGTTATCTGCATAGCTACAGCCATGTCTAACGAAAGGGATGACAACAGTACCTCTGAAGAAACTTTGCACGCCACCTGCAGTAAGTGCACAGAATCCACACGGGCCCCTCGTTAGCCCTCCCTGGTCAGCACGGTCCCTGGGTGCCCGTGGCGGTGCTCATGCTGAAGGCAGCAGCAGTTTCTTCTTGGCAGCACTAGATGAAAGGTCACAGAGAGTGAACTATAAATATCTGTCATCCTCTCCCTCCCTTTTTCATGGGGAGAATTAAATTGTTAACAAGGGTGACAAGTAACTGATTGCACCAGACAGCTGATTAACATCGTGCGAGGATAAATAAGGCAGTTTGGAACTATCATAGCAGGTTCCCTTCAGGTTGTGTTGACATCTCTCCATTACTTATAACTAGTTCTTCTGGGAGAGGCAGGGGAAAGGGAAGGTCTATAACCATGACCACAGAAACCGCATGAAGGAGTATGTAGAGCAGAAAAGATGGCATACCATCAGTTTGCAGCGCGCCTCCCATCACCCTGATTTCCTCACTGAAATTCCATTTTAAAAAGGGAAGATTGCAGAAAAAAGTCATTTGAAGCAGAGCTGGTCTTCTGCATCTTCATGACCCAGTCTAATTTGTGCCTTACAGACAAAATAAGAATCCAAACTGCCAGAGTTCACCAGAAAGCAGACTTGCAAGCATTTCCACGACTTACATCCCAGTTCCATAGATTTCAATGTACCCCCATGGACAAGCTTTCAAAATCATCAGTCCCCCTGAACCCAGTCTGCCCAAACCAATCTGTATCAAATTAGCATCAACAGCAATAGTAATGGCCACGTGTTTAATTGCCAGGAATTGCAGTATCACAGTTCAGGTGAAGCGCTTGGTGCCAGCACCAACCCATAGGTTTTGGAAAGTAGGACACACTCTCTGCTCTTTGTCTGGGTCATCTGCTAACTGCTTCATTTTTAAAACATTGTTTTTATAGTCAGTTTTGTGATAGGAAGAAAAACAACATATTGCCAGGCTGGGTGCATGACATGCTATAAAGCTTGCTGCCCTGTAAGGCTAAGAAAAAACTTTTATATTCATTAAAGTGTTTCAAATAAAACTGACGGCATATCTTCTATACTGTAACTGCAGATTAGCCAAACCTTCTTACATGAAATAACAGTGGGAGAACTCCTGCAGGATTTGTAGGAACTTCCACCCTCTGGGTTAGCTTGAATGCAAGGTATTTAAAGCAATTTATTGTGATTACTGTGGATGGAATAAGAGGACAACCCATCACAATCTCTGGGCAAAACTGGGTTATCGTGGTTTCAAGAAGTAACAATATCATTAAAACTAACTTGTTACACATGATTAAGATAGAGCTCCTGCATCAGATACCCCAGAGCAAAGTTAAGGGCAAAATTTGATGGAGTAACAGATTGGTATTAGAAAAACTCAAGGTCTGAATTTAGTTTTGGAAAAAAAATTACTATGCCTATTTTTCACAGAATCACAGAATCATCTAGGTTGGAAGAGACCTCCAAGATCATCTAGTCCAACCTCTGCCCTAACACTAACAAGTCCTCCACTAAACCATAAAGCCTATCATAAATTTATTTTTAGCCTATCATAAACATAACAACTGCAGTTTTTAAATAAACATCTTTGAACCTTTTTGATTTCTTTAATTCAAATCTTTCCCAATGTATATGCAAGTCCCAGATGCACTGTAGAAGCCTCCTGTTTTCAGATTGGATCCATATCTAACCTAAATAAACCACCATTTACATCAATCTTAATAAATGGCTTGCCTGTTTGCCTGCAAGTAGTTTTTCAAATTAAATTAGAACAAAGTAATTGTTTCTATTGACACTGTGTGTCTTTGCACTGGGCAGGGGAGCAAACATTATTTGTTTATTGAAAAATATTGATGGCATTTTGCTCAGTGTAGCAACACATTTAATTTTATATATTAAAACTGAATTTGAAATGCTGCACCTGTATTTTCTGCTCCAAATATTTTCTAAAGCAAACCCTGACAGAACAAGATGCAGACAGTAGAAAAATGGGCAAGTAACACCAGCAACCTGGATCCACGCTTGTTCTTGTGAGTCCTCGCTTAGCATCTCACGATATGGGGCGAGTCCAACAGGAACAAGCTGGCAGCACTGGAGTGACAAGTGGAATTCACCTTCATTCCTGTGCACAACCATAGTCAGTGCTGGTGACAAAGGGCCATCAGACAGCTGACATTTACCAGCAGGACACAGCTGGTGAAACACAGCCACGCCACAGCAGGCCTGCGAGCCCCGCTCCTGGCTGCACCATTTCCCCTTCTCTCCTCTTCCTGCTTTCATTGGGATTGATTTTTGTTTGAAGGAAAGTCTCTCTCAGCAAACTTTGGCTGTCTACCAAGCTGTGTTTCTGTGAAAGCAATGCTATTCTTCTCCACTCAGACCATGGCAGGCTAGAAACAGGCTGGGAGTGAGTCACGGACAACTGGATTTGAATCCTTCAGCACACAGACTTTTATTTACCCATTTCTCCAAAATTACTCCAAACAGCTAACCAGCAAACTTCCCTGTGGACTGCCTTTCCCTTTTTGTGACCTATGCATTGCTATATATTTGCTACTAGGACTTCAGTACAGCCTTTTCTCTCTTTTAACTACTGTAGAAAACCAGCATGATTCCCTATTTTTCATTTTCATTTAGTGAACCAACACAACCAAGCTCACAGCATGTACGTAATCCCCTTCTCTGCCAGTTGTCTACTCAACCTATGAAGTGTAATACGGTATCACAGATATTTCATCATAACCAAAGACTAATGAGAAGTTCATTCCAGTGAATGGTGTAAAAAGGAGTATCACTTTAGCACAGTACCATATGGCTTCAATTTAGCATAAATAAATACTTGCTACGAAATCTCAAGTGAAAGAAACATAGATTTGAATGTCACAATTACTTTCTGGGGAGGACATTCAGACACAGTAAAAAGTTCATTCCTCTGCAACTTCTGTGAATGTAGGGTTAAGTTTTGCACCAGACCTGTTGCTAGGATTGTTTGCTGAACCACAGCAGTAAGGTACAATGCACTTGGAAAAAAGTTTTAGTCCTACTGGTGTCCCCACATTCCTTTTTCCTTTTCCTCCTCCTGTATTAAAGATGTATTTTTCTATTTTGCTAGAGGACATACATGTTAAGTCTGCTCGCTTCTCTATTAATAGACTTTGCAGGACAATTCAAATTTCAAAGCAACTTTGGCAAATCACAGCAAAATGCAGTGAACCAGGGAGGGGGGTTGTGTATAACTCATTTCTGGACAGTAGATTATCCATCAAAACAAGGAGTTGCTTTGAGTTAGAAAGGATCAATAGGAAGCAGTGTAGGTGGTACAAGGACCAAGCTAAACCAGACTCTGCTGGAGCTTGCCTTGCCCGAACTGCTTCTTCCAGCAACCACGTGTTCATGACAGCTTAACTCAGGCAGCCCAGAACAACTCAGGACCACCGAGTGATGCTCTCTACAGCACAGATGTGCTGTCTTAACCAATGACGAGCTGCATAAAGTCAGCTGCAGCCTGCAGTTTCACCTTGTCAGCTGTACCAGCACTGGACACAGACTAACTTGCTACTGCTGAGCCTAGTTAGGTAGCTTACCATGGCCACCTTATTATGAATTCTAGACTGATTTCCTTCCTAACCTGGATCATTTCACAGCCTTGTTTTTGAAAGCACCTAAAATATTTAAACCAGCAAAAATCTAGGACAGAATTTTGCTAGTGGATGAGAGTATGATAAAGAAGCAAATTCAAACTGCAGCTTGCTGAAAGGACATAACCTTTGGGTTTTTCTGATTATTCTATTTTGGTAAACTCTGATGCTAAACCAATATGAAACCATTATAAAGTGCTATAAACCTGCAATGTGATTTCAAAGAATAGAGCAACATCACAATATTATTAGGTGTTAACACTGGAGATTCTTCTTTAACCTCAATTTTGAGGTCAGTCTATAGGGCTCTAAGTCCAGATAGAAAGAACAGACAGACTTCTTGTTATCATCTAAATCACACCACCTACCATTTGTGTGCACTCTGTTAAAGTGGCTGCAGTACCTGGGCTGCAGTTTACTGGTGTTATTCAGAATGCAAAGTGGCTTTCACCCTGTTCTCTCTTGCTTACAAAGGTCAGTTTTGTAAAACTTGTCATCCTGATTGATATTATAATGTCATTTTTTTATAAATGGTTTTGTTGATAAATGTAGCCATTTGCAGTTGGAGTGGATGTTTTTCTC
Source organism: Cygnus atratus (assembly GCF_013377495.2). Classification (NCBI taxonomy): domain Eukaryota; kingdom Metazoa; phylum Chordata; class Aves; order Anseriformes; family Anatidae; genus Cygnus; species Cygnus atratus. The sequence continues at coordinate 20,031,498 of NC_066373.1, read as the reverse complement.
CAGATTACTGAGAACAATGAATACTGCAACAAGTGCTTAAGAGTGGCGAAGACCATCAACATTTGCCTTGAAGAAGGGGATCTAAAACTTCCTCCCTGAAAGGAAGCACAGCCTGACTAGCCCTACAGTCTTTTCTTGACGCTAGAGACAGTTATGACTTTGAGGTCACCTTTTAGGTGACCTCACAGTTTAGGTGACCCACAGTTAGGTGGGTTGAGAACTGGCTGACTGGCCGAGCTCAGAGGGTGGTGATCGGTGGCACAGAGTCCGGCTGGAGACCTGTGACTAGCGGTGTTCCCCAGGGGTCGGTGCTGGGTCCAGTTTTATTCAACATCTTCATCGACGGCCTTCATGAGGGAATAGTGTCTGCCATCAGCAAGTACGCTGATGACACAAAGCTGGGAGGAGTGGCTGACACGCTAGAAGGTTGTGCTGCCATTCAGTGAGACCTGGACCGGCTGGAGAGGTGGGCAGGAATAAACCAAATGAGGTTTAATAAGAGCAAGTGTAGAGTCCTGCACCTGGGAAGGAACAACCGCACGTATCAGTACAGGCTGGGGGACAACCTGCTGGAGAGGAGCTCTGAGGAGAAGGACCTGGGGGTCCTGGTGGACGACAGGTTGACCATGAGCCAGCAGTGTGCCCTGGTGGCCAAGAGGGCCAAGGGGATCCTGGCGTGCATTAAAAAAAGCGTGGCCAGCAGGTCAAGGGAGGAGATCCTCCCCCTCTACTCTGCCCTGGTCAGGCCTCACCTGGAGTACTGTGTCCAGTTCTGGGCTCCCCAGAACAAAAAAGACAGGGAACTCCTGGAAAGAGTCCAGCGGAGGGCCACAAAGATGATACGGGGCCTGGAGCATCTTCCCTGTGAGGAAAGGCTGCGAGACCTGGGTCTGTTCAGCCTGGAGAAGAGAAGACTGAGAGGGGATCTTATCACTGTGTATAAATACCTGAGGCGTGGGAGACAGAGGGATTTGGCCAACCTCTTCTCAGTGGTTTGTGGGGACAGGACAAGGGGCAATGGCCACAAGATGGAGCACAGAAAGTTCCGCACCAGCATGCAAAAGAACTTCTTCACAGTGAGGGTGACGGAGCACTGGAACAGGCTGCTCAGGGAGGTTGTGGAGTCTCCCTCTCTGGAGATATTCAAGGCACGTCTGGACACCTACCTGGGCAGCCTGCTCTAAGGAGCCTGCTTTGGCAGGGGGTTTGGACCCGATGATCTTTCAAGGTCCCTTCCAACCCCTTCAATTATATGATTCTGTGATTTTATCTTCAGGAAGGCAACTGAGAAACTAGCAAGACTGCATGCTGAAATGCTGCTGCAGGAGTTTGGACCCTTATATTTCATACTTCCAGCCAGAGAACCACAGGCTTCCTGCTGTGAACAGGCACCCACATAGCACTGAAGATGCTGCTCAGCCACACCTGCGACACCTCTGAGATGCTGCTGGGGGGAACACACTGGTTCATCTGTTTCCTGTTGTGCATGGCTGAATCTTTACCAATACCAGCCTGGAAGGTTGTGGCAAAATTGTGTCTTTCAATTGGAAAAGGCAGGTTCATCAAAACCAAATCCTTCCTTACAAAAACAATTCTGATCATCTTACATAGAATGGTTTGGGTTGGAAAGGACCTTAAATATCATCCAGTCCCAACCCCCCTGCTGTGGGCAGGGACCCCTCCCACCAGACCAGGTTGCTCAAAGCCCCATCTAACCTGGCCTTGAACACTTCCAGGGACGGGGCATCCACAGCTTCTTATCCACAACCTGTTCCAGTGCCTCATCACCCTCATAGTGAAGAATTTCTTCCTTTTATCTAACATACACCTACCCTCTTTCTGTTCAAAACCATTGCCCCTTGTCCTATCACTACATGCCCTTGTGAAAAGTCTCTCTCCATCTTTCTTATAAGCCCCCTTTTAAGTATTGAAAGACTGCAATAAGGGCTCTCTGGAGAGAATAGAAATATTTTCATGTCTAGGATGAAACTTTTGGTCAGAATGACATCTCAGAATACTCATGAGTTCCCCATGCTTACGAAGGTAAGAAATACCAGAGATCAACATTCCTCCTTTTGTGTTCTTCAGCACAGACACCTGAACTTGTCTAATCCTTGTTTTAGCAAGTTCCCAGAGCAAAGATAAATGAGTAGTGAAAAGAGAAAAAGTCTTCATTTCATTTTGATGTGAAATAAGATTTTTTTTTTGAGTCTTAACAAAGACACACATTCCTAAATGCCAATCAGTGTTAATAAAAACACTATGTATTCAAAAAGCACTATTTCAATATGCTGAGAAGGTCAGAAGGACAGTATTTATTACAGCAATAACTCAATTTGAAATTCTAGGAAGATATCAAGATTTACTGAGGAAAGGGGTCATTTACAACCTTGATAGAAAATGCAGACAACAGTTCTAACATTCTTTATAATGCTTCTGGTAGGATTTGAACAAAGCGCTGTCACACGTCTCAAATAAGTCTCATACTTCTGGACAAGAAGTGGCTAGATAAAATTTTAATAAATATAAAATGCCAAGGGACTCCACATATTGCCTATGTTTTAGAGAAAGATTCTTTTATAGCCTGTTTTTTCCTACTTTCATACCTAGCTTTTGTTTTCTATGTCTGTATATGAAAATGTGCTAGGAAAAGGAAATAAAAAAAATCAAAACACTCAAGCTAAGTTGAAAAATAAGTGTCAAAAGAGAGGTAAAAATCAATATATTTCAAATGTAAAGTTATATAATCTTTTAACATGATTAATTCAAGAATTGGCTGACATTCAACTGAGAAGTGAAGTCTGGAAAAAGTCCTTTTTTCCTCATCTCTCCAATCTTAGCAAGATTTGTTCTTTTAATATATTATACCTAATATTCTGATCACTATCTCAGTACAAAACTTTACACCTATTTTAAGTGTCTTTCTTGAGTTCTTTATACCACTTTATTTCCTTTGGACAACTGCATGAACAGCTCTGAAATAGCCAGCAAAGTACTCTGGACATACATGCCATTTCTTTCTTTTATACCTTCTAACTGCATGTTCCCTAATGTTTCCCAAACAAAGAAAACACATGAAGCTTAATTACATCCGCAACTACTTATCAGTCACTTTCTGGCACAGTTCCTAGATAAATGGCTATACATTTGCTATACATTTTTGAGGATAACAGTTTCATTTCAAAGACGTCCTCTGGGTTTGCTGTAAGTCACACCTCCCCTCCCCTGAAGAATAAATTTGTCAGATTTGTTCTTAGATCATACATAAATTCCTTTAGTCAACTTGAACGAAACATAGGTCAGTTGCTCTCAAGAAGAAAGGCGATACAGAACATTGCAGCTAAATTTTCCCTCCTCTACTTCTAACAATTTATTAGTGCACAAGACTCATAGAATGACAGCTTTTCCATCTTGCCAAAGACCTACCAGCTTCAGTGAGAGGAGGTCAAATACACTGCTGTAGGCCCGTCTTCTGTTAATTTTGGAATGATTTGCCAAAATCTGAAAAGTCTGATATTAAATGAGCAGGCTCCCCCACTCTTCTTATTTTTGCAATGCAGTTTCCTAGCATTCTGGACTCTTGATGACCATGCTGACATTTCACACCTCACAAAGCTTTCCTTGCCTTGGCAATCATGTGCTACCTACAGGCTTCCATAGGTTTACTCAAAAAGCAGGACAGCACTCTAGAGTATATCCACATAGCACAAATCTTTTTGTCATGGAGCGGTACTGTAGAAAGGTCCCGGTAAGCTGTACTGTTCAACTGACACACTGCAGGCAAGATTCTGTGCTACTTCTAAGCTGGAGAGTGTTGGTTTACACATTTACACCATTTCCAGCATCTGGACAAACAGGTTCAAAGCTATGTAGGATGAAAACAGTCTTCACGGAGTTGGGCCAACAATGACGTGTTATGATCTACAGGAGAATACACAGATTCCACTGGGAATACATGAATGCTTCACTGTTCTCAAAAACATGTGTCAGGGTAAAACTGAGAACCTAGATGCTCTGTCTTCAGTTTCCTCAGGAAGCAACAGAGTAACAGCCAACTGATAAGTTACAGAACTATTTATGCAGAAGTTTATCTAGTAAATTTGATTTAGATAAGAAAGGTTTACATAGTGGAATATTTAAATTTAGCTTATAGCTGTGCTTAAAGTATAAGATCCTAGTGTATGATAGAACCTGTCTGAATTTAAAAAGCGATTGGACTGTGCACTTAGTCACATGGTCTAAACTTTGGGCAGACCTGTGCGGTGCCAAGAGTTGGACTTGATGATCCTTATGGGTCCCTTCCAACTCGGGATATTCTATGATTCTATAACCTTGATTTCTATCAATGCACATACATTTTTTACTCTTCTTACAAGCAGAAACTATTTTGGCTCTATGTTTTCTTCTCTCCTTCCCTGAGCTCCTTTCAAGACGAATGACAACCAAGAACCAATCAGATTCTCTTAAAGATCAATGTATCCCATTGTCTATTCAGTAAGCTAGACTACATCCCCCCAAATCCCACGCTAAATTTCATAATCCTATTGCACACATGAGATATGCTTTGTCTTTGTTTAAAGGTATCACTGATTACTCCTCCTACTGCAAACTACAGACCATAGGTAGCAACTGCAATCAGGCAGAGTGCCACAGAAAGAATATCTGTGTAAACCGTACATAGTAATTATCAAATGCATTTTATCACTGTTTGCTTCAATATAGCTAATTCTCATTAAGATGCAAATTTACTGAGTCACAGCTATTTGAAGGAAGAAACTTTGCAACTCATGAGCACATGCTGATTAGGTGGTGTTTGCTCCAATGTTCATTTGGCTTGGACTGTGGCCATTTGCCTTAGTGCCACGATAGCATTAAGAGGCATAAATCTGCAGTGTCATTGGGTTGTCTTACATCCATTGTGAAATGTCCCTGTTATGACAAAATGCTATGATTTTTTTTTTCTTGGCTTATGTACCTTTTCACAGAATACTCCTTATTGCATTTTCTATGCTAACCACAGTTAACTACAGTTTAAAGACAACTATGATCACTATACACAGGAACAGCACAATATTACCAAAACCTGATAGCACGACCACTAGCAAACAGCGTCTGCCTGTCAAGAGCAGTTGGTTAGCCCCGTGCCCCACTTTGAGGAATAACCACTGCTTCACAAAATCACAGCTGATGTGTCAGTCTAAGCACTGTCTAGATGATCTATATTTAAGGTGGAAAATGATTATCTATTGTTATTATTAAATTGTACACTTTATGGAGCCAATAATTTGTCATTTGCAAGGAGAAAAGCAGAAAAATGTATAATCAAGGAAAGAAGCTGAAGAGGTGGATGCTTAACAGTGTTACGGACTTTTAATTAAAGCCTCTCTTAACTTGCTCTTAATCAAAGCAAGTGGCATGCTCAGCAGATGGGTACAGCTGTGCATAACAACCACACAGGTGTTTAATTTTTATATTTGGCAAGTATGCTAAGCTGCATTCAAACATTTGGGGGTGAGGAGGTTGGTTAGTGAGGGAGTGTTTCAAAGACACATGCCACTGAAAAAGGGAGATTATTCTGCCACTGTTAAGTTACTCAATCAACTTCACTACTTCTGTGTTAAATCCCAGTTTGAATTACCAGGGCAGATGTATAATCTGGGAGGCTTTCCAGAGCACTCTCTCTCACTCCCCCCTTTCCCTCACATTTTTTTTCCTTTTTTTTTTTTTTCTTCTTAATGCTAACTGTACTGTACTGAACTGCAGGTTTCTTTCTTCTCACATACCAAAAGCAGTTCTTATTCTTTGTCTCCTATTCCCAGTGTAAAAGCCACTGAATGAGTCAGAGGAGACAAATAAACACATCCTAGGTAGAAATGGATTACTTACAGAGCCAGGAGCTCCAGAAACACACAAAAAAGGCAGTGATGAAGGCTGCACGAACAGAGAAAAGAAACTCTAACCCGTGACTTCCCAGACACTGTGCAAATCCAGTAAAGGAACTATTGAGATCATCTCAAAACAAGAAAAAATAGTATTCATTTTATCTGACAGTCTGCCTAATATAGCTAAAATGAAAAACAGTGATTCAAAACAAAGCCAAGGAGTGTACAACAAAAGGTAAATTCTGCATTTCATGAACATACGTTATCCCCTGCACTCCCAGTAATTTGCAGCATCATTTACCTGCAAGAACAAAATGGAATAAGGCCAGGTAAATGAAACACAGGGAAAATGACAAGTATTTGGCATCTTCTATAGAACATATACCAAAGGAAGGAATTTTGGCAAAGCAAAGGATCAGCAGCAAAACACAGCTTGAAAAAGAATATTAGTGAAAGGCAGAAGTGGCAGTACCATCACCTGCATCAATAGGTACATCCAGACATCCATTACAGCTACAGACAAGGAAAGAGACAGAATGTGGATGAGGGAGAGCAATTTCAAATCATGCAAGTCAGTATCGATGTTAAAGTGATTCAGAGACTGCTATTATTTTTCCACTCATTTTCATGTACTACACTACATTAAAGGTTAGCTAAAAATAGATTACACGCTTTCATACTATTGGTTTCCCACATATTTCCTGGTAAACTATACTTTCAAATTAGAATAGAAATATCCACCAGACTCCCTCTGTGCTTTTCCATGCACAGAAGAAAGTTCAAATACCCTTGTTTAACAATTTGAATATAAAGAGGAAAGGAGCTGCTTAAGAATTCCTTCCATCAGTATTTCTCAGACTTTGAGAAAATACAAACCCCAATTGGCTCATCTGTTTCTATCTGCTTGCAAAGTCTAGAATAGACTAGGAAGAGTATTTCAAACACTTCCAAAGCTTTTTCTACTACTATTCAGTTCCTTTGACATGCTTTTGTAGTCTTCAGGAAGTAGTGTGACACCCCACAGCCAGAGAAATGCTGACTTGGTCGACTGTCATAATCAAAGCACATATTGGTTTAACACAGGAATTACTGAATAAGGTTCTTCGTACGAAACTGGAGATTTATGAACATACGGGACTCCTTATGCAAGAAAAGGAATATTTCTCTAGCTTCAGGTGTTCTTGGGGTGATTGTGATTCATGTGGTCATGAGTGAAACATGACTCAGAGTCCCCTAACAAGTCCTGTGCCAGGGAACGAAACTGATCCCATGGTGAACTGATAAAAAGGTCACGGTCTGAGAGCACTGCCACAAACACTTCCCCTTTTCTGTCTTTAGTTTTCACAGTCTGGAGGGAGAAACTTATGCCACCGTTGACGGATATATTTGTGAATTTTCACTTATACAGTCCTGAATGCAAAGATTTGGGAGACTATAATCAAGGTACCCAATAGACCAAAATATTTCCTATATATCCTTATTGTGTCACTTGCTACTAGGAAAAGAAGCTTTCTAAAAAATAACGTGATAGAGCAATTCCTAATTGAATTAATCTTCAACTTTCATACGCAAAGTACATGCCTGCATTTTTGTTCTTGATATGGATAAAGCACATTTTAACAGTTTTCTTGATGTCCCTAGCAGCCAGAATTAAAAAAATAAACAAAATAAAAATCCCTGAATACTCTTTTCCCCCAAAATACCAATAAAATTATTATCTGCTAGTTTGGGATGTAGGAAAAAATAAATTAATAAAGTGGATTTCTTTATGTACAAGCTGTAGCATAAATGAACTACAAAGGATCATTTTGGTCAGAACATATACGTGTGAGTCACAGAACACAGCTGATAGATGTTCATTCATCACACATTCCTTAAAAACACAAACTTAATCTAGTCAGCATTTTGATTTCCAAAATTTTTCCTGTTCTATTTCTGCAACCATAAAATGATTTTGTTAAATATTTAAAGTCTTCCTTCTCATCCATAACCAAATTGTCTATTTGTATAGCAGATGAAACACTATTTATACCTTGGAGAATTAGAAATATAAACAGAATAAGCATTTAGGTCAAAATAAAAATAAAATTAGAGTCTAAAAATGTTTGTAGGAAATAGCACAATTTATATTTACAAATTCATGTAGGCTTAATTTTGAAATGGAAGAGGCTGTGTATCCAAAGCTAACTTTGATGACAACCTATCCTTCCATAAATATTAATTATTAATACAGCATATCTAACCAGCTAAACCATTCTAACCATATTTGCATTTCAGAGCGATTATTTTTGTAGCTAGCATATTAATTTCCTCAAAATGAATAATTTATTATGGTTATTTTCATTTTTCCCTTGTGTGTATTTTCAAGAAAATGGTGTCCTAAGGCCTGAATAATTACCAGCTGCATACGAGATAGTTACCTTGATTTTTGCTCAAGATACACACAGGCATGTGTGTTATCAAGGCTTCCTACCATTTTCTCCAGCAGACAGTATTAGGTAAGAACAGAAAAGAGAACTTCAACGTGATCCGTAGTCTCTTTGAATCAGGATGATTCAAAGTTTCCATATCGATGCTGTGCAGTTACATAGGGGCATCCCTTTCGGTCTCTGCAGATTATTTGTGGCTCTAATTTTGATTTGCATTCTCTAACTTTGTCACAGACCGAAGCAAAGCCAGGCAACATGGGACTACGAACATCGGAAGCAGCTTTGAGTTAAAAGAAGAAAACACGACAATGCCAGCAGATACTGCTATTTTCGAGGGGTATTCCAGGGCTGGCACTAGCACATCCCAGCTGAAGGATGAGATCTGTCCCACTGCCCTTCTCTTCCCTGGCTGCCTCTGTGCAGAGGTGCCCACAGCCCCTCGGGTCAGAAGTCAGCACGTGCAGCTTCAGACACTCACCCTGCTGAATCATTAGCCTTGAAAAAAAATCAACAATCTTTTGGGGATGATTTAAGTGCAAAATAAACTGCTCCTAGTTCAGCTTCAGTCAAACTGCTGACTGTCAAAATCTTTGGAAAATGTCAGAATCTGAGTAGTTATTACAGTTTAGCACAGACACTACACTTCACACGCAGTGTTTGCCGTCTCCCAGCTTCAGCAGGTAACCTGCAAACTGCAAAGAGCTGTACCATAGTCAGCCCTCACAGAGGGAAGAAAAATGCATCTTCTTCACTTCTACATGTAAACATAAAATGGCATCTCACAGGCAGCAGGATTTCTATTTTCTTTTAAACATGCAAAACATACACTGGTAGAGTAACCAATGCAGAAGGGTACAAACTCTATATCTGCTACTGCTTTCTTACACAAACTTCTTAAGTTTAAATATTAAAGAGATACTTGCACCAACTCCCAGGCCCTAAACCTGTCAGCTTTCCTGAAAATCATCTTAAACTTAAAAAAAAATTTTTTTTTTCATACAAAGGACTAAAGCATTAGTAGTTACAGCAAAAGCTGAAGATGGAATTTACCGTTCGTGTTCTCCATCTAATATTTGCACAAGAATAATCAATTAAGACATTCCCAGATGGTTTTAACATTTAACAGGATCTACAGCATGACAGTCAGAATTTTTAATACTTACAGAGTCACAGAAGAGTGTCACCAATAAGACAAATTACATGAGTAAGTGGCATTAGAATGCACTGCCAATGCACCCAAAAAGTTATTTTGTTATTGTGACAAAAAATATCCCAATTAGGCTAAGTAAATTACCAGAATGTAACCATCATTACTGAAAAGAGAACCTCACTTGTTACCATAAAAAGAATTCATTGTACAGACTGGAGAAATATACACTCTTGGACTTATTATTAAAATAAATGTAACGAGTTATAATTAAATGTTTCTTAAATTGCAATAATTACCTAGAAACACCGAACGGATGAGCACAGGTGAACAGTGCACACATCAAAGCACACAGTGAAGAAAATGAGAATGAATGCTCTCTCTTAAATGCTGTGTCTTCAAGCAAGCAACCTGATGTCAGCTCAGCCAACCAACATAGTTGATGTAATTAAACAACAATACAGGTTTATTATATAACCAAATGGAAAGCTGGAGGCAGGTCTGAACAGTACTAAAAGAAGATTCAATTAAGTCTGCAGCAGATCTAATTATGCAATGCTGGAACCAAAGTATACGAACTGGATCTGCTCAGCTCTGACACTTCTTTCCAGCTTTTTATTCTAGAATTTCAAAGATTGTTTTAAAAGGATAGAGGAGGAAAAAAGGAGCAGTTGGTCTGAAATATAATGAAGTTTTCACATCAAAAATCACCACAAAAAAGAAAGGCACTTTGCAACAGAATAAATGGCAGCTGCACCAAAGACAAGCTTTTATATTCGATCTCTCAACAAGCAGAATATTCATTGCTTTTGATGAAAAGAGAGTGTGAAAAAATAAGCAAATCTCCCAGCTAAATGGTTTTTAATGCTTTTCAGGTTGACAAACACATTCTTCAAGTCACTAACATCAGCCTAGCTCAGCTGGCAGCCCATTGCTGCCCTCCTGCAAGCGCTGTGGTCTCTTCCCGGTGTGCCCCGCTTTTCCCACCGTGACACTGTGCCTCCCCGTGGCAGAGTCCTTGGCCCCAGCTCCCCGAGCAGGAGGTTTGCCTGCGGGTACCCCTTTGGTGTGCTTCTTACCCCCTGTAGTGCCACCCTGAGCCTCACGATGGGCCAGGCCTGAAAAGCTGCACGTGCTTTATTCGGACTGGAACCGTTATCTCGGCTGCTCTTTCTTGGACAAGATCTCCTCTTCCAACAGCAGAAGTTCACAATGACGCTGTATTACACCGGTGGCCTTTTCCTTCAGAAACGTTCACTGTGCCCCGAGCTGGGCACATGGTAAGCATTACCACTTGAGTTAAATAAGCAGCAGCACAGGGCAAAGAAATACAGAGAGAGAAATGGCAACTTGACCAAAGACGGAGCAGACAAGAAGGCTGACGCACTTGTGTGACCACCGTCATCTGCTGAGCCAGTCTCAGTGGGGCTGCAGAGCACGGCACTGCCGTGGGGCTGGCTCCTGCCTGCCACTGCTAGCTGGGCTCCTCTTGCACCAGCTGCTGATACGCCTTATTGCATTTATTGGCTATGGTTTAAAGGTATGATGATAGATGCTTTTAGTGACATTTTTAGACAGTCAGTGAAGTCAGCCGGTGGCAAGGTAGATTCCTCATTTACTAGTTTTGTCCAGAATACTTAAATGAGTTTCTTCATAGTTTTCTCTGGTTCCTGTTTGTGAGTTGCCTCTGTGCTTGATCAGTGATTTCTTTCTGTTCCCTAAGCTGCTGTCTATATAATGACATACTTAGACACATCTGAGAAATTCAAGTGTCTCATTCTCCTCACTCACGCCTATCCCAATTCAATTCCCTTTCAGTTCTGTTTTCCTCTCAGACAATTCCTTGTTAGTATAAATCACCTGTCATTTACCTGGATAGATTTAGTTGGATCCAAACTGAGAAAGCTGAGCTAATTCGCAGCTCTCACAGCATTCTTTATTTTACCATCCGGAGGTTCCACGAAGCAATGCCAATTTAAAAGGTTTCCAAACTTCATTTTAATATCAAACGTTGTAAAATTACAGCTCTGTCAGAAAGAGTGGTCTAAGGGAGATTTACAAGTGCATGACAGGTGTTTTCAAGTACTCTTTTTAGCCATGATTTTTATGGCCTGCCAAAGAAATGCTTTCATTCAGGTAGCACCCTTATAGGGGGGAAATCTACACGCTGAAAAAAATTGTGTGCATGTAGGGGAGTAATACCGTTCACTTTTACTGTTTAAAATAAAGAGCTTTTTTTTTTTTTTAAACCCTGAGAAAGGGACAAGAAATATTCCCTACTCAGTTGCTTCATAGCACACAAACAAAAAATTAGCAACAATTTCACCTATAATTGTAATTGAGCCAAGAGTAACATATTAGCAATTACAATAGCTGTCTACTTTCCAAGCTGTAATAAAAAATAAATCTAAATATTGGTACAAAAAGCTGAAGTTCAAAAAGCTTTCCTTTTCCAGAAAATAAACATAAAAATGAAATTATGAATCATTATAACATGATTTGGGCAGACATTAATTCATTAGGCCTTCAGGGATTTGGGTAGAATCCTTTTGGATGACTGCAATCAGAACTTTGGTTATCACACATTCCTAAAATCATGCCATGGTTGTTGGTTCAATTATACTTTTTGAAACATTTCTCAAATATAAAATGATAAAACTTCTTTGTTGATCTCTTTACCATCGTGGTAACATGTTGTGAATTTAATTCCAGTGCATTCACACTGAAGGTATCTATTTTCACCCTCATATGATACACTCTTCCCAGGAGGATTCATTTTGAGAGAGAGAGAAAGTGAACAGCTTCAAAAATTATGATACTCTGCAAACAATGTTGTTAAATGTGAAAAGGTTCATTGTTTGGGAAACAGGAACTTAAGTTTGCAATTCCTAAAATTAATTGGCTACTACTCTGTTCAAAATCTCCAATCTACTAAGGTATAGCAATGCCGTTCTGCTGGAGCTGGCAGCACCTTCACCATACAGAGGTTATCTCATCACAGTAACATGATGAACTCAAAGCCCATTAAGACTGCTGCTGAAAGAACACAGGAAATCCCGAGCTGAAGAAAAGCCAAAATGGGAAGGATGTCATTTAATTTTATTGACATCTCAAAGACAATTACTGTCCTTTCAAATGCATTTTTTTTTTATTATTCAGATATCACTGCATTAACATATGCATGTAGCTGTGCAGACCAGGAGAAACAGGGGAAAAGAACAGCAAGTCTCTGTTTTTAAGTGTAGGAGAAACATCTCTTCACTGCAAAACAGTGTGTGCTGACAGTTCAATTAGGGCTAAATTATCTAATATTAAATTTGCATGTCTATGACACCTGCCACGCACCAGACACCGAGTCGGTGAGTATATGCACAGGACTAAATTTCACTGAGCTGGTTTTGAAGCTGGCTTTCCAGACTAACTGAGAAGTGTGGCCATGCTGCTCTGTGGAAGCAGTCGTTAAAACGCACTAACTGATGTCAGGCTTGCAAGACAAAGAAAAACGCTAGTTAAGTTGATCATCCACTCTCTAACACAGCAGAGAGAATTTTATTATTTGCAGGTCTCTTTGAGGCAACTTCAGAAGCAAAACTTCACAGCCAGCATCCCTGGGAAATACAAACTACTGGATTTGAAACTATTTCACTGTTCATCTCCACCTCCTTGCTTTTTCTTTTGCTGCATGTGCCTATGTCCTAAGGTACCTTGTGTAAATCCTGAAAAGCAGTCACTGCATATTCATTCTCGATAACCTGAGCATCTTGTGTGCCTCATCCTTTAAGTGTATTTAGCTACTAATTAACAGTACATATGGGGGGGAAAAAGTCCTAGAAGAAAGCAAGACTTACTATTTTTGTAACCTTTTTATATAGAATTGCTCTAAATGATAACATCAAATAGGATTGTATCCTTTCACTTGGTAAAAACTCCTATGAAATTATTTGAACATTATCCAAGAATAACATCTGATTAAAAACCAGATGTTTATGATCCCAGTGCATTTTTAATTGGCAAGACACAGACTGTTAGCAGTAACACACTCACTGACAGGCAGAGAAACTGTATAGACAAACCAAGCAATTCACACTAAGAAAGAGGATACCAATATAAAACAACCTTGTAACTGAAAGAATGTGCCTATCTCCATATTAAGAATGGAGGTCAGAAGAAAAAGAATGCTAGTAGGAATATGACATTAAAAGGAAATAGGTATATGTGAGAGCATTATTTTAAACTTACAAAGGAAAATTTATATACGTAATTGGCTTAATGTCATGCCTACAATTTACAAGTGGCTTTGAAAGTTGCCCAAAACAATACTGAGGTCCATTTTGATAAATGGAAGACCATGAAAGAGAAATTAAAGAAGAATTCATAGAAATTAGAGTGAAAAAGGAACGTTACGGTGCACAATTAGAGCAAAAAATTCTTAACAGAAATTAAAAAAAGAACTTGCTGATGTTTGGAGAATTTCTTCCTACCTTAGGGTGTAACACTGGGAAATAGAGGGGATTGAAAATCCCCTCTAAAAACCTAAGATATTTCTTAGGTCTCAGCATGGCGTATGGATGCATGTGGTATTATTATGATAGTTTCAATTTTGCTTTGCTGGTATTAGCATTCAAAAATTATTACAAGAACATGAAAAACCTATAATTTCCTCTTTTTTTTTCTTGAAATAATCTACTGGATTTCTTTCTAAGAATATGCTTTCTTATTTTGAATCTTTAAGATCCAACTTCCATAGTATTTCTGAGTTCAGGAGGTAACTGCTCTTCCAAGAAGGAAAAGACTGCTATACAATTACCAGATTTTGGATTCAGGTAAGGAAAAAACAAAAAGAATGAAATATTACAAATGAAATACTACAGTATTTAGTTATTAGGCTGTCTTTATGTACTCAAGCTATGTTTTGAAATTTGTGTAATTATTTATGAGTACCCAAGATTTGCCAAGGCTACCAGGTAGGTACCCTATATAATGAACTTCCTAAAACTTGTGACCCAGAAGGTTACTCATTAACAAAATATCAGCTTACATCAAAAATAAAATCTTCTAGAGCAAAGTTACATACAAATGTAACAGGCTAGTAATATTTGCTTCTGAATGCCTCAATACTGAGGACTGACCTCCTCTCCATAGCAAATGGAGCAATATTAGGCTCTAAGACAGCTCTGGGATTGGTCCTCGGGGAAAAAAAAAAAAAAAAAAAAACACAACAGTTTTACAGAGAAATAGTGAAGTAGTTGACTAATTAGAGGGGTAATTCATACCATCTATTTTTAGACAGCAAATTTCAGCACCTCTGGGATCTTGTAGAACCATAACACAACCAGATATAGAATGAGCACAGAGATGATCCTGCAGAAAACAATTCAGCATCTCTTAGATGTGCTGCCTCCTGTTACTGACCACAGGGATGATAACACTAGCTAGTCAGAAAAGCACTCACCCTTCTCTCTTCAAACAACAGGCTAAAAATATCCACTGAGTCAAGCTAGATTTTTTGCAAGCTCTGCAAATCCCCAAATGGTTGACCATCTAGTCTGTGTTTTTGCAAAATTTGCTTTCACTCCCCTCTCTAAATGATTAATAATAATTATAAAAAACACCCATACTTAATCACACTAACTGATGTCCAACATAGTGTCTATTTTATCAGCCAGTAAGAATCTTTCAAATGGGTTACAAAGTAAAAGACATCTTACAGATTAGTAAAACGTCACTTTTGGCTGTACTTGTTCTTACATGGTAGCCATTTCATGAACTACATTTCTACCATTTATTCTATTAAATGCTCTTCATACAAGTGACTGCGATTGAAATATCTGCATTTTGTAATAGAATTTTATTGCTAGGAGATTGAGAAAATAGAAAGTTTTAGAATATTTCTGTTGAAGATCTACTGATAACTTTTTTAAACTGCAGATACATCACAACCTGCGTTAGAAAAACATGATCCTTCTGAATAGTCTATCAAGGGTAGCACAGGAGAAACATTCTAATGTGTTTTTTTTTTTTTTAAAAAACATCTTTCAGGGGTATATTCTGGTGTTTACATCATCTGAATTTAGATATTAGTTCTGCTATGGCTGAATTGCCAAGATGCTGAACATTTAGGCATTGACTCCAGGAAAGAACAGAAATGTTTTAAAAGGTCCTTTCCAACCCACACCATTCTATCATCTTTGAAAATTTACTTATATATTTACTATTAAGCATATATATATCTAATTGATTTGCTAGGTCAAGCTACTATAACACTTCAGAAAACTACAGAAAAAACACACAGATCAATGAAAAATTCTGGACCAAAGGAAAGGAGTCTCATGTTCCAGCCAAGCATCCATCTCACCTGATACAGGCTGTATCTTGTACTTTATGCACTGGAAACTTCACATATAATTTTTTTTCCCTCCAGTTAGAATCGTATTAACTGCATTTTACAGTTTTTGCATCTTTTTGATCTGCTGCTTTCAACTAACAGCAATTCCCTCTGTATTCAGACCATGCAACTTGATATTCTTGACCCTAGTATCCCAATCACATAACTCTCCTTTGTTGTAAAAGCCTTACAAAACTGTCCCTACCCACACCTTGACACATTCTGTTGCCTATACTAACAAGTCCAGAGCAAGTCCAGAGAAGGGCAACGAAGCTGGTGAGGGGTCTGGAGAACAAGTCTTATGAGCAGCGGCTGAGGGAGCTGGGACTGTTCAGCCTGGAGAAGAGGAGGCTCAGGGGCGACCTTATCGCTCTCTACAGGTACCTTAAAGGAGGCTGTAGCGAGGTGGGGGTTGGTCTGTTCTCCCACATGCCTGGTGACAGGACAAGGGGGAATGGGCTAAAGTTGTGCCAGGGGAGGTTTAGGTTGGATATTAGGAGGAACTTCTTTACTGAAAGGGTTGTTAGGCATTGGAATGGGCTGCCCGGGGAAGTGGTTGAGTCACCATCCCTGGAGGTCTTTAAGAGACGTTTAGATGTAGAGCTTAGTGATATGGTTTAGTGGAGGACTTGTTAGTGTTAGGTCAGAGGTTGGACTCAGTGATCTTGGAGGTCTCTTCCAACCTAGATGATTCTGTCTTCCGGTTAGTTTCTCCTGCTTCCTCCTGTGGGCCATTTTTTCCAGTTATTTAAGGTTCCCAGTAGTCAATCACTTTCCATAGCTATATAGTATCTTCTAGACATGTTTTCTTCTAAAATGTATTTAAATTTGACACATTCTAATATTAAACACGTTACAAACCATTTCATTTTAGCAGAAGAATAATATCTGAACCACTAGATTACTTGACCACCTGCAAAGCTGCTTCCAACAGAACCCTTCTCAGCATTAGAACATCATCCACCTTTTTCATACTCTGTGCAGAAATATTTTGGTTGCTGCGTAACACATAGCTTACAGGAAGTCATTTGTTCTATGAAATACCAGACTGGCTGAAAATTAGTAATGAATCGCTTTGCTACAAGCCTCTGATCTCCATTGTGCTCTATTATGCAAAATTCATTCTTTGGATGGAACTGCATTTGACTCACAAAAGTATAGATATTTTAATTTAAGATCCCTACCTTTCTCCTCGGAAATCTGACTGATATTTAGCTGCAGTGGTGAAAGGCAGAGAGGAAATGAAGTGCTGGCAGCAGATCTTCTTCACTGTTACTTAGGAGCAACAAAGTCATATCCATGCAGATCCCATGGACTCTTACAGCTGAATGGCCTCTTCAACCAGCTGGGAAAAGATGAGCACAGATCAATCTATTCGCTGCAGACTGCACAGGCTCTGTGGGGAGCTGTTATGGTCCTACCCCAGCACCATGGGATACGGACCTCAAACCACGCGCAGAGGCAACCTGCAACAGATAAGAGGTAAGCCCAGGGTCATTTTTGTATTTTTACACTTCTGTGAATACAACAGCAAAATCCAAATGGCCTAAGAGCCTCCCTAACATTCTGGAAGTATACAGAAAGCCTGTGGCACACACTGAGAAATTCTGCTAGAGAGAACAGCAATGTCTCAAAGAGTCAGCAAAGAGATTCGGATTATTACTCCCTCAGGGTACAACAGATTAATAGGAGCTCATTTGAAAGCAAATAAAACTGTTTGGGTGAACGAAGCTGAGCCTCTCCTATGGACTCAGAACCTGTAAAAGACTGTCCTGGTTTCAGGTAGGACAGAGTTAATTTTCCTCCTAGTAGCTGGCAGGGTGCTATGTTTTGGATTAGGATGAGAAGAGCGCTGATAACATGCTGATGTTTTAATTGTTGTAGAGCAATGCTTACACCAAGCCAAGGACTTTTCAGCTTCTCGCTCTGTCCTGCTAGCGAGCAGGCTGGGGGTGCAGCAGGAGCTGGGAGGGGACAGACCCAGGACAGCTGACCCAAACTGGCCAAAGGGATATTCCATACCATCTGACGTCATGCTGAACAATATATAGGGGTGGCTAGCCAGGGTGGGGGGCCCAGCTGCTCGGGGATAGGCTGGGCATCGGTCAGCGGGTGGTGAGCAATTGCATTGTGCATCACTTTGTACACATTATTACTATTATTATTATTATTATTATTGTTATTATTTTCCCTGTCTTAATAAACTGTCCTTATCTCAACTCCCAGGCTTCACTTTCCCGTTTCTCTCCCCCATCCCGGAGAGGGAGGGGGGAGGGTGAGCGAACGGCTGTGTGGTGTTTGGCTGCCAGCCGGGCTAAACCACAACAAAGACATGGCTGGTCCTTTTAGCAGTATCTGCAGTACAGTTTTACAGTGTGCATTCAGTCTGCCTGTAAAAAGGGATGTTACAGATGAAGTCAAAAAAAGACTTGTTCAAAATAATATTGATCAAATTGCCAGATCAGTGAACAATGAAACAGGTATGTCTTCCTGTAGGACTTTGTTACTGATTGACTGTGGAACCATTAATGTGAATGTGCTTTCCTAATGGGCTAGCAGAATTGACTTCTGAATGACAATGTTTCTCCTCAGGCTTATACAGCCCCAAAAGTGCAGTGAATGAAGTTTTTCTGGACTTTAAAGGACAAAGGTCAAATAGGGGCATCAGATATATAGTTTGACTGCCCCACAGTGAACTCAACTTCTTTTAGCAAAGAAAAGAGTATATTTGACAGTAACTTACCTTTTAATTGTGATACGTAATTAAAAGGAAACTATAAACCTTGGACGAAAAGCAAACCAATATATATTCCCAAGTGGGCTTATGTATTTTGCTTCTGTTTTCTTGTGCATCAATTATGTGCACATTTCAATTTGTATTTCATCAACAATAGCTTAATAGCAAGCAAGCAGGCATGGTAGTGCTCCAAAAGGCTTAGCAGAGGACCTTTAAATGCGGGGAAGCAGATTAAAAGTTCAGTCAACAATGTGAAGAACTGTAGTGATGAGGACTCACAATGCTTCCACAAAATTACAACAGTTTATGACAGGGCTTAAAAGGACCCTTTGCAAATGGGATTCCCAACACAAAACCCTCCCAGTCTGCAAAATCTTCCCATTCAGCACCCACACGCGCACACCCAAAGGGGACAGAAGTGAGATGGAGGCCACAACCAAGACAAGAGCCATCTGTGAACATGTTGGGGCCACTGTGGGAGCCCCAGTGCGAGTGCTTTTAGCCTGGCCACAGGCCCTGCAGAAGTTGCTGGGCTCATCGCTGCTGAGGACGCTCATGCATGTGCATGGTTTTATGCACGAGCAATCCAGCTAGCAGTGAATTCATCAGCTCACCTCTACACCCATACAGAGTTAAGCTATTAATGAAGAAAAAGAAAACTCAGCTTAACAGCCAACTGGCACGGCTGCCAGAGGTTCCACAGAATATTTAACAATTCAGTTTTATAGAGCATTGTAAGAAGAAACCCTGAAGCTTGACAAGGCTTAAAGTCAGTATTTCACCATCAAAGACAAGAAACTGCTCTGGTTACTGGCTCGCACTGACTTCATGTCCAGTTAACAACTACACCCAATAAATTTTCTGTCTCTTCTGATAGTCTTGTCATTAGAAAAGGATACTGCTATATAAACGCATGAAAATTTGCAAGAAATTTATCAGATATCCATATAAGTACTCGATCTAGAAAGAGGCAAATGCTTAGTCACTGCTGAGAAGTGCTACAGAACAGCTGAAATAGGGGAGGGGAGAAGGGCTGTCCGAACAGCTGCCATTCTGCAGTTCTGCCCTGCTGCATTGGTGTGCTCACTTGGGGAAGCTTCTGGGATGTTATAGATTATTCTTTAAAATTTCATCTAGTAAGTGCAGTTCAGCTTAATAAACTGATAAATATTTCTGAATGAACATAACATATCATCATAATATCTGGCACTAAAATTTAGGAGCAGAGATGTGCAAAGAAAATCGATGAAATTCTCCCCCACCAATATAAGGCAAGGAAAAATCCTCATGGCTTTTATCAGAATTTCCCCACATACAGTCTCAGCCAACAAAACATGATGTACTGGCAGTGCTATCACTGTTGCCTAAAAACTTCACCATAAAGCAGATGCATCTTAAGATTAATTTAGCAGTTGCCACCAGAATCTTACCATAATTTTTCTCCTGAAGCCATTTTGTTTATTTTTAATACAGCACACTTGACAGATCACACACAATTAAAACAGAAGACTGATATAAAATCACTTTTCCATTTTTTAAGCTCAATAAAAAATAATAATATAGTGAGCTTTCTTGTCAGAGATGACTGAAATAAACAGCTAAAAAAAAGGCTGATTTTTAAAAATCAACCTAAACAGATTGATTTTACAGTAAATTGTTCAGCACTGATAGTGACCAAGGGGAGCCCAACACAAATAGGAAGTATTTGAACACAGTTTGCAAATATAGAGGTACTTTAATTAAAGATTTAAGAGACATTCTGCCCATCATTTAAAAAGCCTCCTTCACAGTACAAAAGGATACACAAGCACACACAGACATATCTGCTTCCTTGCCAGAGTGCTGCTTAAGACAGCCTGAACAGCCAAAGTCAAACAGCACTAGCTCTAAGTATGAACAGTTGGAAAAAAGCCTGTTCCACAGGACATTGGGGGTAATAGCTTCTTCCCATGAAAAGGGGAGGTGGACCATTAAAGAAATACATCATCCAGAACTACACTTCTCACAAGTCCTATACCCTGAAAATTATTTTTGGGTTGACAGGCACTGATTTTACCAGATTCCTGGTAAAAGATCAGCTTGAACTGGAGTAGATCTGTTCTAACCTCTTACCACCTACACATGGGGGACTCAGCAACCCACATAACGTGCCCCAAGTACAGCAGCAGCCAGGCTTCACAACTACAGCCCAAAGCCAAGGCACAAAGTAGAGACCTCTCCTTTCTTAAGCACAAATCAGAAATAAAATCTCTTCCCTTATCGTGCATTCTCCTAACAACTCCCCTTGACTTTTCAGGCTCTTCTATGACAATACGTTCTTATGCTTAAGAAAAAAAAATCACAACAAGCAAGTTAACCTTGTTCTTACTGTCAGATGTTTGTCCCGTCTTTGAAGACTAAGTTCTCAGGCCATTACAAGGAGAGGGTGGTTTTTTGTTTTTTTAAATCCTAAATCAAGGAGTCTTTCCTCTTCCTTTTTCTTCCCTTTCAACTCCCTGTTCAGACCACTTACTTTCCTCTCATTGAGTTAAAAAGAGTAAACAGTTTACATTTATTACAATACCTTTCCTCCTCCAGAAGGGTTCCCAACAGGCTTTACATAATTTGGCTTCAAAGTTCTGAGGAGTTCTAACTGCTACTAAAATTAGTGAGAAATGAGTGTGCTACAACTCAGAGAATTAGGTCCATTCAGTAACATTCACGTAACATCAAATCACTGTTCTCAGTGCAGAAATGAAACCACCTCCAGGATGAAATATAGAAGAGCAACATCCTTTCTTTTTCTTACCTTCAAATTTCAAATGCAGCAACAGATCCCAAGTGGGAGGGGAAGGGGGAATGTCGGCAGGTTTGAACATGTCTCTAAAATAGTTTCCTGTTTCCAAATCCCACCCAGTATGACAGTAAGGAAAAAAAAGCTGTGTGTCTAAGTTAAAAAATTAAACTGCCTCACAGTTTGAAATAACAAATACTGTATCTATAGGGCAAACTCTGCAACAGGAAACTGCGTTATTCTACAAACAACAAAGTACAATCCTAGAACCACAAAATAAAATAGATAAGAAACATTATATATCTCAAACTAAGAGAATAAAAGATAGCAACAGCTCTCAAACAAATTAAGTAGGTTCAGCTGGTTCTTTTGATAGTAATTTTTGAAAGCAACAAGAAAATCAGATGAAATACATTATGAAATAGATATTCCACTAATATAAGAGGAAATTGAAAGCAGATATTAAAGGGCTCCACGATACAGAAAATCAGGAGACTGCTACCGATAATTGCTAAATGTACATGTTCCCAGTGCTTTATCTTGCACAGGTTATATAGGTCAGTCTAACTCTAGACCTTATTCCATGTTTTCTGTATATGTAATACTGGCACATTTGTATTGTTTTAGGAAAGATTGTAAGCACATTATAAAATTCTTACCAGGACTTCAAACTTTTTCATAAAAACGTGCTTCATGACAAAAATTTGCATGGACAACCTCAGTCTACAAACGCTACAAGAAGAAATTTGCAAATACAGCTACAGGAAGGCTGAAGTTTGAAGGGACCTCTGGAGATCATTTAGTTCAACCTCTTTGCTCAGAGCAGCGTCAGCTAGAGCAGGTTGCTCAGGGCTGCGTCCAGCTGAAACCTGAATATCTCCAAGTTCTATCCAGGCAACCCGTTACAGTGTTCAATTACCTTTACAGTTAAAAGAAAGAAGATTGTTTTTATGCATATATATGATAACTTTTCCCAGTAATCTGCCAGTAATTTGAGCAGAAGAATGTGGTTTCATTTAGTCCTTTTGGCATAAACAATGAAATCATTTTACTGAAATTTAAAAGCTAATAAAAGATAGACAGACACCATAAGAAATTTCAGGCATGATTGCAAAAGGCTAAAATCATAACGAAATAAAACCAGGAACATATAAAAGAATCTTAGTGCCTAAGGAACCCCCACACATCAATATATGTACAATATCAAACCACCAGTACAGATTTTTTAAGTAGAAAAATTAACACAGGTCCAAGACCCCTTGGGAGGATCTTCCTGCTCTGGTACTCTAGGGGTATCTCTACTCAAACAATTTTTGCACAGGCTGAAGGAAAACCGTTAGCTTGCAGAGGGTCTGCTACAGAAAGAGGAGCTCCATCAGAAAGGGGGGCTACAAAAGGGGCTGGGAGAACAAGCAGCCGCAGCTCAGGTAGCCACAGCCCACCGCCACACACGAGGGTAGGGCACAGAGCGGCCCTGTACCTCTGTCCCCCAGGGCCACCAGCTGTGCCCCGCAAGGGGCCACACAGGTACCACAGCAGAGCTGCACACATGGGATCACGGTGGGGTGGCTGCATGGCACTGCACAGCCCTGGGTTTCCACCACCCCACCACGCAAATACCTTAAGGATCTCAAAGCAAAAGGGGCTTTAGTGTCCCGCTGACGCGTCACAGTATCAAAGTATCACACAATTTTCCAAGACAATGAATAAGTGGCAGAGATGCATAAGAAACGTTCTCATCTTTTCTTACTGTAGCCTCGATTCATGCACAGCTCGAGGCATTTCTGCATCCTCTTGTCTGCAGCCTCTCGCAACAAAAGCGCAAACAGAGCAGAGGGAAGCGTGCACTTTCCATAAGATTAATCAGAAAAACTTTTTCCCCTAGAGTCCTTTCTAGGTACATTAGCTAAGAACATGCAAGTGACAGTTGACTCATTAATCTAACCTCCATGCTGCTTTAATACATTTTTACTATGTTTTGATAACTCTCTCAATTTGCCTCAGCAAAGTTCTCAACTTGTTTTTTGTCAATCCACTATGGAAAAGTTATTACTAGTGACAAGCTGTTAAATCTTGTAGACAACTGTAGGATAAGCTACGCATTACTTTTTACTTTCTTGTCTATCAATTCAGTCTCCTTTCCAAGCCTTCAGTTACTTGTTTACAGATAAATTACAAAATTTTGTGTAGTTTTGCCTTTTTTGTGAAAAGATTGACTTCTCTATAGTTTCTCTATAGTCTCTATAGTCTCTAGTATAGTTTCTCTATAGTCTCTATAGTTTTCGCTAGCCAATGCTCAATCATTAATTCATTAATCACCGGTGAATTTTTGAGAGTTTTAATGACAAGGATATTCTTTTTTTTTTTTTTTTTTTTTTGTAAATATGCACATCTCTCGACTCTGACAGCCATTACATGCTTGAAAGATAGACAAGTTAACTCTGACAACAGAGTACTAACGCTCCCATGTATTTGAACTAACACGCTAACTCAGGACCATTTGAAAATATGGTTATTTATGGCATTCTTTAATTCTGTAATAACTCACACATTTCTTCGAGGCCACAAAGATAATACAGAAACTTACATACCCCAGGTTTAATCATACTGACACCCTGGGCTGATAAAACCATACTCACAACAAGCACCTTGGAAAAAAATAGGTGCCAACTTTATTGATTTTATACAGGCTTAAGACACTTGCAAAGAATCAGTTATGAAACTGTTCTTTATTCTTCTAGTGAATTCTCTCATCAACAGAAGAGATGGAGCCTTCTTCCCCAAACACACAAGGCAACAGGTTTGCACAGTCTCCAAACCCAATGCTGCCACAGGGCACTGAACCAGACTTAGTTGCTTTGCTAAAAGACTGATTCCACTCACATACACACACAGAGAAAGAAAATCCATATTGAGAACACTCTAATTAACAGATCTCTCTTCAGCACAGATGAGTACCCAGAGATGAAAAAGCTCAGATTACCTACTCCACACTGATAAAGTGCAGAAATCAAACTGTGATCAGCTTTGGAAAGGCATTCCTTTGCATTTAGGTAAACCCCTAACAAATGCACATTTCATAACTGACATCAAAATAAGAATTATGACCTAAAGTTTTGGCACTTCCATCAAACATCCTACACAGTCCTTCATAGGATCAATATTCTCTCTCTCTTTTAATAACCAGGCTACTAAGGATGATGGGTGCTCTTTAGCATCCTTAGTATTTAGCATTATACCAAAATCAAGATCTTGCGCATCCTTTTGCCGCAGAGTCAGTGGTGAAAGCATTGGGAAATTTGCTACATTGCTTCCCATTACCCTGAACTAATCATCAGTCTCCACAGCAAGGTAATGTGTTTTTTTATTTTGGAGTCAGATATGGGTATTTTTGTTACCAATTCACAAGCTGAACTCAACTTGATCACTTTACTTTCCTTCCCAAATTTCAGTCTCCTCAGTTTAACACTTGCAAACATACATACAATGACCCTGCAAAGAAGGGAACACTACAGAGAACACTACAACTTCAGGAGTTTGGCCTGTAAGCCTCCTTCACACCTTTAGCATCCCCAGTCTGGTAGAACACAGCATGCTGCTAAGGTGCGTGTGTCAGGAAACTCAACTGCTAGAGCACTTCACTTGGTCACATGCTTATTTTAAACAATATGTATTAGCTGTTTAGTTACTCAAAAGACTTCTTTTTTCTTAGGTAAGAGGGGATTGAGAACTGCCTTGGCTGATCGCAGCCTAAGCATTTGATTTCCATGGTCATGCTGAACCTATCTCATTCTCAGTCAGGCTACAGGGACAAGAGAGTTTTAGAGATTTGTTGGATTATAAACTCACGTCTTGAACATTGGCTCATCACATTTCACATTGTACTTTTTACAACTGTAAGAAATTTAATTCTAAGCAAACAGATGAAAACAATCATTAAGCTAAGTGATTCTTCTTATAACCAACGTTCAGAATGACCTGCTTTCCAAACTACTTGGTTTTCTGCATTGTCAGTGTAAAATAGCCTATCTCGTGCAGGCAGTTGAATTAATTCTGTCAAAGATATACAACAAATACACTTTAAGAACCTTATATGGTCCTTGAAAAAAAGCTTTGTTCCCTGCATTCCTTACCTAGCTCTGATAAAGGAAAACATATCCGCAATGTTGACTACATTAATGAAAGCTTTTGTGAAGGTGCAGTTCCAAGGATTGGAATCTTTCACTGCAGCGTAACTTTGGGTAAGCACGTGTTATTTGGGACTAGACTGGTTTTTGTTTCCAATGCTTGGCTGCCCAGACGCTTGCAGACTAGTTCAGAAAAGAGAGGTGTGTAAACCCCCTGAGCCTGGAGATGCAAGCTCAGACTCCCCCCATGCCAGACCTCTTCTCCAGCACAGATCCCAAGAATGTCTAAAATAATAGTAGTATTCTTTTTCCAATTCCTTATCATCACAGCAGCATGTCTTGATAGGAAAATTGGACCCCATTTAAATTACCTTTACTTTTCACTCCACATCACCCTTTATCCATTTCTCTCTAGGTCTTCCTCTGTTTAGGCACTTTTGAGGTAAATATCCCTGTGAAACCTCGCATCAAGGTGCGGCCTCAGAGCACAAAACAGATTCCTTTTGGACGAAAAGCAAGAGGAAGTCTGCCACTAATGTACTGCAGCCACTAATCAATGTGATCTGTAGGACCAGACAGAGCTTTTCTGAACTGCTCGTAACACAGGCAAAGGGACCACTTAACCACTCTGCTTTGTAGCCCTTCCCTCACTGCACCACACCGCCCAAAATGAGGTCTGTGTCTCACAGAGCCCCCTCAATGCTCTTCTCCCTTGAGCAGTCTCAGCCTGACCTTTCCAAGGACCCCACCCCACTGCTTTATGATTATACATAGGGCTGTCCAAGAACCATACTGCTATTTATTTCAACTTAATTTTAGTTCAAATACCATTTTTATGGTGGTTTTATTTTTAAATTAAATATACTCCAGTATATATACTCCAATATAACACTGTTTCAGAAGAGAGAAATTATTTACTTGAAGATGTCCAAACAAATCTTACCATTAGGACAATAAAAATTTGGCTGAAGCTATTAAGGAATTCACCATGGATTTTTTTATTTTTATTTTTATTTTTTTTAGGGACAAACTCAGAACTGTTCATACAAGATGCAATATTTATTTTCAAGCTTCTTGTAACTCTGATAAGTTTTTCTTACTGGTCTGCTTATCTGGCCACTACTGATCCTAAGTAAGAGCCTCATATGCTCAGTTTAACTCTGTAGGCATAACTCTTCAAAGCATGCGTTTTTACTTTCCATCAGCTTCAGATTCCAGTTATTTACAAGCGCAACTCCCCACTGAGCTACGTATTACCTTGTTCGCTGTCTCACATATGGGACTGTGGAAACAGATCTGTGGATACAGAGGTGAGCTAAAAAAAAAAGTCTCGAGATTATATATAAAGAGATCTTTAAGATCTCCCTGCCTCTCTTCCCCAGAAGAGGAACTTTTGTCTGTTCCTTCAGTACTCTGGGCTCCTGTTTGCACCCACATTTGCCTGCATCCATGCACTACCTACCCTGTTCCAATGGCCCCTGCAAATCCTTTCCAAACCAGATGCAAAGGGATAGAAAAAGTGACACAGAACAGTCCCACAGCTGATAGGATCCCTTCAGCCTGGAGCGTGACATTTGACAGAAATATTAAATCATAACAGTTAATAGTTCAATGACACCAAGTCCAAGAGGGGCAAACTCACCCCTCTCAGTCCTTACAGAGACTCTCCCAACTGTATGCCAGCTGCTGCTAACACTTAACAGATGTCTTCCAAACACCGTGGAAAGAAAACACCTTCATTGATATGCTGTTCTGATGAATTTCTGAAATTAAAGTCACTGTATAGCTGTATTCTTGAGACAAGTTTTATACATCATTAATGCAATACATAAGCTGTACCATTACACATCCATGTGTCACTGCCAAATTTATACGCTTTTACATAGTTAGATTAGAATGGTTTCATTTCATTGCTCTGTAAATGGTCTTTTGAAAGTGTATTTCACTCAAATTTTTGTGCAGCACTAATAGGCAAAGCACACAAAAGGCATGAGGTCCCTTGTCTAAGTGCAGCACCTCCAAAATGCCCCCCCCCCCCAAATGTGGCATTGGCAAACACTGAATTTTTGTACTTTTCCAATAAAGTGACGTTTTCTAAGAGTAGGATGCAGCCCAGAGTCCCCTTCTCCCACTGAGAGGGGCTATTTTAGATCCAATTCCACTGGATTAGGCTATCATGTGCCACATCACCCCTTCATCTGACATCTGATGGAGCTTTGTTTACACTGGAAGAGATCTGATCCAAAGCAGCAGGGGATTACAGTGCTGTCTAATTAGAATATCTTTTCAATTTATAGTAAATAATGAATGTTGGACACTGCTGTCTTGTGGACTGGGCAAAGAACCAGCAAATCTGGGTTGTGCCCCTTCAGGCAGAAAGGGGGAAGGGGAGGAAGGGCTTTAGGTGGTACTACATATTTGTAATATATCTAGATCTCCGTCATGCAGGCTGCATTTACCCCTTTGGTTGACATTTATTTCCCTCCTCAAAGACACTGATTTATTGCACGTGCTCCCATATCACGAGACCAGACCATGTCTTGATAGCCCAGAGCCTAGAAAGGCACAAGTCTCACTTGGAGAGGAGCAGTTAGTATAAGACAACCACAACCATTATATGCAGGACCACAGTGCTAGAACAAGCAAATTAAAATTATTCTCCCCACCTCGTTATTGGTGTGCTGTTTGAACTTAAACACAGAACTTCTGGTCCCGTGTTTTAGTGCTAGGGAGTCTGCCAAATGATCCCTGGAAGGCCCAAGGCACTAGTGAGGTCCACGTTCCCAAGGCCAGGTAACAGAGGCTGGCTGCTGGTACTCTCGCTGCCCTTAGCTCCACACTAACTGCCATCCAGGCATATCCAGAAGTACAGTCCTTTACCTTCATCAGACCGAGACAGAGCTACAGGTTTCAAAAAAGCAATGGTGCCTTCACCTTTTCCCCTTTTTTCCCCCCAGAAAAGCTGTCTTTGAAGAATCTTACCCAGGCTTCTAAAATGTATCAATGCATAACATCTGCATAGTTCTGGCAAAACTAAATCCATAACTTTTTTTTTGTAGAACTGTTTCAGGAAACCCTGCAGGATCATACAACCCTGTAACAGTATTGAACTACATATAGGAACGTAGTGAAAAGAGATAGGGAAAGAAAACATACCGGGTATTCAAGGGAAGAAAAAAAATAAATATTAGTGAAGAAAACTAAAAGGAATTATGAAAAATATCCTGGACAGATTCTTTCCAATAGATGACTGCAGAATATCTCTAAAATTGCTCCCACTTGTTTTAAGAGCAGACGTGCATTTTTTTGCATATAGCTCGTTCTTACGGCAAAGAAGAATGGGAAGCATGTAGGGCTGTTACTTAATACCGTTGCTTACAGATGAAGGTGCAATATATGAAAAAAGCTGCATGAAAAGGACCAAAATGGTGAAATGCACCTGGCTTAGCACACAGTAGTAAATATAAGCAAATATATTATGATAGTTCAATTACTGATAACATACCAGAGCCTATTCAAGACAACGTTTAATTATCTCTGGACTGTATCAGTTGTTAAGCTGTCAGCAGCATATGTAGAGAGTACACAGGTGGACATCTGCTAGAGATTAGGAATGCCATCCACTAGCAGAGCTGTTTTCTACAAATACACAAAAAAAATCAGGTGTTGGTATTACAGCCACATTTCCCATGTAGAACATAGTTAAAAAAAGAGGGACATGGCTTGGATCTCACTGCTGCTGGGAGTGTGCATGAGGACAAACTGTGCTGACTGGGGGATCACTACAGGTGCTGCTGGAGAACAGTGCACCCTGGAGCAAGGGAGATGGAAGAGCTTTATTTAAACTGTCTGCTCTCAGCCACCCAGAAATCCAGCTGAGACTAAGCCTGCACATCTCTCTTGCACAAAACCCACTGTAGTAAAAGATCATCAAGGCTGCAAAGCCAAGTCAAGCTTAATTCTTCTCCTTTGAAGAGATGCATCATGACACACTAATTATGTGAGCACATTATCTGCTCCAGGAATGCTCCTCCTCATGGCCAATGCTCACAGGCAGCAACCCTAAATACTCCTCTGATCTCTGTTACTGCTGTCCCAAGGATCCAGTGCCCACACCAGTCCATATGAAGCTTGCTTGCTGAGTCCCATACATGCTCCCTTCCTTACAGTCTTCTTCCAGCAATTGCATGTCACTCCTCTCCTCACCTGACTTTCTTTTAGCTTCTAATGTCCTTTGCCGAGCCAAAGCACCTACCTTGAGCTCCAGGCTCTGCTGTGCTTCTTTGGGGTCTATCAGTGCCCGAGCAGAAACACTAAAGCAGAGGAGGGTTCACTTGCTCTCTCTAAGGCAGGATGCCTGGTACTGTCACCACAAAGCAGCTGCTGCTCTGCACATGTCCCAGAGCTAGGGCATGTCCAGGAAGAGTGACATCTCACTTTGAAGTCCACTCAGCCTCCAGTGAAGCATGTGTAAATAAAGTCTAAGTCAGTAATATGACTAAATTCAGCTGGATTCTTACCAGAACAAGTTGACTATCCCCGGCAACAGAGCAACCCTCAAGACAAATTGCCTGGTCTGAAATATGAAAGTGCAAGAGTTTTTCAGCCAACAATTAAAAATCTAGTCTCCTTCCAAGAAAAAAGCTTCATTATTTCTGCTGACAAAGTCTCAAATACATCCCATAGCAGTAGCCAAGCACATTTCAGTGTGACAAAGCTCAACTCAGCAGAAACAAATCTTACAAAATGGACATAGAAGGTAACCTTAACTCTAGGAAGCACAACAAGCAATGCCTACACCATATCTTACAGACTTGCATTCTTCTGCACTTAACAATGACAGTAAAGTGCAGTATTGCTAATTGCTAAGTGTATCACTTCTTAATGATATTTGAGAAGTTAAAGAGGACAATGAATTTCTTCCTCAGTCATGTCTAATGGTGACAACTGTGAACACCTGTAGTAGATTGACAAGTTCTTCTTGCACTCTAGTATTTACAGAATGCTCTTCTAATAGGCACCAAGTAATAATGATACTGCCTCATTACTGTTCCTTTGCATTTGTGAGACTGATCAATTATTGGCAGTCCCAAAAACAGTGACATCGTTTTTCAAGTGGATTCCGTCATAATACTAGAAAATCAAAAATGAAGGCTTTGTGCTTGCAACCTGTACACAGTTTGAGTGCGGAATCATCCAAATCTGGTGTGACCAGTAATCCTTTTGCCATTGCAAGTCAGTGTACTTTATTCATCTATTAGGTCACTAAGCATGCTGGAAAGATTTATAACGATTAATAATGGCGAAGGTGACTTTGTGGGAAGAGGATGAAACTTTTTGTTCCTTCTCTTCAGGTCTCAAGAGTCATTAGGATTTTGTATTGTAAATGAACCTTAAAGATTTGTTTGAACTAAAACTGGATTTGCCCGAGTAATTTCTTTTCTTTTTAAATACAAACCATTTTCTTTGTACTTCTCTGTTCTAGAAGGTCATGCAACAGTTTTTGTTGTTTGTTTTTAAAGAAAAAAACATAATAGCTTCTTCTGCATAATTTTTGGCACTAACCTTCCAGTGTGGGTTAAAGATACAAATATTAAAATACAAAGTCAAATACAAGTTATTTTCATAAACACTAAAGTAAAAAATTGTCTACTTTCCCATTTTCTAGACTAATATTTACCATCTTTGACAGCCTTATTGCTGTGCAGATTGCTGCATATTTCAGTATTATCTTTTAACAACTTGACAGATCCACCTATTTTCCTGTGATTATTTTATCCCAAGTTGGAAGCATAATAGTCCCCTTTCGACATGTTGAATTGCAAGATTTGTAGCGCAGCATAGAGTCTTGGGATTTATTGTTAATATTTTGATAATGGTTTACACAGCATATTTGGATTTCCAAATGTTGCTTTGTTTTTTCTGATTTGCTCAAAAATACAGTCAGCAACCTCAGTAACCTCAGGACAATATATTCCATCAGCAGAAGCACAAGTCAGGCAACCATCTGAAAGATGTGAACTGAAGACCAGAAGGTCACTTGGGAACCACTGATGACTACAACAGCAAAGTATTGCATGCTTTCTTAGAAGAAAAAGAAACCTTGGATAAGTCAATTCTGGATATTCACTAAATACCAGCAATTGCTATTGTCATTCGTTTTAGTCACTTAAACACAGAGCAGAAACATGGAATGGGTAGCTAAAAATGCACAGAGATACAGTACAGAAGAGGAGGAAATATATGGTGCCATACAAGAAGTTCTATTATAATTGTGACGCAAGTTTTTTGCTTTAACAGCAATTAGCCTTTCAAGAAAGTAAATCATATACATTTTTGTCACCTAAATCCACAGAGCAAAAGACTGTCCACATTGTTCCTTTGTTCACTTCAGCTGTCTCTTCAGATTATAACTAGCAGATCTATTAATTATTTCCAGTTAGTTTCCTAGGGTTATTATGGAAATGATTTTGCACCCAGTGAAGCACACCAGAAGCTTTATTTATTTTCCTAATGATTATACATTCATAGGAAATAAGACTAGAAGGGACATTCTGGGTCATCAAATGCAATTCCCTGCTATAACAGGCAACCACATAATGTAAACTCTTCATGAATTAGCAAGATCCATCTTAGAAGTAATTTGGTTTCTTGTCCCTTGTACTCAAGTTAGAAAGTTGTTCTAGAACTTCACTGTTCTACTGAGTAGCAACCTTCTCATTACCAAATTAATTTTATTCACGGACAGTTTATCCTAGTTCTGGTGTCAATGTTGCCTTCTAGCTCAAATGAGATTTCTACCTTTTATTAGGTCCTTTTATAGACAGCAATCATAACACCTCCCATTCCACCATTGTAGGAGCTTATAAAGTGCAGTATATTTTCACATAACTGCTTACATACTAAACGAGGCTCATTAATTTGCAGAGTCTTTTTAAAGCCCTTGGAAATTCTGTGCCACATAAGAATATGCAATTTTAGGTTCTTTTAGGGTAAGACATCTTGATCTATGGGTGTTTTGTTAGCCTTACCAATTTATAACCACTGACAAAGCATAAAAAGAAACACAAACTACTGTTGAATCTCTAATGACATGCAAATAGATGCTGTGGAGTTTGTTGATGCCTAAAATGGCAGTTGTAAAGGGTGGAAACAGGTTATTACTACAAGATGTTAAGCAGAAGATGTATTTCTCCAGGTCCCTTGTCACACCAGTGGGTATGAGAGAGGTTTTTATTAGCCTAACACATTCATATGTAGGCAAATGGCCAGTCAGGGTATGTATAGGGAAAAGGAACACTTACTACTGAGACCCCAAAGCCATGCTTGCCTCTCCAGGGGTGGAAGCAGAGGACAGGGGGAGGCAGAGGACATGAGGCAGAAGTGTGCCTCGTCGTTGTGTGCTTGCTCTCTTGCGCCTTGCTGCACTTGATGCTGACCACAAAGCAGTGTGGGATGGAAGTGGTGTCACTCCTCAGACCAGAACTCCAAGAGAAGGAAGTAGGAACTGCACTACACTGGGGCATCCAGCCTGCGCTCTTGGAAAAGATGAGCATTTTACAAGAACTCTGAATGCTTGAGTACATTTCCTGGGTGCACCCATATCTTAACACAGCTGTGGGGCTGGAGCTAAGAAAAACAGTTTTAAACTCACGAAGGTACAACATAGCCCCAGAGTTATACAAGTATCAGACCCATACATTATTTTGTTGAAACTCTCATGGGGATAATAGCAAGGAAATAATATTTTGTGATTTGATGGCACAATGGCATAATTCACGTAAGAAAACAACAGCACTAAAACACTGAAAAACAAGTCTTCACTGTGTTTTTCAAGAGAGACTGTCTTACTCTTTTCTGTACTGTAGCATAGAAGATGACATACACCTATCTATGTAAACACATGTATGCACATCAGCACTTCCTGCCAATTTTGCCCAAGTATAGATGTTGCAGATTATGTAAATATTTCAGATATTATACAGCAGTTGCTTCTTAAAAGATACTTGATGTGGACAGGGAAGTCATACAACTGAAACTCTTTATTATCTATTGCCTTCTAAGACACAAGTATAAAACTGCATATTGGAGTCCTGGATACCTTCAGAAGAAGGAAGACTCATTTAGAATAACACTGGCAGACATGTTTATTACTTAGGAAATATTAATTGCCTTAGAAGGGAATTTTGAGGTATACCCTACAACTGTATTGGAACATAAGATATTCTGGTTACAAATACTTTAATGCTCATGTAAAATCACAGAATCATCTAGGTTGGAAGAGACCTCCAAGATCACCGAGTCCAACCTCTGACCTAACACTAACAAGTCCTCCACTAAACCACATCACTAAGCTCAACATCTAAACGTCTCTTAAAGACCTCCAGGGGTGGTGACTCAACCACTTCCCTGGGCAGCCCATTCCAATGCCTAACAACCCTTTCAGTAAAGAAGTTCCTCCTAATATCCAACCTAAACCTCCCCTGGCACAACTTTAGCCCATTCCCCCTTGTCCTGTCACCAGGCACGTGGGAGAACAGACCAACCCCCACCTCTCTACAGCCTCCTTTAAGGTACCTGTAGAGAGCGATAAGGTCGCCCCTGAGCCTCCTCTTCTCCAGGCTGAACAGTCCCAGCTCCCTCAGCCGCTCCTCGTAAGACTTGTTCTCCAGACCCCTCACCAGCTTCGTTGCCCTTCTCTGGACTCTCTCGAGTGCCTCCATGCCCTTCTTGTAGTGAGGGGCCCAAAACTGAACACAGTACTCGAGGTGCGGCCTCACCAGAGCCGAGTACAGGGGGACAATCACTTCCCTAGCCCTGCTGACCACACTGCTTCTTATGCAAGCCAGGATGTTGTTGGCCTTCTTGGCCACCTGAGCACACTGCTGGCTCATATTCAGCCGACTATCAACCAGTACTCCCAGGTCCTTCTCTGCCAGGCAGCTTTCCAACCACTCATCTCCCAGCCTGTAGCGCTGCTTGGGGTTGTTGTGCCCCAGGTGCAGGACCCAGCACTTGACCTTGTTGAACTTCATACAGTTGGCCTCAGCCCATCGGCACAGCCTATCCAGATCCTCCTGCAGAGCCTTCCTACCCTCGAGCAGATTGACACATGCACCTAACTTGGTGTCGTCTGCAAACTTATTGAGGGTGCACTCGATCCCCTCATCCAGGTCATCGATAAAGATATTAAAGAGGACTGGCCCCAGCACTGAGCCCTGGGGGACTCCACTAGTGACCAGCCTCCAACTGGATTTGACTCCATTCACCACATCTCTTTGGGCCCGGCTATCCAGCCAGTTTTTAACCCAACGAACTGTACACCAGTCCAAGCGAAGAGCAGCCAGTTTTTTGAGGAGAATGCTGTGGGAAACGGTGTCAAAAGCCTTACTGAAGTCAAGGTAGACCACATCCACAGCCTTTCCAACGTCCACTAAGCGCGTCACTTTGTCATAGAAGGAGATCAGGTTCGTCAAGCAGGACCTGCCCTTCATAAACCCATGCTGACTGGGCCTGATCGCCTGCTTGCCCTGCAAGTGCCGCGTGATGACACTCAATCTGCTCCATGAGCTTCCCTGGCACTGAGGTCAAACTAACAGGCCTATAGTTTCCCGGGTCTACCTTCCAGCCCTTCTTGTAGATGGGTGTCACATTTGCTAGCCGCCAGTCGACTGGGACCTCCCCTGATAGCCAGGACTGCCGATAAATGATGGAAAGCGGCTTGGCCAGCTCCTCCGCCAGTTCTCTCAGTACCCTCGGGTGGATCCCATCCGGCCCCATCCACTTGTGTACATCTTAGTGCTGTAGCAGGTTGCCAACCATTTCCTCGTGGATTGTGAGGGCCACATCCTGCTCCCCATCCCCTTCCACCAGCTCAGGGTACCAGGTATCCAGAGAACAACTGGTCTTGCTGGTAAAGACTGAGGCAAAGAAGGCATTAAGCACTTCAGCCTTTTCCTCATCTCTCGTCACTAAGTTTCCCCCTGCATTCAGTAAAGGATGGAGATTTTCCTTAGTCCTCCTTTTCGTGTTAATGTATTTATAAAAACATTTTCTGTTGTCTTTAACAGCAGTAGCCAGATTGAGCTCCAGATGAGCTTTGGCCTTTCTAATTTTGTCCCTACACATCCTTACAACACCCTTATAATCCTTCCGAGTGGCCCGCCCTCTTTTCCAAAGATCATAAACCCCTTTTTTTTTTTTTTTTTCCTAAGCTCTAGCCACAACTCTGTTCAGCCAGGCCGGTCGTCTTCCACGCCGGCTCATCTTTGGGCATGTGGGGACAGACCGCTCCTGAGCCATTAAGATTTCCTTCTTGAAGAGTGCACAGCCTTCGTGGACTTCTCTGCCCTTCAGAACTGCCTCTCAAGGGACTCTGCCAACCAGTGTCCTGAACAGCTCAAAGTCTGCCCTCCGGAAGTCTAGGACAGTAGGTCCCCCTCCTGACTTCGCCAAAAATAGAGAACTCTACCATTTCATGGTCACTCTGCCCAAGACAGCTCCCGACCACCACATCTCCCACCAGTCCTTCTCTATTTGTGAACAGAAGGTCCAGTGGGGCACCTCCCCGTTAGGCTCCCTAACCAGCTGTGTCAGGAAACTGCCCTCCATGCTCTCCAGAAACCTCCTAGACTGCTTAAATCACTTGAGCAACAAGCTCCAAAAACCAGAAGAAAGATGAAGGATGCAAAAGGATTTTTTGATCAGTAAGGTCAAAGGTAAATAAGGTAGAAGTATAGTACAACACCAAATACGAGATGGTAGACATAGAGAATAAAAAACCTTAATAAACCTGTTTGTGTCAACTGAAGACCATGCAGGTCTGAATCAAGATAACAGTGATTTAAGAAGACAACAGTTGGGAGAGGAATGCAAGTTTGAGTTGCCAGAAGAGAGGCATGCACCGAGTGAATTTTACTGAGAAGATTAGGAATACTTATTGTGAAATATCCTGATACTAGCCCTGTAGTTTGCTTGATAAAAGTATATTAACAATAACATCAGAAATGAAAGAAAAGCACTTTAAAAAAACAACAGATTGGTCTGAACTGGGCACATGCACTGTGGTAAGATTATGAATTATCTTTATATAAGAGATAAGACTATGTTACCAGAACCTGGATTCAAAATTAAAGAGAAAAAAAGAACTGCAGATTGGAGAGCTACCTTCTGTCAATGCACGGTGTATTTTTCCCACATAGATCGTACTTTTCCATTTGTAGAAAAGGATAGATGGAACCAACAAGAGGGGGGAAAAAAAAAAAAAAGTATCTCCCCAGTTACTGACTTCAGCCCACACAACCTCAGAGGCTATGAAGTAAATGCCTGGCAGTGCCTGAGGCAGGACTCACTGGAAGCCACACAGCGGCCGGCTCATGCTGCTCCTCTGCAGGACAACGCGGCCACAGGCTGCCCAGGGAGAGGCACCATGCGGGAAGGTGTCACACTCAGAGCAGCTCCCGCTGAGTTCAGGGGGGCTCAGACAGCTTCTGATCAGGATATAAATGGCAAATTGTAGGATACTAACTTTGGAGATATCAATTTAAATTACTTGCTTCACAATAGGATTGTTAGGTAACCTTGGCTGATTGATTTAAGTCCATGTCTTACAGCTTAGGTAACCAGAAACAGGAGCCCGGATCAGGTAAATCTTCACACAGACACCCCCACAGCAAAGCCCGACACATAAGTTTTTGTATTTCTGGGGTACTTCAGTGCACAGAGTGATTGGTTTTGCCACAGGTGCAGTTGGACAAATACAAAAACAGAGCAGCCACTTATTCAATTGCAGCAATGCTTGTCTTGCCTTGGGCTGAAATTATGGAAAATGTTTCCAAGAGCTTTCAGTCCACTTGTTCTTCCTTACCTTTAGGTAAAATCCTAATCAGGGAGAGAGCCCAAGTTCAAAACTACACACTACACTCCACTTGATCATACTATGACCATATTGTCCTAGAAGAGACCTGAATTTAATTAAAGTACTTTCAAAGTTTTCTAATGAGTTTATCTGCATGGACAGAGAGAGGTGGGAAGTTAAGCCACAATAACTGAAATAGTATACCAGGAAAAAAAGTGAAAATACACATTTCCTGCTCTGTTTCAATCTCAGTTGACAAAATGGGATATCACCTAATCCACAGAGAAGACTGAAATGATCCAGGATTACTGCAGTTATGAACTAAATGACAAATGGCTATCATACTCCCTGCAATCCACCATCACCACACACAGCTGCATAAAAGAATCTTTGTTATATACTTTTAGCTAAATTAGTGCTAACTATAGCTTTCAGACAAAATCACAAGTACTTTGGAAGGGTTCTTTCAAAAAATAGTCAGAGAGGAAAAATATGTTCTTATGAAAATCAAAGGAATTTTCAAAATTTGCTTTGGTTGAAATTATACCTCTTTGATCAATTCAGATGTTATATTTCTGCAACATCCTTCAAAAATAGATTGTGTTATATTTGATATAGATGTTTATACATTTGTAACTGAATAAATCTCATTCTTAGAGCATGCAGGATACACTGCACATAATTGGACCTCAATAATCAGCTCTGCTTGAGGGTAGCTTGCATATATAAAGAATAGTGTTCTATAGGTTGAATAACTGTAGTTCATAATTAAAAATCATATTTTTCTGGAATGATAGTTGTCATCAGAAGACACCTTAAAAGATTAGAAGAGCATTTCCCAATTTTCCCTAAGGCATCTTCAGGAGTGCAGAGAAATAATATTGGTTGTGAAACATGTATCTGTGCTTTTAGTGATTCTACAACCCATCTTGTACACACCCACACCACACATGGTCTCGGCTGCTAGATTACTATTTGTTCTTTTAGATTTACTGGGAGGTTTCCCTGGCGAACACCGTCTCTGCAGCTACAGTACAAGTCCAGGTTGCAATCTCAGTAACATGTCCTACTATAATTATATTTAGACTGGTTCTTTAAAATTATTCATTACATTGAATCTCCACTTGGAGCCTGAAGCAAGGATCTGAACATCTTACTGTACACTGAATGCCTGAGAGAACAGATTTGAAATTCCCAAATGAATTTTTTCAAATAGCAACAACAAAAACCCCACCACCTTCAAAAGGTGCCTTTTCCAAACATCATATGTCAGCCCTTAAATTAAGGATGAAATTGTTAAGGATCCCTCATTATACGTAAACATCCTAAACATTTGAGCATTCAGTCCATCACATCCTCAAATGCCTCAGAAGGGAGAGAGGGAAAACATTTATTAACTTCATAACACGAAGTTAATAAATCTGGATTTTAGCAAGAAGAATTTGATGCTTCAAAAAGATGCCCTTTTTATTCTTGATGAGAGCAATTCATCTAAATAGACAAAGTAGTTTAGAGGGCACAAAAAGGAAAAGTTCTCATAAGTTAAGGAGAATTTAAATCAGAGTTTTGATTGTAAGGTTAATCCACTGCAGAATGTGCAGTTTTGGAGCTACCAAAACCATACAATATTCTTGTGAAAGAAGAGCCTCCATTAAATCCATAAATTGTTTTGTTAACCACTATTCATCTAAAACACAACCAGAATTCTGGGGACTATTAGGAGATGAAGAAGCAATGAAAACAATACAGCCACACATGCACTGAAGTTGCACAGTATAGTCTCACTCAGAACGGTTTCATTAAAAGCAGTAACCTCATATTACATCCCTTACACCAAGAAAGGGCTTAGTTTTCTTTGTATCAATTAATCTCAACATGGAAAGTTTCTCACTGATTGAGGTTGTGTGTTCTGAGTGTCTTCTTGCAAGAACTGGCAAACGAGCTGCCAAAACATTGCTGTCTTCTCCCTGCTGCTGCTGCAAAACTCCTTCCATCATTGCACAGGTAATTCTACCACTTTTGAACTTGCAAAAACAAGTCTCAAAACCTTAACCTTGATCTAACTTGTGTATGAATGTCTTAGGTTAAAAGAAATGGAAGAAAAATAAATAAATCTGAACCTGTTCCTTCAACTCCCTCTAAAATTCTGTAATTGAGACTTGCATTAAAATTCCTCTCAAAGCTCAGTAAGCAGAGTCGGATACGCAGCACAGAACTGTGTAAAGTAAGCAAAGGATTTAAACTTAGAAAATACCTGTAAACCTACTGGGAAGCCATTATCACTAACAGCAGAGAAATCTCCAACACAGGAATTGTTTTGTCCCATTTCTGGTGAGGCTTGTGGTCCTCTCTTCAGCCTCTGTCCTACCCAGGGTCTTCCAGCATTGTCTCTCCCTCTTCCTCAGATCCATGCTGTTGCAACTGCTTTTCCCCAGAGCCCCATATGGCTACCTGCTTCCATCAGTGACCCCTGTTGATCTGAGGCTGCTCTTCCTTCTGCTGTGATGGAAACTGGAGTCTTCTAACCAGGCAACTCTGGTCTTCTTCAGCCACACCAGATTGCATTTTTCATCTTACTTTTGTCCTTCTCTTGCCTGACTCCCATCTTCCCTGCCTTCACTTACTCTTATTTCAGCAAGGACATCTGTTTTCTCTTTAAGGTCCAGTCTAATCCAAACCCTGAGCCCCAGGGAAAATGTGCTGGGATTTCTCAGCTCAGTCCTTGCAGACCTGGGCTTGTGCATGCTAGACATGTGCAGAATCCTCAGAGAATTTGACCGCCAGTTCTGTTAACTCTTATGCATCAGGTAGGTCTGCCAAAGCTGGGCAAACTTTCAAACAAATAGCAGAAAGATCATTTCCTGCATTCGCATAAAACTTTAATCCCTTCTCTAGGAGAATACTACAGTTTAATGGAACATCTGCAATGACTTCTAACCAGGACAAGAGTGAGTGCCTTTCATTCTCTGGAACAGCTGAATCTCTTTCATTCAAAATGTAAAACAAAACTTTTTCGTTGTTGTTGTCAAACACAAGGGAAAGAGACACAATTGGAGAGAAGTTAATTCCTTCAAATGTTTGGTTAATTTTTATTATATAAAGTTTGGAAGAAGTACTCTCCAAGATACGTATGTACTCTGGTATTCAGTATTAAACAGCTCAGATACCATTTCTCCCACAAGTTTCTAAAAACACACAAATAGGATTTTTACTTACAGAATGAGATATTTTTTATGTCACATTAGAACTATGTACTAGCACAGAGCTTTATCATTACAGTAATAAGTAAAGAAAATGATATATATTTAACTCTGTCATTAAGAATTTAAGATTATTGCTATAATTTTTTTGCTTCTCCTTCACTTTATTGAGCCTAGTCAAACTGACATATTGCTGTGTACTTCACTCATTCCTGCTGATGGATGATATGAAGTACGCAGACAATGCCAATGTCCAACTAAAAAGAGGAATTACAGAAAAGAGAAGATAAGCAGTTGTAGATGATGAAGTGCTGATTAATAGATTACCCCCCTCCCCAACAAGCCCAAGCCCATCTTTTAAACTGCCAACAGCATTGCAACTGAATGAACAAGTATTTCTGGAATCCAGAAAATGTCGAAGAGCTGACCTTTTTCAAAATTAAACCTTAACAGCTTCTTTCAAGATTTATTTCTTTCCCTTAGCTTTGGACAAAATTGGTAATGGCGTGACCTGAGCTTCATGATTTCTAGCTGTGAGTATTTAAAGTACTTTCTGGATTAGAGATTTGCTACTCTTGCCTTCATTTCTCCTGAAGCACTTCAGGCAGTACTGCTGACTTAGGAGCAGTCATTCAAAAGGTGACATAACATTGCTGCTCACCTTAAGTCGTCACATCAGCACTGGCTCTTACTGGCAGGAGCACCTGAAAGCTGCTGTTATCCTGGGGCTTTTGGGAAATGAGAAGGTACACCTAGAGCTCCAGCTCTTCTTTGAATTTTACTGCAAAGAACACAGTTCTTTTAGATCATTAGAAAATAATCCTAGTTTAGCTAGTTATGAGCGAGACAGAAGAGACTTAAAAAGAAAGTCTTGTAACTACATATATTTCTGCGGGCAGTTTATTGTACACAAATGAAACCATGGATAGCTGGTGTAAGCTATCCAAAAATTCCCTGACCTCACTTACAATATGTTTTTTTTTTTTCCCTCCTTAGAATTCTAGCAGGAGCAAATGCCATTACATTCAATTAACTTTAAAATATAGAGTTAGCCTTTGGATATTCCTGTCAGCATACACTGAAAGGGATGGGAAATCTGAAAACAAACTATCCTGCATGCTGACTGAGCACAGAGCACAAGAAAATGTATTTTTTTGGAGAGCCCTTCAATGACTAGAAGTCCAACTATAAATACAATGAACATGGAGCAAATAACAGTTACATCATCCAAACTACATCAAATATTACGATTGGACAAACGACTTCCAACGAATACAAAATGACAGAGCGAAGCAATGCATTCTCAGCCATTCGAACCAGAAGAGGATATTTAACAAACAAAAAAAAACCACAATCAAGACTAATT
Source organism: Cygnus atratus (assembly GCF_013377495.2). Taxonomy (NCBI): domain Eukaryota; kingdom Metazoa; phylum Chordata; class Aves; order Anseriformes; family Anatidae; genus Cygnus; species Cygnus atratus. Next base: position 19,989,595 of record NC_066373.1, on the reverse strand, counting down.
CTGAAAAATAAATACTGCTTGTGGGACAACGGTAAAGTAACTTGATAGGAAAGTTGTCTATTTTCAACTACTGCAACCACTGTAAATATTATTCTTTCATCTCCAGCTGTTCTTCAAGCAAGTGAATTTATGAAAATTCAGATACAGTCTGTGACAAACTCCACTTCAACTTTCCACACACACTTGCCTTTAAAACATAACATTCACTTCTAAATGGAAAATAATCTTTTAACATCAGTTTTCCAAGTGCTGACTCTTTTGTTCTACTATACATAAAAATTCAAGTCCAGAGGAAAAATTTTTAGATGTATGTGAACTCCACCAGCTGCTATTTAAAACTATTCTTTTAATACATCGGCTATATTTTAGATTATGTTTGCTTTCTAGTATGATAGATGATGCCACATAAATGAACTGGTGTTTTTGTTTATATTTTAATTATTGCAAAGTCATAGCAACTTGCCACACTACAGTTCAGCATGTCATACAGCACACTGCCCATATGACATGGCAAATAACTATCCCTCAGCGATGATGTGAAGCCCTTTGATGTCTTACATGTCTCATATGGTTTCTCCTAAGGGAACCATATCCAAAAGAACAGCATTTGTTCTGCTGGGGAGAGTTAAAGGAAACACTGACCTGCTGGTCACTGACAGGCTCAGATTTGGTGCCCCCATGTCCATGAGAGCCTTTCAAGGAAGGACACTGGCTGGCAGCCTGGCCAAGGGGGTAGCAACTCTCACTCCCCAGGTTGTGATCCCTGTTCTGCTTCTTCAGTCTGTCACTGTACATGGCTATTCCATAGACTTTGCTTTGTGCCCCTCTGCAGGTCTCAATTTATCATCCTCATCAATGCAATACTGGGATAAGTTATCTGATTTTGCTAAAAAATCCTTTCTTTTTTCTTCTTTTAAGCAATGGGTCCAGACGAAGTGGAGCTGAGAAGTCTCCTGTAAGAAATCTACTGATTAATTTCTATTCCATTTTGAGACCAAGGTAACATGCAAGCTGACTTTGGGATTAAATGAAACATTGCTGTAGTACTGTGCACTCCAAATAAATACCTGGTAGTACAGCTATGTAGTAATGAACAAGAGACTTCACTCAAAGGGTGAAAAGGATAATTTAAGTTCAGGAGATGCGTGGTGATTTCTTTCTCTATGTTTTCAAAGGTCAGTTACATTGAGCTGGATCACCAATCTCTAACTAACTCTCCCTCAGTTACGGTTAGAAAAGGTATATAGGGTAGGGAAGGCAGCAGGCCAACTGGATCTCAAAAACAAAAAGAGAACCACGATAATAATACACATTTAGAACGCCCTTGTGTGGGATCAGTAAGCCTAGCACAGCTTAGTTCTGTTATTTAACTGGTGTGAACTGATGCTTACCTTTATCTCTGCTGGTATTATTAAGGCAGAGAAACTTCCCGGTGCCTCCTTGCCATCCTCAAGGTGCGGGATGTACAGCCCACATCTAGGCCATCCCAAAGGGAACATCCCTGACCCACACACCCTGGGTACACATCTGAGAAGCCACATATGTTCCAAGGAGGGACCCAGAGACACCTTCTACAAGCCAATGGTCTATCTGCTTCTAACCGATTTTGAACACCCACAAGGTGTTTGGCTGGATATACTCTCAGCTCTCACTAATAATTATTACCAGGTCAAGCAGGACCAGCATTTTAATCACAAAGGAGCTTAAACAAGCACATGTGCTAAACACCTGAGAATAAAAAGCCTGCAAGCATGAGCGAGGATAAATTAATATTTCCCCATTTGCTAGCACTTCAACGTTTTCAAGTGAAAACTAATTTTCCCCACAGACAGTAAACCACAAGTATATTTATTTCTTCTAATTTACCAGACACATTCATTTTAGCACCATTAAAGCAACATTGTCAAGTTTCCACCTCATCTTTAAGCTATATATGTTGTTTTTGTGACAGAATTTCTATCTGCTATTTAATCAATACATAAAAAAAGCTATTAATTTGCTCTGAAAAAGCGTGTGACTTGTAATTCCAAGTCCCCACAGCACGGCCTCAGCCAGGGTCAGCAGGTCCCTGTGCAGAGCAGGGCTAACAGTGCACGGAGCAGATGCGTGCACCACTAGCTGGAGGTCACGAGCCCTCAGACGCTGGGAGCACCCCCACGGTATGGCGAGATGTAACAAACCCACTGCCTGCTCTCCATCACCTTTAAGGATTTCTAGTGTTAAATTACAAAAGAATAGGTCAACAGAGAACATTTTGCAGAGAAAAAGACAGACAACACACTGTAACAAGAAGAATGCTTCCTTTCTGTTGAAATTTAGTCCAGGTCAGCAGGCTAGTACAAAGGCTGTCCTGCTTCAGCTTCATATAGGATTTGCTGTTAACAAACATATAAAGGAGCTCAACGTGGTACTATACACAGAAGTAAATGGAAGCCTTGAGGACTACACTGCACAAAAACAGATGTGAATCTGAGCTTCAGGAGTTCTTGGGCAGACTTGCAAGCCAATGAGTAATTCCAGGCTTGCAAATTCTCTGTAGCCCTACAGTCAGCCTCTGAAATTTCTCTGCTGGTGATATTCTGATTTTTGTTAAACACTATTTTAAATGAAGAAGGAAAAGGTTGCATGACTGATTTAAGAAGATAGGTATATACAACCTCTCCCCCCTCCCCCTTTTTTTTTTTTTTAAGAGCTGCCATTTATATCAACTGTAGTTTAGATTATAACATTTATTAAAGTTGGTGGGAGATAAATGCTCTTCAGAATGTCTCTGGTTTGCTCAAGACAACCCCATACCTTTTTAAGTTCCCTTTTTCTCAAAATACCAAGATATTTCAACATCGTGGGCTGAGTCATAGAAGATCAACTTTTAATTGTTTTTGGTTTTGAAATGGATGTCTGGAAATACTAAGCCAACAGCCTACAGCAAATATCTAGGACAATTCATAAAGAAAATATCTATAACCCTCCTTTTGATATAATGCTGCCAAAAGATACCATTAACAGCACTGCTTATACTGTAAGGCAAAGAGAAGCATAGTACATAAATTTTCTCACAGAAATTTAATTGCTCACACAGGTTAAAAGCAAACAAAAAGCCACCACATCTAACCAACGCTGTCTTTAGAATCACAGCACTGGAAATGCACAACCTCAAGAATCCTTTCAGCAAATAACTTGAAAAGAGGACAAGTACCCAGACTCCTTGCTCAAACACAGGGGGACTTCAGCTAAACTCAGTTTTGAGTAGACAAATTAAACATCTGGAAAAGATTTCAGTCAAATCATACACTCATGTATGCAATACATTACAAATCATGTACAAAGCCATCTGAAAATAGCTTATACTAAAGCCAGTATAATTAGTGGAGGCCCTGGGTACAGAATAAATTGCACCAATACAAAATCCCATGTGCCAGAGCCTACTGGTCAGTATCTTTGTCTGCATGAACCATTTGATGCATACTGACAGAGTGAATGCCAAGCAGTGCTACACTGATTCATTAATGTTCTTGAGGAATGGTTTATATTCATTTTGCATTTCAAAACTGGACTTGAAGCCAGCTATGTATTACATATGTGATGAAAACAAAAGCAAGTAATGCTCTGAGCTGTTCACAGCTAACCTAGAGGCTGTTCTCAGCACACAAACATACTCGATGATTAATCGATGGCAATTGAGGACAAACGCCTTCCTGTATGAAGGATGCCTCCAGGATCTCTGTAGCACCCCTCTTCCCATGCAGAAGCCCCCAAAGCATCCTAAAGGCAGATTCAGGAGGGAAATGAGATGCAGTTCAAAGCAACATGAACAAACACATAACATACTAATGCTTAATCTTGTTACTTCTCATAGGCACAGGCATCCTGTTATACTACCACTAAAGAAACTGTACCCCTATCTCTTGTACAAGGAAGGGGTGGTACCTCAAGCCCGAAATATTTCTTTGGCCTCCTCAGAAAACTGAAGGAAGCCCATTATCTGATTGCTAAAGTGGCCAGTATTAGCTCACAGTTTGACATTGAGAACTTTCCATATCAGAGACCTAAGTCTTTATTAGACTTAGCGTAGCACAGTCATTTTTGAACACTTCAGAAGTTAGGAAATTCTGTTATAAGTAGATAAACTATAGTTATTCCAAAATGCATTCCTCAGGCAAGTGCAGCTGCTTTAACGCACTCAGAAGCCAAACATTTTAAGAAACTGTTTCACTTAAAAGAAATTACCAGCAATATTAAGTGTTCCCTTTTGGCTGCCCTTTTAGTTTTGCAGGCACTAAGATCCTATTCCTTGAGCACAGTGGGGGTTGAAGAATAAGAGTCTGCATCCTAATTCTTACCACAAGACTGTCCTTCCTGCCACCTTCCAGCCTTCTGAAGTCTACAGAGTTGCATGAAAATCAGCTGGCATGGAGGAACCTTGCAAGAATGTGTGTCCTTTTTACTCCATTTGCTGTCAAATCATGATTTTTTTTTCCCCCAGGTAGTATTTAGCATTGCTTCTTAAAAAGAGGAATTAAACACACATTCTAATATATTTTTCATCCACAGGAATAAGATTGGTAATTAGTAAAGCTAAGATCAATTTAAATGTCAGTCTAGTAACTCCTAGTCTTTTACCAGAGCTTTAAATCATGGTGATGGTATTGAAAATAGTTTACTGAGAATTTTGAGATAATAGAAGAGTGATTAAGCAGATGTCCCTGAAATTGAAACTGACCTTTTCCGTACAAGGAAATGCTCAGACATCAGAAACACTGTGAATTTACTTCCACAATTTCAGTGAGAGCTCTCCAATATCTATGTGCTGGAGAGTCGTTGGCACCTTTTTCCCCTTTCTATCACTGACCACGGTGAACCTTAGATAAGCAAGGGAAATACACATCAGCCTTTTCTGTAAAAGCACAGCGGGTGCCAGTGGGATGCATCGCCGATACATTTCCAGGACTGTGTGTATTAACAGGGGGCAGATAAGTGCCCATGGCAGTTCCTTTGCTTTGCAGACTAAATGTTGAAAGGGCAGGGGTGGAGCTTTCTCCTCTGCCCTGAGTCACTGAACACAGAAGGAAGACAGCCAGGATTCATGCTGGCATCTGATTGCCTCCTGCGTGATGCTCCAGAAGACAGGCGGTCACCGCCAGAACTTTCTGTCCTCACTGGTTTGGTATTCTCCACAAAGTTATTTCGTGGGTACCAACTTCCAGGTTTCTTTGCAAATCAGCTGCCTTGAATCCTCTGAATTGTTTCTGATGGGGTCTATCAATCTTTACACAATGATTTCTTACTATAAATCTTCCAGCAGTGAAAGCAAAATAAATGGTGTCTATAACAGGGAACATTCACAAAGGTCTCAAATAGTCTCATGGCATTTATTTCTGGAGACACATTTTAAATGTAAAGAACAAGTGAAAAATTTCAGCCTGACATTAATTACTACTTTATGTCAATATGAGTGCTCACAGTACATATCTGTATTGGAAAGCAAACATTGTTGAAAAGCACCACAGTTGCACTGAGCACATCTTCCCCGTGGCCCTCCCAGGAGAGGACAGGACAGACAGATATGATGGCAAATGCAGGTCTGTCCCTAGCTGCCAGGAGGCACCCACCTACCCCATGGCTTCAGCTGAGCTGGGGCTGGGGGCAGGTACAGGGAGGCTGGCACAAGACCAAGCACTGTCTGTGGCTTGAAAGTACCTTCTGAGGGGCCTGTTCTAGGCGTAGCAAAGCAGGGAGAGCCATGGTTTGCATCGTGTTAACCTGACCTTACGTTGGTAGGTAGCCTTCCTTTAGGCATACAACAATCCTGCAGATGCAGAGAGAAGGAAGGCTCTTTAAAAGATGTTTTCCAGTTTTGTCTTTTTCACGTGCAGAATGGTCTGGACTAAATTTTACAACAAGCAGTCAAATGATGTATTAGGTAACTTTCAGGTAACTTGGACAGTTCAGTTGCTGCCAAAAGCTTTTCTGAATACAAAAATCAATGCTTCACATATGAATTACATTTTAAATAAACAATATAAAATATATATTTTGTAAATAACCTGCAGCAACTCTTGTTGGTTGATTTTTTTTTTGTATCACAGACTTGATTATCTAAAGTTAGATAAAAATAAATAGAATTATTTAATGCCTGGAAACAAATACTGAAAGCAGAAAATATGCACACAGTAGAAAACAACTTCACAAGACAGGAAAGTAGGCAAAGATGTAGCTTTTCATATTCAAAAGGAAACTTACATTTTTGATTACAACTGTACCTCCTGCACACACTAAGTTGTCAAACAGCTCAGAAAGAGAAAATGATTAAGTATAAACTTGAAGAGCTTGACAAATCCCTACCTAAATTCAGTGGAATGCAGAAATACAGACAGAACTGGATGAACTAAATGCGAATTAGACTGTCTCTCCAGTTAATGCATCTTTCAAAAGTTCTCAAGCAATGTTTTCTCTACCTAGCTTTATCTGTAGTAACAGAGATAATGACAACCTAGATAAATGAGAACAAGTTTATCATTACAACCACCGTAATTGTGTATGTCAGTTAAACCCAATGGTTTTGATCACCTGAAGACCAGCACCATGGCGTTTACACCCTATGTTTAATAAAAACTTCATTTCACATTTAAACGTAACCTTAATGTACCCTTGGAAAGCACCTCCAAATCCAATAGCTGGCATACAGTTAGAGACAACAGAAAAGACTATTAGAACTATTTTTTAAAACACATCTAGAAAGAAAAATACTAGTAAAATTTAAGGGGCAAATATTTACCTTCACCATGACACCTGCAAACCCAACAGCTGCCCTGGGTGGACAAAGGAAAGCAGCGAGAGCTTGTTCACAGCAGGAGATAACCCAGTGGAAATGCAGCTCCCACGCCTTTTCTGTGTACTTACTCAACATGGACATAGCATTTAGAGAAAGTAATTTGAAACAAAGGCCACACTGCAAGAAAGATGGTTTTGATTTTTTATTATGGAAAATAAATACTTAAAAATACTATTTTAATGAATTCCGAATTCGGTGGACATAACATACTTGCAATAGAAATAGGTATGTGGTTTTGGTGTATGTTAGAGCAGAAACTAACAGCAGGAGGCATGATATCTGCAGAAAACATTCTGATGCAAAAAGTAATTCATCTTTTGACCAGTCTAGTACAAGAAAACAAAGTGTTCCCTAATTTACATTAAAATCACCATGTTTATAAAACCAGGAGAATTTGCCTGGGCCACCACTTCGAGCCTATTAACAGCATTAGTAGTCAGTGGGGCGTCAGACGAGCCTTGTGGCCCTTTGGCCCTCTCAGAGCACACACAAGCAGAGAGCACGTGGCAGGAGCTACGCAGGAGGCAGATGGGTCCACCTCCGCCTCCTAAGCAGGACGCAACCCTACTGTGTAAGTCCTGGTTCTGACTGGTATATTAACCAAAAGTGTAAGGTGTGACAGGAAAACTGGTATACATCTTATTTCTAACTCAGAAAGCAATGATTTATAATGTATTATCCCCTCCTTACCTTCACATTTACCATCCCTGTCCATTTTAATAAAGGAAGCTATTCCAGTTGCAAAAGGTTCAACCAGTGACTATCCAACCCTTTACAAAAGGCAACACAGAAATAAGGCAGCAGTCCAAAAAATATATGTATACACACAAAATACATATATCCAACTTATTGCTATAATAAATAGAATTGTTCAGTATTATTATTGCCCTTTTATATTAATTGTAAACAACGAGCAAAGTTCTGTAAAAATAAGTACAGCCCTGCAAAGCAATTTTATAGGAACACTACAGTTTTATGATATTACAATAGTACAACCCTAACCGTTTATAAGTTGAAAAAAAATGAAAATAAGGATTTTATTTATTTCCCAGAAACCACATATTGCTGAAACCCTAGAAGTGTTTTTTACTGAAGAATCAAACCAGGTACATCTGAACAACTTCGTTCTCTTTGAAAGTATGCTATGCTGCTAAATTTTTTTTCCAAAATGTTGAGTTGAAATTGACTGCTTTTTAACTTTTCACTTTAATAAATAAGCAATTTTAAAGTAAGTGATTGTTTAAAGTAAGTGTTTGATCTCAGTTTGTAACCAGCCTTAGCAAAAAAATGGTAGAAATAGTGGCTAACAGTCTGGAGGAGAACACTAAAACTGGGCTTCTCATCTCGTTAGGGAATTGCACATTGGTCCCGTCCTCAACAGAAATAAATCAATGTCCTGGAAAGACCATCTTGCATGGTAGCCGAAAACAAACCACAACTGGAAATCAGCAGTAATAACCCAATTGTGACTTCTTTGTTAAGAAATCCCAATAACCAGAAAAAAAAATCTGAAATGATCAATTCCATTAAAAGCTTTAACAAGATTACCAAATTTAATTACTTTGCTGCATTAATTTATTAAGGGTGGGTCCTCAATCTGAACATTTAATGGTTTCTAGAAATCGCAAATGCCTTTTAAAAAGAAGCAGAATGATTTTTTTTTTTAATTGAAATAATCTAGCACCACTATAAGCCCTTTAGACAAGATTTCTAGAAGTACTTCAGTGCCTAAAAAGGCACTGATAGTTTCCTAGGTGTCTGTTTTAATTGCCATATGCTGAAAGACCTTTGAAATGTTCAACCTCTTTATGTTAACTACACAAAAAAGAATGAACATTTAGACTGTTTTGGCTTTATAAATGTGATTTTACAAATTATGCCACTAGAAAAGATAAGAAGTCATTTTTAATACACAGCAAGATGCATTTCTAACTAGATTAAGCAGCTGTTAACATTATTTTTCTGCTCAGCAAGAGCAAACGTCTACGATAACCAGACCTTAAAGGAAGAGGCGATCCCATTCGATGCATGTTGTATGCATTTGATTTTATTCCCCAAAAGCATTCAGGAGGAAATAAAAAAGAACTAGATAAGGAAATTAATTTGCAGCAGTACTCTTCAGACATGCACAGTCACAAATGCATAAGAATTTTAAAGAAGTTAAAAGTCTTTAAGAACTAAGAACAAAAGAATAATACAGTTCAACTCCACCGCCAACTTTTTCCAATCTGAGAGTGGCAAGTAGGGAGAGGAAAACCAAGCCAAACATGAAAAGGACAACCACTACCACCAAAAAAAAATATGATAGAGTATAATAAAGGTAGGCATTCACAATAGTAGTTGAAAATCTATTGCTGAAACAGAAAACTATGTATTTCTTGGGAATTTTTTTCCATACACCCTGTGCTTAATTTTCCAGCAAGACATCATATTGCTGAAATGCAGAGTTAAATCAAACAGCAGCTGTTCCAGGAAACCCAACAACAAAAGAACTGCCAAGCCAAGACTGATATGCAACAATAAAAGTTGAGAATTAAATGTTGAGGAAGCTGCTACATGGCAGCTACACACCCTGTAGGGCTCAACCCCTACTAAGGTGATTCTATCAAGCTAAAAGTAATGAAACAGCCATAACTTAAAAAAAAAAAAAAAAAAAAAAAAGTCAGGCAACAGGATTCTATGGTAATGAAATACATTACATTAGCCAACACAAGAAATACTCAAAGGATTTCATGAATGAGCCTGTTTTTACAAGTTTTCTGAACATTGGCTTTCTTTAGCATTAATAGGGTTATAATTCTCTATGGTGATTAAAATAACTTATAGCCAGGAATTAATTTCTAATTAAATGGTGCAACACTATCCCCTTCACACCCTGCTGTGAGTGTGCCTTCTCGCAGGGGAGCGCTGAGGTCCCACAACGTGTGGCCGTGTAGGACTGGTGGTCACACTGAGTACCACGTTCTGCAGGATGGGGCAGCACCCTGATGGGCACGCAAAGCCTTCCAGAGTTCCTCCATTAAAGTATCTTGGGCAACCGTAATAATCACCATAATGCCTTCCAAAAAAAAAAAATATATATATATCTCCAGCAAACAGATGGCTTTGTTCATAAAATCATGTATGAGAATCACAGATTGGAGTTTTCACCTTGCCCAAATATCTTTCTCTGCAAGGTGTACTGGAAAGGCACTTGCATAGTGGTAATTTCAGAAATTTGACTATAAACAACTATTAAGAGCTGCAAATATAATGGCTAATTAGCAGTGATCCTGAAGTTATGCTCCTGCATAATAGGATTCAGCCTGCTTTGGATCACTGCAGGAAATTTGTTATTTCAGAAGTGCAGTATAGGCTATTTTGAGTATAATAGCTAATTAGACTGTTGAACTTAATTAGCTTTGTTTCTAGTACAAAGGTCTCTATATCTGTATAGGTCCAAGCTCTTTCCCCATGAGCACCATTCCTTTAACCTCTGTCCCAGGATGGGTACCATTTGCCACAGTCCAACCACCAAGAACACAGTAATCTAGAATTAGTGTTATAAAACAGTAAATCCTGCTGCAAGACATTAAGGTACATCTGTCCAGCTGAAATCCTCTTACAGTACGACATTCATTACTGCAAGAAGAGCGGGTGCTTAACTGAAACTGGATCAAGGTCTGGCAACCTTACACAAATAAAAGTCCATGGATGAAACTTGTGGTAAGAAGGTAAAATATATAACGTTCCCTGAATAATTCTTCATTACTTTTAAACCTAGGGCATCAAATCCAGCCTCCAAAATATTATGAAACATAAATAATCAAAGCTAAATGTCAGCTGTCAACATAGCAAGTCCTGCACGGAGAAAGGAAATGAAAGGTTGATTCATGAACCAGCCCATTGCAGTGAGGACCATGCTGAACCCTGCCATGAGATGGAGATCAAGAAACAAGGACAGTAGCAGACCGCTTGCACCAGTCCAGTGGCTCCCCTTCCCTAGCAACATTATTGGAACCAGTACCAGGCTGACAGGGCCATCAACAGCTGTGGAGAACTGCAGTTTTCCCCAATTCTCCCCCCAAGTTCCTGGGCTCAGAGCAGCCCTCCCAGCTGTTGGTATGAGCAAGCAGTTCTGCTGTATGCCACTGTTGTGGTTTAGCCCGGCTGGCAGCCAAATACCACACAGCCGTTCGCTCACCCTCCCCCCTCCCTCTCCGGGATGGGGGAGAGAAACGGGAAAGTGAAGCCTGGGAGTTGAGATAACGACAGTTTATTAAGACAGGAAAATTAATAACAATAATAATAATAATAATAATAATAGTAATAATGTGTACAAAATAAGTGATGCACAGTGCAATTGCTCACCACCTGTTGACCGATGCCCAGCCTATCCCCGAGCAGCCGCCCCCCCACCCCGGCTAGCCACCCCTATATATTGTTCAGCATGACGTCAGATGGTATGGAATACCCCTTTGGCCAGTTTGGGTCAGCTGTCCTGGGTCTGTCCCCTCCCAGCTCCTGCTGCACCCCCAGCCTGCCCGCTGGCAGGACAGAGCGAGAAGCTGAAAAGTCCTTGGCTTGGTGTAAGCACTGCTCTACAACAATTAAAACATCAGCATGTTATCAGCGCTCTTCTCATCCTAATCCAAAACATAGCACCCTGCCAGCTACTAGGAGGAAAATTAACTCTGTCCTACCTGAAACCAGGACAGCCACTTTAGTTTGGCGCAAAATAAAAGACAATAAAGTCGCAAAGAAGCTTTGTAGTTTCTCAAGCTAAGATGAAAACGAACAAGACAAAGGAAAACAAAAGGGCACAGAAACCCCTGAAAAGAATGAAGAAACCAGCGTTCCCTTCATTGACCCTGTACTGCACTCCCACCAAATATCAGAAGTGGCTTCCTTTGCTCACAAAAACATTTGTAGATTTGCTTTCACTAAGCAGCCCTCTACTCCATCTGGCACCAGCCTAGATGAGCGTGTTGAAATGATATCCTCTCAGCTGCTAAATATTCCTGCTGATAGAGGGCTCGTTGGAGAGGTGCCAGCATGTTTAATTGCAAATGGAACAGGCGTTGGCCAAATGATTCCTTTATTTCCAAAAGCACAGATGAGGGTCAGCTCAGGAAACTTCTGTAGGCTGTAAAAGATTAACTTTCAGCGTGATTTTGAGTTCCTCTTGTTTCAGCTGACAGTCCGTATTCATTGTATGAAATGGAAGTAATGGAAACCCAACCGTGCTTAAGTTCAACTGCGTGACATCAGCAACAATAGGTCTGTCAAACTCAATTCCTTTATATTTTCCTTTTTCCCTATATTTTGCAGCTGCCTCTAATGACAATTTGAGTAAAACCATTCCCCACCGACGTGTTACAGGAAGCAGCATCAGGAGTCCCTGCCCTGACCCGCTGCCCCTCCAGGCCCCCAGGTGCGTGCCCTGGCTCCCCCCCCCCCACATCCATGACAATATTCCAACAGCACAACAACCGAGTAGAAGTTTTGTTTGAGATAAAGGACTGGAAGATGGTGCTGGATTTTTTGTTTTTCTCCCATAGCAGCTATTCATAACACTTGCCCCTCGCTAATCCATTTTCATTTAAGGTCTTTAAGGATTTGAAGCTCTCTAACAGCCCAAAGAGAGCGAAACGGTGCATGTATTTTTTTAGCCAGAACATTTTCACTCTATTTCATTGCTACTTATTTCCTGCAACTTCAGCTGAGTGTATCAGAACTTGGCCCTCTCAGGAATGCCTGTTCCTTTGTTTCACTATCACTAAACAAATTTTATTGTTTGCTGTTATTAAATAACCAGAAGTGAACTGAGGAGCCACAGGTACTGCTCCAAGGTATTCTGTACCATAAAAAGACACACAGCCCACAGAAAGCCCTTTACGTTAAAAAAAAAAAAGTAGACTATAAATTAAGACCTTCACACCTCCCACCACAATATACAGAACATCACTAAGCTGGCCAGACCCCACAGAGACAGACACAATTCTCTAGAAAAGAAATGTGTGTTAAGTGAAACTTCTTCCATAGACCATACCAACTCATCATTTTTATCCCAGGAAAAAAACAATCCCCCAAGGTTTCATAATAATAATAATAATAATAATAATAGTGGAGTTTATAGAAATAAATATTTTTAACTACATTTTGGTATAGCTTTTGCTTTTTAATTATAATTCAATATCTGTACTTGCACTATTTGTCATTTTTTATAGCTTCAGATACTCTTAACTGCCTGAAAAAACAACTTAACTTTATTTTATCAACACCTATTCTGTATTGTGTGAACGAAACAACTTATATAAAGAATGCAATTCAGCTTCTGAAAACAGATTCTATCTTGTAGAATTTACATTTGAATCACTTCTCTGCTATCTCCCCTTCCACTGATCATAGACAAGCTGATTTTAGCAACATTTTAATAATCTGCTGGGGACACCAAAAATCAGTAATGGGGAGACGCCCAATGGAGAGAATAGCACCTCAAAAAAGAAACAGCAGACACATGAATCTAGCAGTTTTCTTGTTTGAAGTGAAAAGTAGTTATTTATAAACCATATGCATTCTACACTATTTACTCTAAAGCATTCTTAATCAAATCCAACTTTGGGCTAACCTTAAATAAGACAGGAAAAAAGTACAACTCAGGGGAACATAAGAAGAAAGGAATTTTGGGTTTACTTCATCAGCATGACGTATTTTCTTTAGGCACGTAGTTAATAATGACAGTAAATATAATCCTCTTTGAAGCTGTCATGTTGACCATTTGCCTTCTGTATTTGCTGTCTTGCTCAACTCCAAAGGCAGAACAAGGAAAAAAAACCACCCTGAATTGCTTCACAGAAGATCATTAAAGCATTTTGAATGCATAGGATAGCAACAGTGATTTTGCTTAAATGTACTGAACCATAGGTCTACCAAAAGTTATAGTTTCTTAATGGTCAATGTTTGCTGTTTTTAACTCATGTGATTTCTTTTACAGCTCCCAACAGAAGTTACATGCAGTATTAATATGGCATAACACACCTTGGAAACCACAAACAAAAAGAAAAAAAGAGAGCAAAAGGGAAAAAGGGGGAAAAAATACTTTTCAACACCTCTTACACATCGTTATGTCATTTCAAGTTCTGAAGATCTAGAAGTCTTAGGCTTAAAAGTATGTCATTTCTGAAATTATTGTAGAGCCAACTCAAAAGGAAGAGAAAACTTGACACCTGCAGAGATGGAAGCACTGGTACATTTTGAAGAGAAGCACTCCAAAAGCACACAGGTCTCAAAAAATTTCACATCCTTCGTTTTACAGGGGAGAAAGTGTGAGGTGGAATGGTATCCTACTGTAATCCCCCACTCTTAGGTACCTGTGGCCTTAAAAAAAATAAAATCATCTTTACTATGTTGCTCTTAAGATGTTTACCCAGAAAGCGAAGAGAGACAGACATACGTTGAGAAATTAACTTCCTACTGAATGGTCGATCCAATCCACGGTGTTGATTAAGGATTGCTGGCAAACATTTATAGGTATTTTTGGCTTGTTACTAGGCATCCTTTTTTCTGCATGCGTTGGAAATACACTTTGCTGTTTTCTGTGCCTGGAGCACAAATAATTGATCCTGTTTTATTGCTATCATCTGTGTGGTTTATTATGAGATGTTTATGCACTGTACATTATCTGTCGTCTTCCTTACTTCAAGCCTGATCCTGCATCGCCCCCTCAGGTAAGAGATCCTCACTAATATGAGGAATCCAGGCTGCAAAATCATGTTTCCCTGTTCAGTGGATTAATCTTGGTTCACCCTGGTTACATCCAATGCAAATGCAAATTTCCATTTATGAATTGAACCATTTTCCAGGGTTATATACAAAAAGCATTCGATATTTATTAACAAAGACATGACGGTTATTGCATTGGTGGACTTTGGCCCTAGAAAATCTCGACCACAATAGCCAACTTAATTGATTTGCAGGCATGGGGCATTACATGCCGTCTGTATTTAAAATGGAAAGCAAGTTCCCTGTGCCACTGTCATTTACATTGGGAAGTCCATTATCCCTCAATAACCAAGTTTGACACCACTCTGGATGAACACCTGTATCCTATTTAGAGCAGTCTACTTCATTTTCACAAAGCATTAGCAGAGTCACGGATCTCTGAACACTCATTTGGAGGTCCTTATTAATGCAGATCTGTTTATTACAAGGAAGAAACTGGATTTGCGGAAGCTGTGTCCTACACACAACACCTAGTCGGTCTTGAGGCTTCTGGCAAAGCTCAGGTTCTAGCATTCAGAGGGAAATCTTCTTAGAGGAGACTCTTCAGTTTGAATACATCAGAAAAAGTATTTTCCTCAATCTATTTCTACCTACTACACAGCCTATATCATTGTACTCCCATAATTCCATTAGCAATGCATAATTAAGAAAATTAAGAGGACATTTTTTACACAGGAAGCTAATGCTTTTTTTTGGGGGGGGGGGGGGGGGGGGGGGGGTGGGACGGGACAGACAGCTGGAAGAGAGGTAGCCTTTAACATAGCTGTTTATTCACTCCACTGTGTCAGAATTGAACAGAAAAAAACAACACTACCAAATGCAAAAAAGGTGCCACCACCTTTGTGCCTATCAGAATACTGTCAGTGTTCTAATGCAAAGCAAATGCACGTTCATCAACCTTAAACATTACACCCTTTGAAAATATAATTTTAAAAAACAAAACAATAGAAGAAGCATGCTCCAAGCAGACAGAACACAGGATTTGTTCAACCTATGGAAGCCATGCACATCTTTGTGACAGGCTTATTCACTACAAAAAGCTACAAAGAGGAAATCATCCAAGAGCTCTTCAAACAGGCGAGCAATTTTTCAACAAACATATTCCAGTGCTAGCATAAACCTTGCTTCCCTTTGCACACGAACTCCTTTCTGAATCCAACTTCACCATGACCTGTTCAGTGTTTTACATATTTCTCTTTAACTCCACACATCTGAGCTTTAAATTGTTAGTTGCTTTTCCCCCCTTACTCCTCAGACTCTGAGTAGCACACCAGCTTTGCACACATAGCGGCACAGTAACACCACTCTACGCGAGACCAAAGATACAGTATGGATTGCAGGTGAGAAGGGCTTAGGAGCAGTACAAGATCATGAACCCATGTGCAAGCAACAGGGTACTCACAGAAGGACCCCTGTAAATAATTCTTTAGATGACAAACCAGCTTGATTTCAGAAACAGTACATAAAAACATCCAGCACGTAGGAGAAAGAACATAAATACTATCAACACTGAACAATGGATTAAACAACTTTTCCTACTATGTAACAGAAATAGGAACTGCCAGACGCAGATAAAGCTGAGATAGGTTTAATAAGATCATTACCATAAGCTGTATAGTGCCAAACTGCTAAAGAACATATAGTTCATCATGCATCAAGAAACCACTGATGGAGAGTAACAAACTAAATGCGAAGGCTAACACTAAATGCAACATCTAAGCCTGCAAAATATAAAGCACCAGTCTCTTTGTAGCCAAACAGCATCAGTAGGGACAGTTACTGCATCCACTATGGTTCATTAGTTCTTCCAGGGCAAGAGTAAGTTCTAAAAGGAGCAGGGTGAGCACAGCTTACTATTAGATCATGGCTTGTATACAGATCAGAATTAAACAAATCTCAACAGCAACTCAGATCATCTAAGGGAACAGATAGGATTTTGAAAACCAAACAGGCTGAAAGCTGGGCTCTTTATTCCAGTGGTTTGGTTAGGGTTCCCAAAGGGTACTATTATAGAATTTGGAATCTGAATATACATTTAAAACATAGATTAATGAGTCACTGTATAGCAGGTATTTTTTTTTCCATGTACATAATGCAAAGATTAAATAAAAACATCTTTGTAAAGATGATTTCTCCTGTATTATGAAGATGATCATCTTGGACAATGTTCATTTGTGAAAAAAATATCAAAAAATGCCTTGCTCTTTCTACTTGTACTTCTTATTGCATCTAGAAGCACAAGAGAGGTCAGGTACGTGGTTTATGCAAGGACATGCAAGATCATCTTGAAAAGGCACCAGTATTACCATAAAAACTGGTTTACCTTTTTATTTTCACGATTTTTCACGTGAATTAGTATGCATAGAGGTATATTAAGGATAGAGGGAAAAGCAATACTGCATTTGTATATAAAATATTTTCCCTGGACACACATTTTTCTGGACTGCATCAACAGTAGCTAATCCTGTCTCTAATAAAAGAAAGAAAGAAAAGTGTTAACAAACTTCTCCAAGTAAGATGCAGAAAAAAAAATGAGAAAGAGATGCATGAAGGGCTAATATTCTCCAACACTGTTTCTGTTAAATGTGTTTTGCAAGTCCTGCTGCTTAAAATGCACAAGAGTAGGGTTAGTAGGAAATATTTAATGTTTTCTATGACATGATTTTTGAAACGCACCACTCTTCCCTGGAACAATTACCTCTAGCTGAGGTTGCTGCTTACATGGCCAAGCAATTCATTACATGTTCCTAAACCACTACACACCCTCCATCAGCTGAACGCGTGGCAGCTTCCCTGCACCCAATACACAGAGGTCCCCACTGACTTTGCACAAAAGTTACATTCTCATGTTAAGTGACAAGTGAAATGGACATGAGACTTAGACTCTGGGCTTTGTTTTCCCACATTAAGACATTTCTGTCCCATGCAGCAAACCACAGTCATTTGGTCACTTCGGAAAGCAACATGCAGCTGCCTTGACATTTTGGTCAGCAGAGCAAAAGATGTCCAGCAGCCTCCTCAAAGTGCTTTCTGTGGGGTCAGGAAACCCAAGGCTGACAAATCCCACTGCATGCCTAAATGCTGCAGCTTTTTCCTTGCTGCAATAGGGTGCAAGGTATCCTAGCTATTTTATTTTTCAATTCTATTTCTGTGATTGTTTTTAGCTTTGACAAGCTGTTAGATGCCTGAACAGCAAGGACCTGGTGCTGCAGCTCAGCAAACGTCCCCATTAGTCTGCCTGCAGTTATTTTGGGGGCTTGCAGTCTTTTAGACTGAGGGTACTTGTTATTGCCAACCACGACATTCATTCGTCATTGCCTTTTACCTTCTAGATACAGTAGAGTGGCATTAAGTCTGACAGCCCTACGTGTTGTAATGGTATTACTGCATAGGCCAGCAGTGTCCCTATAGTTTAAGGCCTGTTGGTATTACTATTAGAAACAACAGTTTTCAAAGGGCTGATAACTTTGCCACTTGAAATTGTGCAAGGCTAAAGCTCAAAATAGAAATAGTCATTTCCCCCCATGCTTTAAAATGGAGAAAGCTCCCAACCAAAATGACAGGTTCTGTTGCAGCTTGACAATACACCTATGTCTGAAGTGTTTTCTAGGTACTTTCAGATGCTGTTTTGCCCCCTCTACACTAGACAAAAATATCCCTGTAGATGTCATGTCTGCCTTTCTGACCCCACACCACTCAGAACATCTGAAGGCAGTTCAAAGATTACTTCTGCAATTTACAGGCCTACACAAACACTGCAACTTCTGATTCAGGTTAAATATACTTCCCTGAAAGTCTATTTTTGGGCAGTTTGGCAGCATATAGAAAAAATGTCTCCTCTTACATTTCCCACAAAAAATAAATATAAAAATTGAGCTTAGAGTTATTGGTTCATCTTGAAGTACTGCTCCATCCTCTTTTCTAGAGAACTTCTTTGGTTATTTTTTTTTTCCTCTTTTGTTTTAAGGAGCTACAGACACGTCCCTGTACAGTGCTCTGGGCAGGTTTTCACAAATGAGTAGGAGCTAAGAGCCCTTGACTGAGTGAGTTCCTCTAACTGTTAAAAGGTCTATGTCATAAGCAGCAAATCTAAGTAACAACAAAAATCCTTCCCTTAGGGTGGCTGCACTTCCTGTGGTTTCTTAACATGCCAGGGAAAAAAAGGGCCTCATCAGGAATGGAGACAAATCACAAAGCCCTTATTCTAGTCCTCAGGTCCAAGAGGTCCAATGGACCAGGGTAGCTGATATTACCAACATGAAAAGGTGTCACCATAGCACCTGAGAACACTGTCAGAAGAATGCCATGCATTTTCTCTAGCTCCTCAAATCTACCCAAAAGAAGGACAGAGACGACCACAGGAAAATTCTTCATAGATCATGTAGGTGCAGAAGCGCAGCCACAGACAGCTGGATGTTTAGATACTGTATACAACTCGTGATTAACCTGCATAAACTTCCCTTAACAATGCAAAATTTATCCAGGGATACATTTTAAACAGCTCTGCATTAAACTTTTGGGAGCCCACAATCAGATGGATATAAAAATATGTTCATATTTGAGTAACAGATTAAAAACTTTTAACACTGGAAGAAACAGGTGCAGAATGTTAAAGATAGCAGCCTGTTTTGTTGGAAAACTGGAAGCAAGAAGGCATCCATATTTGCATAAGCAGATCAGATAAATGGATGAATTTAATATTTAATTGCCATTCCTGAAGTACAGTTACATGTAGACCATGTCTAATTGAGACTCACTGTATTTCTGTGAGTATGAAGGAAATGGCTGTGCAAAATTTAGCTTTGCATTAAAATCTAAATTCAAGAGGTAGAAAATTCCAGAATAAAAGTTCTACAGTAAAAAACTATACCTTGCAATAAGTGTGTGTGTGTGGGGGGGTGGAAATAAAACCTTTAGAAGACTCTGAATGAATTTTAAAATGAGACAAAAATAGTAGGCAAAGCACGTTATGTGAGGCCAAGGAGAAACCATAATGCAATTGGGACAAATATGGCAAATGTGAGAACTGCAGAGTTATGAGAAAGTGAAGTGCTGTCTGGCAGACTGCTGCAAAAGCCATGTGTAATAACCAAATCAAATGTCTGAAACAAGTATCTAATCAAAATGGCCGTTACTGTTTTTAAGGGTCTTTTTCAGTTGGCACTTTCTGCTGTCATTTAAGCCCTTAAAAGCTTCAATTTTATAAACCTGCACTTTTGTCTCAGGTCTGCAAGGATGGATGTGCACTCCCAGAGGAGCGCAGAGAACACACACAAGCTGCTGGAGGCATCACTTTCTGTGCATCTGATAACTAAATAAATTTACCTTTAAAAACAGAATTAATCCAGCATGTCTGAAAAGTGAAAGTGGTTGCTGTTCTGATCCTTTTCTAGTCTTGCAAGAAATCAGTGGAGTTTTTTGTTTTGTTTTGTTGTTTAAAAAAAAAAAAAAAAAAAAAACGTTTCTCTCTCAAATATCAAAACTCTCAAGACCAATTCTCTTCTACTTGTCAGGCATAAAGCTGAAAAGCCCTGTAAACCATCTTTATGCTATTGCTTTATATGGGACACTTAGCTATCACTATTTTCTTTTTAAAGGAAGCAGCTTTAACCCACATCAAGTAGTAACTAAATATGAAAAGTTTAGATAAGCTGTTGAATCTTAGAATTTGTTTCCTTCTAAAGTTTAACTTTTTTTTTTAAATGAATCTGATCAAAATAAGAATTAATATTGGTTAGCACTTTCACAGTGTCCATCAGGGTTTAATATAAGATGACCCACTTGGTTATTCATTGCGATATCATTACATTTTTCAACATAATATTTTAAAATGTACTTTTAAGCAAATCAACCTATTATAATACCCCTTTCAAAATTATTTGGGAAGAAGGTGCATTCAAATAATGTTTGTAGAATTACTATGAAGTAAAAATGTCTTTTTTTTTTTTGTCAAAAACTTATCGCAGTTTTCCCAGACAGAATTGTTACTGATCTCAAAACTTACAAAGTTTAAGAGTTTACAGGGGTATCCCATGTTTGGAAGAATCTCCCCTTCTTAAGGATTTACAGAATCACAGAATAGTTTGGGTTGGGAGGGACCTTAATACTCATCTTGTTCCAACCCTCTGCCATTGGCAGGGACCCCTCCATTAGATCACGGTTTTGTGATACTTTTGAATAAGTTACTCCTGAATATAGTAGGGAGCAAAAATTGCACGGAGACAGTTATTTGGAGCATAACTTATTTAACTAGATCCCTATACTTTCATTTGCAAATTATCATACAAAAAGGAGAGACAGGCCACTGAACAAAGTTACTAGTCATACAGAAATTACTGAATACCAGAACATCAATAACTTAATTCAATTTATAGTATTATTACTTGGCGTGCTCTGATACAATGTAATATGTAATACTATTCCTAATTTCATAAGTTATATCTATAAAGAGTGCTTTGGGACTGAAGTCAAGACACTTGCACACACTGTATTGCATGCTAAATGCTACTCCCTTTCCTATTTGCGTAGCAAGAGAAAAGAAGAAAATTTGATTTAAGCAGGTAGAAAGGAAACCGAAACTTATGCCTCTGTATACGACAAGTTATATTCACTCATGTTCGCAGCTTAAAGAACAGAAGAAACCCTGGTGGAAAGACTTCCATTTTGAGAAAGCGTGCATGCGAAGCTCTCATTCTCCTCTTTCCTTTCTGCCATTTTGATATAAACAGTTACAAAAAAAAGGAAAAAAAGAAAAGAGGATCCTGTTTTGAGAAACTGGCTTCCACTTCTCCTTCTGCAGTCCCTCCCAAATCTCACACCCTTCTCACCCCAAATCTAGGTGCTACGTCTGCCTCTTCATCTAGTATAAACCCTTACACTAAGCCTCAACATGGTTACTGTATCTCTCATAGCTTCCTTATTCACCAAATTCATCACCTGCTGCCTGTAAATTGAGTCTCTGACACAAGCAGCTGTCTAGGCCCCTCACATCTCCAACCTGTTTAACTTCCCTTCCAACAACATCTCTTTGTTTGCAAGCCAAACACCTATGATTCTCTCTTATCTCGAATACTGCAGCACCGTAATGCATGGGAAATGCAATCATCCCCAATTTTAATGTGGGATTTGAAAGAGAGTTCTTAGAACATTTCTTTACCAACAACTGACTACCCTTAACATCCTTGCCCTGTACTTCGTCACTATTTGTTTATTCTGCTGCCTTCCCCTGCAATACTGTGCTGCATCACCCCAGGGCCTGCTGGGCAGTCTCTGCCACGTGCACTGGCTCTACCTGCTGGTCTGGGGCCAGCCACTGCCTTCCAGAGACAGGGCCTATGAGGCTGCATCACACTCACAGGGCACCAGCTATCCTCTGCAGAGGCAGTCTGAAAGAAACTAACAGCAATTAAGAAATGAACAGGGGGGAGGAATAATCCCAAAGGCTCCAAACTTGTGGAATTCCATTTGTGTCTTAAAATTAGCCAGTGCACCTGAGAGCTTTGGACAAATGACTATTTGTTGTAATATCTAAGTGATAGATAACGTTAGACTGTGTGTTTACACTAGGTTTAGTGGTTAGTTTGATAAGTTCATTGCTTTTGTGCTTTAAGAGACTCTTCCATAATAAGATAGTTTGGAACTTCACATTCAAGATATTTCATCATAAACCAAAGTCACTAAAACTGCAAAGCAAGTAAAGAAAAAAGTTAGCAGTAAGCTCGAAGATCCCCAAAATGGAAACTGGTATAGGTACCAATTAACATTTAGATTGCCTGTACAAAGGGATGCCATAAATTCCCATGCCTCAGGTACAATAATTCCTTTTAATATCTCTTTGTATCGCTGCCAAAAGTCTGTCTCTCTGCTGTGTACCATTTCAAGGAACATTTGTGCACTCCTTGGTTTCCAGAAAGTACTGGTCCACATGAATGACATCAGCCAACATATTTCACTTTGTAACCCAGCTCACCTGCAGTTGGTTTCTTTACACACAAACTCTCCAAGAGACAACCACAATTCTTTTGAGCATTATTCAAAAGGAAAGGTACCAATTTAGCAGCACTGAGTAAATGCATTGTTGTTAGCAGAAAATGGTAATTTCCTACATTTCTACCACTAAGTTCTGCATAATACACCCATAAATTTCAGCTGCAGCCTGCACTGAAAACAGAAGTTGGCTCTGCCTATGTACTGAACTCATTAGACATAAAATTGAATATTTTAGAAGTTTCTCCAATGTTTCGTTTTGTCTCTCTATTAGTTTTTTGGCACTGTAACAAGAATGCTATTCTGAGCATTTAAAGAACCAATCTTTAGTTACCACTTTAAAAAAATTGGACTTCGCATGCAATGGAGCTTCTTGGTGGAAGTTTTATTATAAAATATCCCACTGTGGCTTAAAAAGAAATTCTTTGCAGAAGGACCACCTTACTAGCAACAAGCACATCAAATTATACATCTTTGGTCTTACTACACTATATTGGGTTTGATGCATGCATAGAGATATCTTTATGATAAAAAAAACACAAAACAAAAACAAACAAAAACAGTGAAAACTTGAAGAATTCAAATTAGTAGCAAAGTAATACAAAGGTACCTTTGTACCACAGTAATAATGTTCACAACAGGAGTAACTCAAAGTCTCAGGAACATACCTGTCCTGCAGTTACTGTTCTTCCAACTACCCATAGAAGTGACCTCTATAAAGGAACAATCAACTCAAAGCCCAGTTTCTGGGAAAAAATGTTAAAATGACAGGAACCAACTCAAAAATGTCCAGAAGACAACAATGAAATGAGCAGACTGAATACACGAAACAAGGAAAAAGTGAAAGAGCTGGACGCTCAGAGTGGAACAGAGTATTATGCTTCAAATACATAAAGGATTGCTGTAGGAAAGAAGGGAAGGAATTATTTTTTAAGACTACTACTACTGGCAGATGAAAACTTAAGTCATCTTTGTATGAGTTTAGTTCTGCATAAGGAAACTTCAAGGATAGTGAAGCATCAGAATAGATGGGCTGGGAGGTTTCCATAGCTAGACATTTTCAAGACTGCATTAGGTAACAGCTTGTTAAAAAATGACACCAGGTTATTGCCCATGATTTCAGGCATGACAAGCACTTCAGGCTTCTTCCAACCCCCATATTACATGATTACTGGGAAACATTTCAGGAAGCAATTCAACTGTCAGCCGAATACCCAAGCTTACAGGTGGTGTGGCTGCAATGATGCAATTCACTTCAGACTTCTGTCTTAATCTTCAGCTCTCTGTTCATTTGCTTGTTGTCAGAGATGCTGGAATGAGAACTCATACCTGATGAAGATGACATCTGATGCAGGAAACCCAGACGTAAAGTACAATGAGAGTTTCATCAAAAAGAACATGCTCAAGATTCTGCAACAATCAAACACTACCAACATCATCTTCAATGCAACGATTTGATTATAGAAACTGCAGTAGCTTTTCTAAGATACCTAAGCTATAGAACAAAGAGAGGACAGAAAAAAAAAAAAAGGAAAGCATGCAAAAAAACTCTCACATATCTTAAGCATCAATCTAAGGTATTTGTTTTTAGAATGGTTCTCTGCTATTGAAGAACCCCTATGAATGAAACAAAAACAGAAAAAAAAAACACAAAATTGTAAGCTTACATCTATAATAGTAATTCAAATAAAATTAAGTCTTAGAGACAAATTAAAATGAGCTGGCAGACAGGAAAAGTGCTGCATACTGCATTATCGCCTGGTCTCTCTCTCTCATGCAGAAATAGGTTTTAGCCAAGTCTTTATAAGATTATCTTTTCTATTTCCATACCAATACTTTGCATCCTTGCTTTCCCAGCTATGTTGTTCAGTTTTGGCCTTCATTGAGTCATTTTGACATTCAAACTTCAAGAATCAAACCTATCACTACTCAGCCTAATCACCATCATCTTGGATAATCATCCTTTCTTATCTTGAACACAAAAACATCAAGCTTACTGACTCACTCTTATTGTTAGCACTGAATATGTGCAATATGAGAATATTCTCAATGATTTTTGCAGTCTCTGGAAAAGGACAGGTATTTTGCACGTAACTGTATAGATGTGAGTGCACATACATGCACAAAATATATTCAAGAAATAAAAATCATGTATCTGAATTTATCTCAGATAACTGCACCTTGGTTAGGCAAGAGCCTAGAAAAATCATGACACTTACAAGTAACTGAACACAGTTTGTGTTATTCTAGCACATTAAGTTTTCCAGAGCCAGAGACTACCTGTGATGTGAGCAAAGAAGTTCATGGACAGCATCAGCAAGGAAAAGTTACTCCTGGAGAGTGTATAACAATTTTATTTTATTAAACCATTCACATACAAGGAGTTTGATTTGCAATCTCCTCACTTCTCCATGAAACAAGTACTTTGTACTTGAAACAAGTACGCTCTGATTTCTGCCACACGCCAGGAAACATTGTGGCAACCAGCACTGAAGTCTCTCGGAAGGGCAGGCCAACACAATGCAATGAAAAGCAAAGTTCAAAAGACTTAGAAATAAAAACCAACACAGGCAGTTGCCAACAGTCACACCAGTTAACTGAAATATTCAGACAACACCTCCAAAACCTTGCAAGTTCTAAGTTTAAAAACAACAAAAAATAAAAATTAAGACTCGTGCTTAATAGATCTGAGGCGGATCTCAACCATTTTCATATCAAATAGTACATTGCTTACATACCCTGCGGAAAATAAATTCTACCAAGAATGTGAAAAGAAGAAACACTGGGCTAGGTTAAATCCCTTATGACAACCACCATTTTTCACAGCACCTTTAGAAGCAATTGCTGCCCCAGCTGCACAACAGGGCTAAATTCTCTTTTTCGCATAGAGTGCCAAACAGTGGAATGCTAACACAGGTGGAAAAAGTTCACATCCAATGCAAGCTGTTTTTCCACACTGGGAGGGGGGCATGCATATTAGCCGCGACAATTGAGAGCAGTTTAGCAATATAAGCACAGAGCTTGAAAAAGAAACAGTGAACACATTGATATGAGGTCTGAAAGAACAAATTAATCCAAAATTAAAATTACAGATTGTCCTCATTTTCTCTGCTGTTAACTTAGAGAGTAGAAAGATTAAGAAATACTTAAATTCTTTTATTTCCATTCATGGACTGCAATGGCACCAGACGGTAGTGTAAAAACCATGTGTTGATTTTCTATCCCCTGCATTAAATCCACAAACAGATTGTGGAAACCTTTGATATTACAGCCAGGAAGTAAAAAACCAAAAGCCCTGTCAGAGGTCAACAAGAGGCAGCTCTAGCCTTCAATCCAAAGCCCAAGCTGCACAAACCACAGTTGTCTGGACACCACCAGGCAGGGCTAGATGCTCTGTGCCTCACACAGCCGTGACTAGTATTTCGACATCAGCAGAGTAACAGCTTCTCAGAAAGCAAGGATGTGACCTCCGGATCCCAGGGCTGACTAAAACCAGTACTACTGACACTGGTGCAGATATCACTTGTCCAAGTGTTATGACAGCATGTTGTTAGGAAGTGAAAAGCAGAACTGAGAATGGAGAGATCTCTTTTCCTAAAGAAAATGGAATAGCCAGAGTCCCAAACTAGATGCCTTGCTCTGTTATTGCTCTCTCTGTTTTAACAGGAAGGCAATTCAAGAAACAATATAGAACATGGAAATGGACAATCCAAAGAAACAAAAATCGTATTTATACACAGGAATACATTTTGTATACAAGCAGACATGATGCAGAAATACTTTTCTCATTCTCTACTTTTGTTTCATAATGACTAGCTTAAGTCAGGAATAAAATAAAACATTATCAGCTGCATCTGCATGACTAACTCCCAGTGTTAGTTAGCCTCAAATTAACTTCATCAGCTTCACTGGAGCTGCTTTTACTGATGTAAGCAAGATCAAAGTCTGACCAAAAATATTCAGTTTAGCCTTGGTTCCAGTTCAGAACTTCGCTTTCTGAAACATTTGTTCCATTTTTGGCAATAACTATGGTAGGTTTTAGAGCAGATAGTTATTGTAACTAATGTATACTTACACGAATAATTATGAACAAGAATGCTCACTTACGGTATTTCCTCACATGTGGAGGAGACCAGAAGCACAACAGCAGCTGTCTGGTTGCTGTCATTAATTTGTTGCTATTTATTCACTGACTGCTTATTCTTTTTCTCTCCTGATGATAAATGGTCTAACGGAACCTCATACATTTCCCATCAACTTGCGTCATTGGTTTACTCAATTATTGAACAGGCAAATTGCATTCACTTGAGAAAGATAGTAAACAAAGTAACTACCCAATACATATTAATATATCTTCATATTAATCAATACACATAAGCTACCTATTATAGAAAGCCTGCGTTTTTCATACCTCTATAAGTTCACATGTGATCAATTACTGCTTCCTAGCAGCCTGAAATAACTTTGGAACAAGAATGACTGCTTTATGTGTTTCCCTGCTCTTATCCCCACCCAGTTTCTTTGTGTTTCCCTTCCCTAGTTTTTGTCTCAAATTACGTCTGGGACAAAACAATTGCTCTATACCTCCTCCCCCATCTCCCCGCTAAACACACTAGCATTACTAAGATGACATTTGATGGTCTCAATTTAAAGATCTGATATGATAATGGGCTGTGATAACTAAGTACTTTTCTGACACTTTTCAGTTTTTCTTCTTCTCCTTGGTCACAAATTTATTTTTTAGTCATTTTTCTCTTGATAGAATATGCAGAATTGGGCAAATGCTGTCTCAAATCCTTGATTTATAACACATATACATTCAAAATCTACTATACAAAGCATTATCATCACATACAACGCCTCTTCAAAATGAATGTGATAGCATTAGATTTGTTTGCATGTTTAAAGGTAATCAACAACAAAAAAAAGAGCGTTACAAAACCAAACATATTTTGGGCTTTCACCAAAGAAAATAAATAATAGCTTTGAATGACAGAGGTTTAAAACAGTTAAGCTGTACGAACAACATGCAGTGCTTTTCTAACACATTTTAGAAGATGACTATTACTGAGTCTGCAGTCCTTGAGGTGGTAATTCAAGGTCTACAACCCCAACCACACAGCTCAAGTCAAAAAGTAACAAATCAAGCTGACAGAAAGCAAGTTGGTGAATTCTTACGTGATTTTACATCACAGATGAACAAGCATAGATGCTAGCATGCAATAAAATACAGCAGTACTACTATTGATGATGTAAATATATTTTATTGCTGTCACTGGCTTTCACAGGTACAGTATGCTCACATTTTTTAATTCATTAGTCTCTCTAGTCCCCAACCGCTTTTCCTGCATTTCAGGGTATGATGCACTACCATTAATATACTGCCCGTGAGAAGTATGCAAGAACCAAAATATTCATAAAGGAGAAAAAACAAACCAACCACAAAACAAAAACACCACAGCATAAAACTATCTGCTATCCACCTATGCATTCACAGCAAGCAAGCTGCATTGTGCAAAGTCAGAAAGAGTAAGCTGAGGCTTTAAAAGGTGACTCTAGTTAAAGGCACACCAGACAAACTTTCACATATTACTATTACAAACAAGTCATACGTGTATTCATATTTGGGAGTTCCCCATTTCACGCTACTTAAGAGAAACAAGGTTATTCAAGCAAACAAAAGATCAGGTTGAAATGTGAGGAATTCCTGCATGTATTTACAGTACTACTGCCATAGTATTTAAAGAGTGAGGCCCAGCAGTGGTCTTAAATTGAAACCTCAGATGTTGTGAAAATCTGCAGATATCCTTCTGATTTTCCCCAGCCACCCAAAGCTCCAACCACCCCGACAAGCACTCAAAGTGGATTCTCCCCACCCGTGCTTCCTTCCCACGAGCAGGATGCAGGCCCCTGACGATACGGGGCCATCCCGCTGTGGTGCCCAGCCTGCCCCTGCAGAGGGGCAAAACTACTCCTCTCCACCTCATGGAATCTTTTCTAGCGCACTGCTATTAAGCCTACGTTATCTTCTGTCTCTCTAAAGAAGGGAGACAGAAATTTAACCTTTTGCTGTGCAATCACTTTTGCATATTTATAAAGCTTCATGAAACTAGAAAAAGAGCAAAGTACAGGGACAGAACTGTAACTCTGAATGTTTGCCAATGATTTTTTTCCAGGCTTCTGATCACTTCTGTCACTCTCCCCTGGTTTCTGTCCATTTGGACTCTAAATTTCTTGTGGCACTGCATCATGCTTGCTCTGAGTCTCTAAACAGCATGCTTTGTATTCTCATGTTTCTGTTCATGTTTATTATTCCAGCACTTCAATTCTTCTAATCAATCTCATAGAAATAAGAGCTCAAATTTCTCAAGGAACAGACTGGACCAATATGGACTTGCTATTAAAAATACAGGTATTCCGACCTTTACTTATCATTTTCATCTTGAGAGAAACTGTCAGACAACCTGAACTTCCAGTCTAAAAGACAAAAACCTAGAAAACAGAAGGAATAGCACACACAAAGCACACAGAGTTAAACTTGAACTATAATGCAGAAGTTTAACTCCAGCTCTATTAAATGGCAGTTTCATGGCCCAGAGACACTATCCATCCCCACTGAATATTAAACAAGTCAACAAAATTAAAGCCTTGTAAAACTAGCATGAACAGACACTTAAGCTTATCATTTCCTCTACAGCTAGGTATTTGCAAAAAATGGTTTCACTAACTCAGTATTAAGGCCTAGAATTTACGGAGTGCAATTGAAAGGTTTTCACATTTATTTTAAAAATAGCTGTCCAAGGTGCCAGTGAGGCTGCTATGAAACAGCTTCTCGGGAAGGTCTTAGGCTAATGGCAGAGTATTGCTTCCTACTGTGTTCACTGCAGCATTAGAAAAGAACATGTACTTATTATTTAAAAACAGCTTCAACCTGTATCATCCTGTCTGCATGACAGGATCATTTAGAAATGTATCAGTCTACGCAGAAACTCTAAAATGGCTTTGAATCTGCTTCCTCTTCTCTGCATTAAAGCACCATGTATATTTCAATCGACTTGCACCGTCCTCTGCTTCATTAGCATGTCACAATAATTTCAGAAACAAAATTCATGTTTCATTCAGTGTGCAATGGCAGAACCTGTGTAAGAATATTTTGAGCTACAATAAACAAAAGCAGCGAAGCGAAATGAACAGCCAGGACAGAGCAGCCACCAGTGCCACTGCTGCCAGCTGCTGCAACAACCCCCGCGCACAGCAGCTCTTTCCCCCAGCTGGCATGGCGGCACACAGCCAACCAGCCACTGCTTTGAAGTTCATCACAGCCCCATAGTTACTGATCCATCGTTTTCTTTTCCCTGAAAAAAGTTTTCTTGCCCATTTATGGCTTAGGTAACCACAAAAATGACCAACATTAAATGGCATCATTTCTCCCCTCCATATCATTTACACACAAACTTTGAGGTGATGGCTCAAATGCAAGATGTTTAATTTCTTGAAATTACCTGTGCATGCTACTAGCATTCATTAACCCCTAAGCAACTCAATATTTCATTGCATTCCAATAAAGAACAGATAAAAACAGAAAATATTCACTTAAACTCGCATTTGCAAAGGAGACAAGTGCAGTGCAGCATCTAAGTTTAGGCTTACCCCATAAGTGTGCTATTACAGTGAATACAGAGAGCACACACACGTCTAGTCACTGCACATAAAGTATTCCAGCATACTGCTTTGGAAAAAAGTCTCAGGACAGTACAACAGTTTGAAAGATGAACATTTAAAGAGATTCAAATTTCAGGGCCCCAAATTGTTACAGCTATTTTAAATTACTGCTGTAAACATTGAATATTTTATGAATAAACCTAATTTAACAACAATAACACCACTTATTTTCTTAGAACTGTTTTGTATTCAATTATTTTTGATAAATATTTCTCCAGAGGTCTATAGAAATTCTCTGCAAAGATCCTGATAGGAATTTAACCTTTCACCTCTTCTCACACACAATTCATCTCTCTCTCAGAAGCAGGATGCAGGCACAGAAATGGAGGCATCAGCTTCTAGCTGGAATCACTGCTGGCAAGCCAGCCCACCGCTTCAGTCTACAAGGCGAGTACTTGCTCCAGTTACCCCTCCCGTTCTTAGCCCAGGTGCTAATTCAATAATTTGACATGGTTTCAGCAGTTCTATCACACAAGGAAAAAAATGTATCTACAGCATAAAGAAATGAAACCTCTAGGCAGAAGCATAGAGCTTTCAGATGACTTTTTTTCCCCCAAAAAAAAATTTAGTGCAACATTGTCATAGGTTTTAAGAGGAGATGCAGCCTTAAGAACTGGCTGAAACAGACAAACAGCTGCCCCACTCCTCTCCCTTTCCTGGGCTAAGTTACAAATAAATAAGTAAATAAATAAACAAATAAAATCAGTCCCTTGGGAGACTTCCAGGTAATATCAGAGGCCTTATAAACATACAGATAGGAACATTTCCCTGAGAGCCTGTTGTGAAGAACCTCCTCACTGGATAACCCATACTGTTTAATTTACTGTAGATCAGCCATACTTAATTCACCTCCTTACAAAGGATTCTCACATCCCAAGAAAAACATCCAGCCATCATGGCCCTAAGCACCTGCACAAATGGAAAGCCCCCTTCCTAACCTTATCCACCATTTCCCCAAACGTAGCTTAACTTTTTGGTTAAGCTGCTCAGAGCCCACGAGTCCCACTGGTGCCTCCTGTCACCTCCAGATGCAGCAGAGCAGAACCGGAGCTTTCTTTATAGAAAGCTGGAACATCAGAACAGGGTGCTGTAATATTAGGAGTCACCTGGCTGGTCTGATCCAAGTTCTCCCATAGAATTCAGCACTGCTGGAAAATTGATCTTCCCACTCTCTCCAGAACCATGGAATTTCCTACCACCCATTCCCATCTAGCTCTATTGACCAACTTTCCTCTACTACACCTGCCCTGCGGATTAGCTACAGAAGAGACCTGGTGTTTGCCCTTTCCAAACCAGCTTTCAAAGTTTCTTCAAGATACAAGCTGAGGATGTATTTTAAGGTACTGATTAGGGCTTTTCACTGGAGCTGAACAAGAGGTATCTGAACTTAGTAGAAACTGATAGCAAGGTTACTTGCAGAATAAATAATTAGGATGCATAAACAGTGACATACGTGAAGAAAGTAATATCTCTGCAGGGGAAGGGCAAATGCAAAGAAGAGACTATTGGTATATTATATCTCCTTGGACTAAGTGTACAAAAGAATCGCACCAGGATTAATACCATTTAGATACCGTACTACAAATAAACAGATCCCTAAAGAAGTACTGTTGTGAACAATTGTACAAATGGCAAATGTAACATCTTCGGCTACAAATTTTCAAGAACTTTTTATTGTGTTATCAAAAACCACTAAAGGTGAGATTTGAAATTTGAATCCAAAGTTGCCATATTTAATTACTAAATAAGTCTTGGACTAAATCCTCTGAGCTGATTTTAATAATTGAAGAATTTCCTCCTACAAATCCTACCAAAGGAGAAAACTCATATTTAATATAACTGTACGGCTTTCTGATCTCTATAACATGGAAGAGCAGTTCATAATTGCAAAACATTATAACAACTCTGGAAAAATCTTTGTTTTATTTATTATTCGTGTTTGTGACATTCCTTCATTGCTTATCTTGCTGCACAGTTGCCCTCCTACAGTCACACAGTTCTAGAGAGGCTTCACAGTTTTGAGTAGAGTTAGGCTTGAACTAAATCCCCAGATTTTACCACTCCCAGAGCCTGACTTTCATTACGGGGCTGAGTTTGGGGTTAAACCTCATTAACAACACCTGAGACTTTAAAGAAGCTGAAATTCTAAACTAATGAATGACTTTTATAGGTAAAGCTCAAGCCTAGTTTTTCAGCATGGTCAAGACAAGACTTCCTTATTTGAGGGTATTTTGCTATAGCAGGACCAAGATATCATTGTTAAACTGGTTTTACGCTTTTTAAGCAAACCTAAACTTTAGGTTAGATTTCTTCCAAGGTATGTAAAGCAGAAAAACACCTAGGTGTTCTAAAAGCTAAGCTATGCTAAGCTAAGACAATCACTTCCATCTTCTGGTAAATGGGTCTCCCTAAAATACACTTAAATGCATCTGCTCAGACTGCTGCTGTCAACTTAGTGCTTTTTAGATTAAAAAAATAAAATATTCTGCTTTACTTCAAAATCTGTAGAAGTCAGTGAATGATAGTTAATTGCTCAGTCATGTAGTGTGTACAGCTGGAGAGCCAATAATGCCTGTTCCAGTTTCCCAAGCTTGTTTTAAGTATGTTCTCGTGGGTCCTTCTCTAATTCCCTCCACTCCATCCCTTCACCAGACATGCATCTCTCTGTCTCCTGAACCAATTTGTTCTATTTTTGTTAGCACTTTAGATTTAAGGTAATGATGAGACTTTTGTCTACGGTCTCCAGGCAGCTGAAAATCTGGGTCTGGATTCTTTCATCTGATTCATGCATGCTAATGTGCCTGCGCTGAGCCCCACTGCTCCTGAGAAGGTCCTTAAAAGAGGAAGTTGCTATACATACATATCCACTTGCAAAAAAAAAAAAAAATCAGAAGCCATGTTTTCAGCATATGAGTATTTTCAATGTTTAAGATGCACAAATGCCTCTTTCAACATCAAGATAACCTAAAGGAGCTTCTCATTTTAATAAAAAACATTTCCATACATATGTTAAATACTTCAAAGTGCTTATAGATTACTGGGTACAGTATATTTTCATTCATTTATATCTCAAGACTATTTTTACATTAGAAGATCATCAAAAAAAGCACAGACATGCTAGGAATTTAATGCAGATACACAAAAGGTATTTTTAGTGCCCTTTAAGTGGCGTATTCTAGAAACCTAAAAGGTAAATAATCTAAAATGCTTCTTCAGGTACTTTTGAAAAAATCTCACTATTCAAAAAATATTCCTCATTATGTAAATATTCACATTAGAAATAAGACTTGAGAATTCGTATGCTTCAGGCTCTCTGACAACAAAATTTCCATTTCAATTAAAAAAACACTATGAAAAAATCTACATTTTTTCCCCCTCCATGGCACTGCAGAGCTCTGGGCAGGACATCAGTGCTTATAGTTGAAAATTCATTTGTAAACCTCATATTTTCTTTACAAAAACTGAAATGAGCTGATTTTTGCTACAGCCAGATGCCTGCTATGTGGTACAATGCATGTTAATCATGAGATGTTTTATTTGCATCTTACAATTCTCTTCTAGATTAATTTACTGAATAAAAGATTAGCTTTAAAGTCTATTAATAGTTTTGAGGCATCAGGTCAAAGCAAAAGAGGAGACCACTTGAATTTGGACATTACTATTATGCACTAGCAAAACCACACATTGGCTGAGAGAGAGGCACAATCAATGTTTCAGAACAAACTGGTGATCATCAAATCCTTCTCCCCTGAGGTCTTGCACAGCAGCACTAAGGAAATGGAGGAGAAGGCACAGCACCACAGATCGGGTTAATTGCAACTTCACACATTAGAAGCGGATTTATCCTCATAATATGACAGAGGTGAGTTTGCCTCTTCTGTTTTAACTAAAAATCTTAAGATAACTTCATCCCAAAGGGACCTCTAGGGACCACTTAAACCAGAGCCAGCTGTGGAACTGGAACAGACCCAGTCTTGTCTAGCCCCTTGAAGACACAGGATGCTACACACCTCTCACATGCTCATCCCTGTGTTCAGCTATCCTCAGTGCAAAGTACTTTTTCCTGATGTCAAATTTCCTAATGGGAAATTGCCCTTGCTGTAACTTTTTTGTCTCTTGTCCTTTTATCATGCATTTCTTAGCGGAGTCTGGTTCCACATTGTCTCTAGCCCTCCATTCCCCTTCCTGAGAATGGCAGAATTGTTTCCCTTCAAGTGATGCATTTATAATTAAAAAGTTATTTTTCTTTTATAGCCAATGGATTAAAAGCCTATTTAAAAAAATCCTTTACAGACTACAACATTTACTTGGGTCAATGATACTGACAAACAAGTAATTAAACAGGGGAGGAAGACACAGGTGTTGAGGTATAGCTCAACGACTGGGTCTATATTTATAGCAGATGCTCTCAGAAACTACCAAAACTGACAAAGGCCAAAGAGCAGCAAAAAGGCCCAAGGGTAAAATATACTGTTATTTAATGCATTAAGCAGTCTACTGAAGTATTACATCATTAAATGGGAAAATTACAACAGAGCAGAAAAGTTAGTTCTTTGTGAGAGATCCTACCTCACTGTTGTTGCAATTGGCAATAATAAGTTTCTCAGGGAGCAGCATATCAGCACTCCAGAAATATTCAGACAGTACAAACATACATCAGCACTTGCAACTTCACTATTATTTAAGGAATTACAAAACAAAACCTTTCAAGAATACAAGTATCCAAAGAACAAAAACAAGGTAAAAATAGTGCAGAACTTCTTTATGATGTTGTCATGGCTTTAATTTTTCTCTAATATAAATTACAGAAAGGAAACTCACCTCTCCCTTTCCAACAGGAGACTTGTAAGCCAGCAAACTCAGAGCTGAAGATCTTTATCCCAAAGAAGCTAAAAGACTAAGTTGTGATTTAATTATAACCTAATTCAAAAGGAACTGTGCTTGTATAGCTTTTTCTAATTGTTTATGCAAGCACAGGCAGGCTGAGAAGAAGCATTAGCTGCATATGATTCTGGATTCCTGATTATCCGTACATACTACAACAAGCACCATAACTGTGCTCAACAAGTTAACGTGCAAACTGTTCTTCTATCAAGCCAGTGCTACAGAGACAACAGAATTTGGAAGCATAGAAAAAGAACCAAGACTATGCCTTTAAACCTCCTCCATAATTGGTAATCCAATTTGTTTTCTTAAACATATGTGTAATAGCTGCACAGAAAGGCTATAACCAGTCTACTCTGTTGGTTTTGTGACTGTACAACTAAAAATTTTGTCCTTGTGAGGAATTAAATTCCCATAATCTATTCCCATAATCTCTCATTTAACTCAGTCCCTAAGCGCTTTACAGATATATTCAGACATCAGGTGTACTTTTCATGAAAATTCCTTCCCACGCTCACATAAGACCAGCCTCTAAGATGAATATGCAAGGTATATTTTCCAGCTACACAAAGTTACATTTTACCCAGTTCAGTACAAATTATTTCAACAGCCACAAACAGCAGTCCCTCTAGAAGGAATGGAACAATTAGGAATTGCTACACTTAGTGGAAATACATAATAATTTAGAATATCATGTAAGAAACACCATGTCTTCCTGAAATCAAACCTGTATATGCTGCTCTGCATCCAGGAAAACAAAATACTGCAGCATATATTGAAGATACATCCTAGAACACACTCCCTGTACTACCTCAAAGAGGGGGCTACGGGCTATATGTGGTTTAACAGTAAAAACTGAGTGAGATTTAATTATTCCCTTTGTCTGGATGACAAGAACAGCTGCAGGGGACAAGGACAGAGTAGCAGGCAGCAGGGCTGAGTAATCACTAGCTCTTCTGCAACCCACAGTGGTATCCAGACCTTATAACCTTCAGCTTGAGCCATTTCCTCATGCCCAGATCAAAAGTATAAACTAATTCAGCACCAGGAAATAACTGGTGATCCTACAGGAGGGGTCATATTCATGAAGCTTAATAAAAACCTGCATGGAAAGATTTATACAAAGCTCTGCAACGCAACTGCTCACAACAGGGAGGGAGCAGCAAAGATCTGACACCCTGCATATCAGTACTGTGGAGCAACAGATGAGTCCTACAGAAACAGGGGAAACAGAAATTTTTACTTCTTTACCATTTGGTTTATTCTTTACTCAAAGGGAAAAAATGACTACAAAAAGAGATGTGCAACTACTCTGCAACGTTAAAAGCTCTGCTGGTAAAGCAGAAGCTGCAGATCGTATGGTTAGGAACATAACAGTTACTTTTAGGAACCCAAAGGCTTACGTTCATCATCAGTGAAACCTAGGGAGACAAATCAGTAACATAAATGCAATAAGCGTTTTGGATCTTATTTGTCAGCCTAAGCCTCCATCTAAACCCTGAAAGCCTGGTGTCATTTTTGGCTGGAAGGAGTGCTTCCTCTAAGCTGTTAGAGAAACTAAGTACTCAGCTGCCTGAACATGCCTGCTTCTGCTTATCTTTTCCTTCTGAACTGCAGGGACTCCCTGCAAGGTGGCATAAGTGCTGAGTGGTCATGGCTGGTACTGAAGGCTCACAGATCCAATACCACTTCACTGCTGAAGAATGACACAAGATGTTTGCGCTATGGCCAGTTTTGCCTTTTTATAAATTTTCTAGCAGTGAGAAGCAGACAGACATGGGGATTAGATAGACAGGTGAAAATTATGAGATCTTGGGAGAATGTCACAAGTATGTGTGGCAGACGGAGGCCCTTTCTGCAGTACTGACTATAAAGTGGTCTGAAATCCTGCAGTGGAACAGTTATGTCAGCCCTTTACAGGGTTACAAAGCCAAAAGATAAATAATTACAGACAAAAGAAGCAACAAGAAAAATCATTCACCACTTACCATAGTCATATTTGATTTCAGTAATTTTGGAGCAACAGGGTTATTCTCTCCACTCAGGAAACACATTTTGTAAAAGCTATTAACTATTAGCAATCCAGAACTGTGGGCAAGACAAATAAGCTAACCAATAAAGGTGTCCTCATAGCAGTTACACAGTGCAGATCATTCTTGCCACTGGTGGCTTGGTTCTAAGCTAATTCTAACAATTGGGAACTGAGGAATAAAGTCATAGTCCAATACTATCATGCTAAGAAACCCCAAATGCTTTAATCCTCACACGACAAGGATGCAGTGGATGCCCAGCAAAAGCCTAGGGAGGAAACTACTGCTAACTTTTAACAGCTGGCAGTAACTCAAGACATCATGACCTGTACTTTATGAGTTATTGCTGGACAGCTCCCAGATGAGCTACGTTAATAAAGCTGTTGGCTAATTAAGCCACTTCCTTCGCATCTTGTTCTCCTATGTCTCTGGGAAGATCAATGCAAACCAAGGCAACTCAAGAGGGAATCATTAAATGCATCTGTGAACTATGCCAGTTCAACAAACAATTAGACACACAATGTGCTAATCAGTAAAACAAACCAACCTTATAGTTATGATCCTATCAGCAAAGCTTTCCTCAAGTGTACTTCCAATTAATTATAAAACATTTCTACATGAACAGTGGCATCTCTATCTACTTTAAACACCATTAACAGTGTCAATAGACTAATTTCTGTAAGTAAACAACATTGCCTTACTCTTGGTGGGGAAGTCTTACTCCACTGAAACTTTCTTCTATGCCATTCAGCAGTACATAATTATATTGATATAGTTGTCACCCTTGGAGGAAGTCAATGGGAAATATGGGTAAACATTAACCGGGACAATAAGGTTCCATAAGAAGCAGCAATTAACACATTTTAATGAACACTAAAGACACACAAAGAAAAGGAAAAAAAAAGAAAAAAATCAACATACAACACACCTCAATGATTTTAAGAGATCTGTTCAACTATCAAGTTTAAAAAACAAAATGAGAATTACCAAGCTATGAAGGTCAAAACCTTTTACAAAGATTGGTATTGCCATTTTCCAGCTAAGTACGCTTAGCCATTACCCAGATGGGTGCAAAGTTTGCATGGAACTGCATTTGCTGGGCTGGAAGCTGGCCCAAGCAGATACCGTATGGCTGTGCGAGCAGAGGACCCCACATGCTCCCTCCCTGTACAGCTGCCTCAGCTTGCAGACACACTCACACTATCACTGTGTTCAGAGCAGAAAGACAGCTGCGTTGTGAGTCTCACAATGTTCTCCAGGTGGTTCACATCGAGGAACAGTCTTACACTGCTTAAGCACAACTGACGTGTTTCAATGACCAACATTCATCCAGCTCTGTGATGCACCAGGAGCAGACCCATAATGTTCTCTAACACAGGCATAGCCAGTGGGGCTCAGAAACGAGGGTGTATATTTTCTCATTGACAGGTGCCACTAGAAAAAGCTAATTACTAAATGCAATTTTATCCAGAACAGTCCACCACATTTTATATGCATTTGTCAGGTACAAAAAAAGGCTTCTCATAAAATAAAACATTCATGTTTAATACACGGTGAAGAAGGGCTTTTAGAAAAAGCATTAATAAGAATAGAAATGAAGTGGTACCACCTGTGAGTCTAGGTGAGTCTCGCATCTCCAAAACAATGCAAAAAGGACTTGTGAAAGGGAGCCTATTCACATCACTGTACTGTGATGCTTAGGGATCAAATGGCCGGTAGCCGGAGGAGCAGTGCATGTAGCAGAACACTGGTCTTATAACATTTAGACACAAGCCTCGTGCTGTAGAGCCTGGTGAGTAAATACAGAAAATGCATTTGTCCCATTTTGTGAAAGCACTGACACAGACTAAAACAAAACAAAAAACAAACTTCCCCCACCACTCTAGACAGTCTAAAATATTACAACATATGGACCAGGTGGAGTTCTTAGTCTGCATCAGCAAGGGCAAAACATTTGTTTTTACTTGCAAGCTTTCTACTTTGCTTTTTGTTTT
Organism: Cygnus atratus; assembly: GCF_013377495.2. NCBI lineage: Eukaryota > Metazoa > Chordata > Aves > Anseriformes > Anatidae > Cygnus > Cygnus atratus. Next base: position 19,950,383 of record NC_066373.1, on the reverse strand, counting down.
CTGCACTGCCTTAAAGCTTCTCACTTGCTGGCATAGATCATTTACCAAAATGTATTTGAAGAACACAAGAGTAATGGTCAATCCAAGTAGTTTCAGTGGCTGGCTGTGGATGTTTGGTTTGCAATGTAACAATGCAACAGCTGTAACAACAATAATCTAATAATCCACAGCCACGTGGACTTCGGATCATATGCAGACTCACTGGGTCTCAACTCCTAAATTCAGTTCAGTCTTCCATTTAATCAGAAGTCAATTTACAGAGATGTTAGAGGAAGATACATTAGGACGATCTAACACCAATATTCCAGTATCAAATACCTATTTCAATCAATATTTCTTGGTAATAATAATAACAGAGGTATGAACCTCAAGTCCCTGTTTCATGTAAAAGGAGTTACCAACAATAAAAATGTTACTGCAGAGGGATTTTTTTTCCCCACATTTATTTACTCTACTTGGAGTTCACTAAGAGTTTTCCTGTGAAATAAGTTTGTATTAGATTTATTTTGTGATTCACTATGTTTGTTTATCTATATCTCATGTGTTTTCAGTGATTTCACATCAGGTACAACTTAACAACAAAAGAGAAAACCACCCTCAGTATAGTTGGGGGCTGGAATATTGACTACCAAAGCTAAACAGAATACAGGTTCAACATCTGCGTAATACTTTTTTATTATTATTTTTTAAATAACTAATATAGATTAGATCAAATAGTAGGAAGGAATGAGGTATATTCTTTCCAGGACAACCAACTGTGTAGTCTTTGGCTATCAGAGATCCCTGATATAGTGTAAGGATTTAAAATTGTGCTTTTCACTTCCATCTGCCTGCTTCTAATCATGAGCCTAACACTTGGTCTGGGAGGACAACTCTTCCACTAAACCTCCCTTTACCATGGGAAGCCTTTAAAGAACCAGCACCAATGCATTTTAGATCTTAAGATTTCCATACTTCAAGTTACCACAAGATAGGGAAATCTGTCCAGGCAGAAATTTCATTCAGGTAGCATCTACTTATTTTCTTCTCTCTAAGTGAGTCTTTCTTACAGTAGAAGCTACAATGAACTTAATGCAAGAACCACCAGTTTTAAAACTATGTCTGTCTCACCAAACATCAATTTGGCAATAGCTGCCCTTCCATCCTTACATTTTAGGACACATGCTCACACATTAGAATTTGCCAAATGGAGCTCTTGTCCCTTCTAGAGAATTGTATCATTTTGTTCTGCAGACAAAAGATTATAAAACATGTTGTATTGAAATAAGAATAACCATACTGATATAAGTCACTTATGCACTGAGATAATCCTACAATAGGATCTGTACCTGGAGCTATAAGCATAGTTATTTCAGGGAAAAAAAAAAAAAAAAAAAAAAAACGGGTAAAATGGCCAAGCTGAAGCACAGTGAGTACTGGTGATACCATTTACCTTAGCAAACACAGGATTGAGATACACAAAAATTGAGATACACATCCAACAGTAAACACAGAAAGAAGAATATATCATATTGCACGGCTACACTCATTTTTATTTATTTTTTCACTAAATATAGTTACTTAGCAACTGCTTCCTTGCTTCATACTTTCCTGCCCTGTTTTTCTTATCTTCCAAAACATCCAGAGATACCACTAAGAACAAAGTAAACTTTATTAAAAGGTTAGAACAGAAATAGAAACTTGGTGCATGTTACTTACAACTAGAACAAAGAGGTGTGAGAAAGTGGCAGCTCCTTATACTGTATCACTGCTCAAATCAATTATAAAACATATATAGGGAAGCCAAGATCTAAACAACAAGTTTTTGTTGTAAAAGCTACATTTAAGTAGGTGTGCACCGAAGGAAGAGAAACAGCAGGTTGGAAATGAAGACTGCCTGAAATTAATGGAAAACTTACTCAGGCCTGACACATCAGGAAAATTGTTCAAGAACACTTCACGCACGTGGAAACACAGTCTCAAATCTCCTCCAAGGTCAGCAGGACTTGGGCTGAACTGTTAAGGAAAGGCAACATCTGAAGCTCCCAGTAGCTACATGTTCTCAGGTCTCCTAATGAGCAAGGACACTACTTTTAGATTTACTATTTCATATAAAAGGAGTCTGCTTTTTATTTGCCCTGCCCCCAGCAGATGAGGAACTGCTGTTCACTACTTTTAGACAGTAAGTAATTTTGAGGTGCACAGGACGTTTTAATTAGGCCAACACTGTTTTATGCTTTGTATTAGCTATTGATTTATTAGTTCCAGTTGAGGATGTAAACTTATCATTAATTTCTACTAAGCCAAAGAGCCAAAGGATGAAACACATATTGCAAGCGGATGTTTTTCCAGAAAAGGCAACTAGAGAGGAAAGCTTCCATTTTACGGAAGTTTTCCAGGTGAAATAGCTAAACAACTGCAGCCTCAATTCAGCAAGAAACTTCAACGCCAGATTAGTCCTACTGAGGCAATGTGATTACTGCCAGTCAAGGAAGGTGCTTATGCACATCAAGTTGCATGGTAGCTTGTAAACACAATTCAACACCAGTGGCAGCTACTCCGTATGTTAAAACGCAGTTTTTTACTCCAAATCATTATGCATAAGATAGTGTGAATAAAGATATTTCAAATCAGTCCCTCCTCTTAGGCATTTAGTAGACTCAGAGATGCCAGACACCCTTTCTTTTGATCTCTTTAGAACAGAGCATTATGATCAAGTGTGTTGGAGAGAGCCCTACTGCAGAGGTGCAGGCTGTGCTTGAGATTCCCTCTCCACCAAAGGGCGAGGTTACATGAGGGGTTTTATGCTGTGATGGAGATTTTGACGTTCGGCCTATCACACACAAAGAGGATGGGTGCTAGTGGCTTTTCTTCCTCACTGTACCTCACCATGCCCTAACTTTCTTTACAGCTGAAGCTTTATGAAAGTTTATGAGTAGTTGCCAAAGAACAAACTCTTCAGAGGGAGAGCAAATACACTGTGTTTTAAAGAAAAATGTGCCCAAGTCTCATTATTACTCAACAGTCATATACTGAACGCTTACTGGTATATTTATAAAACTTACTAAACTCAGCAGGTTTGCCTACTAGTCCTCACAGGCTTGCTTCCAGCTTCCGGGTGAGATTTCAGCAACAGCTTTTATGTGTTTGGAAATTTCAACCACCCTTCATTGCAAATGTCAGTTCTAGAAAGAAGACAGAGTCCAGAGAACTGTGGATATTTGCTTGTGTAACAGGTAACAGATGATCTTTTCGTATGCCAGAGACTCACAGGCAAAGTTGATATAACAGGATTTTCACCCAATAGCAGTTCCCCATTGCATTCCTACTTTAACAGCTCCTGTTTTCTCATTCATTTCTTTGGCAGCATCATGTTTCCAGTTCCTATGCACAACTCTAATATATAATCCCATCACATAACACTCATCCTGCAGCCATGAATCTGACTTTTGACGACCTATAGCAGTCTGGAGAAAGAACGTGAAAGGCATCACAAAACAGCTTCCCCTTATTTTTAGCTTTAATATGAAATCTCATTGGGAAACTCCAACATGTTATCTGTCATAAAATTAGAAGTATCCATCCATTGATCCAGGTAAAAGAAAAGTAGGGGAGATAATATGAACAGAAAGGGATCCTAAGCAATGCTACCCAACAGAGAGGTAAAATGAAATAAACAGCCAAACCACTTGAAACAGCAACAGTTTACCCATGAAAAGCATATACCACCACCACCAACTACTTTGAGCTATATTAAGAAAGAGCCCATTTTTCAGATTTATGCAAAATGAAAATGGGAGCAATGCTTAGAATTGCAATAAGGCTTATAATTTATTGCTTTGAATTTTATGTATTTATCTGAAACTAGCCTTCTTCAAGGCAAGGTCTCTAGCTATTTGCACTTAGGACTTGTTCAACTCCCCCATTTGTACAAAGATAAGTAATGAGACTAAACCATAATTTTCCATTATTTCACCCAATTCAGCTAAATAGAGCAGCAGCAACAAAACAACAAAGCTAAGTAAATGAAAGCTCTGCCACATCAGTATCTAAGTCTAACTGGTGAATCAATGTATACGTTTATAAACATGTTTTGCTTGCTTACTAAATACAGTTTTGAGATTTCTGCCTTATTTTTTGATGGCTATATATCAAGTTTGGCTGAATGGGTCTGTATTTATGAATGTGGGGACGTGTTGATAATCAGTACAAAAAAAAGAGGAAGAAAGACCATCTCTATAAAGCCACCCTCAATATTCTTTCTCTCTTCAAATAGTAGTTTAGGTATGAAAGTTCACAAACCTACAGCAAGTAACACTATTACCAACACAATGAGAGGAATTGTAGGGCAATCTGCCCAGCATGGGTATTTTTAAACCCAAAGGGCTGAAAATACTGCAATTTCAGCCTGGATAGCAGACTGTTTGTCCTAAACTCTTTGCTGAAGCAGAGAGTACTCCTCATGTGAAGTTCTTGCTTCTGAAGCGCACTTCGAGAAAGCAGAACTCCACCAACACAGACAAAATTCCTGCATCACACCACTCAGCTGCGCAGTTCAGTTGCCCATACCCTAAGTCATACACTTAGACATACTAAGACATACACACAAGACCCATACACTGCTGTCATATATTCAACCAATGTCTGGTTAATAATTCAGAAATACAAAAATATAATGCAGCACTTTCAGAATTTTGCATATACATCTCTTCTAATTTAGAACTTTTTGGTCAACAGCAGACCTCTGAATTGTTTAGAAATTCTTTTTGATGACCACCTGTTGCACTGTTTTAATTTTCCTTTGATTAAGACAAAAATTAGCTGGGGCTGGAAAGAATAAATTAAGAAAAACAATCTCCTGTTGCTTATCAGGAAAAATAGCAGAATTTTCTTTAAATGCTCTTAGCCTTGTACTGAATAATTATACTCATCATAAATTAGTATTTTTTAAACAGTGACATAAAGCTTCCAAATCACTACGTATAATTTTCCCACACATGTCACACACAGGAGTTAGGTGAGCAAACAGAAAAGCAATCAACTTTGAAGCTTTCCTTTAATGTTTGCCAAATCAAACATTAAAAAATAGCATAGAGAGAAAAGAGCTGTTTTTCCCAAATGATGTGTTATAAATACTGCCCTTGTTCAGTCCCAAATTTAAAACAATGCCAAGGTTCCTGACTGAAGAGTCATACTAGGAGTTCCAAAGGCTCAGCTGCCAAATTCTGAAAGAACATGTGGGGTGACACATTTAATCAGCATCGTAAGACCAATGTGTTGTCTAGCTAAAAATAAGTACAAGTATCAATTTGCAATTCAGCCTCCCCAGTTGGTGAAAAGAAGAAACAAGAATGTCCAGGAGATGGTATATATACCATGGCGGATTGGTTTGGGTGCGTTTTTTTTAAAAAAAAAAAAAAAAATAAAATAAAAAAAATAAAAGAGAGAGGGAAACTATTTGGTTACATTACATTACTTCAAGGGAAAGATCAGATCCTGAAAAAAGTGTTTGTAATCTGCATCACCTGTCTGAACACCACTTGATTGTTACCGAATATAGCAATATTTCTGAGAAGAAACTTACAGAAGAAGAAAGAAGGGCATCACATCTGTCTTTTTACCTTACTTTCAGTCAGCCTCTATCAGTAATTCTTTCTTTTACTTCCTTTTTGGCAGCTTAAATGAAAACAGGACCAAGCATTGATCACCTTCCCCCCCCCCCAAAAAAAAAAAAAAAAAAAAAGGGTCAAATACTGTTCCACAGAATATCAGTGGACAAAACACAAAGCTGCATCAGACCAGAGGTCAAGAAACAGTGTCATTACACAAGAAACATATAGAACTCAATTTGGAAAAAATTAACTTTGGAAACCTCAGGGGCAGGAGAGAATCGAGCTATGAAACATTAAATGACTTTGAGACAAAGATTTAATCTGAATGTTCAGCAAATAGGGAAGATACAAATTACTATTGCTGTTTCAAATACTAATGTCATCTGTCTACCAAAACATTACAAGTTCCAAAGTTTTGTTACAGTATTTTATTACTTTTAAGTGGTAAGAGCAACGAAAACACAAGAGCTCCTGAACCTACAAATAAACAAGCTAATTAGCTGCAGAACTATAACCACAGAGCTACCCACAGTGTATTGATAGACAAGCATAGCTTTAGGCATGAATTGTAACTCACAAATCCTCTTAGACAAATTCCTCTACAAGCTAGGGAGCTCTGTGGCATAATGTGAACACCAAATTCGGAGTTCTCATAAACTGTCTCATAAAAGGTAAGACTCGTTTCTGACATACTTCAAGATATGTACAACAGCTTTAAAACACAGCTTAGCCTAATTTTTCTCCCATATTCTCAATTTTGTTGCATTGTAAGACACCAGTAGTTTCTGAGGAGTTTCTTCATTTATGTGAGCACATACACAAAACCATACACTGTATATTTAGTATATTTTCTTTAATGTGTTCCCTGGGAATGCATGCCAAAACTTTGGCATTACTCTACTGACTGACCAGTGAAGCTTCCTGTCAAAATCCTGAGAAGTGACACTTTGACACTTCCCTTCAAATTCTGCAAATGTTATTTAAACGTACACTGGGTGTGGGTGCGTGAATTCCTGAAAACAGAGAAATTAGCCCTTCCATAAAGGAGGAAGCATTTTGTTAAAGTAGTATGATGGGCTCTCAAAGAGCAAGGAGGATTCTTAGGGATTACTTAATTTTGGAGACATTTCTGACTAGTTTTTCTGTTGCTTCTGGTACACTTAAAAGACTAGGAAATAGTCTTGAAATGTCCCCTCATCTACTAGCAGTGATATTTTTCTCCCTATTCTAAATAATACCTCTCTCTTAAAAAGCATGTTCAAACCATAATCTGAAAATCCATATAAGCATGGCAAACATACCATCTCATTTCAAACAGGAAAGGAAAAGGTTAAAACAAAAGATCTTTTAGAGCAGCAGCAAGAAGAGCTCCAGAATCCATCAGAAACTTTATACCCTCTGTAATTCCAGCAGAAGTGGACAGAAAACAGACAGGCTATCAGTTCTCAATAATATTTACCCAACTTAACATTTTACAGACAAGCAACAAATCTTCTATTGCCCTGAAAAGTTTTAAGTGTTCTGATAAATAGTTCAGTTAAAAACATGGAAATTGTTACGAAGTGACAATTTATTAGTGAAATCCTTTTATATATATATATATATATATATATATATATGCACAACTTTAATCCCATTGATGTAACTGACCTTCAAAACAAAAACATGTTTTAGCGTCCATTCCAGTTTTTGTAATAAACATAGAGCTTCCTTCTTCTGACTTCATAATTCAATCTGATAATTTTATAACTTTCATAAGACACTATGAAATGTTCATCCCACAAGAGAATCCAAGGGGTATTCATCTCTACAGTTTGGAACTCAAACACACCTTCTGTAAAATGTATTTTGCCTATCTTTGCTCAGAAAACACATACTGTCTTCAAAGAGGACTCCACATAGTTCTCTGACACAAAGCCTAGAGGTTTCTTCAAAAAGGCATGCAGACTTCCATAGTGAGAAAAGTGGCACAGTCCCACCTTGCATACTTTGTTACAGATCAGAACATCAGGAATTGCAAAGTTTCTCAGTCTTACATCATTGAACATCATTTACTACTTATCATTTATTCTGAAAAATAGGTAGAACTGACTCAAGGGTGGAAATGCAGCAAGTGCTGAAACACCATCCTGAATATAGTTATGTATGGCTGTGTAAATAGTCTGGACATAAATAGAACTCATCTTCAGATAAAAAAAATACCTTCTCTAACATAATTACAGACCTGTCTACACTGGTGTGTACAATCCCATCACTATGGCAAAGAACAGGAACCATTTCAGAAAATATATATGATAACAGAAGTGTGCGTTGGGAGTCAGATGAAAAGCAAAATGAATCCTTTAACCACTCATCCAAGGACCAAAAAAATAAAATAAGTACATAAACTTGATTGTTGCCATAGAGATTGCATAGAGGCTTTCAAATCTCTTCTAGCACCATGTTTGCTCAGTGATCTGTCCCAAGACACAGATTATTTCCTTTATTAGTACAGTGCTTTCCACATCTTGCCTGTCAGCTCAATAAGATGTCACAGGTAAAAATCTCTTCTGAGGGCAACAAGATATTTCTCAAGAGCTGTTTGATTAGAGAACAAACATTAAGAACAACTAAACAACAGCATTTTTATTTTTTAACCTGGATTTTGTTTTTAATTGTTTCAGAAGTTAATAGCTCATCCTAGAACATGGCAATCGTATTATCAGTGGCAGGTAATAACATATTTACTAGAAAGTTAGATCACAGTGTCCAGAGGTGCTGAAAAAACTCTCATAACAGCAACCCCAGTCAGACAGATTTCCTTCACTGCACCATTTGCAAATGTTGGGATGAAATATCCCTCTGAAATTCACGCGGCTAAATATTCATCTACTGAGTCTAGCAACCCCCCTCCAATTGCCCATTAGTTTTTCAAATGAAAAGTTTAAATGACATTTTGATTTCCACCTGATTCCACCTTCCTGAAAAGCCTGGAGAGTAACCAAATGGAAATTTTTTGTTGTTGTTTGCTTCTGCAGAAGGCAAGGCACAGCCTCCAGAAGTGCTGGCTGTTTTCCCTTTCTATTCCCTGCATTGAAGAGTAAGAACACACAAAAAGATTTTAGCCTTGTCTGAGCATACCAACATTTAACCCATTCTGAGATATTTTTACTATCCAAGAAGGAATGAACTTAGGGGAAGCTGCATATTTCCCTGCCCCACTCCAGGTGGGAAAGCTTAGGTATTCTGTCTCCATACGTTTGGTGGTATAAAACATGAAAGTTCAATAGAGGAAACAATTCATGCCAAAACATGCATAATATGTTACCAATGGGGAAGAAACAGATTTTTTTTTCCACTACTGCACAGAGTTGTTAATTAGGTTAGTACAGGAGATGACATCTGGTCTAACAATGACACATCTCCAAAGAAGTGGAAAAAAAACCTTAAGATGAAGAATCAGATTACAGCCTAGATAATAAAGAAAAAAAATGTTTGGGAAGAAAGAAGATTTAAAAGTCATTGAGGAACTCAAAAAGGGACTGACCCCAAGCCAGCGTGTGCTACCAGGAAGAGGCGCCTCTGCAATAAAATCAACTGTCTTACCAGTGAACACTAAAATCAGGAGTATGTCCAAACTGGGAAGGGTCTGTAACAACTATTAGATAGTAGTTATTTATTTTACCTTTCCTTGCACACAGAAGATACGGTGCCCTGGCTCTTTGGAAGCTATCACAGCATACAACTCACTGGTGTCACTGCTATTAAACCCCTTCGTGCACAGGGGAAAATAATTTACAAGCTAATGATTGTACCAGTATTATCTTTGCCAGGACACTTGCTCTTGCCAGCATGAGCAGACAGATCATCACCAGACCTCTGTATCTTACCTCAGTCAGAACTTGCTCTGATTCCTATACTTTGCACTGTCCAACTCCACGAAAAGAGACCCTAGATGTCAGTGCAGCTTCTCAGTGGATTACTCTCCTTTGCCCTGCACCTCACTGTAGGAACACTTCAGTAGCACTGCACGCAATAGAGAGGCTCCAAGGCTGGCCTTCTGATGCTACCATAAGTTACCATAGGCAACTGTATAGCGCTGCTACAAACATTAAATCATTTTATGTGCAAGGAGGGGACAGGCCAGAGCATGAACATCTGAAGCAAAACGTCTTAAGTAAACCCCAGTTCTAACACAAATGTCTAATCCCATGACCAAAGGATTAATAGTCTCAGTTTACAGCAAATGTTTTAATTAGAACACCGTCTCTCTGAAGTTTTTCTGATGACTAGAAGAGCCTAGAAGTAGATTAAAACATATGCTACTACAGTGTTAGAGTAATAAAGCATCCAGACTTACTCAGAGATCTATGAAATAATTTACATCATCTTTTTCTATTAGAGTCACACGTTTTAAGACTGATCTCCTTTATGAAACCCACAGAGCTTCTGTTGCTGTGTTAGAGGAGTAGCATCAATACCCTAACCTGGCAGCTGACCGTACTGAGAGATTACTCAGAAGGATCTCTGTAAAGAGCTGCCTGGAAGCAAATGATTAGGTGGAATCTCTCTTCTTTTAAAAAAACTTATTTTTAAGAAGTGTTCTATTACAGATGTCAAAGCATACTATGTCTTGCAAATCTTCATTCCACAGCACTCCAGAAGACAAAACATACATACAAGGCTCAGTTAATAGATTGAACTTCACTCCGTAAGTTTCCTCAGTTGGGAAGTACTATTACTAGTTATAGAATGATCTAATCAAAGATGGAACATGTATATAAAAATGGAACATGTACATATCCTACTGCTCTTTTTCCTATGGTGTACTTGTACCTTGTTAACTTTTATGTTACTCCTATTATGTACACACAATAAATGAGGAAGAGTAGAATTTTTCATCATCGTAAGTATTTTTCAGATCTGTGACAATTTATGAGAATGAAGGAAAATGTAGCTTGCAAACTGATCAGGTCCAATTAAAATATTTAAATTATTTTACAAACATGAGACTATATCATATTAAAACATTAATATGTACATGTACTCTTTAAATTGATATATGCAGCCAGTGCTGCGGCAATTACTTAATGACACAAGATTTCTGTATTCCATGAATTGCTGTGAAATGTTCTACATGAAAGAATAACATGTCTAATTTTACTCTGAGGATGAATTGTCATGCAGAAATGTCCATTAGATTTAACCATTACTAAAAAAAAAACTGGGTAATAAATCATCATTTTGCTTCAAATGAAGAAGCAGCACCTTTCTCTGTTTGGTTGTTCAGTCATAATTATGATAAATGGACATTCCAGGACAGGTGAGTTTTAACAGGCATGCAATATGCTTAGATTAATTAGATTTTGTTTTCTAAAGATGTTCTCTTATTCTGTGAATGAGAGAATGAAGTAACACGGAATATACAAGCATTCATTGTTGCATTAAGAAGCTTTTTGTTCTAATAACAAGTTCTACCGAAATCGATAGAACTTTACAGAAGTGCTGGTAGGAGAACACGAAGGAAGATGCAGTAGCTATTCTGAATTGCTCAATCAAGTTTGTACACTTCTGCCCATGAAACCCCACACATGAAAAACTGGACACAAAGCATGCAGAGAACACAAACACATCTAATGCTTCTGAGTAGTCTACTTTGTATGTAAGGATTATCCCATGGTCTAAGACTTCCAAATATCAGTCAGTTTCTCTAGTTCTGATCATTCAAATTTTCCTTATAGAAAAAGAGGACATACCGAGAGAAACCTGCATTTCAGCTAGTCCAGCTTACACGTAGGGGTCTGTCTCCACACATTCTGTGCTATGAAACATAAGTGAACTACAAAAAATCCCCAGCAACAATGTGCAGAATGTCATCGGCACTGTACAACTGCAGCAGCTGAGAAAGTATAAGTACTTTCAAAATACAATTATCCTACCTTCCAACAGGGGCTTTCTGATACTGACATCAGCTGCTGATAATAGATGATACCTGATCCTTGACAGAAACCATGGATTCAGATTTGGTAGGCTATCATGCTTTTATGCATGTATTGGTCCTGTCATACAAACAAAAAAGACAATTACTTCCTTCTTTGAAAAACGTCTCCATCTAAACATCAACATTAAGCTTTCACAAATCTACTGTTTTTCACAATTTACTTCCAAAAGGCAAGGAGTGGGAGGGTATCCCATATCCTCCACAGCATCCGTGCAGGAACACTGCATAAAAACTAACACCAGAACCCACTGTCCCCAAAAAAACTTGTTTGCATGCTCTAAAAGAAAAACCGTGGGAGCCCTTATTACACAAGCATCTTAAATAACGATCCAAAAAACTATTTTAAATTTCTATAACAGATAAGACTGTCCTTTAGCCAAAGCATTCTAAATTCTTTCCCCATACTTATGCATAGCGACTGTTTTAAAGTGCAGCAAATCAGAGAAAAACACATTCCTCCAAGACACCCTCAAAGCCCTCTGCAGTTCCCAGGCCCTTTTGCAGCTTTCCTTGTAGGTCATGTTTTCTAGTATGCTGTTAATTTTCTATCCTCCTCCTCTAGAGGCCCCCCAGCCCTCAACACACTTGAACTGAAGCCTAGTATGAAACCTAGATACTTCCATTAAGATCTCATCCTTGCTGAAACTTGTGGCCCACAGAAGCATGTTGTTGACTCCTACTTAAATTGTGACCTACACTAACTCACTGGTCCTTTCTGAATTAGAATAGTTACCTTATCAACTATTTCCCTTCTTCAGTGTGTATTCCTTCCACACCTGCACACGTATGATACTCTGGACTTGATTCTCTTGAATGTCATCCTATTTTTGACAGGCCACTCCTCTAATTTGTATACTATTTTGAAGTTGAAGCTTAATCTCCAAAATGCTAGGAGATGGTCAGATTCATAAAATATGCAATTTAACAATTCCATTAGCTAGACAATTAATGAAAATGCGAGCAACCATAGGGTCCAGGAAATAACTTGATTTCATTCAAAGTATTCAAACAGCCACATACCAAAATAGCTCCTCTTAAAGCAGTTTTCCAAACAGATTTGCATCCTACATTATTTTCATCTAAACCACTTATATTTCTCTCAGGAAAATGTGAATGAAATACTGTCAAAAGTATAACTGGATTCAAAGTGCAGGACTAAACAAAACCTGTTTCCATACTTTAAGAGAAAATTAGTTTGGTTGGACAGTCTGTTCTTATCAAGTCTGAGTTAACTGTTTTCCATCCCTTTGCTTACAGACACATACAAATGCTTAACTTCCAGAACAATTAAATTTGCATTTTTCCCACAACTTGAACAGGTTGTGTCTAGAAATTCCTGGCCCCTCCTTTCTTCCCATTCTCAAGTTTTTCAAATTCTTCCAATATATTATACATCCGTCACAAAATCTTGACAATAACTGCCAACAACTCTTATTTCATTAGTGAGCTTCAATTACACCATGATGAAATTCCTCATGCTTTTTCATCGCCTCTTCTTTCCCAATTACATATTATGGTCTCTGCCTTACGTTACGACTGCTATGAGCCACACAGAATTAAAAACACAGACCTACTGAGCATCACTTGTTGACAGCTTCCCTACTGTACTGACCAGTGATAATGCCTTTCCTCTTTACCTTATTGCCAACAAAGGCAAAAGAATAATAATAAACCATTAACCAACATGCTATTTTGTTTGAAGAATTATGTTCCATACCTCAGGTTTTCCTGGATGACTACAATCTAATTTTGGAATTTTCCCTTATCAGCCTGGCCCTGCCTCCTCTGCTTGCACCTTCCGTTTTTGCATCTGATATCCCATGTGAAATCATGATTTAGCCCGAACTCGTTTGCTGCCTTTCCTCTACAACACATTTTTCCACTATTGTCTGTAATATAATTTATTTAAGGAACTGGCAACTTTTTTTCAACACCCTTTTTGCTTAGACTAGCCATCCAGCGGAATCCACCTACCAATTCTCTGAATTCCTGAAATCCATTGCTTCTATTTGAACACAGTTCCTAACCTCTAACAAGTCTCTACTAAACACACTCAAACTAAAACCCTTCAATGGTTTGCAACTTCGTCAGATTGGGAGTGGTTTTTCAATGAAATACAGGTGTTAAATACAACTGAGACCTTGTTACCAAATTCGAGCATCTGCTTCAAAATAAATACGTACTACAGGTTTTCAGAAAGAGAAATTAGAAACTTTTAGTATAGGAAAAATTAGCATATTCTTGTAAGCTTGAAAACAATCATACCATCTTTTCTACATCTTTCTATAACAAGCAAAGAATTCTCCTGAAGGATACATATGAATGTTTTCACTTTGAAAAATTAAAATCTAGGAAGATTCTAAACTGAAAGTGGAAATGTCTCGTTTTTTTCCCAGTTGGTAGTGATCTATGACCAGAACTCCTTCTGGCCACAACACATACCAAACAACAAAATGGAGTAACAACCTTACTTACATACAGTAAGCCTGAGTATTCTGCAGCTCTATCTTTGTACTTCAGCACATACATGAAATAAGGAAGGAATCTTTGGCTCTACAAGGTACCACTTTGAAAGCAAACTTAGATAGTGCTCGAGTCTGAATGAACTCTATTAAGAGGGGAATATTCCATTAGGAGATCTGAGCCTTTGAGGGGTGGTGGCAGAAATGTTTAAAAGAGTATTAGAGCAAAGTAAAAGAATTTGCATAAGTAGGCAGGCACATCTGAGATGAAAAAACACAGTAACAGAATAAGCTTAAGGTCCTTATTCTCGACATTTTTCCAGATAAGCAATTTGTAGGCACAACCCCCATTAATTTCTCCTGAACACTACAAAGAGTCTTGAATGCAGCAAAGGTGGTTAAGGTGACTCATAGTAGTACAGATCACATGCAGCGCAAGGCTTATATCTTAGATATAATATATCCCTAAATCCTCCATGACATATAAAAGCTTTAGGTAATTGAATTTCATTTACCATCTCTTTCAACATCTCTTGAAGCATAAAGACTTCTGCCCCTTTCCACTGTGGATTATTCTGACCAGCTGGACAGCAGTTTTCTATTAAAAGCTTTAACTCATAATTATGATACCTAAGTACCATACATACAAGGGCCTGTTACTCATAATTTCCACTATGAGTTCTATTTGTGAGATCAATGCTTTACTGATTTTATCCTTTATGTACTGAAATATGTCTAAATCCTACTCTGAGCTGTGAGGTTATATCCTCCAAAATTTTAGCCCTTTTTTTTCCCCCATAAGTTTAGAACTCCTTTCATTTCTAGCTGTTTCAGAAAGCCATTTACATCCTAACTGCTGTGCAGTCAGTGGACTATCTCATAGAGATTACAGGGAGTTCTTCCCTTATAGGTTACATAGTTGACATTTCCAGTTCTCATTCACTATGAGGAAATAAAGAAATGCAGTAAAAGTGCACAAAAACTAGCCACCTTGCCAAAGAGGTGCAATCTGGAAGTTAAAGCAAATTAAAGCTCATTAGTTTGTTATCACAATGTGTACCCTAATTTGAGTGGAACAGTAAAAAAAAAAAATTACCACAGTTTTAATATTTAGGATATATAATTTTTCTGTTGATGGACTCAAAGTCGATTAGCAGTTCATAACAATAAACAGGTCTTTTTGAAACCTAGATCTGTTTTATTTGGAAGTGGGGAGGAAAAAACCTGTGGAAACGTAGAGACTTGGGGGAAGGATAAAGTCAGGAAAACCAATAATTCAACAGGAAGAAAATCATCACAGAACAATCAAGATGCTTCAGATTGTACAAGGATACCAAAGCAACACTAGGGTTGTAAGAAGTAGAAGAGGTCAGAAACTAGAAAAAATCATGTAGTGTGAAGCATAGTGAAGTCCAAATTGGAAATCAACATACAAAAATCCAGATTTTCACAGAGAAGCAAAAGCATTAAAGAATTATGAAGCATGAAGAGACCTCACAGGAAGCCCCGTGTTGTAAGCATAACTACATCTGTCTCTCTGTGTATCTTCCCGCAGTCCTTCCTTTCCTTCCTCCCCTGGCTCCCTCCCTTGCCATTTGTAACACCTGCTCTCCCTTCTCACTGGAAGGAGCTTCACTCAAGCTGGTCAATGTTTTATTTTGCACTGAGATGACTGGTGCAATCTACTGGAATGATGGGCACCCACCCACAATCCAAGCAGGATGCATTGCTACCTCAAAGGGTTATGGTAACTTTATGGAGCCATTCACTGAAATAAAGTGTTCATAGCTGCTAGTTCTTCCAACCACCTGGCTCAGTGGGTTGCTTGAGACCTCTAATACTTTCCTTCCAGACTCCCCATCTTTAACCCAAACCTCCTGGACTTTTCCTATTCTTCATCAAGGCCATTTGCATCCTGAACATACCAACGAAATTTTGGAATTGATGATTCCAATTGATTCATTCCAAACAGAATCACAGAATCATCTAGGTTGGAAGAGACCTCCAAGATCACCGAGTCCAACCTCTGACCTAACACTAACAAGTCCTCCACTAAACCACATCACTAAGCTCAACATCTAAATGTCTTTTAAAGGCCTCCAGGGATGGTGACTCAACCACTTCCCTGGGCAGCCCATTCCAATGCCTAACAACCCTTTCAGTAAAGAAGTTCCTCCTAATATCCAACCTAAACCTCCCTTGGCACAACTTTAGCCCATTCCCCCTCGTCCTGTCACCAGGCACGTGGGAGAACAGACCAACCCCCACCTCGCTACAGCCTCCTTTAAGGTACCTGTAGAGAGTGATAAGGTCGCCCCTGAGCCTCCTCTTCTCCAGGCTGAACAGTCCCAGCTCCCTCAGCCGCTCCTCATAAGACTTGTTCTCCAGACCCCTCATCTGCTTCGTTGCCCTTCTCTGGACTCTCTCGAGCGCCTCAACGTCCTTCTTGTAGCAAGGGGCCCAAAACTGAACACAGTACTCGAGGTGCGGCCTCACCAGAGCCGAGTACAGGGGGACAATCACTTCCCTAGCCCTGCTGACCACACTGTTTCTTATGCAAGCCAGGATGTTGTTGGCCTTCTTGGCCACCTGAGCACACTGCTGGCTCATATTCAGCCGACTATCAACCAGTACTCCCAGGTCCTTCTCTGCCAGGCAGCTTTCCAACCACTCATCTCCCAGCCTGTAGCGCTGCTTGGGGTTGTTGTGCCCCAGGTGCAGGACCCAGCACTTGACCTTGTTGAACTTCATACAGTTGGCCTCAGCCCATCGGCACAGCCTATCCAGATCCTCCTGCAGAGCCTTCCTACCCTCGAGCAGATTGACACATGCACCTAACTTGGTGTCGTCTGCAAACTTATTGAGGGTGCACTCGATCCCCTCATCCAGGTCATCGATAAAGATATTAAAGAGGACTGGCCCCAGCACTGAGCCCTGGGGGACTCCACTAGTGACCAGCCTCCAACTGGATTTGACTCCATTCACCACATCTCTTTGGGCCCGGCTATCCAGCCAGTTTTTAACCCAACGAACTGTACACCAGTCCAAGCGAAGAGCAGCCAGTTTTTTGAGGAGAATGCTGTGGGAAACGGTGTCAAAAGCCTTACTGAAGTCAAGGTAGACCACATCCACAGCCTTTCCAACATCCACTAAGCGCGTCACTTTGTCATAGAAGGAGATCAGGTTCGTCAAGCAGGACCTGCCCTTCATAAACCCATGCTGACTGGGCCTGATCGCCTGCTTGCCCTGCAAGTGCCGCGTGATGACACTCAATCTGCTCCATGAGCTTCCCTGGCACTGAGGTCAAACTAACAGGCCTATAGTTTCCCGGGTCTACCCTCCGGCCCTTCTTGTAGATGGGTGTCACATTTGCTAGCCGCCAGTCGACTGTGACCTCCCCGATCGACTGGCGGCCACCTCCCCATAGGCAGACCACCTCCCCATAGGCAGATACCACAGACATTTATTTCACACAGGCAGATAAACTTTTTTTTCCCCTTCAATATTGCACACTCTTCTCAGTACTCACTGCACCACTGAACCTTGGTATGGTTCTCCCACTGGCATGGGAGAGAACAGGAAGAGCAGACAAAATAAAGCCATTGGTGAAGTATCTTAACTTTAAATCCACTTTACAACAAAGAAGGCAATTCCTTGAGTAAGAGACAAGCCATTAGTGAGTTAGGAGGCATGTCCTTGCATATCTGGCCACAGAGAGTTTTTTCCAGGAGCTGAGGAATGGCAGTCAGCAGGTTTGACAACCTCACAAGCACGAAGATAGAAAAGGCCAAATGAGCTACTGTCGGGGAATTTTATTTTAAATGGGATAATAAGTAGCCATTATGATTTCTCAAATGAGATATTCAAGAGAATTCATTAGGATGGAAAAAAAAAAAAAGCAAAACCAAAAAATAATAAAAGCCCCACTGAGCTATCTTTAAGAAGTTACATCTGTGCAACCTGTATAAAATGTGGAAGAGGCCCAGCATCGATATGGGAATTGAAAGATTTGTTTTGTTCAGCTTTACTGAAGAAAATGGAATCTAACACTCTTTTCTATCTACCAGGCAATCTGTCAGCACAGGAAGAGCAGTCAAACTACTCGCTTTGCTGACAAAATGTTCTGTGTATTAGTAGCAAGGAAGTAAAAACTAATATCATGCCAGCAAATGTTCTGACTTGAAATCACCAGTCTCAGAAAAGACTATCCTGGAATACTAATTATCCAACAGAAGAACAGAGATTGTCCTATTAAATACAGAGCTATATACTGAACAAATGTGAACAGAGCTAATTTAGGACTACGCCAAAGGAGACAAGCAAAATCCCTCAGGCACTATTGAAGATTAACGTGGTCAGCAGAGTCAGAAAATGTCCTGAACAGAAACGAAATGGAAGAGAAGGAGAAATAGATAAGTTATTAAAGAACACTGATGAGGAACTCGTTGTCCTGGGCCATAAGGAAAAACCCCGTTAAGCTTCACTTGTAATGAGAATGTGTTTAATCACATATACAGATACATGATCACCACCTATTCCAGAACATTGGCTATGAAAAACGTGCTGGAAGCAGGCCAGATGCTAAAGTTCCTGGAAAGTGCTAAATAGCTTTTATTGCATGCATAGTACAAATATTAAATAAAGAAAGAAGAGAATAAGTCAGACACCAATTACAGAACTTCCTTTTGAAATTAATTCCATACATGATTTTCAAGTGTTTTTACAAAACTGCTCTAATTTCAATGGGAATTCAAAATTAATTAATATACACAGCATACACACAAAGATTTATTACCGGAGGAACTTCACGTGATAAAACAAGGTCCAGGGAACTCTGCCATCTACAATCACAGTGCTGTAGTACTGATGTTCCCTTTCTGACATATACCGCATGATCCACACTGGGTGCCTAAAAAACCAGAGTAACAGCCCTGGCAAGGAAGAACAGTTCTTGGTGCCAGTAGCATAACTTCATAGGACAGGGAACCCGAGCTCCTGTTTTATTGACACAGGTTTGGAGAAAAAAAACAAAAAACACTTTCCCTTAGAAAATTAAGATATTACTAACAGACAAATTAATATTCCTTTAGGATAAATAACTACAGAAAAGACACGTTATCAGGGCATGAAACTGATATTAGAGATTTCAACATTATGTTTTCTTCATCCACTTCCCTTTAACTCCCATACTTCATCTAAAACATATTCTAGATGAAAATAACTTATGTAGCATATTTTTAGACATATCTATGTATTTTTTCTCTTCAAATTAACCTCCTGACTAAGCAGAAGAACATTTGTAATTCGTTCTCTCATATATATATGAAATGTACACATATGAAGTACCTGTAAAATGCCTTTGACAACAAATGGTAGTGTGAAGCATAGGAGGAGACCTCAGGGCACAAAAGAATTCCTACACAAAGCTAACATCCTTTTATTTTTCTCCCCCATAAAGATCTGAATGTCAGCCTAACAGCACAGAACCAAAGAGACTCTCCTCATTTAGTCCTTTGATCTCTTCATAAGGAACGTGATGTCCTTGGGGCCTGCAGCACACCTGATTCTGCTGCAAACCCACAGCAGAGAGGGCCCAGAAAGCAAACATTCCCACAGTGCAGCAGAGCCCGGCTGCCAGCCTTGCTGCAGAGATGACCATGCACAGGGGAAGATCCTTCTGCAGTGCAGCACGCAGACACTCACCAAAATAAGATGTTCCTGGTGCTTCATCAGGGACTAAAAGAACCTTGCTCCATGCACAGGACTAGGACTACAAAACCCACCCCTTCACAATCCATTTTAAAAATAAAGGAGCTTAAAAAATCTTCACCATCAGCACAGCTCAAACATGCCATTTTCAGGATTTTTTTATGTTATAACTTGGCAAATGCTGCAGTAACTGTTGTTCTAAAGCAAATAAGCAGATAAATAAATCCCTTGCTTCTTCATCATATCCTGATAGGACCCTTCACTGTTAATGAAATAAACTTTGCCTCCTGATGTTAGAAACCTGCTCTGGAATACCACAGAAGGGGCAAGACACCAACATTGCTGGAAATTGAATGAATGTTGAAGAGCTGACTAAGAAAATAATAATATCCTGTTTTGCTCTATTTTCAGCACCTATGGAATACATTGAGGTTTTAGATGTTACTTAAGAGTAGCAGAAGTATTGGACTATTCAGATGGTTCTGGAGTTCCTTCCGGAGTTCCAAAGATTTTTATTTTTATTTTTTTTAAAAAAGTAAACATATTCAGTGTCATTCAGAAAACAAAAACAAATCCACCAGATTATGACGTGTCTGATGCTAATGTTAAACCAGAAAAATTGCTGTAACTTGACAAAGCCAAACAGAAAAATAAACACCTCCCTCCAAGGCAGCTAAAGAAAAGGCAAAAAATTCCCTGCAATTGACCTTCACGAAGTTACAGGACTGGTGTACTAAAACAGACAAATCTCTCTGAATAGTGTTGCGTGGTTCAGAGTTGCATGTGCAAAAGTCATGAAAATGAGAGCTATTCCCACAATTGTTTAACATGGTTCGGTGACTTTTTCATACAGAAGATATCTTTTCCTCTCCTTTAGCTGGTGCTATTTCAACTGCATGCACACACTTATATACAAGCAATGATAAGCAATTATGTAGACTTTATAGTGAAGACTATTAAATGAAAATTGTGGTTTCAGTTCAGCAAAGTAATATTGCTTTGCTAATTAACAGTACAAAAGGATTACAGATTTCTTCTGATGGGAATGCTGAGAAATTAAGCACAAGCTGTTGTCATTGTAGTATTTAACACTGTTGGTCTTAACCAAGGACATGTAAGTTTATTTTATCTATATTAATTATTATGAAGCTTAAGAATCGACCTGAAATCCTGCCCCATATGAAAGATGGCCTGTATTATAAATAGAACACTTATGCCAGCCTAGATAGTTTATGGCACTTTTCTAACCCCAATTATCGATAACAAACTAGTTTGAGAAAATATCGAGATCAAGGGCACTGGACAGTCCCTTAATGAGGAGAAACTGTAAGAAATGTCAGTAATTGCGAAATTTTAGGGTGCATACTTACTGCAGTGTTCTCCTGTATAATAAGGGTTAGACCTTTTCTCCTCTAACTCCCATCCATCCATAACCCAAACCCTTTCACCCAAACATAACGATGCTTTAAGCCCCAGCAGCACCTTGGCTGGGGTGTTCCAAAAACTAGGGACAATTTGCAAGCCAACAAGCTGAGTGAAAAGAGAACCCAGAATAAATATTCCTACCCTGATGCCTCCCAAACTGTATCAGTTTAGCACCTCAAGCGTGGACCTGGGCTGACTGCTCAGACGTTGCCTGCATTAACCTACATGGCACCCACTCATGTTCGCTCCATTATGAAAACAGAAAAGTGTCCGGAAACTTTACAAAACATGCTTACAGGACTAGATGTAGTTAGAATACCCCACAACCCAGAGAAACTGCAGTCCAAGCGTCAGGGCTATCGATATCACATCCTTATCTACAGCAGGCAGAACTTTTAAACAGCATTCCCCACAGCTGAATGCAGACATGGAGCCCACAAAGCCCATGAAAGACCATTAGGTCTTTCAAATTTTATTTTTTTTTCTTTTACAAACATGTGCTTCAAAATAAAGATATCACACATTGGGTATAATCATATAATACCCTTTCCACTGAACACACTAATAAGTACGTTTTCTCTCTACACAGTCATTTCTAAAAATCAAGGCACTCCTGTCACTCATCCTCCCCAAACATCAATATTGTCTCAGTGTTTGGCCTTTTTGAGATAATACCTCAATAGATTGAGACTAAGAAGAGGCAGCAACAGAACATAAAGAATCTCATGAACTGCCTGCTAATGTAGCATTAAAGTCACACATTTGTTCACCTACAGGAACTAGGCTATTTGCTGTTGCCAATTACGCCACCGAGAACCAGACAGAGCACATACTTATGATTTACACCAATGCAAGCACTATCAATTAGAGATAAAGCAATTTATCATTGGGATGATCAGATCATTCCCTAAATATCAACTAACAGAAATATGTGTATTCAAGAGACTTCCATTAGTAATGTTCCCCTGTACTTCAAATGAAATAGATTAAAAGCCTCTCCTCAAAATCTTTTCTGAGTAAATGCTCCCTTTCTCTCTATCAAAAGGAGAAATTACAGATGGAAAAAGCCAGACAAAGAGCTCAAGTTTCCAGAGCCCAAGTTTGTAAGTACATAAGTACAAAGTAAATAAATCTCACTGGACTATTCTTCTATTTCCACTGCAGTTTCTCTTGTATGCTAAATTTAGAGCATTTATAGACTAGATAATCCAGGGGGGCCGGACATGGAGACTATACAACAACAACAAAAAACACTAAACCCTACATGTTCATTTCCGAGATCTGTATGACGTCTTTTTTTCACAGAACCACAGACAATCCTTAGAGCTGGCAGCATGAATAATACCTCAGGCTCTTGTTTACTTTGGTGTCCTGTCCCCCCAGCACATGCACGCCCCACACTTGGGAGCAGTCAGCTTGTTCAGGCAATTCAGCGATACGTGGAGAGGCTTCTGTAATCCTGAGCCTGCCAACTACAAACTAGAAAAAAATTGATTACTTCAATCACAATAGGTGCATTTGCATGAATGAATTTTTGATTGTAGCGACAACTGCTAAGTCAGGATCCACAAAGCAGAGCAAAGTAATGGATTAGTCACCACAGCTTCAATTAATGGTTTTGGTTCCCAGTGGCAAATCAATGTTCGTCAACTCTGACTTCCTTGTCAAAATCAGGCAGGCAACAACACCATCTATAGCACTTAATTTACAGACCTTGTAAAATCTTGGAAGCAAGAATTGACAGAAACATCTGATTTTACCTTAGGACAACATATAAATTATACTCTACTCTTCAGCTCCATCTTGAAAGCCTTTGGCTAGAAGGACAGAATAATTCAAGAGTGCTGAGTGCAGAAATTAGCTCTGGGTAATTGTTATCTTAAATCATGTTTACGAGCTCTAAAATAAATAAAACAGCTTCCTCTGATTTAGACTAATTTCTAGTGAACAATTTTAGCCCAGTAAAATTAGGATAAACATGGCCTAAAAACCTTTGAATGAAAGAAACTAGGGTCAGGAGGAAGCACTGCATATGACCACCACTGCAAGTTCCAACTGTTTTAAAAGAGCCTCTCAAGTTAAAATCACCAGAGAACAACACACCAAGCACAAACTTGCACATCACATTTTATTTCCACATTAAGAACAGAAATACGGAAGGGGCCAGAAGAAGCTTTAGGGAAAAAAATATTAATTGCTAGATATGGTGTCATATAATGTAATTGAGCAACTTGTTCAATGGTAATAGTACTTGGAATGAGTCATTGTAGTACAGCATACAACTCATTCGTGTATAGTAACCAAACAGTCCACAAACCAGAAAATTATGAAGGACTGTTTTCTCTTTGGCAGTTGCTTAAGTTAAGTGTAAAAACATCCAAAGACCTCACACAAATTTTGTGGAAAGCAAGAAGAGTAGAGCTCAATACTAAAGAGCAGTCATTGAATGCACCGAAGGGCACAACTCAGACTTCAGGAGCTGTCCCAAGTGGGACAGCACAGCACACTCTGCACAGCTTCTAGCATCACACCATTTCCAAACACGCTTCCAAGATACTCAGCAAATTTCTTCTTACACAACCACCAGCTCAGCTTTCTCACATGCCCGTTTGACGTATGCATCTCTGATCTCAGGCAGCTTCTTCCTTAAGCAAACTAACTCACAGAGGCTTGTTGAGTTTTTCTTCTTAATTACTAAAGAAACAGAACATGGAACTGCTCTGTAGTCATGCTAAAGCAGAAACAACAATAACTGTGGAAAAGAGGTCCTTTTAAAAAAAAAAAAAATTTAAAAAGTAAGATTCCTTATAGGATGAAACAAACATAAACGTTCTTTCTCCAAACATAACCATAAGTAACACTACTAAGAAAGAACTGAATGAAATCTGAAGAGATAAGTAGCAGGAAATAGCAGTCCCCCACTGGTTCAAAGGTAAGACAACAAAAAAAAACTTCAATTTGTAATGAAAAGGGAGTTAAAATATCTATGGTGTCAAGAAGTTCTTGAAATGCACAAGTTTACAGTGATAAACTTGGAGGACTAGTTCTGCAACAAAGAAAACTAAAACACAATGACTGTAAAGAAGGGTGTTTTGTTTTGTTTTTAAAAGCTCTGCTAGAAGAATTCCAGCCCTGATGGTAGAGTCATTTATATCCCATTTTCATAAGTGTAATGTCAGCAGAGTTGTTCTGGTAGAAAATATGCCATTTTTGCCACATCAGTACATTTCTATTTGTATGAAATCCCTATTGAACTCACTGGGATACTTGCCTAACAAAAATATGGAGGAGTGGGGGTAGATATTCAAACTTTTCAGTGTTCCTGTGGTCAAATTTGTTTTTCTTCAGACTACCTTTTATTTCTATATTCTCCTGGTCAGCTGAAGCAATGTACCAGCTTTACAATTCCATCTCTCTGCTTCAGCCTTTAAAATCTCTAGGATCGTTCACACAAACAACCTTTCTTCCTATTCCCATAACAACAGAGCAAAAAGATGTGCCTTAGGCAGTCATCACTTCCAGGTTGAAAGTTCACCAGCAGAGAAACATTCGAGCTGGCAACAAGTAACATCTATTGTTTTTATATATATATATATATATATATGTATATGTATACACACACACACACTCTTCAGCAGCTTTTTGCAATGGAGGAAATGTGAGTCTGAGATCACAGTGAATCCTGCCTAGTTGGACCATGGGTCAGGGGCAAGCCTTGGAGGTGTACATGACCATCGCAGAAAGCAGACAGCCGGATCAGGATGCAGGTCCGCTGAAATAAAGCGCCCAATGTTTTCGTAGTATGCTCTCACTCCTGACTGATTTCTTCTTTTTTCTTTTTAAATTTCCAAAGGCCAAAGAATGATGTGTTGGCTGATCCAGTACAATAATGGGTCCTGAATTAGAAAAGCTCTTTTCACTGCTCAGTCCTTCCTTTAGACTTCGTTTAAATCATTCGTGTAACAGCATGTTTTAATTCCAAACAGAAGGATAAACCTTGTTCTTGTTTGTCCTTTTTTTTGTTTTGCTTAAACTAGCCGAAATAATCTTACTCCAGTGACCAAGAAGGTCATCTGATCACCTACTCTACATGTGGATCAACAAGGATATAGACTGAACATAGCCCTGTAGGATGGTGTATGCTGATCTTTGTAAAATCCATACTAAATTTCTTGCCTAATCCAGCCATGGTAACGTATCACAGATGTCATGCATGATGAACAGTAGTTATGCAAGTGCCTAATTGGTATTTTTACAGTGATTTTCCTTCCTGCTATTTACACCTGTTTCCTTTCTTCTGTTTTAGCCCATTACTGTTTATTGTGTTTGCACTGTGTATTGCAAGTAATCTCATTTTACTAGTTCCTCTCAGACATGCCCTGGGCTATTGTCACACTGTGCACTCGCTTTTCTTCTGAGCTCTACTAATTCTGTTCTCTTGATAATAGTGTGACCCATAATTCATTGCTTAGGTAGCTTTCATTATTCTGTACCTTTTCAATCAAACTCTGTTCTTACAGCATGTCATTTCAAGCCTCTTTAACAGCTCTCTGCTCCAAACACTCCAGTGTTAACTATAAAGGTATAATACATCAATTTTGAAAAAAAAAAAATCTTACTTGTGCTAGAAAAGCTCACAAAAAACAGGCAGAATTCCTGCAACTCATGGATGGCCACATTTTGTTTCTCTGTGACAATCCACCACTTTTAGCCATTGGAAACAATGAACTTCTAAACAGCTGAGGAAGACTGCTATCAACAAACCGCTTTGCTACAGAACAGCATCATGATTTAGGGTCGGAGTCTGCAAACTCCACCTAACTGATGCATAGTCAGACTCAGGGCTAGAACCTCTGTTACAAGTACTTTGGGAGAGAACAGGAAACAAAAAAGGAACTTCTGGCTCACATGTCTTTTGATGGATACATATCTAGAACAAACAAAAAACAAAAAAACACCCACACACACCAAAGGATTTGCATGCACACACACACATATGTATTAGTCTAAGATGGTACATGAAGATGTACTAACTCTTTAACATGGCCATTTCTATGCCATCATCAGAAACCATTTTATCACCAGCTCTGATTTTATTAATAAATCAGAGTCAAGGTGTTGTGGTTTAGCCCGGCTGGCAGCCAAACACCACACAGCCGTTCGCTCACCCTCCCCCCTCCCTCTCCGGGATGGGGGAGAGAAACGGGAAAGTGAAGCCTGGGAGTTGAGATAACGACAGTTTATTAAGACAGGGAAAATAATAACAATAATAATAATAATAATAATAGTATTAATAGTAATAATGTGTACGAAATAAGTGATGCACAATGCAATTGCTCACCACCCGTTGACCGATGCCCAGCCTATCCCCGAGCAGCCGGCCCCCCACCCTGGCTAGCCACCCCTATATATTGTTCAGCATGACGTCAGATGGTATGGAATACCCCTTTGGCCACTTTGGGTCAGCTGTCCTGGGTCTGTCCCCTCCCAGCTCCTGCTGCACCCCCAGCCTGCTCGCTAGCAGGACAGAGCGAGAAGCTGAAAAGTCCTTGGCTTGGTGTAAGCACTGCTCTACAACAATTAAAACATCAGCATGTTATCAGCGCTCTTCTCATTCTAATCCAAAACATAGCACCCTGCCAGCTACTAGGAGGAAAATTAACTCTGTCCTACCTGAAACCAGGACACAAGGTCAGACTAGGCAACCTATATCGTCCCTTTTGATGTTAAAGAAAAAAAGAAGGGCTTAAAATAAAGACTACTTTTCATATGTAAAATTGATTTGAGGCTCATATTATTATTATTTTTTAATCATTTTGTCTGCTCTGCTTCTCTTCCTTCAGTAGACAGAAGAAGATGAAAGGGCAACATTAGGTCTATATTGTCTGCAAAAAATAAAAAAATAACCGGACTGGATTTTTTTAAAAGCCAGGAATTCAAGAAGATGCCACTTTGTGAGTACTTACAAACTCTTAACTCTGTTATTTCAAGGCACAATACACCCTGCTGTGCTATGAGACATGTATCTCCTCTACAGCACATTAAGCAGAATTTCCTGAAATATCCACCATACTTTTCGTTGCAAAATCTTATTACAGCCTTTGGAAAAGTTCTGTTGAACTATTTCATTTCTGTATCATAGCACTCAAAATACAGCAAAAATGAGAGGCTACAGTCTATGGTAGGAAACACTAATAGTCTGCAGATCTTGATAAATCATCTGTTTCATGCCTCATTCTATGATAAGAATCAAGAATATCCAGGGTAACCCTTAACAGACGTTTTCATGATATCCTTTTAAAAAAATCCTCTAAGGACAACCACATGCCTATACCCTGCTTCTACTGCTCCACTATTTTTACAGTGGAAAAATTTTTTGTTTTTGTTTTTAAATACCTGCTTTATATATTCTTTCCTATAATTAGAACTGATTACTTCTTGTTCTACCCCTAGAGAATATAAAAGAAATGAAATCACAATCTTCTTTATCTTGTACAGACTAAATATTTGTTACTGTGGTCTCCTTTAGCCTTCTTTTTTTTCCCCTTAAAGCAAATTAATCTAATTGCTTCAAGCTTCCCTCAGAGGTAAATTCATTGAACTTCACATTTATTTATTTCTTCCTCATATTTCTGTCATTTGTGTACATCTATCTTCATGGGTGAAACTCAGGACAGCACTCATATTCTACCTGGAGGCTTAAGAGACCCAGGAAAGACAAAACAACGTCCTCCCCTGTGTTAGATGAGAGACTGCAGCTGAAATATTTCACGCTAAAACTAGCTTATTTTTCTTTTGGGTAACAGCACTGCATTTTTGCCACATATTCCATATGTGGAATTTACAATATGCTACAACCACCATATCTATTTTTGGTGACCAACTGTAATTCCAGATATTCTCTATTATGTGTGGGTTTCCTTCTTTGCACTTACCTATGTTTGATGCTTGAGCTCAATCCTCCACTTGAAGATTGCTTTGAATTCTGATTTTATCCTCCAACTTACTTGTGAAAGAGCTTCCCATTCACAATTCATTATGGCTCTCCGCATGTTAAGTATATTCTCAACTCCATCAGCAAAGTCAATGATGCAGTAATCATAACAGCATAGTAACACTCAGAAGATCCTGGCAAGCAGAGATAAGCCCTTGAGATTCTCAACAACATACAAGCAATACTAAAAATTTTGCTATGTTTTTCTTCCCCTTACGTAAAAAAATAAAAATAAATAAAACCCAAAAATTTTTCCCTTCAGAACAAGAAGCTAGGTTCCCCAGTTTTATCAGAACTCACTATACACAGTTGTTTTTTCTTGATTTAATAGCAGGAACACCTCACAGCTGGTGTGAGTTATGAAAGCCTCTTTAGCTGTAATGGACACCACATGAAAGTCTGCCCTGTCCCTGTTCTCCTTCACAGCTAGAAGTTTATCTACTCCCCATGTCCAAAATATACGAAAATTAAACTTAATATCAGAAAAGATCACTTGATTCTACAAGCTTGATAAGTTGGTGCTTTTTTCACTAAGTTTGTAGTCACTACAAAGAACTGTTTCTGCAAAAACACAGCAACCCTAACTTAAATGTATTGATTTCAATAGGAATTACACATCCAAGCGCAATGACTGACCTACTCTGTATACTTTTTCCAAGCCATTTTTGTTAGCATAGTGTGAACTTTAAAAATACACGTATTACCGAACTTAACAATTTGTGGGCTGTTTATTTTCTCCTGTTTTACAACAGAATTTCAGCTGGCTTCCATCTAATGAAGGATACTGAACTTTGAAGTTTTAATGCATCTTTAAAATTAATTTAAGCCATTGAAAACATTGGATTGACAGCCTTAGAGGCCAGATTCTGTTTATCTGCAAGAGTAATGCACCAAAAGTAGACATCTATTTTTTTTCTCAATCAGAGGTTACTCTGGTTTCCAGTTTTTCTACTAAATTCCTGTTCGTTCCCACCCCTTTGTGTAAAGGCTGCCCAGAAGGATACCCCTGCTTTCTGCTTTCAGAGAGCCAACTGAAATATTACCAACATTTTGCATATGTTGACAAAGAACCTTCCCATTTAACCTTTTACTGTTAACCAAGGTAAAATCTGTGCTGATGTGTGTGAAGATTTGCCTGCCCACCATCACCTCCCAAACTATGTGCTCCTTCTCACAAGGTAGTTTAAGAACTCTTGCAATAAAAAGCTTTCTATATAGATAGGGAACAAGACAGCTACATACAAAGAAAGCCACATACGTATGGATATGTTGTAAATATTAATTAGCTTCACTCTGAATGTTGTGATATGCATTCACTCCTTATTGGCTAAAAATGCCACAGACTGCACTTAACCTTCCTGAAACTTACATTTAACCACTCTCCTTTATTGTGAAACACCTACAAGATCATGCTTCCACCCAAAACAGAAGCAAACATAAGGAAGATGCTTGTGTGACAGCTAAGAAAGAGAAGTGAACAAGAATAAAAGACCAAGGTCCATCCTCAAAGAGCGTCAGCCAGAGGATGCCTTGAGAGAGGCCTATGACACCAGAACAGGTGTTAAAAGGCTCTAAACCTCTATTGCTGCTTCTATAGTCCCCTCTTTCAGTCTTTTTTAGCCTTACTTTTTTTCCTAGACAAAATCTAACTTCCTTGAACTTCCCTCAGAGGTTGCCTTTTCTAACCCTTCTCTCTTTTCTATCGTTTTCTTTCACATTTTTCTCCTTTGCTATTTCAGTATTGTGCATTTGTGTTCATTTCTTCTCCCATCTGTGTTATAATTCATAGATGCTATTAGAGGTGACCAGCTCCGTCATCAGTTTTTCTTTCCAACTGGAATAATATACAGAACTTCTCATAGCTATCAAAATGTGACTGCTGATAGTATTAGATGCAAACATAATTAAGACATTGTTTATACAACCACTGAACTGCAGAAGTAATTTTACCTGCGCATGAGTTACAAATTTGTCCATTTTAATAGAAACATATTTATTGTACTTCATCTGTTATTCTAATTAACAACCATATGCCTAAAGATGAAACAAACTTGGTTAATGGAAGAACCATTAAGAGATCTTCTGTTTCTTACTCAGGAACCTGGATGCATAGTTCATTCTTAGGGGCAAGGGTAAAACTGAGTGTTGCTTTTGCATCCAAATGTCATCAGAGACCAACACACTGCAAAGTGCTTAGAAGAAGAAAAAAAAAAAAGGCTGATCAAGCCAACAACATTAGTGGAATAGAAAATACAAATGGGGAGTTGCATCAACAGATATGCCGGTAGAACATGAATTAAGACACAGAAAATATTAAACAAGCTCCTATTTAGCTTAGGGTGAAGGCAGAACAAGGGGAAAGACTCAGAGTATCCCAGTCCAGCTGAACGGTGGGGCCATGTTTATGGAGCTCAACAACAGAGGCAGGGCCTCTGACAAGGCAAATGGCAGAACTTAATGGAGGAAAGTCCTTCTGGCTACAGGATATGAAATGAGGTCTTTGTGGTGAGCAAAAACCTGGCCATTGGATATGTAGGTAGAACTAAAAAAAGAATCAAAAATGAAGGAGCAATAGGAAAAACAGCCCAGTAATGAATTATACCTGCACAGAAGGGTACAGGTGGTATCACTCACTTGGCAGTTAAGAAATTCAGCACAGGTGTAAGCAGCTACCCCAGATGCAGATTATGACCAATCAGGCATGTGGCAATTACAAGGCCAGCCCATCCCTATTTGCCTTTTGCTTTCATAAGCATGCTTACATGCTTTTTTGATATAAAACACAACTGTAAAAGATACCTATGCATAGGTAAAGAACTCTTGTAATGAAAAAAGTAGGAGTCTCCTTATTATTATCTGAGAATACTTTCAAATCTGTCAAAACACATGCTTTTGACCTGCTGAGAAACACTTCACAGAACAGTACCAGTTCTCAGTACACAGGCTTTTTATTGCAGCTATACCACAGGACAAGTGAAGAAGAGAATATGGAAATGACTGGGGGCTCTTAAGGGCATTGCAACTGTTATGTAAAAGAAAAACTGTAAATGGATTTCCTTGCTGCACTACACTTTTAGTAGCAGGAATGTGTACTAAGGCGGAAAACTATTTGTCTCTGACTGCAAGAGATCTGTATTATTTTTCTCCTCTATGCCAGGGTGGTGACCTTTTGGATACAGCCCTAAAGACAGCACTTTCTAGAAATAGACTGCATCGGTCTAGAAAAAACTTGGACTGTGTTACTCATATTACTGATCTCATAAAGCAAAAAGAGAAATTGACTATTGTTTAGAAAGATTCTAAAATTCATTCATGAAACATGTATGCATACGTATATAAATGCATCTCTACAGTCATATGCATACTCAAACACAGCGCATATACATTTTAAATAAATCTTACAATTTCTATGTTTTACCTTAATTTCTTAACACTTCAATATATTTGATCTTGTGACTGCACCTATAATGAAAAAAATGTTCTTTTGTACTAGAATTTACACAAGGTGCCAAGCAAAAAAACCCTACTGTCAAAATCTTCACCATCGCTTTCAGAATCACAGAATTTGCTGCCTTTTTCAGGATTTGAGTGATTTATTCTGCTAATTGTCTTTATATTATAAGCCCTTGTTAGGCTTTGGCAATGCACATGGTCTATCCTTAGCCCAAGCTATAATACCAACTCTTTGTAAAAGAAAAGTTTCTAAAAGCTGAGCCTGTTACTGTAAATGCACTTCAGTACAAAAATAAAATAGAAATTCATCTTTAATCTGCATAACCACTGCCTTGAGGTTCCCACTCAGCTTCTAGATGTCATTGATTATAATACGAATTTAATATAGTGCAAGAAATAAATACCAGGTAAGTTAAAGCCAATTTACCCTGTGCTACCATCCTGCTAGATATGGTAAGTAAGCAGGATGTGGTGAAGTCAGGATTTTATGGAAGACCTCTGAAGAACCACAGTGCTCAAATGCTGAGCGTTTCAAGATTTCATTTTTGCTCCTGTGAGAGATAAGGGTGAACATACTTGAACTTTTTTTTTCCATCAAGTGGAGCATAACAGTGACACCAGTCATTTTCTTCATAAGAGTTTGGTCTAATTTACACATTTCCAGTAGCAAGCAGAATGTGATCCAGCAGCATACTGAAGTGGCAACCTTTGGATGAGAAAGTGAGTGTAAGCATTCCTCCATCTACAGCGCCTAGAATGTAATGTTACTGTATCGTGACCAAATTCTGTCTTGGTTAATTATGCTTTGATTGCGAAACATCCTTTCTGTGCCCCTCAGAAGAAAAGGTCTTCCAGGTGCCCCTCACTGGACACCATTATCAGCTCCCCATCTCAAGGGGCTCCACAACGTCAGCAGATTTCTGGCCAGTTCTTACATTCCATTCCAGAATTAGCCATATCAAAAAGTTACTTACCTATTGGGCTACAGTAAAACTAGGAATTACAGATATGTGAAATATTGCCATTCTGTGGGGATTACAGGTTTGGAAGTGGACTGGAATACAGCCTTATTTTAGTGGTTTATCATAGACTTAAAAAAAAAAAAAAACAACACAATAAAACATAGTACAACAGATACTGAATCCACAAAATCTATGTGTATCTGTATGTAAGTACAGGACATGCCAGGTTTCCTTTACTTACTACACAAAACAGCCAAATATTCCTGTAAAAAGTAAATTTGATGCTGTATAATTTGGCTATAGTAGATGGATTCATTTGGGCACCCCCAGCTAATGCAAAAGGGAGAACAGAGACCTTGGCCAGTTCTGCACAGGGTACAGCCATACTGCTGTTGCAGAATTAAAATAAGCTTGCCCTGACCACAGCTGGCGTTAGGATTATAGCTGCGTCTGTAATCATAGGAAAGAAATCCACACTTCCCATGACAGCCATTCCTCCCCTCTGGTAGTGCAGGGCTTGCTCAGAGCTGTACCTGGGGCAATATGTCCTTCTCATCTCCAAAGCACAGAAGTCCTTCCCCGACTGTGTACCTTCCACTCCCCCTCCTGCTCCACAACATCTGCCAGGATGAGAAACACTTTACAGACCCTGAGAGCCATAAATAAACCCTAGGGACAAGTCTGTTTGCATTTACTGCTTCATTCAGCTTTGTTACCTCCAAAGAAATAAACGGCACCCAATTTTTTGCTTCCAACTACCCAATTCTGAAAATACCAGTATAAACATTAAAGTAAATCAACAAGCTACATTTGTGATGCTCCCAGAAACAAAAAAGCGTGATTATTACATGTTGGGTGTCCAGGCTGGGTGCTGGCAGAGGGGGCGACGTCTGTGAGGAGAGGCCGGGGCTACCCTGTGCCTCACGCAGCTGGTTCCAGCTGGTTCCAGCTAGCTCCACAAGGGCCACACCTCAGGCCACAGCTGAGTCTGTCAGCAAAGGCAACGGCTCCTCTGTGGAAATGAGTTGGAGAAAAGGCAAATGCTGCCTGGCTGTGAGGTAAAAAGTGTGAGGAGCAGCCCTGTGAACACCTGGGCCAGAAGGAAAGGAGCTCCAGGTACCAGGGCAGTCTTCCTGCAGCTACTGGAGAGATCGTGGTGGGGCAGGTATCCTGACAGACAGTAGCCCATGGAAAGGCCTCACGCTGGGGCAACAGAGAGGAACTGCTACAGGCTGACTGCAGCCCCACCATGCTCCTGTGCTGCTCAGGGCATGGACTTGGGAATGAAGGAGTGGATCTGAGCCCGGGGAACAAAAAGGGGTGGGAAATCACGGTGGTCTAATTTGTCTTATGTTTCTAACTGTCCAAATCTATTTTTTTTGGCAATAAATTAATTTTACCCACATTGAGTCTGTTTTGTCTGTGATGCTACCTGGTAAGTGATCTCCCTGTCTTTACCTCAGACCACAAGGTTTTTCATCTGATTTTCTCCCCCTTCCTGTTGAGGGAGTGAGAGTAAAGGGGTGGGCATCTGGCAGCTGGCCAAGGTTAACACATTGTATAACATTTGGCTGAAAAAGTATGGTTACAAAAGTGTAGAGCCACTTTCTTTCAATATTACACACAGTTTTTGTGGGCAACTTCCAGTTAATTTAAGCTTCACAGAAGAAAACTATATGCAAGAGATCCTTCAGGAAATAAAGCAATAATGTTTGGTATCTAACTATTAGAAGGCTGATGGGGCTGGTAGCTGTCATCATGACTGACTTTTTTGAGTTCAGATGCAAGTAAAGAACACGAAGCCTCCTGTTAAACAAAATTGTGGCCAAGAAAACAGAGCACCCATGATGGCATTGGCATGTACTGATTCTCCAGGGATTCACTTGTTTAAAATGATGTGGTAAGGAGACATGAAAGCACCAGTGTTACCAAAACTTAATGACTAACAATTTAAAAAAAAAAAAAAAAAGTATGTGTCAGAAATTATTAAAAGGAAGTAATTTCATCATACCGTTTAATGTCTTAGATTAACTTCAGATGTGGAAGAGAGCCAAAGGGGAGTCATTAGTCTCTGTGCTCATTTGGTATGTTTTCTACTTTCCTGGCCAAGGCCCATGCTTAATGATAGAAATTTGCCTTTAAAAAACAGAAGAGTTAATTTTCAATCTTGATAGCTACTAAGATAAATGTTCTGAATATAAGAGATGTTGCTCCTGGTTGAGCTACTGTTTTAATATATGAGCTATATGAATTACCCTATTCATCTCAATAGGGAGTTAACTCTGAGAACTAATGATGCCTTGTTCAGAGTCAGTCTCCAAATGCTTTTAGCACACATGAACATAGGTGACTCACTTTTCTCCCATTTATGCAAAAAAATACTGCAACTGCATGGGCAAATTATCCTACTAAATATAAAAGCAGCCATGTGAGCAAAGAGTACAAACAATAGTGCATCATCACTGCAGTTATATACCCATTCTCTCTCTGCAATACATCTCTTTCCTTGTGAAAGGCTGAGTACCTTTGATGCAGCTCAGGGGGATGCCAAGCTCCAAGAGGTCCAGTTCATCCCTGGGATGATGGCAAGCACTGTGTTTTTTCTTCACTTCACAAATCCAGTTGACATTTAGGAGGATGGAATGACAGTTTGAGCCAGTTTCTGTCTCTGCATACTGACGTGCATTCTCCCTGGGGCACTGGTCTAACAGGTAGCTCTAACAGGGCTCTCTCTGTCTTGCCTGACAGTATTAGAAGTGGGAACCTTTCTGTTCCAAACATTGAGGTATCTTTGCAGGGCCGCACTAGACTCCAACCTTTGTTATCAGTAGGAATGCATGTGGATTATATTTGCAGTCTTGCCTGCAGGTCCTAACTAAAAGTGTCATTTTGTCTTCTTGCAGAAAATGAGTCTGACACACCAACAAGAGCCAGAAGCACACAGATCAGCAAAGGAAAATATCCCTGCTCTATATTAATTCCAAGAATGGATATGTGCAAAAGAAAAAACAATGAGATGTGTATCTGATAGAAGAGGAGAAGGAAACAAACATCTGTCACTTTTCTAATTAGTAACTAGATGTTACTGTTTTTTTCCAGAGATCTATGTCTGAAGAGCCCTTTTATTGGTGTAAGAAATGTGTATACGTGCATTAGAGAAAGCAGTTGTATCATGAAAGATTTTGGAAAAACAGACAATTTTCGCCTGAAAACATCTGCACTGTAAGTAAAAGTATCATATATTTGTTTAACTAGCTGGGTAAGATTGTAACATATAACATCACCATTAGAAAATGTAGCTTTTCCTGAGATGGCATTTAGAGCCTAAGGGACAGAGACAGACCACCTCATCTCCAGACAGCATGCAAGCAGGAGGGGGGGACAGCCCTGCTGGAATTAGCAAAATCCGAGTGTTCTCTCCTCCTGTTCTCAAATGTCTGCAGAGTTTACATGGGTCAACACCACCCAGTAACAGCAGCCTCCATGGCTGGGGGGGGCAAGGCTGACTCCAGTACAATACACAAACCAGGGGCAGCTGGACAGGGCTGTCTGGCGCATGATTCTTGCTTCTGCAGAAAAAATAAAAAATATTAAAAAAAAAAAAAATGTTACTATAACTTCCAGGAAAAATTTTAAGGGGATTACGAAAGGATAAAACCATTTTACATTGGATGTTGAAAGCTTGCACGTACTGTGGAGGACTGGAAACATCTGGAAGCAGACTGGAGCCCATTATTCAAGACTAGGAGGACAGTGTTTGACCATACATATTACCACCCCAACTTATTCACATAGCATGCACCTTATCTGCAGAGTGTCAGCCAGTCTGATCCAGCACCAAACCTAACAACATCACTAAAAAGAACCCCCAAATCCAACAATTTAGCATAGAAATCTTTGCAGCCAGCTGTACCTACAAGTTATCTTTTGTCTAATGCAATCAGCAAATACTGACATATTGCAGTACATGCTGCAAGAGTATCAGGCAGAAAATTTCTGCATTCACAATAGCTCTCAGGAAAAACAGGGAGGTAAGAGCCAACTTGGTAGCATGGGAGTCACAGAATCACAGAATATCCTGAGTTGGAAGGGACCCAAAAGGATCACTGAGTCCAACTACTGGCTCCATGCAGGACCACCCAAAAATCAAACCATATGTCTAACAGCATTGTCCAAGTGCTTTCTGAACTCCAGCAGGCTTGGTGCCATGACCATTTACCTGGTCTGTTCTCTTTAATTAGTTAAACAAATTGAAAGGCTTCAGGGAAATAAAGACTTCTTTGCTGTTACACTTCAGGCTCTACACTTTCACTGTTATTATCCAGAACATATTGCATCATTTTACTAAAGTAGCATAAAAATTATTTAAAAAATAATCCATGAGAAAATCCCCAAACCAAATCGAAAAGAAATCCTTCCTTCTGACCACTTCTTTCCCAGACACATCTATCAATTGCATGGAAAAAACAAAACAAAACAAACAAAAAAAAACACAAAACACTGCCTCACAATTCAAATACAAAAGCTAGCAGACCTAATCTAAATGCTACCAAAACTTGGTTGCCCCATCAGGATAAAGATACACCAGGAGTCTTTAACTGAGAATGCCCAACCATCTGCCCTCTCTAACAGAAGTACTAATGTAAACCAAAAGTACTACCTGATCAATCATATTGAATCCATAGTTGTAAACAGTAAAGTAGTTCTTTTCAGGGTTACCAGAGCCATAATAAATTGGAATATAAAAATAAATAAATAAATTTAAAGCCAAAAATAAAATGCAAACTCTTTATGGTGTACCTGAAAAGTAATGGGAGGCAATAGAAAGCTGAATCACAAAGCACAGGTGAAGCAGATTTCTTGCAAGACACGCTGCCTAATGAAAACATTATCACAGTTGGCCGAGCTGAGTTCTCCCTGTAGCTCTCAGCTGTGGGCTCTGTCCCTACAGTGAAGCATGTTGCAGCACTCCAACCTCATGACCTGGAACTCTGAGGCAACTGCTGCATCTCCAACACGAAGGTCTTACAAGCAACACCAAGTGGAGGAAAAAGCGCACATGCTGCCACCACCCCTTGAGTACTGAACAAGACCACTTGGATGCTGCACTTCTTTGATATTTGCTCCACTCAGGAGATCAGACACCCTCACTGCCTTTTAGCCTAGCTGCTACTAGCATCCTTGTCAGCTGCCTTGCTCAGCCAGCCTTCATCCAAGCAGAAATCTCCTTCAGACAGTATTTAAATCCAGATTACCATCAAAAGCAGTTGATAAGTCACTGCTCAGAGTTTCGATTTACTTTGTTTGTTCATAAGGTCTGCCAAAAAATGTGAGGTGGCATAGTATTTGAAATGCAGTACATACTTATGTTCACCTGTTAACTGTTCAGCCACTTAAAATCTTTGCATGTGCAATGTGGTTTACAACTACTTATGTAAGAACTAATACAGAGCTATATGTAGAGTACGCTAAATTATTTCCTCTAATATTTTTTTCAGATATTAAGCACATTTAAAAAAATACTTCCAAGATAAGTCGACATTTGACAGGGGAAGAAACTGCTCTTGAATCATTAATAAAAAGGACAGGATATTATTAAGAAAGAATTGCTTTCAACCCTTCTAATTATGACCAAGCAAATACTTCATAGGACTGAAATACTTTGGATCCATAGCAAGCCATAAGAATGATCATCCTGCCAAGATAGTTATCTGCTGAAATCTGAGACATAATTATGATCAGTGAAACTCCTAATCTTGAAAGACCTTCGATTTAGTTCTTTATGCTATCAATCTCCCTCTCTTCTCCCCTCCCTCTGGATTTCCTCTATGTTACATTTGGCATGATTAACTGTAAGTGGGGAATAGGTCCACAGAATTACATGCTATCTGAACTGGGACAAGGAAGGATTATTCAGTGCATCATGTAAGAAAGATGTCTTCAGCATTAACCTTAACCTCTTGTGTGCTGGGATATGAGGCAATGACAGAAGCAAAAATTCATTTCAGATGGCTTACCAGTTACACAAGGCAGGCAGGGGACTGAGCAGACACCTGAAAGCACTGTACGGTTCTATGCACACCCTGCACATTGCTGCCATTAAGTCTCTACTGGATGTTGGAGCCGTTTCATCAGAGGAAGCTGAGTGCCAAGCCAAGAAAGAACAACAGCCATGTCACTGGGATCCAGCCACTGCAAGAGATGACAGAATATTGCTAAAACCACTGATCCAGCTGTGCTACCAGTAAGCCAGGCTGACATTCTAGGTATACCATGTTTCTAAACACACCAAATATATATTGAAATAATATTTTTGGAGGAGATTGCTGGCAGCAAGAAAACAAGATCTGAGCTAGATCTGAGCTAAATTTCCAGATCAGGTAACTCAAATACTGTAGCAAACTCACAGCTCCATGTTGCTAGGCTCTCTCCAATTTCAAACTATAATGGGAAAAAAAAAAATCTTACTGTGTCATTACCTTATAGGTAATAGGTGTCATTACCTTATAGACGGGGCAACCCTGGCTATACGTACAGACTGGGCGATGAGACGCTGGAGAGCAGCCCCGCAAAGAGGGATCTGGGGGCTGTGGTTGGCAGCAAGTTGAATATGAGCCAGCAGTGTGCCCTGGCAGCCAGGAGGGCCAACCGTATCCTGGGGTGCATCAAGCACGGCATTGCTAGTCGGTCGAGGGAAGTGATTGTCCCACTCTACTCTGCGCTGGTGCGGCCTCACCTCGAGTACTGTGTGCAGTTCTGGGCACCACAGTACAAAAAAGACTTTAAACTGTTGGAGAGTGTCCAGAGGAGGGCGACGAAGATGGTGAAGAACCTAGAGCAGAAGACATATGAGGAGCGGCTGAGGTCACTGGGCCTGTTCAGCCTGGAGAAGAGGAGGCTGAGGGGGGACCTCATCACAGTCTACAACTTCCTTGCGAGGGGGAGTGGAGAGGCAGGTGACCTATTCTCTGTTATCACCAGTGACAGGACCCGCAGGAATGGTGTTAAGCTGAGGCAGGGGAAGTTTAGGCTGGGCATCAGGAAGAGGTTCTTCACCGAAAGGGTGGTCGCCCACTGGAACAGGCTCCCCAGTGAAGTAGTCACTGCACCAAGCCTGTCTGAATTTAAGAAGAGATTGGCCTGTGCACTTAGTCACATGGTCTAAACTTTGGGCAGACCTGTGCGGTGCCAGGAGTTGGACTCGATCATCCTTATGAGTCCCTTCCAACTCGGGATATTCTATGATTCTATGATTCTGTGATTCTTATCTAGCCAAACATATCAGCTTTCTTTGGCAGACATGACAGAAAGAGTTTACAAGTCTATAGTCCTCCTTAATTAGAGTCTGAATAGAAATCTGGTTTGATCACTTAATGACCCTTGGGACCATCCCTGATTTTTACATCATTTCTGAAAGTGACTTTATGTTATTTTCATAGAACCATTCAACACATATTGCACAAACAGCTAAGATGTCAGGGTGTTCTCATGGCAGACAATTTAAGATGACAGAGTATCTTGGAGTCTAAACTGTTGCCATATGGTTGTACCCTAACAGCAAGAAAAGAAAGCAGGGGTTTCTTTATAAGAAAGATCCATCTGTAATGGGTTATAGGCCTAGCCAAGCAATTCTGCAAACCTGCTGTAAAACATGAACTAAATCTCAAGTGAAAGTAATTGGCTTGTTTCCATGTAGCTCTAGTGCACATTAATAAAACTACAGCTAGTAGGCATAGGGCAATTGGAGCCCAACAGAGCAGCAAGGGAGAAGAATTTTGGGGTACTCTTTCTACATCCTACTTTAAAATACTGCATGGGTTAGGGGTGGCTCTGAAATTTAAAAATGTCCTGGTCTTTTCTCATTTGTTGAGAGTCATAAAGTGTCATCAATCTGTGCTGAAATGATTTGATGTTGACAAATGCCGAATTATGAAGCCCTATAGGTAAAAAGAACTTCTACATCAATGTAATTTAGTAGCTGCTACAATTGTGTGCCAGTATGAAATACTCATCTTGGCAATCATGCAATAAAATAATCAATATTTAATATTATTACTAAAAATATTGGCAAGTTAGATCTTTCAGCTGTTCTATACATGCAGATAACTCCCGTGTAGATAGCTCGCATATTTACTTCTGACATGAGAGAAAATTTTAAATAAATAAATCTATTTCCTTCCAAATATCAATTTGAAGAAATTTATTTTGCAGAACAATATAGTGTAACATTTATGAAATGTTCTCCCCAAAAGTAGAAATTAGTAGTACAGGGTTAATTATTTTGCATCAGATGAAAAAATGGCTCATTTGTAGTAGGAAGGTTATGATCATTAATCTGCATAAATATGTAGAAAGCTGTGTTATATATGCCTGTACTTGTTGTGAGAAGATAACAAAAAAACAACTTCATATTCCAGTGTTATGGGTCATTAATTTTTGAAAGCCACTATCTCCCTCTGTTAAACCCCAACCTATTCTCTTCTCCCCTTCCTCTTCAATTTGTCTAAAATATGACGTCCTTCATGTAAATCTTAATGAATTTATTGACAAAAATGTTTTGAACTATTGGTGAACTCTGTTATTTGCTGTTGGAGACTATTTACTACCTTGCAGGTGCTTCAGGAGGAACTCCATTGGTTTATATGAAAAGGGAGCAAATGGAAAGCACAGTGTTCATTAAAATGGATCATGCAACCAAGAATTAAATTCTACTTTATTCATGTGGATACTGATTTTTTCCATTTCTGCTACACTGAGCTTAACACAAGAGACTGCGCCAGCAGCTGCATCTATGATATTCAGATTCCTTACCAGAGCTGATGAAATGTCTCTGTATTTCAGCGTTTGCTTTTTGCTTCAAAGTGACAAGAAAAAAAAAACATATTGTCTGCACTCACTGCCTCTCACCACTGAAAGCTTCTGTTCATAAAACAATTAATTTCTCTCCTTTTTCAAATTAGCTGTTTTTCCTTTATAATAAATTTAAATCAAACTTAGTAAGAAATTTCTTATTACATTTTGTTTACTTTCCCTACTAAAATACAAAACAAAACCACAGCTATTGATTCTTATATAGTTTTATTTCAAAACAGTACAGCTTTTTTCTTTGGTTTCAGTGAACAATTCCAAGCAGGGACTTCTGATGACTTTTAATGAATTCACTACCTTATTGTTAAGCACTATGCTTATTTTACCTCTTTCCTGAAGAAATTTTGAGAGATCTGTTAGATCCCAATTCTGAAAAATTCCCAATATTTCCAAAGCATATTTCTGCCCAGACTGAAGTTTAATGCTGAGGGTAGCTCATCAAATCAGCCAACTAAAAGAGTAAGATCCCTGACCAAGCAAAGATATTGGAGGGTCACAAACAGGGTTCAAGTCTTGGAAAGAAAGGAAAAACAGAGTGGCAAGAAAAGTTAGGGCTTTCCACTGAAGAAAGGCAGGATCCCGTGGGAGATGGATACAAAACTAGTGGTGAGCAATTACAGTTCTGCCTCCCCGGATGTATGTCACCCATCCCAGAAGTGGAATGTCACAGCCAGTGCCCCCACACAGGGGCCTTGCACTGCATGCAGTCAAGGTTGAATGCCTTCAAAACCACCATCCCTCCACTCACAGAAGCAAGAGCAGTGCAGTACAGAGGCATTATCATCATTTAG
The DNA here is from genome assembly GCF_013377495.2 of Cygnus atratus. NCBI lineage: Eukaryota > Metazoa > Chordata > Aves > Anseriformes > Anatidae > Cygnus > Cygnus atratus. The sequence continues at coordinate 19,908,148 of NC_066373.1, read as the reverse complement.
AAACACACAGATTTAGATACACCATCAGTCTAGCCATCTATCAGGCTGCAGCTTTGTTTTAGTTAATTCTACCTCCTGAAAACTTTGCCAGCAGTTCCCAGTGATGCTATAGATGAATCCCAGTGGCAGCACAATTATTCAGCAAAGTGAGGAATCCTTAAAGTACAATGCTGTCACTCCCATGAGCCTAAGGTAAATTAAACTCTAAACTCTGTACAGTGGAGTGAACATCACCAAGATTTTGATTTCCAAATCGCCTGGTTGACTAATTTGCTTAAAATTAATGCAAGCCCAAGGGAAAACTTGACACCAGGGCTAACAAAGGCCACCAGGTGTCTGATAACTGGGCTTTCAACTGTAGAGACAGGAGCTTTAGCAAAGGAGAATTTCTACACCTAGAAGAGATCCTCACACAGTGGAGATGATACTAGGTTGCATCTCTTGAGCTTCAAGGCTTATTAATAAAAATAGAACAAAACCATGACAGTGTTTGAATCTGCTCATTTGTATAATCCAACAGTGAAGCTCATGATAAAATCTAATGGCAAACCCAAGCAGTGACAAGGGGCAGGTTATGCTTCTCCATTCTTCCATCTCTTGGCCAGAGAGACGCATCCCTTCTCTTGCAGTGGCTCTCACGTTCATTGAATTTAGTAAGCCATAAGAAGACTATTTTTGCTGGGCTAGTTGGCTGAATCATTTCAGCAACATAGAGTTAAGATCAGGGTGAGAACAAGGCAAGCAGGAGGAAGAGGAAGGGAAGGGTTTTTTTCCTTCCTGTTTTGAACAAGCTGTTAGACCATCTTAAGGTCTGTCATGTAACTGCATTCACCCTCAAATTATGCAATCCCAGACAGCATTTTTCCAGTGCTTCCATCGATTTTCCAAAATGCTTTTTTTTTTTTTTTTGCTTGAAGTGTCTTTATCACTGGCTAGTACTGGCTAAGAGAAGAAATAAAAGTAACCGTCCAGAGGAGCATGATGATAAGCAAGTTGGTTTGGCAGAATTTGCATCCAGATTCTGCACAGGAACATACTCCACATGATTGTTCCTGGTGGGAGTACTGTTTCTACACAAATCTAATTATGACCTGTATGAAGTGTGCTATTTTCAAACCATTCTTTCATTACCTGGTCCTGGGTTCAGGTTTGACAGAGAATACTACATGCAAATGATCACAGAAGGCACAAGCTAACAGTTCCATTTATGCTACAACCGGACACCTTAGAAGTAGATGGAAGACATTATAAAAAACAAACAAACAAAAAAACAACCACAAAACCCACAACTTTGGCATTCCTTAATAGGTTAAGCTCACACTGACAATGAGAAACAGCCAAGTCCTACCCCAGGGAGAAAAGATGACATAGTATTCAGAAGTGCCAAGGGAAGAGACATCAGAAAATGCACAAGGAGGTGGCTACCGTCTTCTAACAAGGATAAAGTCCTTAAAAAAAAAAGAAAAAAAAAAGTCCTGTACCCGGGAACTGTGCATGAGAACAGGACATCCAGTATCTGGCAAGTAACAAGGCATTGACATAAACATCCTTCTGCAGACTGGCAGCTAAAGGCAAGCGTATGAAGTATTTCTTCCCCAAGAGAGGCTGGTGTCTTGCTCCTGATCAGGACTTTGCTGAGCTAAACTATACCATCCCACCCAGCACAGCTCAAGAGAAGGAGGTCACAGCCCTAGCAATATTTTTGGATCGTATTTCTTTGTGGAGTTATCAAGCCCCAACCTTTTAAATCATGGCACTGAGAGCATAAGGGCTGATCATAATCCTATTAATGGCATACTTAGTGCTGCCACCAGCTCTTCCACTGAACAAGTGCCTCTAAACTCACAAGCCTTTTTGCCATTTATCTCCTTGACTCTCAATGAACAGCAAATTAAAAATTGCACCACTGAGTACCAAAATAACAGAAATTTTCCTCTAGGCGCACTGTCAACAAAACTACTGAAAGCGTGCATTAAACAGACAGACAAGAGCTTCGACTTCTGTTTCACTCAGGTTTGTGTTATGTTACAGAGCTAGGTCAGAATGAAGTGACAACAGAAGCAGTTAGTCAGCAAAAGAACAACCATTCCTCAGTCCTGAGCTGATCTCGGTGCTACCTTGACAAAGTTCTTGGCAAAGCAGAAAAACTGTCTGCTATGTAACTCCCTGAGGGAACGGGTGCAGTCCCGATCTCATACCTGGCTGCAGACAGAATGTGGATCTGACTGTGTCCCTGCAATGGTAAACTGCTTTACTACAGGACGTGTGGCAACTGGCAAAGGTTAGAATCGTTTTTAGAATACACCGTTCATACTTGTCTGCAAAAAACAAATTAATAACGAGTATATGCCATAATGCTATATGCTATAATATCTTGCAAAAGAATATTTCAACAAGTCTATTGATGTATTCAGGAGAAAGGACAAAACAAAAACTTTCACAAGCTCAACAATACATTTTTCTGAGTCTCCTAGACTGCAAGTTCACGTCTCAGAGACGAGCCTTCATCCGAGTTCTGAGAATGGCTCCATGCATGGGTTGCAGGCCACAGAGCTGGAAACCACCATCCTTGTTCCCAGAACCAGTTTTAACAGTCAGCTATTTTTGTCAAACCATTAGCAAAAGCAAACAAACAAACAAACAAAAAATCACTTTAGTCTTTCTGGAAATTTGGCCAAATTTTACTGCTAGTTATGCTACTATTTGAGTTTTCTATCTGCTATCAGAAACCCTCAAAATTCAAAACATCTGGCTTCCAAACTTCTACTAAGATTGGCCTCCTTTCCACCTCATTCTTCATAAATAGTTTGGTACAGGTTATCCCATAAAAATCAGAACTTTCTGTCTAGAAGACTTCAGGCAGCTGGTTCTAAAAAAGAAAACCATAAAAATACTAACTCACAGAGGTTGCTACCCCTACAGTGTTTTCAATACAGAAGGTTGAAAAAGCTTCTAGAAATACACAAGCATTTTGTTGTGAAAACCTATTCCTTTTATCTTTCATATAAATATATACACACACACAATATATATACATATATATATATACACAATTTGTTTTTCCCTCTCAAAAAAGTAATACTTCTTATTTAACTAGATATTTCTGCTGAAATATTAACCCTTTATAATTCATGGCTATGGTTTATGTTTCAAGCAGCTTTGTATGGTTTTTGGTTTTGCTACTTGGCCAGTACTCAGATTCCAAACTCTCTTTCTAACTAGAGTCACCAACTCCAAAGCGAGAGCAACCACAAGGCTCTGGTCATACAGGATTAAAAATGTTTTAAAAAGTTTGCCAAGTCATCCTTTAAATCGATAGCATGTAAATTCTTCAGGGTCATTAATGACATAAATTCAGAGATATATACATCACCTATCACACTTAAACAGAATAGCAGTATCTGCCCACCTAACAGCATAATTTGAAAAGGTTGTTTCGTCACGTACAGTAAGATACAACAAGGATTAAACCACACATTACTACTGAAAAGTTTGGGACATGTTTTTAAATTTTAAAATGTGATTGTTCACCTATGAGGCCTTAAGTTTTTCATTTTAAACGTCAATTCAGATTTTATGCTCTGTGATAAATCTAAGCCATTTGTTCAGTTACATGGGCTCTTGCACAGATTTTAAAACATCTTTTTATGCAAGTGTCCAGGACACAGACTCCAGCTAGCCTGAAACACAGGAGTTAAGTGAAACTCGTAATGAGGTCATGAAGGTTTTATAATTCTCACAGTTACTCCTCCTTTGAATGGAACTACTAATGGAACTGTAAAAATTAAAATTTAAGCATTCGGCTTTCCAGTTGCTGCAGGTGTCCAAACAACAGCTTAGAATATCAACCTTCACAGGTTGCACAAATTCAGAAGGTAATGTCAGACAGAAATCTAGAAAACTCAGAAAGTAAAGTGTTTCAACAGCTTCAAGCTATTTTTGCATTGCCATGCTATATCAGTATTGCTGATAAAAAGCTGATATGAGGCTTTCAGCTTTCAGCTGATATGAAGTTATACCATTGAATTGTATATAAAAATGAAAATCTAACTATTTGTCAGTTAACTATTAGCCTGAGTTAGTTTCAGAAAAAGATTAAAGTCTAATGGACTGCCTTGATCATGCAGATGTAATGTGAAACTAATTCAAAAATGGTTTGCAATAGGAATTTTTTACACTATTTTTGAAGCTTTTTCTAGGCATTTGTTAAGAATTGACACAAACTGATGGTTGAGGAAGCTGTGTTCCTGGGCTCAGCTGTAAGACTGCAATGGTCCTACAAAATCCAGGAACAATGTTACACATTCTTGAACACCATTAATGGCACTTTAGTTGCTAGTTCACAGGCTGATAAAGAAAGAGTTAAGTCTGAACCCTCTTCTGAATCAGAAGAAAGTGGAATCTTCAAATGCAATGGCAGCCAAAAAATCAATGACTTTAATCACACTCAGTTTTGTCCCAGGAGTTGTTAATTGTAGCACAAATATTTGATGCACCTAAAATAATGTGAAGAATTACTTAGCTGATTCATATTTCTGTGAAACCTCTCGAATCATGAACTGATAGAATATCAGCAAAAAAGAGCAACGATACAAAATGAGATCACAGAGAATAAATGGTTTCATTGTCTCAGTGTTGATTGTGAAACTGTTCAGCATGTAACTTTCCTCAATAGATTTTCTTCATTAACAAAAAATACAGATTGTTTAGAGTGTATCTGCAGAGCCAGTGATACACAAGTGAAGTGCACCTGCTGAAAAGGCGGTTGATTAACTTCACCTAATTCCAGGTACATGTATTAGTGAAGAGGTGTAAAGAGGGAACGCATCCCAGACTGACAACAGCCAATGCAAATGCTGGACATATATTCTGCTTCCTCATCTGTACTCAATCCTTTGTTATTCCATTTTCATCACTTTCATTATCTATGCTAGCTGGCTGCTATCAATGCATTCATGTTTTCAATTTACTCTCAAGGCAAGCCTCCAAAGAAACAAATGTCCGGGTAAGATAATACTACCAGGCGTAGCATACAGGAAAGTAGGTAGTCAGAAGACAAATTGCTGGGTTTAAAAATGGATTAAGAAATAGAATAATAATAATAATAATAATAATAATAACCCCACCAGAATATAGGAATAAGCTTTCAACAGTGTGTTGAAAAAACACTCTTACGGAACCTCTGTTTATTCCATAATCATCAGTTATCTAGGAAATGGAACATTCAAGTGTTAAATGAAGGTGCCAATGGCTGATAAACACAAACCTAAGCCCTTATTAAACAATAACATAGCATATAAATCCTCAAGAGAAAATAGGAAAACATTGAAAGCACTCACTTGGTGAAAGACCATGCTGACAAAGTTGTATCGTGCACTGAAAATGTAGGCCCAATTTAGATCATTTCAGGTTTCCTCAGAATCTGTAATCATTCTGAAAAACTGACACAGATCTTCTCAATGTGCAATACCAATCAAAAAAGCAAAATAAGACTGGCAAGCACTTGCAACTTCTGAAAACTCCAGCAACTGGAAAAAGTAGTATTACTTAAGGATTATACAGCAGAATTTGTGTCAACTGAAATATATTCTAGGCCCTTCTTACAATGGCGTGCCCTTGAGGGCTTCAAGATCCAAGAGGCTATATGTTCACCTTAATACTGTATCAGGACAAGACCAACACAGGCTGGCCCTGGGTTTTCTGGAAGCACACCTACACATATTTTCAGGGAATGAAGGCCCTGGAGGAGACACAACAGATATGGATCAAGCTACATACAGCCCGATGAGATTTGGGCAATATACGTTCTCCAGAGAACATGGCAAAATGGGGGATGTATTAAAAAAACTAATACCATTTGAAACTATCCTGCCAGTAGAAGTACAGTTGATCTTCAGCTGGAGTTCATGTACAGGTATCTTGAAAGAAAAAGACGTTTCAAGATTAGGAAGTCTGTTAAGCATCTTTAAAACACTCATGAATGTATTAATAGGAGAGATACTGAACAGAAATAGCACTGTCTTTATTTTCATGAAACAGAGCATTATAGCAATGGGTGATACCCACTCACAGAAGATAACTGCCTTTTATAGGTGTGAAAGGCCTACTGTATAATTTATACAGCATGGGCATCTTTTAGCTTAATGCTCAGTTTATGTACCATCACAATGCTTTTACACATAAAAATTATATATTGCCATCTTCTCAGTTTATGTCACAGTGTTATAAATGAGGCATTTATGGCAAAGCCAGCAAACTTTCTTGGAGATTTTTTATTTTTTTTTTTTTACCTTTAGTCCCAGAGACAGAGACAAAAAACATCTCTAGCATTCAGCTAAAACAAATTACATTTTCAGACATAAGTTAATTTTTAATAATCTGTTTTTATAAAGGATTGGATGGTTTCAAAATTACCGAAACTAGACATTTTGATTTTCTTAAATAAGATTTTTTCCTCTCCCAATCATCTTTTCAAAAGCATCATCAAAATTCTGGTCTCCTACTAATTCAAGGAAAACCAGAACATTTGAAGGAGATTGCAACCATTTCACACCTGCCTCTATTAGATACTGTTCTTAGACAGAGTAACTGAGCATCTTCTTTAATGTTATTACTGTAACTAAATCTCAGTGAATATTTTACTGATTTCTAAGATAGCATCCCAGGACTCTACATCATAGTTGGAGTCATCTGTATGACATCTTTTGCTATCTTTTTACTAATGCCAACAGAACATAAAGTATATTCTGTGTGACAGGAAGGGAATGACTTTGCCTTTGCCCAATTCTTTTGTTGCCCAGAAAGTACAATAGATCAAAGGGGTCTTGGATGGCTTGTCCATTCAAACAGAAGTACTAAACAGATATATTACTAATCTGTCATTCCTTGTTCATGCTTCATGACTTGTTAGAATGTCTTTTTACTGACTGCATCCCCTTTTGTTTATTTTGTTGTATTGTGTTGTGGTTTTTTTTTTTTCAAAGACAGAAGCACTGTAGAACTGCTCATATGTGTACCAAAAAAAATAAATCATATTTTGGCATTCTCATCTGACCACTTGTCATATCCACAGTAACTGAAAATTTCCAAGAAGGACCCCATTTGTAATGCTGAAGTCACATAGAAGTTTAAATGTACAAACACATGCTCAAGTAAGTAAATTATAGAACAATAAATAGCTCCCCCAGTCAGAGATAACAGCACTCTTCTCCAGACAAGTGTACTACAATAAGATATAAATCTTCCTCCTTCTTATAACAAATTGTACCAGAAACATTGTGATTAGCTTACTCAAAATAAGCTATGGTAGAATTTGCTTAAAAATGATACAATTTACACTCTGAGAGAAAACTATTTAGCTGTAATAAAACCTACAGAGATTCTGTAGAAACACAGAAGACCAGACAAGGACAATTAGATCAATAATAGCAATCCTGCTATTTTTATAATTCTTACTTTAACTGTATGCAAATACCTAACATCTACAGGTGGATACTACAGAACTTTGAAATGAAAACAGAATTTAAAACATTCAAAATATTGGTTTCATTTTCAGTGATTTCCAAAGCAGCATTTAAAAACATATATATTCTTCTTATAAAAACCTTCTGCCGTGCCAATCTAAGGAACTTTTTTTCTTGGACTGACTCCAAATCCTGTTAAAGTTGTGCATCACTGAGATTAATAGTGATGTAAAGGGAGCTGTGAATTTTATTATGAGAATGTACTGATGTATTGTCTAGGGGCAGCAATTAAGCACTGGCAAGTATTTCTATGTCCTAATTCCTGGTAACAAAAATTCAGAGGCTTGAAACTAGTACTTGGGTAGAATATAAAGTTTGACCTGGAAATCAAGAGCCCAGTACACAACCCAAAGTCCTGATATACACAACAGGTCTCTTCATTCATAGTACGCTGAAGTTATTTCTGTGCGCTAGTTTTACCTAGAACAGCATCCTGCTGACATGAACGTTTCTTTGCACAATTCGACATACTACTTTAATTTTGAAAACTCATTTTGCTGTCATTTCATCTATTACCCCCAAACTCCTTTGGGACTTAAATCCTTTGCAAAAGTCAACCAACTGGAAAAAGGATTTCATATCTTAAGGGACACAGCCACACATAGGCCTGCCATGCCAGATGGCTTATATAGGACATATATATTCCTCACCCTTCTGCAACAACATTTCTCTTTTCTGACCTCCACCTCCTCCTTCTCTAATATTACGGTATCACTAGTCAGGGAACTAGGGAGGAAAAATACAGGCTGTCGTCCACTTTAAATTCATTGCTTGCTTATTGCGTGTTACTCAATAAATGAAGTATAAATACACCCCTCACACAAGAATTCTTGAGGACTCCCCTCCCCGTGCTTTTCTGTAGACACCAGTGTTAGAAAGAGTCTGGCTGGTGCTGGGCAGAGCAAGGTGAGAGTCTGGGACATCAGAGGGATGTCACACACACAGAGACATGCAGCGCTACTACCTGCTGCAAAGCAGACACGCAGACAGCTTGCATGGGGCTGCACACAATAACCAAAATTTATTTTGTTTGTTTTGGATCATTAGTAGAGAAGTCAACATACCCCATGCACACCAGCTGTCGGTGGCTATCTAGAGAATGCTTCACTAGGCACAGAACTGTAGAACTTAGAGATAAAAAATGAGCCAGTCCAGGCCTTTTCAGAATAAAATTGCTTGTTATACAGCCCTTGCCTATAGCTTTGCCAGTTTAGTTTTAAAAGCCTGATAGTAACAAAGTAGCTGATATTCAGCTAACCTTTCCCTTTGTCTTAACTTCATCTTGATTCTCCTAATTATGTTACCGTGTACCACGTTAATTGGTGTTCACACATGGCCAATTCAGCTACAGCTGGTCAAATTTACTGTCACACACCCAGCACAACTTGGGATTTCTTAGAATTCCAGTTGTGTTAGTTCAGCATTGACTATAAAAGGGAAAATAGGGAAAATACAACCACTATTTTCCACTATTCTCTTCCTTCTTCCAGTGGTCTATGGTAAAGGAAAGACAGTCTCAATTAGCATTTATCTACTCACCCCATCCCTTCCACCCCTGTTAATTAGCTCAAACTACCACAGATGTATTTAGGCATTGTCATAACAGAAAAAACTGATGAGCAGAGAAAAGCCTTCCACTCACATCCCACCCACCCACCATCCTACCTCTAGGCACCTAAGAAAAATTTGCTACTAGCAATTTTGTTTGTGCTGCTGTTATCAGATGATGCTGTATTTCACCAAGAAAAGAGCAGTCTGCAAATAATAATAATAAAAAGACACACACATATAAATATACAGCAAGGCATTCTAAAATGAGCTGTAATGATTCTGTGGTACTAACATCTCCCTCACTACGAATATAATTGTTTCACTAATTCAAGGTATGACTGTGAGCTTATATGACACATCTGCGATGCAGGCAATTGCTAGAACCCGTTGTACAGAACAGGAGGCCAAGTGACGTTTCCAGGGTTATGCAGGCTATCTGTATTAAAGCACAAATCTTATCTCATACTAATACCAAGCCACAGAAAAATTCTTCCGCTGAAAATTAAGTTACAGAATTCTTGTAAATTTTCCAAAGTGGTAGGGTTTAAATAGATGACCAGTTACTCTCATACAAATACCTTGCCACTACACTACCCAGCCAGCACCTTTCTCCCACTGTTTAATTATCAAGAACACACTAATTTCCATTTTAGTATGTCAAAAAAGACAGCACATCTGTGAGAGATTTTGTGAGAGATGTGAGAGATGTAGGTTAAGATAAGGTCTATTTCACCTACATCAGAGGACAGGGAGTAACTAATGTAGGTTAACAGAGCAATCTTTTAAAAAAAATCTCCAACCACACTGACAAGAAAATGACTTTTGCCTGAGGCAAGCATGTGGTTTGTGGGATCTCCCCAGTCACTTCTGCACCTCTCCATATTTACCTGTGAAAAGTATCTCCTTCATCTGAACAGCTGTACGCAACAGGAGGCACATCAAACCAGTGCAGAAAGGCAATGCTGATTTGGTGAGTACTGTATCTATTTTAGCACCACATAAATTCACAAAGTAGGTCTTGATCTAACCCAGGCTTACACTGGTTTCTACAGTCTCAAACCCAGGCACAAGCGCCACAGGACAGAAATCCCACTGGCAAGGAAAGGTAGAGCATGAAGCACAGCAACTGCCAAGCAGAAGGCACCAAAGGATACATCATCGTCATTGCAAATGTGTCAAAAAAGTGTTATAATAAAATACTAAATAAAATTTATTTTTGTTTATTGTAGAAGGCTTCTGTGGAACCAAATATTAGTGAGAAAATTATTAATTATTTAGTAAGTTGGTGTGATTTCAGCAGAATCAAACTAACTGTGGTAAACATCAGATAAGCACTAAGCACCTTTCCTTGCCTGGCTTTCAAGGATCTGCAACAATCACTTCAGAAAACTCCTTTATATAGCTGTCCACCATGGTTTTTTCAGATGTTTCCTCTACATGCAAAATAAACTGAAGAAGCCAGGATGGAGGAGCAATGATTTTAGATACACTTTAAAAATACTTAAATATCCGCCAGATTTCTCTCTCTCTTTTTTTTTTTTTTTTTTTTTTTTTTTTTTTTTTTGCGTGGAGGTAAGAATTGTAAACCCACTTGGGAGTGGGCTGTATTCATTCCAGTACCCACCAGACTCCTCGCACAGAGCCACACAGCCAGGGCGTCTTTCCTGGAAAGCTCCTTTGGGCTCTGTTGTGCCCTCAGAGGCACGCTGTGGCCCGGGGCCAGGCAGGTGACATGGCGGCCTCTGGCAGCCTGCTGCTTCCTGCCCCAGCAGGTACGTACAACAAAACTCTCCTGCCAACCTCGCCGAAATGCTGTCGTTTAGCACAGGTAGCTTCAAAGACCTGTCATGAGAACACATTACTCTGAAGTCTGCCACCAGCAGTTGCTAAGATTCAGAGGGCAAATGGAGCACAGGCACCAAACCGTGTCACTGCTAATTCCTTGACAGGAAATGTTGGGTAACCAGCACTTGTACAGCCGCATACTAACCCCTGGGATTGGGTGCCCGTGCCCGGGGGCTGGCAGTGGGGCCTCTGTGAGGAGAAGCTGGGGCTGCCCCAGGCCCACCACAGCGAGTTCCGGAAGGTTCCAGAAGTTTCCACGGTGCTGCTGCAGCTGAGCCGAGAACACCCAGGGAAAGACTAGATTCCAGCACTCTCACACACACCAAACGCTGGGTTACACCACACATCTTGCCCCAGCAGTAAGAAAAAATGGCAAAATCCAGATTCAAAGGGCTCTGCTTCAGTGCCTGTGAGTACTGCTAAATAAATAATTCAGCTAATCAAACACCTTTAGCATACTCACTCACCTAGAACTATTTGCACAGCTCTGAACTGCTTGGGTGCTAGGCAAATGCTTTTAAACACAGAAATTAATCTGCTACTTTCATTTTTGAAAATTCTTAAGAGATCATTTTATACAGTATTTAATAAACTACACCTAAGACACAATAATACGCCATTCCTATCTTTTATGTTGTATGGCACCACCATTTTTTGTGTGCATGCAATATTTTTTTTTAATTATTTCTTCATTCAAGTTAGTAATTGATAATATACATCACTATAACAGACCAAATGTCACCCTTTTTCCTTCATGCAAATGAAGATTTACATTGATAATGAAGAAGAATGCGTAATGATAATAAAAACCAAACTGGCCTATACTCATCAATACAGGGAATACCTCACATCTGCACAGAACTGTATGGGCCGTGATAAAGTTCCCATCTATACAGACTATTTTGGACCAACTGGAACCCAAAGAGACAGTAGGATGGTTTTTTGGAAAGACATGAAGACAGGGCAGGCCTTTAAACTGCACAATTACCCAAGAAAACAGGTAGAACTGGGGATTCCAATTTCAGTCTTGTAGCAAGATCCCAAGACATAAACGAGGAAAGCTGTGGAAAGCAGAATTTGCCTCTCAAACTGCTCTAAGCTCATTGAATCCCAAACAGACAAAGACCAGGAAAATGCAGTTAGGTATTTTGGTGCTTCTGGGGTGGCAATACTACCTTCAGCTACCGATTCATATTAATACAGTGACTGCAAAACCTTTTGGCTTTGATTTTTTCAGAGATGATCTCACAGCTCTACTGAGGTGCATTCCTGTGCTGTGGGTGTTGTAGTTGACACAGTGAGATTGCATTTGCATCCAAATCATCTACATTTAAAGTACATTTTGCTCCTCTGCTTCCCTAGGATGTGTCTCTACACAAGAGCAGTTCCAAGCATAAAGTTTGGTTTGGATGTCTGGAGCAGAGAGCCGTCCTGAACACTGAGATTCAAGACAGCTAGTATTTGCCTAATGTATCTTGATAAAATGTTATAGTAGATTCAGATTCAAGTGTTTGTAAAGATCTATTTACCTTTGTGTTGGCCCATTCTTATTTCAAGGCCCAGCCCACTCACATGTTTTTGATGTTAGAGTTCAGACACCAAAATTACTGATTACAGTTTCTGATTTTTCAGACAGCATTGCATTTTTTAAAGCAATTTTAATTTTAAAATGCTATTTATCATTTATGTAGAACTGGCAACAGCATGAATGTAAAGCTAAAAAAAAATGATCAGACCACATAAAGTTAATAATGTGGTACTAGCAAGAACATTTAATTGATTTACAGTGCAGCTCAATATATAAGCACTGTACTATGAGTAAAGCTATAAGGTAGCCCATTAGTTCTTAGTGGGCCTCCTCAAGAGCTCCATTCACAATCCTATTAATTAGCTTGGGTCCTCCAGTGTCCACCACTCCTATTTAAACCACTTGTTTCCCATTATGCTGTGTACTATGCCCTGCAAGCCCATAAAATCAGGTATTAATATTTCTATCAGTGGGGCTTCTGGAAGTCAACTTTAATTATCATAGGTGAAATCTTCCTAATCCTTGCAAACAAAAATGATTAAAATACAATGAAGTAGTAACTCAGGGAGGGATAGTGTTAAACACTGGTATATGTTATGTCCAAATACCACAAAGTTTATTCCTCTCAGTAGGAAAGAACATTTAAGATCAATATATTTCTTTTAAATACCAGAAAACATGACATATTTTTAAGTAAATTCAGATACTGCATTGATAAATTTAAGAACCTTTCAAGTTCTTTAAATACTGCATTTTTCATCATATACCTTCTAGACTTTGTGATCCAGTTCACATGAAAAATAAGCCGGACTATATATATGGCTAATACTGATGGCAATATTTGCTAAATGTGCCACGCACAAAATAATTATATAAAATTGCATTTAATTATTTTTAACAGTTAGCTATTCACTCAAATTAAATACTTCAATATAAAATGAATGATTGCATTATTTAATGTCAGGCTGCTCACTTATATTTGAGCATGGCTTTAATTTTCAAAGTAATATCCACAGATTGTCAAACTCAGCTTCAACAAATAAAGCAAACAAGATAGGATTAAACAATAATAAAACAATTACAAATCAAATGCTCTCTACATGCCTGTGGAATATAAACAGCTGTTTCCTGTTCTTTTTCTTTTTTTTTTAAACATGCTACGATTAAATGTCCTTAACAATTTGACAAAATAATTTTATAACAATTTAAAATATTGCCTGTAAATAAATCTGACAAGCAATGAAGAAAAATGTTCTTGGTACCATTTCAAATCATACTTGTTTTTCCACACAAACAACAAAATTTGGAATTTCTGTTTCAAACTAGAGATGCATTATCATCTGTGATTTGTGATACCTAAAAGAATACGAGAGAACAGCAATCTTCCAGGCTGACATCCAGCTCCAGCTGAGGTTCACATATATTTCACTTACATTCACTTGCCTGTGGTTTACCTCTGCTACTTGTTTTGAATTGAGAACACCACCACAATCCAAAATAACAAAATCCCCTTTCACCAACCATGCTAACCAAAAATATTAAAAATCAACGCCATGGAATCCAATGCCTCTCATACACACACATAGCCTGTTTAGGGTATTCAACCTCACAAATTATCTATCAGATTAGGATTTGGAAAAAAAGATTAGCAAGTGACGCTGACAGTATGAACTTCCATATTACATTATATAGAATACAAAAACATAAACAAACATCACCAATGGCTTATATTATGGTATAAATCCTCCAACAGCCAGTATTTAGATTAAAAACAAAGCAAATCTGCACTGGCAATTCATCCCAGGTAGGTATTAGTACACTTCTTGTGCTGTCTTGTGAAACAGCTGGTGCTTGTTGCTCTTGGGTCAAGAACATTGCCTCTCCAGTACCATTGTTTTGATTGTCTCCCATCCTATACTGTTTAAATCCATCTTACTGGGGCATTGTATGCAACAGGGAGAGAAATGAAATAATTTAATTTCATCACTTAAATGAAAACAGAATTTTTATCACCTAAATGAAAACAGGATTTCAATTACAGTGGAATCCACAATTTGTTGGGTCAGCACCATGCTAAAGACAACTAAATCTTGCACATGAGAAGGAGGAAAATGCTTACTGTATTATCTCTGAATTATAGGAGAAGCATTGCTTCAACTCATTGCTGGGTAGCATTTAGGAAATCCTAAAAAGAGACAAATTGAAAGAGATAAAAAGCTATATCCTGCTATGAAGTTTAATGTGAAATTCACACAGATGCCAAGCGATAGCTCTCTGTCACAAAATGGCAGGTTTGAAGCCAAATGCAGAAGTGTTAATGATACCTGGAAGATTATGTCAGCTTTTGAGATTCTAAAATTAAAAAACCTCACAGTAGGGGCTACCATGAAAAGTTTGGTTACATTTGCAAATGATGTATATTGAAGATGTAAATTAAGATAAAGAAGTACCTTAATCTACTATCCCCCTTAAAGTCAATGAAAATCTATCTGTTGAAAAAAGTCTTGCAGTTTCTCTCTAGCTATAGCATTATTAAGCAAAGCACCAAGCAGGTATAGAAAATAAAAAATACATCCCAGTAGTTGGCAAATCTCCTTTACACTGTCTACTAGTGAGTGCCACAGCTTGGTATGGGTACACATTTTGCTGTTTTCTTTCATGTTTAACTGTAGTTGTTTTGCACTAGGAGCTTTGAAAATCTCTGGTACTCTTGGAACACATAAGGTTATTAACTGGGTTGTCCAGTCAGGATTGAGTCTGAAGGGTTACTCTGTATTTCCATATGCCACGTCCTATATCAGAAGTATGCAGTGCTCTATTTCTGTAATTGCGTTGTTCAGGAACATTGAAGAACTGTTGGATTGAATATGTATCTCTTTACAGTATGTCAGTCAAAGCCTCTAAATATAATAACATTAAACTTCAGCAGCATTCTCTCAGGGCAGTACTTCTTAGTAAGCACTCATGGATGGATTTGGGAGGCTGTAACTGCAGTGAAGAGCCAAGGCTACACGTACTATTGCTGTGACAACAAACAAGGTCTAAGACAGCTACCCGCAGCTGCTGTGCCTTTTTAGGAGGCAGCATGAACTGTTTTAGAGCTTTGAAGAAAAAGGCGTAGACCCTGAATCATTTCACATAATCATTCTGACACTGCTGAAATCTATATAACACTGATGAGATATTTCATTTATTCCATTCGGGTGGAAGAATCTTGAAGCCTGGAGTGGTTTGTATGATTTCATATGCTTCCCACTGTCACCTTTCACCTTCAGCAAAATCATTTACTGTCTTTCACTCTACTAGTTTATTAATTTGATCAAGGGCAAAGGATATGTAGCATGTTCCACCAGTTAATAAAGTTTATAAAGCACTAGGGGATCTACTTGGATGAAAATCATCATAGATATGCAAGACTTAATCAGACCAAAACCAGCCTCTAATGCCAGAGAGATGTAAAACTCATTTCGAAATTAGAAAGGGTGGCTGAGCAAGCAGCCAAAATTGAAAAATTGCATTATGAGACACAGGTACAAAGGCATTTAACCTAAGTTAAAGTTAGTCTTTTAAGGTTTAAAAAGAAAATACTGTGAAATGCACCTGACTTGGGTAGATGGATGGACACTTGGAAGCAATGGATGTGCTCTGCTGATCATAAGAATTTACAAATGGGTGAATGGGAGATTTTCACCACATTGGCCCAGAAGATTTGATACAATAAAAAACATTCAAACATTGGAGCTCTAACAACATTACGAGCTAGGAATTACAATAGAAGTGACAAAAATAGAGACCTTTAAAAGAGCACTGTATAATCCAATGATCATTGAAAGAGTAACCTACAAGCCAAAGAGCAGACGCACTAGACGCATGGTTGTATGATTGGAACAGGTCTGGACTACTAGACACATGTAGAAAGCAACTTAGTAGAAACATATCCATATGTATTACAGCATTTTCTTAATGTCAATAAAGTATTAACATTCAAAAGGAGTAAACAAATAAAACACTAACTTTACTGCAGCTGGTAAATTCACTGGCTTGAGTTTTTGGTAAACAAATTGGGTAAAGGAACAACTGTTATTACAGTGCCATCTAGTGCAGACAAGGCGTTTGAGTGAAGATGGCTGATTGGAGAAATGTCTGCAGCCACACCACCATCACTACCTGCCCCAGGAAGGGGAAAGCCACTGCCCTAGGAGCTAGAGAGGCCATCCTGCTTCTTGCTCAGAGTTAGGGGATCCAGCTCAGAAAGCAATTAGCAAAATATTTCGATTCTTGTATTTGGGCGAGTTGTTGCTCTGCGGAGCAGCATCATGCATTTAGCATTTTCAAGTATCTAGATTATGTGCTGGACTACCCTTCTTCATTACAGTCACTTGCTCCTCCCTCAGTCACACAAATGAAAAGAGCTTTGTGCTGACAAACAAAAAATGCTCTGAACATGAGAAAATAAAAGGCTGATTTGCCTGAATGAGAAAAAGCTATGGTCAGTTTAACAAATGATAGTCAGCAAAATGCTTGCAACAGTTTCCAGTTCATACATGCTGGTACTTGGGCTCTTTCCAACTTTGTACCAGCCAGTGCTTTTTGAGACGTGATTGCAACTGTTCACAGATAGAGGAAGCCCATTTCTCTCCTGGTATTTTAAAGATTGACAGGGTGGTTGATGCATCATGTGACAGACTTTAGAATCTACCACACAACACACACAGTTAACCTCACACTGTGAGATACAGTGGTTAACTGTCAGCGTTACAAGGTAGATTCTAAAGTGAACCTCTTAGGCTTGTTTCAGGCTCTGCTCAAACTGTCTGACTGGCTCTTGCTCTTCTAGAGGGCTGTGCTGGCTGCCAGAGAGCACTGTGATCTGCCCTGCCTCAGGTACGAGCAGGCACCGCATTTTCTGCAGAGACTTGCAGGGAGGTGGCCCAGGAGCACTTCCAGCGTCACTGGTCCAGCAGCTGGGAATCCGCACGTGGCTGGTTTTCTCTCCACTGCACGTGGGTGAGCACAAAGGGCCTAGAACTAGCTGCAGGTTTGTACTGCTCCTGACTCTGGCCACATCTTTGTACCAGCTACTTACTAGGCATACAATTGTTGGATACAGGAGGGTTTACAAGTTTAAAACCCTGAATGTATTCATGAATAGCCCAAGGCAAGAAGGAGGAGTCAGAAAAACAAACTCTAAATTGGATTTGGGTGCTTGAAACTATCATTCCTGGATCCAGGGAAAAAAATCCAGCACTTGTGTTCTTTCCCAGCTACTTCTACTTAGATGTTCCACATACAGAGGTCCCACATAAATCCCAAACGCTTTGTTTTGCTGTTTATGGTTCCCTGGAGTCATATTACAATAGCTTTGATTAAAACACAAACCAAGTGAGTAATTGCAGGCTTTTTAATTTTACAGTCTCAGTTTTTCATAGTAATGGATATGTTGAAACATGAAAGTCTCTTAATGAATGAATATTGCATATTTAGAAGGACTTAAAACTGCCCATGACCAGCAACCTCATACACTCACACAAAAATCAGAGAGGGAGAACAACTTTTCTTGTCAGTGATGCAAATTCACGATAAAAATGATGAACTGTATGTCCTACTGACTGCAGCTCTCAAAGTGCCCTGTGGTTTCATTGAATGCCATTAAGCAGAACTTCTGTGTACTTATTTTGAACAGGCCCTTCCATCCAAACATATCAATAATGCTGCAAAAAGTTATTTTTACCAAAGAGTCGAACAGAAAATATAAAGAAATAAAGACAATGCTGAGTTAATATTGTTTGTCCCCTCCAACACATTACATCTAATCTTAAAAGAAGTGATACTTACATCTTAGGGATGCTTGTTTTCCCTTCTGCATGCTGTTTAACGGTATCTCTATGCATTTCACAAAAGACACGGTGAGAACCATATTGTAGGAGAATGAATAAGTCTAATCATGCTTGGATTACCTCTCTAATAAGCAGAATAAACCCAAGTATCATTAAGGAAACTGATTTTTTTTTTTTGACGCACACTGCAAACAACTAAGAAATCCATTTTGAAACCTGTCGTAAATAGCAAAATACAGGGCTAAATATTTATTGTTATTTAAAGGACAAACAGCAGAGTAAAATAATCATTAGGAATTGCACAAATACTGAACAGCTATATTTGCTGGTAGAAATAATGGAGGGGCCTGCCCCCATTCCACGTCTGCTACCAGTAGCAACAATAAAGCAACAATAGGAAACAGAAAAACCACGATGTCACTGTTACAGTCATGCCACAGAGTATTTATGTGTCATTGTTAGTACCGCTGGCTATTGCTCATCAAGCAATATGTACCAGATTAAACTGAATTTAAAGCAGAACACCACTTTTTCCTTCCACTTCATGCAGGAAAATTACATGCACATGTGTGCACAAAGAGTGGCAAATGCAGAAATGAATGCAAATTTTGTCCCTTTCAGGGAAGATATTTCTAGGCATTTGGAAAGGAACAGAGCTTAAATGAATAAATAAATAGAAAGTAAAAGACTAGAAACAACGTGTGCTTTTTCTACAAGGCAGGAGCAGAGTTTTCTGCATGGCCTCTCCCAGTGTCTCTTGGTGTATACATGACTCCTAAAGACTACTGGCTTTGGTGGTCTCCACTTTGTCATGGCAAAGCAATTTCAGCTGAAAAAGGCAGAAGATAGCAACACCCTGTGCTGTTTAATGCAGCTAAAACTCTTGCCTAGACTTCCTTGGCAATTTGCCACATTGTACTGGCAGAATGACTCAAATCTTTTTCCCGATTTTAACTTTAATCCTCAGATGTGACAAGCACCTGCAGTTCATAATGATTAGAACATGGGAAATATTCAGTAACTCTCCTTTTCCAGGCCTGATATCATAAGCTTGCTCCGCACACATTTTAATAGCTGCTCGTTTGCATTTGTACACCAGTCTTTTAGGAGCGTATTTTACATTTTTGCTGGAGCTAGGCAAGCAGCAAGACAAGGCAAGTGGGCAATGGGTAGGGAATGGGAAATAACACATTTTTTGCTCCACATCTTCTTTCCATTGAGCTTTGCCTGCACAGACTAAGCATATTCCAAGAGGATGTCTTTCTGCTATTTTCTTCCACACCTGGAACCCTTCTTTTTGGATGTGCAGCTCTTTAATAGTGTCAACACCTTTCTACTGTAGCCCCCAAATTTTATTTAAATTGCTATTTACTCACATTGATGACTAAGTTGAATAAGACTCCAATTCAGCAAGCACTTGTGCACCCACTTGATTTGAAGTATGCACATGGCCCACTTGACTTCAGAGAATTAAAGCAGCATATGGATAAGTGCGGCGGAAGGACTAAGGCTGAACATAAAGTGCTGTTGCTGGATACTGACATACAATCATACATAGTATTGCTTTCTTATGGTGACTAAACATAACTATTTTTTTGTCCACAGGAACATCCACATCTGCAACTCTTAGCCCATTTACTCTAAGCAAAACTATTAAGTACAGTATCTGCTAAAATGATCCCTTCACAACCACTAATTTCGTAACTCTTACAAAAATATCTCAGTCACCCAATCATTTTTATTTGGCAAACCACTGAAAATACATAAAGGAAATAAACACATTTGAACAAACTTACCTCCCTTCACTTGTATATGGCTTTCTGCTAAAATCAGTGCTTTTCCCCAAAGCAGTATGTGTTTGATAAGCGTAAATTGACTCTGCTTCCATTTTTTAGCAGAAGAATGTATGTTAAGAAATAAAAACACAAGCAATTGTTCCTCCTGCTTGCTATTCATCTCTTGAATACTGAAAGTCTGTTTATGAATAACATGAATTGATGTTCTTGTCAGCAGCAACAATATTTACAGAATGTATGTTACATTAAAGAGGAAATTGAAAGTAAAGATGTGATTCCACTAAAAGAGACATTGAAACATGCAGACAATCTCACCCTTGCAGAGTCTGTTCACCTTTTGTCAAGATTTGTTTTGCTTAGTATTCATACACCTTTTGTATTTGATGTTCGCTATTTAAATCAGTTATTATCTGTCAAAGTGGGTCTTTGCAAACGTGTAATATCAGAAAGAAATAAACAGAAAATTACTATAAAGCATAACAAAAACATGGGATTTTTCATATACTATAGAAAGTTTCCTCTATTCAATTGATGATGTTCCTTGTGGCAAACAGAGAAAAACTGTTCCATGTTCTGAAATTGAAAAACAAAATCAAAACAGCTAGTCTGATTCACTAGAGTCTTTCAGCACAGCTCAGGAACTACTATAGGCTCCGTTAGTGTAGCAGCTCAGTGCCAAAAGCCATCATTAAAACTGACATAGAGCTGATCATAGTGCAGACTATAAAGGTTGCCTCAATATCAGGGAATACAAGAGGAAGCGCCATCTGAATAAATGCATCTCCATGATTTTCAAGCCAGTTGCATGATGGTGTTTTATTCATTCCCAATTTTCTGTTAAAAAAAAAAAATAAATAAAATAAAATAAACTTTTAAAAAGGTTTATTTTTATTAAAGTAATTTGTGAACTTGTAAAAGGAGAAGAAAAATGCCTTCAGCTCACAGTTTTTAGGGTGGACAGAAAATGATCACATTTTGTAATTTACTTGGAGACAAACTAACACACCTTAGTCCAAGAGCTTTACTTCCCTACAGCCATTAAAAATAGTCATAAGAGAAGATAAAATCCAAATTATGTTTCCTTGCTTTGGTATATAGAAGCACCAACCACCAAAATGTACCACAAACATCCAGTGAGAATCTAGCTTTTTTTACATCATTGAAAACACCTTTTTGAGAAGTCCTTACTCCATGCTCCTTGACCAAGGGGACCAGGGAAAGAATTCTAGAGCCCTGCAGGCTGTGTATTTTGCCAGCAGTGCCCTTTTTGTAATGGGGACGACAACTCAGTCTCAAAGAAAGGAGGGAATCAGTTCAGGAGATTGCCTAGGAGCCTTGGACAGTAATCCACAAAGAAAAAATTAGATTTTTGTTCCTTGGTTGGGAAAAGGATTTTAAGGAAAAGCACTGGCCTCTAACAGACCCTTCTAAATGAGTATTTTGAAATGATTTGATTGACTTGCTGATACAGACCACTTAACAGAATTTACACAGTAGACATTAATAAAATACACCTCTAACCAACTCCCTTCACCCCCCAAAATACCTAAGCCAAATAATCATGTAGTGAGTAAAAGAAGTGAACTAGCAAAAACAACAAAACAGCAATACAAGAAACAAACAAAACAAAACAAAAAAGGACACTAGAGAAGGAGGGAAGGTTTGTTTTATTTTATTTTATTTTATTTTATTTTATTTTATTTTTTGCCACACTATTTCATCAAAAAAGCTATTTCAATAAACTGCTGTAAATTTAAAAAAGTAAAAATCTAATGATGCTCAATAGAGACAGTAGGGTCCATGCTTGAATGGATAGATGATGCTTTTAACAGGTTTTCCTGTTATGGTTACATTCAAGGCAGACAATTATGCAAATAAAAAGAAGGAAAATTCTGTGGAAGAAAATACTTCTCTCACAGGAATGAAAACTGTATTAATCACACGGCTCTGGGGAATTTGGTATTAAGCACTGCTAGTGACAAAAGATAAAAAACAATTCAAATGCGTTTCAACTGTCATATACATCCATTAATATTCTTTTCTTCCAAATTTTACATTTCTTGTTTCTTTCCTCAATGAAAGAGGATAATGGCTTATGAAGAGGGAAGGGAAGGGAAGGGAAGGGAAGGGAAGGGAAGGGAAGGGAAGGGAAGGGAAGGGAAGGGAAGGGAAGGGAAGGGAAGGGAAGGGAAGGGAAGGGAAGGGAAGGGAAGGGAAGGGAAGGGAAGGGAAGGGAAGGGAAGGGAAGGGAAGGGAAGGGAAGGGAAGGGAAGGGAAGGGAAGGGAAGGGAAGGGAAGGGAAGGGAAGGGAAGGGAAGGGAAGGGAAGGGAAGGGAAGGGAAGGGAAGGGAAGGGAGCAAATCAAATGGAATTGCAACAGGTAGGCAAAAAGCAAGTCATGCTTCAAGCCAAAACAGCTTCAGAGATTTGAATGGATTTGTATTATCAAATAACTGAAGTACCGTGCAATGATTTTTGATAGATTTACTGAAGAGGATACTTCCAGAGCCAAGTGGAAAATGCAGTTACCAGGAAATAAGGATATCATACGAAATGGTTCTAATTTGTCCATAATAATGAAGTACTTGTGCTATAGATCCAATATTCTATATTTAGCAGTGAAAACAAGACTTGTTTTTGTTGTTGTTTGTATGTTTTGTTTTGGGCTGCTTTTTTTCTTCTTTTTTTTTTTTTCTTTTTAAGTATGCCTCAAATCTTCACACTTTACAGCAGTTTCCAGAATTGGCATTGGCAGGATCATAGCTCTTATGGTAATACTTGGTAAACTGAAGTCTAAGACACTCTCCCTTCTAGCTGAGAAAAAGAACATAACTTTCTTCCAATTGGACAGTGAATTGCTGCACAAGTCAAAGGTAGGACTGAAAGACATTAAAAAGTGCTACTTTTTATGTTAAGTCTGAACTCTAGAGTTAAACGGCCCTTAACCAGAGGGATAACTAAAATATGGAAGTGAAGATTCAAACTCACTTTTGTATGAAACTGTTGACATAATTACTCCATTAAAAACCCATTCTGTTCTACCAGCACTTCTGACAACACTGTTACAAAATTCTACCTTCCTCCTGTTTAGTTCCTCAAGCAAGGTGTCCTGTTTCAAACTAAAGTTAGATATCTCTATAAATCCTTTCTTATCATCAAGCCTACCAATTCACCCAGACATTGGCATCAGAAGAATTAATTTTGCACACTGGATTTGGCCCTTGCTTACATCTGGTCTTCTTCCAGTCATGCTGTCCGATAGCTCAACTCTGTCACTGCATCCACACCAATTCCAGGAACCGAACATACCATCTCCTTCACAGCAGAACTTCTTCAAGTTACACTGTAAATTGGGACAGTGCTTCTTCCTTGTTTATATAGCCATCTCCCTTTCATTTGCTGCTCGCTGGCCCCTGTATTTAAGTAAACCAATTACCCAACAGAAATAGTATAATAGCCATTGTCTAAACTTACCTGAAGTCCCCAGTGATCAGACATCCATACAGTGACATGTATTTGGAAAAGGCTGTTTGCAGGACTTTTCATACGGCCTTGGCAAAAAATGGACATTGTCCAAGAACCAATCTTGCAGCAGAAAACACAATTGCTAATTTAGGAAATGTGTTTCTGTTTTATCAAACCCAATATCTGCTTTATAAAAATATTATTCCCCTCCTACCAAGCTGCTGACCAATATATTCTGTTTCTTTTCACTGAAACTTAGTATCACACTGTGTTTTCATGTTGAGATGAAAATTGGAAAATAGGTATACAAGTTTATTCTGTCATCTTGACAATCTTTTTTTGTTTTTGTTTTTGTTTTTGTTTTGTTTCGTTTTTTTTTGTCCCTGTAATATTTTAATCCACTTTCCATACTTTCAACATTAACAACTTCTGACAAACTCTTCTTCTCCCATGAAGATAACATCCCCGTAAATGACCTTACACTATGTCTGAGGCTTGGAACATGAATTTATTTCCTTTTATCACTTTGTACTGAAAAGGAAGAAAATGAAACATTATTAAAAAGAGCTTTCCCCCCCTCCTTTTTAATTCTCCTTAGGAATAACAGTTTCCTTTTCTTTTATCTCCTCACTCTGAACTACAGGTGCAGTCCTATTATGTTGCTTGCTGATGCCTTTGAGCATAATATTTTAGCTCAAACGCATTCTTTAAACCAATGAAAATGAATTAAATTAATACCTACAGGCAGAATAAATTAAATAAAATGTACAATAATACAATTCTCATATACTTTTCTCTGTACAAAAACATTAATATTCTGTTCCTGACATTCAAACAAACAATTTTATCCCACTAAAATAAAAATTGGTATTTTCATTTTTTACTTTCATTATTAAAAATTAAGATTTGTTTTGAATGACAATATTCAAGAAAAAAAGGTAATGATCTATTTTCCCACAGAGAAAAGGAAGGCAGGGGATTCTCATTTACAGTTTAAAGAATTGTACCACATAAAAAATACCATTTTTCTAGCACTGAAAACCGAATTTCTTTCTTTACCCACAGAGCAAAACAAAATCAACTGTGGAAAAAGCGATCCATTCTGTTTCACAAATATCTTTCAGCTATGAATGGGGTATTTCTAGGAGCTAAAAGTTTGTACACATCTCGGTCTTTGCTTAAAACATGAATAAGGATTTGACTTTCTGGTAAGTAGAGCTAGCCACAAGAAGCAAAGCTGAGCACACATATACATTTAAAATGAGACATTGAATATTCAGTAACATTGTCATTTGCTGTTATTCTAGATAAAATCGGGTTTTGCGTCAGTTCTTACTGTGAGGTGTTCAGCATCGCCTCCAGCAACCTTGCTTATAGATTTTGAACTATGTGTTGTGAAGCTTTCCCAACTGATCTGCAATAAATAAAAAGCATGTGGAAAAATGACTGAAAAAGGTCAAACTGCATTAAAATCTCCATACTCAGATAAATAATTAGGAAAATAAGCTTTCTGACAACTACTGTTTCCATGGTACCAACAACCTAATCTGTGTGATAGCAATAAATCCAACAGAAATTAGTTGTTTTGTTTTGTTTTGTTTTGTTTTTGTTTTGTTGTTGTTTGTTTTTTGTTTTTTTTTTTTTTTTAGTAAGTATTAAGGTAACATTAGTGCCATGAATGGCATGCAGACACTACGTCTAGATCAGGCAGTAGTCCCAAGGGATACTCCACTGTCGGCTCTCTCTTCCTCCAAATTGTCTAAAAGGAAAGGGGTTCGTGTATCTCTCAGAACTCATTTTTCCTTTGGGGAAAAAAAAAAAAAAAAAAGGAAAACCTTTCAGACTTACTTTTCTTTGCTTCTTTCAGCATGAAATCTACTTAGTTACCTTACTCTGTCCCAGCCTCTTGGCACTTTATGATTTTTCATGTATTAGTGAGGCACACTGCAGAGGAGGCACAAAAAGGCAAAGCAATTTGCCCAACCTGCCTGCAAGCCCACAAGTTTCTTAAACTCCAGCCCAGCGCCATAACCAATAGACCATCCCCTGGCTTTCCAATAGCTACGAATCCAGAGCATTCTTCAAATGTTCATTTTAACTTCCCTTTGAGCATACTTAAAGCTGCCCATAAGAGAATTTTGAGCAGACTCAGCTGACCAGAGTTCTCCAGAGCCCATGGACAATAAGGCTGGGGAGAACCAGGACCTCCTGCTGGGCACCAGTGCACGGCATTCATCCCCCTGCTGCCAGACAGGTTGTGCTGCAGAGCGAAAACCAGAAAACACATCCTGGCAACAACAAAATCAATGGCAAACACCTGTTCACTTGCAGGCCCCTGATTAAACCTCAGACCTGGAAGACCTACCTTTTGGATGGAAAAAAAAACAGTTGTTTTTGTAAGCTATTTTTTAAGCTTTTTGGTGGGGGTAGTCTTTTCAAAGACCTGTAGAAGCATCTGCTATTTCAGATGATGTTACATATAGAACATGCGTGAACCCACATTTTTTCCCCAAGAATTTGAAACATATTAAAAAGAAAAAATATTTTGTCTTCTTTTTGTTTTAATTAGAATCGTCTGCCCCCCAGCAGGTGGAAGGACACTGCCTGCAGGGGCCTTTTTGTTGGCTAAAAATCTTGGTTTATATAATCAGTTTTATAATTAGTGAGCTCTTTGCTATTAAAAGGAACTCATTACTGCTATATTTTGCTGATTGATCTATACTCATGAAGCAATTTAAAAATGTAAAAAGTGTTTTGTGAGCCACTTAAAATAAAATCTTCAATATGAATATTGAGAAAACGTAACTGACAGTTGTCTGACTAAACTCCAATCTATAATTCTCTAGCAATTCAAGCAAATCTACATGGAAGTGGAAAATGAAAATAATTACATCAAGTCACATATAGTTCTCCGCTACTTGTCAGATTTCCTCTGCTCTCACAGTGGAAGGGATCTGTTACATCTCATAAGTACTCATCTCAAGTTCTGTGACATTTTCACCTGGTCTTGCAATCAGACAAACAAAATGACCAAGTTCCTATAAAAGTTCTGGAAAAAAAAAAAAAAAAAAGATCAGATTCCCCTGGCTGACTACATAACATGCAGTCATGCTGCTCTTTTCCCTGAGGGCTCCCAGGAGGCTCGTCACGTCCATGAAGTCCTATTAGTCACACGGAGAGACACTTTTCTGATAAGCAGTTGAAAAGAAAATCACCTTTACTCAAAATTAATGATTACCACAGATCTGGAACTATTATAGAATGACTTACTCCAACTTTGTACTCTCTGCCAACTTTTGTCATGCCTCAAACAGAACTGATAAATTATCCAACAATTTCTAATATTGAAATGCAAGGAAGAGGGAGAAGAATGAGGGAGAGGTGACAAGAGGGTGGACATGTGTCAACTGCTCATAGAATTTCCCTTATTCAGGTATATTTCAAGTGAAATTCTGCTTCCAATGAAGGCAACATACAACTCAATGAGCTCAATAGTGTCAGTAAGTATTTCAGTCTTGACCTACTCCATCTCCTCATGCTTCCACGAGGCAGCCTGTTCCTTTCTCCCTGACCAGCTCAGGTGCCACCTCATTTCCAGGCTAGCTGTGGCTCTGAGGCTGACCCCATTTTTCACAGCACTGAAAAAAATTTGATTCTCACACTGCCCCAGTAATCCGATCTGGCATTTATAGGCACCATTACAGTGCCAGATCATTTTACAAACTGCAATGACATCACTGGTAACTGAAATGGATACTTGTTTGACAGAGATCATAAGTAACCATGGCTGGCCCAATTCACTTGCCATTTCACTTTACGTGCCACTTCACGTGGCATTTTCACTTGCCACTTTTACTTTACCAAGTAAAAAGCTGACTTCAGTGAGAGCTGGGTCAGGCCCTAAAATCAAGCAGCACGGTCACACGATGCTTACAATAGGAAGGGAATATGTTATTTCAACTCAGATGTTCATGACAATCAAGGCAAATCACTGTCCTGGAGGCATGAGGACAACTATATCATTGTTCATGCACTTCTCTAGAAATTTGATGGGAACTTTATGTGGACAAGGGATGCCCACGATTTATTCAGAGAATGTTCATTCTGTGCTCCCACAGACATGCTCTCCTGCCAGCATAAGTACAATGAATGTGCTCTTTCAGAGCAATTTCTTCAAGATAATTAATTACAATATTTAAAGGTCTGCTTCCCTACTCTGTTCTTTCCCATTTCCGTTTTTTGTAGAGGAAAGGATTATGCTATTTCAGCCTTTGCTCTTGTTTCTTCAGTGCATTAAGTATTTTAGGGCTACTTTTTCCTCCTTCCACACAAATGAGTACTTAAGACATTCACTTTAATAAATTTATTCTCTATTTCTCGCTGTGGAAACAACTCTTATTGAATATTATTTTTATCTTTCTTGGAGACGGGTGATTTACTTTTAATTGCTTCCTTAGGTCAGGATGCTGCTACCAATATGCCTACTTACTGTGTTCATTAATTTAAGCCTTTTAAAAATGTCATATGGCAAATCACTTTTTTTTTTTTTCCTCCTGGAAAGGGAAGTCATGGTAGATAGAGAGATGAATTATTAATCAGCATTAAACCAAAGAAGGAGGAAAAAACAACAACAACAAAAAAAAACAACTCACAACCACAAGAAGCATCTTAAAGACTCGAGTGCTCAAGTGAATGAATTTATACCTGATCATATTTTTCCAGCAGAAGCTTTCCTAGGAAATTTAAACACAAGGAGATGAATGCCTAAGCCCTCAGAGCTACTGAGGTCCCTTATTTTCATTTCAAGGCAAAAATAAAAAATAAAATTAAAAAATGCAACCAAACAAAAGAAAACCAACACACCTAAAATTAAAGGAAAAAGGAAAAAAAAATAAAGAGAGACAAAGAACAATCTTTGATGTGACACAGAAAGACCTATATGAAAATAAAGACCATAGACAGCTCTTGCAATTATTAAATTCCAGGTAATCCAAATCCAGCTGTCCATCCCCTCCAATTGCAGAAAGTAGTCTGTTCACAAAAGTACAGGATCACAAACCCAGTAAGATAAATTGTATCACCTGCAGATTTCAGTTGGTGCAATCGAATGTGCACTTTATTATTTCCTGCATTTTATTAAAAAATATGAAAAAAGTACATGAAAAAAAAAAACTAGGAGAAAAACAGACAGTGCTTCTCAATCCTACACATTTATTACATGGATCATAGGAGAGAGCTCATAAACATCCATAAACCGATTTATAGTCTCTTCTGCAAAGAGAAAAACCCAGTCCAGAATTGCTTTGCAAAGTGATTCACTGATCTTGTACTTGCTATGTTTTATGTAAAGCATAAAACTAACTTTTAACTCTACCTAATAACATTACTTTTGTCTTTTTATCCTGTACTTGGGAAAGTACATTTGGACATAATACCATAACTATCACACTGTTGCTGAACTTTCCACCAGAGAACAGAGTTAGTATGCAGGACTCTATGCAGAGTTCACCTGTTTCTATAAATAAAATTAATTAATTAAAATTTGCATAACAAATCACAATTGGGAAGCAAACTCCCCAGATTAATTCTAACTTTGCAGAAATAATGTTCAAAACCAGACAGCCCAAGCAACATCAGCAAACTTGAAGTGGAGTAGCAGTAGTGGCAGCCACCATGCATGAAAAGAAACCTAGGAACACAGAGGAAATCGTGAGCTACAGCAGGATAATTGACCAGTGTAAGAAAAAGCAAAGTGTAAGAAAAAGCAAAGCCGAGAGCATATAAAATGCATTTTCCCTGAAATCATTCTTTCCAAGAATCAAAAGCAGAGACCAGAAAGGGGAAGTCAGCTGAAGAGTCCTGCTTCTGTGGGAACAAGCAGGTCATTATTCTGAAGATGTTGGGAAGAAGTATGTCATACCAGCTGATAGAAGGAGATTAAAGAAAAAGTAAGTGAGAAGTTTTCTTTAAATCCACAAAAAGGAACTGACCAAAAGAACCATTGTAAAATAAAAATGGCTCATCTCCTATGTACCCCATGTTAACTTTGTGCCAGAGGTTTTGTTTGTTTGTTTGTTTGTTTTAATAACTAGTTCACTCATTATTCCAGAGTAATAGGACTTTTATTACCAAGTAAGTCTACACTGTCAGCTGAACTTATTTCCTCTTTCATCCATGGGTTTTTATCTCATGGACCTTGTGGACAGAAGTCAATCTTTACCAACAGGCTGAGTGTCAGAGCTGTCTCCAGCGTGGCTGACAAAGCACTGATGTGGCTGCTAGGAGCTGTAGCTTATTTTTGAGAGGTTTCCACTATGGCACTGTTGTCAATTTTCTTTCCAGACAAACCCTGGAAAAACGTTTCAATGAGGCTTACGTTGAGGCTTTTAAATGAGGCTCTTAAAGAACCAGACAGCATCATCTTGTGCAATGTTTAAAAGCTTCTCTGCTTATAGTATCCTCAGAGTGAAATTCAGAAAATATAAAGCAACATTTTAGTACACCCGGTTTTTCCTGTAACCAACATACTTGCTCATACTTGCTGTGTCTGGCAAAACATTGGCTGAAGTGGGCCTGGACAGAATACAAGACGACTTTTTTGTTCCAAAGTATTATTTATTTCAAATTTAGATAAGGAATAAATTATTGCTGGCCCTGCTACACTGTTTTCATGCTGTATTTTCATGCCATTCTCGATACGAATGAAGCTGGTGTTATTTTTTGGAAATTTTATATGGAGGACATGAAGCTGCCCCACATAAGCTAATGATGGCAAAGGGACGTATCAGTCTGAGATTAGTGGAGCTGATAGCTTTAACCCTACACTGCTTTCATTCTGGACTGTGAACTGTCTGCCAGCATTTTGCCTGCTCCTTTGGCACCTCTTTATACTCTTAATTTTTAGAACAGGTAGTGTTATATCCATTTGGAAACATGCCACAACTTATTCCATCTGCTTTTTGAGAGACCCTTGCAACTGCAGCAACTCTGCTCGTTACCCTACATAAAGCTCATGAAAAATGGGTCATGATCCTTTAATAACATTTCTCTTAGACCATATTATCCATTTTACATAGCAAGGCAGCGCATGGGCCTTCTTTTAAGAAAGCCAGCAACTTTTTACAGGGTAAGGCCATAATATAAAATTAATGATGTGCCTCAGTGAAGGATACTTTATCAATTTAATGCATTATATTTTGTCTCTTCAGACTTCAGTACACAAGTGAAAATTTTAGATTTCTTCTCTCCTCAGAAAGTATGCCTTCACAACAATACCATGACAGAATTTGTCACTGTTCAGCATAATTGCAGTAACTATACCTAGTCCGAAAGAAAAATGAATGAGACTGCAGCAGTACACAAAGAAAAGAGAACTAACATGAATGGAAAGCCAGTACAGGGCCTTCCTGCTCTAACTAGTACAATCAGTATTTAATTCTAGTAATTCACATCTCAGTAAGGCACCCGTAGTGTTACCACTGAAAGTAATGCAGGCTCCAATAACACAGGACAAAATTTCATGCACACATTTACACTGAAAACACCACCCTTTTTCACCTCCCTTCACAGATAACACCACACCAGTATCGTTAAATTTATTTAGATCCCTGCCTGGTAAAAAGCAAAAAACCTTTTCACAGTTTTCTACTTCCATTGAATGAGCTTTAAGTCAGAATCTACATTTTTATTTACATTAACATCCTGTGTCAAATTTGAGAGCATATTTGTTTGAGCAACTGAAGTCAATGTATTTTCTCAACTGCACTGTTCATTCAGATTAGCTGTTTATTTAACAGAACAAGTATGTCCACAGAAACCCATGACAACCAAGATGACCATCTGAACCTCTGTGATTACTCAGAGACCGCCCTGTAACAGATAGACACAAAACCTGCAAGGTCTCAAGGCGATATGTGAGTAGGATGTACCTCCCATGTCACTGAATCTGCAAATATTTTTCTCACTTCGCCAAACTCAAGTTTCAAAATGGTTCATTGCCTTGCCTCCTTACCACACTAATTTCCAGCCTAAATACATTTAAGTGTACTTTGAATACATTTGCCCATATGGTCTTCCGTTCAAACAGCTTTTCCGCCTCTCCGTAGGTTCACACTCAACGGAACAGATTTACCACAACCATATTTGTTCCTGTGCTTTGTTTTTCTAGGTCAAACAAGCATTTTGGAGCATGTGCATGCAGCATGCCCATGCCAGGCACCAAAACAGCTGCCTTCCAACCCAGGCGAAGTGAAAGGATGCAGGCAAAGTTCAAGGCCAGCCACAGCAGGAGGGCAGGTGGGTGCCTGGGGAACACCCCAGCCGGCCTGCTCCTCCATACTGCTGCACTGCCCTGCCTCGCCCCTTGCTCTCCTAGCAGCTCTCTTCCTCATTAGTTAAAGCTTGATTTAACCCTTCTCAAACATATCTAATTGTGACCAGGAAGTGCAATCCACTAGGATGTGACTTTGTATAATAAAATGATTTTCCTGTATCTACTGAAAAACTTCATGCACTCCAGCATCCCACAGCATCGCTCTTTAACAGATCCCATGCACAGTTATAACTTGATCACCCATCACACACGCAGATCTTCCTTCTCCTGTCACTTCCTATGAGAGATCTAATATTGATGGTAGAAATGGTTAATACGAATCTTTAAATTACCTTGTATAATCTTGTACTTTATTCTACTAAATTTCACCCTAACTTCTAAAGTTTTCTAATCCTTTCCATATTATATTCTTATTTTTCCCCTGAGTAGAGAATGTTTCCTAAGTTTGTCTCAGCAGTTTTCATTTGTACATGTCTACTTATTGCACCAAAGGGTCACTAAAAATATGAAATATGACCAATAAGAATACTGGAAGGAACTTCACTGGGGACCATTAGGAACAGCCCTAGTTGCACAGTTATTCTCCTAACTATGCACAAATAGACAGGAAGCCTCTTAATTATCATTTTTACACTGAAGGACAGAGAAAAAAGGTATTGCATTTAGAAACCAATAAGTAGTTAATAAAAAAAAAATCTTCTGCATAATAGGCAGTTTTCCACGAGCTACTACTAATGAAGCAAGTGGTTAGTAATAGTTACGAGAACATTTAGATGATTACAGCTACAGCGTGCAATTAGCTCAATTCAGGTACACATTAGACACATCTTGTTTCCTATTCCCTGAGGCACACAGAGATCAATACCAGAGTTTAGGACTAAGGCCAGCTTTTTTCTCACCATGGTATTTTTAAACTAGATGCTCCTCACAGTAACACAGATCTGGAGCAACCCAGCTGAAAGCAAGGGAGATACACACACTACAAACTAGTCATAATTTATTTTAGAATGTAGTCCCACAATTAACTCAAGTACACAGATGAGGAAAGGCTACAGGCAAAGTCTTTGCATGCCTATTATAAGGGGGAAGAAAAGGAAACAGTTATGAGCTGTGGACATTTTCATTGCATTAGCTCATAATGGTATGATTCTTGGTTGCCAACCACTCCATTAAAAAAAATAAAAAAATAAAAAAAATGAAAAATAAAATAATAAAAATAAAAAAATAAAAAAATAAAAATGAGGCAGATAATGGCAAAGAGGGGTTTTTTTATTATTTATTTATTTGTTATCTGCCTCACGCTCTTTAGAAGCCAAGGTCCAGCAACCTTGCATCAGGGAGAGGCTTACAAGCACCTAATGTTGATCAAGATCTGTAATATACACCACAAAATTGAGAAAGTTTCCTTCATCACCTTTTTTATTTTGACCTTCTCATTCTGCTTCTTCACCCAAAATAGGTTTCACAGGGGCACAGATATATACAGGTGGTAGCAGGCGAGATTCTGTAGCCCTACATCAAGCAGCATGCTTACTCTGGTGCTACTATTCCCTTTCTCTACTTCTGCTTTTCTTAGCCCTGCAGAGATCTCTATTCTGAGTAATCAATAATTTAAGGCTCTCTGAAATGTTATAAATGTTCTATTTTTATAACAT
Organism: Cygnus atratus; assembly: GCF_013377495.2. Classification (NCBI taxonomy): domain Eukaryota; kingdom Metazoa; phylum Chordata; class Aves; order Anseriformes; family Anatidae; genus Cygnus; species Cygnus atratus. Next base: position 19,874,616 of record NC_066373.1, on the reverse strand, counting down.
GTGTGCTTAATTGTGCAGTGTGAGAGAGATGCTGTCAATGACAGAAGAGTGAGTTCCAGCATTTACAGCTAAAGCCTGAAGTAACACCATGTGTTTTTTTTGGCCAACAGAAACAGTGGAATTGGCACATTGTAAAAAGCAAACAATATATGTAGTAGGGGAGCCAGCTGTGAGTCAAATCCACATCCCTCAAGAGGTGAAAGTGTGAGGGATTTTTCATGCAATGTGAAGGGAGAAAGGAAAAGAAAGGGAGAAAATAGTTTCCCTTGAACCAGTGCTGCTATTAGCTGTCCTTGATAGTGCTCCAGGCAACACCCTCAGCCTTTGGCTGGTGCCTGGCTGAGCAGCCTTTGATGTTGCCCCAGGCAGTTAACATCTAGCCATTGGCTTCTGCTTGGTTGGACACTTTTTGTTGCCATCTCTGATTTGTGTGATCAGATCTTATCCATTTCAGTTATATGTGACTCTTTTTGTCCATCGGGAAACCATGTAAATCTTTGACGTAATACTAGGCTTGGTCTTTTTATTATTTAATTCACTGTAATGGTTTTATTCTCTTTTCTCTCTACAATAGCTTTGGAAAATCATATTCCTCTTGCCCATTCCACTTGCCTCATCAGCTTTTCAGCTTTTTTGTTTGGTTGGTTGGTTGGTTTTGGTTGGAGGGGGCAGGAAATATTCTTTCTTCCTATGTCTCTCATTTTACAATCAAAAAGTTGAGAGACTCTGCCAGAGCTGGATATTCCATGCCCTTCCACTCAAGGCAACGTATCTTGGCATTAGCAAACAGGGATGTAAGAGATTTAGAATAAGACGGGTCCTAAAGCTGCGTATTCCTGCCTATTACTCCTGCATTAACAGAAAGAGGGCTAAAAAGCTGCTGCCTGACTTCTTTGCTCTTGGTACTTCAAATTATTTCTTGCTTGGCTGGGGAAAAAAAAAAAAGAATTTAGATTGTAGCAGTGAAGTGCTAGCACTTCAACTAATTGGGGAGTGGCAGAGGAATGTTTGATCAAATGACTGTTAGAAGATTTTTCTCTCCTTTTTACTATCCATTTTTGATCTTCACTTTTTGTATACTTTTGGTTGCATCTTGGTACTTTTCTGAGTGATAGGCCAACCTCAAAGAACAAAAATATATAATTATCAAAAGATCTCTATAATTTTATCACTAAACAAACTGTATTGGGTAAAGAGTTGTACACAAATTTGTATTCAAATTTATTTAGCAGCTTCCCTAATACCCCAACACAAAACTTACATCACTGTGAGGAACATTAATTCTGCAGGGGAACAAACTGCAAGCATTGGGAGCCACTCTATCAGCAGGGTGTTTGTATCTAAATAGCGAATGAATTGGAAGGCTTCATCTAATGCCTACAGGCTGCAGACCCCAACACACACCACTACATTAAAGGCACATCCCCTGTTTTGGAAAGTTTACACAAGAAAATTACAACACAGCTATACAAAGACTGTTAAATAAATTAAAAAAAGAGTATGAAGCACTCTTGCAAGAAATAGCTTTTAAAGGAAAGGCTATCTAGTGGAAAGAGAGCATCATGACTTCCAGAAACTATTCTCCTTGCTCAGCATACTTCGAGATCATACATCCATGTTCAGCAATGGCACCATGCAGACACCAGAGCAAGGCAACAACATTTGCACTGTATTTCACAAGACTATCCAAAAGCTTCTAAGTAATCAGCTTTCTCTCACTCTTCAGTAAACAATGAGCATGTAAGTTTGAATTGTAGAGAGTTAAAGAGTTGGAAGTGACTTTTTAAATCCAAGTCCCCTGCTTCAGCAGGAGCAACACGAGCAGGCTGTCCAGCACTGTGTCCAGTTGGGTTTTGAGCATCTCCACACCCAGAGACTTCACAACCTCTCTGGGCAACCTGTTCCTGGATGCTGGACTGGGCTGCATCATCTGCATTCTCCATCTTATAGATGTGAGACCGTGAAACATCACTAGAGAGGATAAAATAAATCACCTGGGCCACAAGGCACTTGTTCTCAGTCATCCTCTGCAGCACAGCATGAAAAAAACTCATCTTTCAGCGTGATGAAGCAGGGCATACCTTCTGCTTTGCTAGCAATGCACAACAAGAGGTTTTTTTTTATTTTCTCCCTGAAAAATCTCATTCAGGGAGAAATGAAATGATCATCAATGCAAAACCAAAAAGTAAATGCAAATCCTGCAGTCTCCAGTTCAGTAGTGCTGACTTTTCAGAGCATAAAAATAATGCAAGATAGCAAAGAACTCAAAGAACCATAACCGTCTGGTAAGATCAGATTGCCCAGGGTGACCAACCCTTTAGCAAAAACCCAAGCAAGTTCTGCAGTTAATATCTAAAAAACACATAAGTGTAAGAATAAAATAGTACGTAAAGAAGCACCATAAAGAAGCACTGAAGCACCACTGCATATGCCCAAAGTCCTTATGACAATTTGCTGCAGCTATTTCATAATACTGCAGCTTTGATATATCATAGCATTTGTATTAACGCAAAAAGAATTTTTAACTTTAAAATGACAGGAGCATTAAGCAGCATACATTTTCATAAGGCTAACACATTTGTGAAGGCACAAAAGCAATCACAGAGGTCTGTTTAGATGGCTTACGCAAAACCGTATTGACATTTAACTTTCAGATTTGGCTGGCAAACACTTGCTCACTATTGCTACTTAGGAACATAAGCCTGACAGCTCTTCTCAAAGAAGCACCTACGTACTGGAATATGCTTATTTTGAAGCATTTGAAAATTAAATTTACTCTTTTTTGGACTCTGATAACAGAAGAAGGTGCCTTTTCTGCTGAAATATTTTCACATTTTAATCATCTTCTGACCACATTATATTTTTAAATCCATCTTATGTTTTAAAAACATTTATGATCATGTTTTCCAAATAAATGACAGCTACCTCATTTTGTCAAAAATCTCTAGAAGTAGCAAGCACATTTTGCCAAGTCTCTGGGAGTACCACCCAGACAGAAAAACATATTGTAAAGCTACCTCTGCCCCATCCCAAACAACTGAGCTGTATTAGTGAATTCAGATCATTTCTCACTGTCAAAGCTTAGAATCCTTTAAAAAAAACAAACATCTACAAGCACTAGCTCAGATGTTCAGTCTCACGGTGAAACACCAATTATCTTCAGCATACTAAAATCTGATGGCCTTAGAAGAACTTCCTCTTGCCCTGTTATTACTTTTTGATTCTGATCAGGTATTTATTATGATCATGGTAATTCTGTAATCCATCTGAGAACAGAAAATAAGATCATGTTTCTTTAGATCTTTTTCTGTAAAACAAAGTTTTTAAAATTTATGCTGTTAAATTGGCAAAAATATGGGTCCTTTCTAATTTTCTCTTTCCTGTTTGAATATAATTTACTTCCACCTCCACATTGATTCATAGTCCCAGTAGTTTCTACGAATTATCTTTCCTCTAGAATAACACCACAGTACCCTACAATTACTACTTCACTACTAACTACGGTTACCAGCAGTACAGTGCACTTAGTTGGGTAAATCATTATCTATACAGGCTTAGATGTGAAAAACTTGGTGGGAAAGAAATAAATTATAGATCAATACCACTGGAATGGGAAAGATCCATCCTACTTAATTAGAACAACCATATTTCAGTGCATTTCAGACACCAGTTAAAAAGACTCAGTGAATTACTTATATGAAAAAGTCAAACCCCGGAATAAATCTTAATAGGGCCAGTCCCTAAACTACCATTCCACTGAGACATCTTTTAAAATGCACAATCATAGAGTAATTTAGCAGTAGCATCATTAGCAACAGCTGAATTTCACAACAATAGCTCCCGATATAGCCAGTAGGAAACACTAAAGTTTCACAGCCTTGTATGCATGGACTGGGTTGACTAGGTGAGAAATCATGCTTAGAGTTCTACACAATAGTTTAGATCACATTTCTTCCTCACAAACCTCTTTGCCAAGTTTATTTTGCATTTTGGGAAAATTTTAGAAGCTTGAAGAAGGGACGAGGCTTGACTAGAGCAAGGATGTACCTACCAGTGCATCCACCTAGTATTCCAAGCTGAACTTTACTCTTGGAAGCTGTGACAAGTACAAAATTGAGGTTATAAATAAATGAAAAATAATAATAATAAACAGGTATTAATTTATTCACCATAGTTTTTATTGAAAGAATGGATCTTTCCTTTAGCCCAGAATTTGTCTGTGTGATATGTTTATTCTCCTCTTACCCTTGCAGTTAACCCAAACGAGTTTTGGGTGAGAATATTGTCCAAAATCTTTAAGGGGTTACTACAAAGAACTGGAACCTTGCCTAGAGGAAGGACTTCGTCACGTGGCTGGGTTGGTGCTTCAGTGAAGAGTCCGAGACACTCGTTCTTTCCAATGCTGCCGCCTGAGCAGAAGCCTGTCTGTACGCCAAGGCTGTAGAGCTCTGTGGTGGCAGCCAACTAACAGCTTCCCTGCTGCAAAAGGAGGAAAGACTACTATGGTATTCTTCCTCCTCACCTCTGAAAATTGCTGCCCTTCCTCAGAGTGTGCAGCCTGTATGTGCCAAGATTCATTTTATGAACTAAGCTACCACCTCCGGAATTGCCCTTGGGAGTGGATTGAGTTTTAATTTGCCTGGAGAATGCCATTTGCCTGTTGCATGGAGGAAGGAGCTGACAGCAGCATTGTTTTGCTACAGATTATTTTGCAATGCAGTCAAAAAGATGAAATCACACTTATTATATAATTAAAGAAACTAAACATACAAATTAATTGACATTTCTGTTTTGCACGTTGCTGGCATAGCTCTTAAGAGGATGCTCTTTTAAAAACAATCTTATTTCCACGTGAGAAGTTCCATGGAGTAATACCATCAACCATTTGGGGACTACCCTTGCAGGTCAAACCAAATCTGCAGCTATTATACTAGATTTAGAATATTCTTAATAGTAGAAATATTTAAATTTACCAGAATACATTCTGTAACATTAATAGAGTACTATGAAATACTTTGACTCGGCCTACATCCACACAGGGACAAGCAGCGTGCGTGGCCAGAAAAAAATCCTAAGAACAGAGCCTTTGATTTAGCTTTTTGTTACTCAAAAATACATTGGGAGCTTTTGGAAAACAACTCACTCTATCTTCAGGAGAGCAGCTTTGTACGTTCTTTTGATAAATAATCTAAACCACTTCAAAGATTCCTCAAGTGTACTGAAATTTCTTCCCTTAATAGAGAAGTATTTAAAATATGTGGGAGTGTTGGGGGAGAGTGTTTTTTTCTTAAGCTAACTGCACCAATCAATAGGTGCAACAATAAACAAGCTTCCCATACCATCCATATAGTTGAACGAAACCGATCCAAGTGAAGATGAAAACTGGACTTGTGTTTGCATCTCAGCCCATGTTACAGGGATAATTTGTGAACTGAGAATGGAAGAAATATATTTTTGGCAATAATCAGAGCTGCTGTGTTCCTTCACCCTCCTAATCACTGATGATAAGAATGAGTTTCTGGGGAACCATTTTACTTCCAGAGCAGCCTGAGCTCCAGGCAGAACATGCTGATGAGCAATGGCACACACTGAAGCTGTGGCAGCTGCCCCATGCCCCGAGAAACAACATTATAAACGTTAACAAGTGCATGGTAAAACATGCTTCACATTTTTCAAACATGTAAAATTTATCACTCACAAATCCCCTATGACAAGCTGAATTTTTTTAAGTTCTTCCCAAATTGCAACTGATACAGAACTATTAAAAAAAATGAAAAGAAAAAAAAAAAGAAAAAAAATAAACAGATAAGCTAAGAAAAAGGAAACAAAAGGGGCAAAAATCATACCCTGTGCAACAAATAGGAGAAATAATAAGGGGCATGTCATGTCACAGATCTGGCACAGTTTCCGTTGAAGTAATGTTTCTCATTGGTATTTACACACCACCAAATCGCGTCACAAGTGAGTACCAAGGGAGGAGGACATGTAAACCCCTCCAAGATGTTTTGGGATCTCATTGCTTTGTTTGAATCAATCTGTACCTACAGGAGAGGCACCGGACTGGTCAGATGTCCCGGCAGTGTTTCCTGAACCATCCTTTGAAACACTGTGAAATTTAATGATTTCGATTTGCTTACAAATATCATCTGAGGCATTCTGAGATTGGATTTCAATACAGCAAGGCTGACATGCTGAATTATTTCCTATACTGTCCTTTCAAAAAAATACCTCAATGAAGTAAAAAAATACAGTAAAAAAAGTATGTCTGCGACAGCGTTTAGCTGTTTGGCAATGACATTGGAACAGTCCCAAGGAGAGGAAAACCAGTGACTAACGTGCTTTATGCGAACAGAAAACCTTGGGGAACCAAGCCTCAGGGTGACTCCGGAGCCCCCAGCAGCCGCCGACCCGCTGGCGCCGGGGCCGGTCCCGCCCCTCCCCCGCCGCCGCCCCGAGCCCCGCGCGGGCCGCAGGCCGCGGGCCCGAGCAGCGCGGCCCCGCCCGGCCGAGAGCCGCCTGCGGGGCGGGCCGCGAGGCGCGGTGGCGGCTCGGGGCCGGCCCCGCTGTGACGTCACCGCGGCGCGACAGCCGGGAAGGTCGCGGCGGTGACCGGGCAGCGCCGCAGCCGCCGCCATGTTGTCCGTGGCCGCCCGCTCCGGGCCCTTCGCCCCCTACCTGTCGGCCGCCGCGCACGCTGTGCCCGGCCCGCTCAAGGCGCTGGCGCCGGCGGCGCTGCGGGCCGAGAAGGTGCCGTTGGACCTGCGGCGGCCGCTGCTCTGCCGGGAGTCGCTGAGCGGCCGCTCGGCCCGGGGGGGGCTCGTCGCCAGCGCCAGCCTCAACGGTGCGGGCCGGGCCGGGCCGGGGGGCGGCGGGGAGCCGGGCGCGGGGGCCTGTCGAGGGGCGGCCGCGACGGGGCGGCGGGCACCGGGGCCGGCGGGGAGGACGGGGGCGGCTTCCAGCGGCACCGGGGCAGTCCTGCGGCGGGGCCCGTGGGGCGGGGGGAAGGGAGGCGTGCGGGGGCTTAGCGGCGGCGGCGGCGGCAGCTGCAGCTGCGGCGCTCGCCGCTCGTGCTTGTGGAGCCCTGCGGGGCGCACGGTTTGGTCCCGGGCGGCCGGCCTTGTGGTAACGCGAATGTGTGTAGCGCTGAGGGCGTTTGAAGGTCTGCTTGTTGGTGGTGACTTGGGTGGCTGTTTGTTTTGTATTCGGGAAGGTGCAAGGAAATCCCGATCAAGTTACTCCAGTCAGTTCTCGCAGAATCCAGCTTGTGGCCAGAGAAAGACAGTGGCTATACATGAAATGCCAGTATAGCCTAGCCCATTATTACTGTGGTTGTAGGTCTCACAAGTGTGTCGTTTCATCACTTGGAAACTGCATCTGCTCATATGCTTATGTCCAGTGAAGGCGGTTTGCCAAAAGCAGGATAACAAGTATTCACCAGCAGACGTGATACCCAAGTCCTGACCTCAAGATGTATTTAACAGCAGCGAGTTAATGCAAGACTTCAAGATTGTGGCTAATGCCGTGTACTTCATGTATTAAGGGATGGGACGTGCAAGCGGCAGCCTTTCGGAATGCAGCCTGCTTATGCTGCTGATGGCAAGCCAGCTGGTCTGAAGCACTCAGCCTGACCAAGATGAGATGTATTAGGCCAAAAAGCTCTTTAGAGGAACAAAGGATCTGCAATTTACATAGACTTAGTATGAGATACTAGAAACATTTTTGAAAGGTTACTTTACTCCCCAAATGAAGGATCTTTTGTACCCAGTACATGTACTTTTTAAAATGGTATCCCCTACTCATTTCATAAAATATAGAAAATGGATAGAAATAGAGGGCCACTCCGATTTGTTTGATGTGCTGCATCAGCAGCCTTGTATTGTTCTTAAGAGATAAAAAGAGTTGCTGAACAGTGTTATTTCAAACTACACTTACAGGTTCAGTGTCTTCCACTTTTTTGCAGGAACACAGGAAAGGACAAAAAAGTTGATGCTACTGCTGGTTTTTTTTGAGGCATACATGGAAATCTGTAATGCCGATCTAGGGTGGTCCCATTGTGGTATTAAAAAAGGGCCCATTCAAATTGCTGCAGTTTTTTATATTAGCACATTTCAATAAACCAGTTTCTACTGGAGTGAAAATAAGCTACCTTATCTGCTGATGTTGGTCATGCAGCAACAGTTTGCATCATGCTGTTAACTAGGATATTCCTGCAAGTCTTGGAGACGGCTGTGCCTGTAGTGATTAGAACCATAGACTTCACCTGACACAGCTGTAAAGGATGTGTTCAGGTGGAAATTCTAGAGATCTATAATTAATGTAGTTGATATGTAGTCTTATTCTTAGCTTCAGTTAACATAGTCACACTTTACATTGAGTATAAAAAAAAAAAGGTAGCTTAATTGTAATGCTTATTAGCTGGTTACTAATGTGTATATAATATGTCTTGATACAAGGATAAGTTAGTATGGCTTGCTCTCAGTGAATTTTCAGTTTAATTTCTCTGCAATGAATATCCTAGAGCAAATATCTTCTCTTTGCTGAGTTAATTGTAAATAAATGTAAATACTTTCCCCATTAGATTGGATATAGATCTCTGAGATCTATTTTGAGTACTTTGAGCAAACGCTTTCTATTAACCTCTGTTAACCTTGTGCCAACTGCTAGAAAAAAATAAGACTAAATAGTTCTTATCAAGTAACAGAGGTTGTATTTTAGCAAATAATGTCCTCAGTGTGTTCTTTTCCCTAGCATACTAGTTTTTTGTTGAGGGAGGCAGCTTTCCTGCACTGGAGAAGGTAATGGAAGGCCTCTTAGTAAGTAGTCACATCTTGTCAGTTTAGCACACTGGTTTGAAATGGGAATCTCACAAAGTTTGGGAACTAGATATTGACTAAATTTATTCCTAAACACTTCTATGTACCAAATCTGAAAAACTAAATATTGGAGTCTGAAAGATTTAAAAAATATTTACTGGGGCAGTTAGCTTTGACAGCAGTTTAAACTTCTATAAAGGGGGATATCTGATCTTGCATTTTTAATCTTAAAAATGACACTGAAGATTATTAAAAGCATGGAAATTAAGTCAAAGGAAATCAAATTTCCTCATACCATGTTTTTAAGGGAAACATTTGAACAGAAAGAATGTCTGTTTTTTCTCAGATAGTTACTGTATTCTGCAACATTTTTTCCTTGAAATTTGAAAAAAGCAACAACAAAAATTTTAAACCCAGAACTGTTTGCAGGTCCTACTATGTTCTTAACAGGTTTCATATAATTTTGACAGAATGAAATGGAATGATTCACAAGGTGGCATGATTCACAAATCACTTGTTATCTACCAAAAGTACCGTCTAGTAACCATTTGCTTACAACTTAAAATTGAAATGTATAATTACAGGAATGCTACTAAGACTTTGAAATAACTTACCCATCATTCAAAAAATGTAATTAAAAAATAACTTAACATAAAATACATAATAATATATTTTAACTGAAAGTGTTGTCATTTCATATTATTTTTCTTGCAGCACCTGCCAGCATGCGTTGTGTCCATAATGATGTCACAGTACCTGACTTCTCTGCCTACCGTCGTCAAGATGTGCTAGATGCCACAGCATCTTCTCAAAGCAGCAGTGAAGCTAGAAAAGGGTTTTCCTACCTGCTGACTGCAACAACGTGTGTAACTGCTGCATATGCTGCTAAGAATGCTGTCACCCAGTTTGTTTCCAGCCTCAGTGCTTCTGCTGATGTGCTAGCATTGTCAAAGATTGAAATCAAGCTGTCTGACATTCCGGAAGGCAAGAACATGGCTTTCAAGTGGAGGGGGAAGCCCCTCTTTGTGCGCCACAGAACCCAAGCAGAGATTAATCAGGAAGCTGAAGTTGATTTGTCTAAACTGAGGGATCCACAGCATGATTTAGACAGAGTAAAGAAGCCAGAATGGGTCATATTAATAGGTGTCTGCACTCATCTTGGTTGTGTACCTATCGCTAACTCCGGAGATTTTGGTGGTTATTACTGCCCTTGCCATGGGTCCCATTATGATGCCTCTGGCAGAATCAGGAAAGGTCCTGCTCCCCTTAACCTTGAGGTTCCAACTTACCAGTTTATTAGTGATGATGTAGTTGTTGTTGGCTGAATAATCAAGTGCTTGCTCGTTTTCTTGTTCTGATGAATGTACACTCAAAAGGGTTAACTGATCCTCTGGAATGCTGTCAAACCAGATGATCCTGAATACACATTAGCTGTCTTGACTCAACCTGAAGTATGTTCGAATACTTCCCTATGTTCAATTGTAATAAAAACTTTGAGTGAGCACTCGTTCTGACTATGATAATGTGTTTTTGTACTGACTTAGTGTGTCTTGTCAAAGAGATACCGCAGCATACCCCAAATATGTTTATGCAGCCCTCCTGAAGAGATGCTGATTCAATATCAATAATGAACTACAGAACCACAGCTTTCTCCATACCACATACATTCATTACTTGTACTTAGTTTTTACTGCAGTATAGTAAGAAACACCTTTTAAAAAATCCTACAATGAACTTCTAACAGTGGAGTCAGTTTCAGTATAGAATCACATTAAATGCAATCCTTTTACTCCCAATGTATTTTTTGTTTGTTTTTGAAGGAAGTGAAGGGAAAAATACATAAATACAAACCTGGAGAAGTTATTTTACATTGTTCAGAGGCAGTGTATAGTTGTTTAGCTATTAGGGTAGCAGTGTTAATTTTATGATGTAGACAAAAAGTAAATGTGTCATAGTAGAATTTCAATATTTTTTTTTAAATTTCCAGATGAGGCTCAATGTTATACACACCTAAACATTAGATCATATACTTAGAACACTGGAAAATCTGTGACACTTCCACTAGAAAATTGAGAAATAAAAAGGGAAATTCAACAGTGAACACTAAACTGTAAGAACCACTCAGTCTGGACTAATCTTTAAGGTTAAATGTAGCAAAAGGTTTATACATAGTCAGATTTTAAGACCCACATGATTTGCGTGAAAATAAGTATTTCATATTGCTTATAGGCTAAGGTCAATAAAGGCTAAAACTTTGAAGTCTCTCTTACCTTAGTGCTGACCCCTAGGCTATGGAGAAACAAATACAGCCTGAAACCACTAAATTTAACTAGCATTGGTCTTGCCAGTACAAAACAACGCTAGCAATTAAGTGCCTAGGCAATATATAGGGAGAAACAAGGTTTGCTGTTTCCATAAGAAAAAAAAATCTGCTACCTCCTGTATGCTTTGTGTTGTTTACTGCCATTCTGTGATCACTTAATGTCTTGTGCTGCATTAAGTGGTCTGGAATATTTTGCCTCACATAACATCTCATGTATATTTCGCATATGCCTCATGTAAAGCTGTGTTGACAGCTGGATTAAAGCTGAAACTTTAAATAGTATTAGAGTATTGATGACTATAGCTCACCTGTTCTCACGCAATTCAGGTAGGAAAATGATCACAGATGACTACAGAAATTTTTAGGTATGCATTCTCCACTTTCATAACTTTAAGCTTTACACCTTATCACTATGTCTACAAAAGCATTCTCAAGACTTTCTTGTATAATAAATCATGCTACACAAGTAATGCAAGAGATGTTCCCAAGCTTGTATGTAAATAATTGGTCTTCGTGTATGTGCCCTGTGTTATATGGTGGATCTTTACTCAAATTTTGTATTTCAAGAAAAGCTAACTAACTTCTGAAACAGTTAAAAATATAAATTTAATATAAATTAAAGCAGTGCTCTTCCATTCTCAAGTGGTTACTACTATCCTAAAAATGTCTTCTTTTAAGCCCACAGTTAGATTATTTAGGCCTCATCGTGGTTTATATAGACACTAAGTAACTGTGCTAACAGTAAATTTGTCCCCTGTAAATCAGGGAGTGACCAGGGCAGTTTCTGAATTCACAAGTGAACACAATGAAATTTAGCATGTCGTGGTTGGGCTTAAATGTCCATCCATAAAATTACTTGCACAGGATAAGCTGCTATTTAAATTACATCATACTAACTTGGTGGCAATCTTACCAGTCTACAACTAATGTGGCGACATGATATGGCACGTTTGTGAGCAAAACAGCTTTTACTCTACACATGAGATGCCAGCAGTACCTCTGCTTCACCAGACTGATGACAGAAGTTGAAGTATTGCTTCGTAGACAATGCAGATGTGATAGCCTCCATCCTCTCTTCAGGTTAAAGGCTTTGTTCTTATAGTTGCAAAAAGGTCATTCGTAACAAGCCAAGTGTGCGCTGGAAAAGAATTGGGATTTCTTAGAATTTGAGAAATAGTTTTTAAAAATCTCCAGAATCTCATAGTTTTGTGCTACAATTATGGGTACAAATTAAAAAAAATAAAATAAAATTCACCTGAACACATCATTACAATTTTTTTTTTTTTAATTATGACAGTTGTCAAAAGCTAGAATAGGTTGCCTGAAGAGGCAGTGGAGTATCCATGGAGATGGTCAAATTGAACAGGACAGACTGCTGGGCAGCTGTCCTTGAGCAAGAAGGGTGTAGATCACCTCTAGAGGTCCTTTCCAGCCTCTGATTCTGTGATTTGTGGGAGTCGTGCCCAGCTACCACATTGGCCTTTCTGGGACAAGAAGCCCCAGAAGGCCCAAAGTCCCTATCAGAGAAGTATGACTCCAACAGTGATAACCCTCCATGCAGCGACGTGCTGATGGCCAGGAGTGGGTTCCAAATCACCTTGAGGGCTGAGATGCCCTCGGAAGGAGCTCTCACTACCACTACTAATTACAGTCATTACCACCATACATGAGTTGTTTTGCCCTTTTCATGGCTACTGTACCCCATGTGGCTGGAAGTACGAATGTTCAAGTACTCTGAAAAATACTGCTATATTTTATGGATTTCTGGAGAAAGACTCATTGTATTTATAAGAAGCAAGGGCTTACTGGGCTTCACTACTTTTACATATTTCCACTCTGACTCTCTCCACTTCACTTTAACGGTCCTGCCAGGGCTCTAGTCCTAACACTAGACTGTTTTCAGTTAAACTGCCAGAGAGGAGGACAAAAATCAAACTCGGGTACTTCACAGAACTAATAGGGCACCTTCCCCTTGCCCCCACAAAGTACTAAGTCCTACTTCTCTCTGCACAGCTGGAGTTTCCTCATTTTTGTGTAAGAAGCCACTGTGCTCTGTACAGTTTTTGACCAGTATGAAGCCACACTTTTCCCTGCGCCTCGTACTCAGCCCTACGGTCAGCCCTACGGTCAGCTCTTTAGCCAGCATCATTCACTCCTGTTGACTTCGCAGCCTGGCAGAAGCTAAAAGGCAAGGACAGCCAGATGCTGGTACAGGTTTGCCAGGCTGATCACTGTTCGGAGCCTGACATTTTTCAGCAGCAGTGCTGTAAAGCATAGTCCTAGGCCAGAGAGAGGAGCTGCACTGCCTGCCTTTCTTCTGTGCCCCTGCAGCCACAAAGCAGCAGCCGCATCTCGTTCCTTCGCAGCTCACTTCTTTTTCTCCTTTAGAACAAGCCAGTCTTTACAAAGTTGCTGAACAGAATTCACGTTTATTTAATAAGAAAAAAAGCTCTTCAGATAAGGAGAATAAAAATACTAAAATCAAAATTTAATTTTTAATATTTGATATTTCAATAGCTTTGTCTTCTTTTTTTGTGTCTTTAAAAGAAGGGTAACATTTTTAATGGGTACTGCTGCCATGGGAATAATTAGTGCAAAGACTATAAACAAAATTTCAGAATTTTAAGTAATTTTTTCAAGGCTTGTTTTCATGGTTCTTTCATATGTGTTTGGTTTTTTTTTTTTAACCTTTCTGACTTGTTACGTCTAGTTGTCAGAACTGAAGGCAGTTTCACACGGCCCTCGTACAGTCATTAGCGCATGCTCTTGCTAACCAATTTTCAGCAGCATGCTGAAAGGCTGTGCTGCACAGCAGCGCAATTTTCAGGGACACTTGCCACTGATGACCAAAACACCTACATGAAGAAGCTCTATGAACAGGGTTCATAAGCAGGTCAGGTACACCTCAGGAACACAAAAGGTCAGCTCCCCAGATGAGTTAAAGCAGAGCTTGGTGTCCGAGCACTATGTTTCTCACCAGCAGAAGACATGACAGAACAATAATGACCTTCCTCTAACCTTGAAAAAGTAAAAAGCAAATAATTTATAGACAGAAGGAGAGAATTTAAAGCTACTGAATATTGGTGTCCTCCATGGATAAGATTTTCTTATCTACATACAGATGTCTACCTCTTAGTTGCTTTTTATTGCTCATTATTAAGACAACTTACATTTTAGGACTTTTCTTTTTAAGTTATTTATAGTGTTGGGAAACTCTGTATTAACTGTGCCAGATTTTCTGCTTTCTAGTAGTTTCTTTTTGTCAGTTTCAGTAAAGATTTGAAGAGATGGCTGAATGAAAAACACCCTTCATGTTAATAATGCAGGGGACCCTGTCTCTGAAGGACTTCAGCATTTCATGCCCAGCAGTTCTGCTGACCAGTACACCTTTTGCAATCACCATGAAAATCCAAATTTTCTCATCACCTTTTAAAAAGAGGCAGTTTACACAGGCTCAGATCAAAAGTATCTATTAATCTGAGAGCTCAGTTTGATGCCCCCACAGTCTGGTGGTGGTCAGGGCTGGCCGAGACTGTAGCACCTAATGCCTTCAGTTCCCACCAACTCCGCTGACATCCAAAGTACTTAAGAATCCAATAATTTGTTCATAGTGTTTGTATCGGAAGGAGGAGAAGGGGGCACTGAAGACTACAAAAAGACTTGTTCTAGTTAGAAAATTTGAGTAGAAATTGTAAGCGGACCACAGCTATGACACATAACGTGCACAGTCCCTTAGATGAACAATTGCATTAATACCATTGTTGTGGTTTAGCCCGGCTGGCAGCCAAACACCACACAGCCGTTCGCTCACCCTCCCCCCTCCCTCTCCGGGATGGGGGAGAGAAACGGGAAAGTGAAGCCTGTGAGTTGAGATAAGGACAGTTTATTAAGACAGGGAAAATAATAACAATAATAATAATAATAATAATAATAGTAATAATGTGTACAAAGTGATGCACAATGCAATTGCTCACCACCCGTTGACCGATGCCCAGCCTATCCCCGAGCAGCCGGCCCCCCCACCCCGGCTAGCCACCCCTATATATTGTTCAGCATGACGTCAGATGGTATGGAATATCCCTTTGGCCAGTTTGGGTCAGCTGTCCTGGGTCTGTCCCCTCCCAGCTCCTGCTGCACCCCCAGCCTGCTCGCTAGCAGGACAGAGCGAGAAGCTGAAAAGTCCTTGGCTTGGTGTAAGCATTGCTCTACAACAATTAAAACATCAGCATGTTATCAGCGCTCTTCTCATCCTAATCCAAAACATAGCACCCTGCCAGCTACTAGGAGGAAAATTAACTCTGTCCTACCTGAAACCAGGACAGATATCCACCCCTTATTCCATACCATTTATGTCATGCTCAGGTTACACTCTTTCCAATACCTTCTAATTAGTCACCATTTTCATCTATGATATATAGCAACCATGGTAGTGATGACATACAGTGTTATATGATAATTAACATACTACAATTCAACTCATGGGCTATTCTCACCCAGTATTAGGTCCCCTTGAGGTACACACCGAACCTCCCCATTCTTTTGCATTACCCACCAAGTGCATCCAGGTCCCTGGGCAAAAGCAATCCCACGAATGGGCTTGCCTTTTCCTGAGGCAGGAGTAGCCCAGACTGTCTTACCCAGCATGTTTCTTACGTGCACTACAGGAACTTTATCCCCTTCTACAGTGCGTAACAGGTTTGATTGGGCAGGTCCAGCTCGGTTGGCAGATCCTCTAGTATTGACTAACCAGGTGGCCTTTGCCAAATGTGTTTCCCAATTTTTGAATGTCCCAGCACCCATCGCTTTCAGTGTAGTCTTTAACAGTCCATTGTATCGTTCAACTTTCCCGGAGGCTGGTGCATGATAAGGGATGTGATACACCCACTCAATACCATGTTCTTTGGCCCAAGTGTCTATAAGGTTGTTTCGGAAATGAGTCCCATTGTCTGACTCAATTCTTTCTGGGGTGCCATGTCGCCATAGGACTTGCTTTTCAAGGCCCAGGATAGTGTTCCGGGCGGTGGCATGGGGCACAGGATATGTTTCCAGCCATCCGGTGGTTGCTTCCACCATTGTAAGTACGTGGCGCTTGCCGTTGCGGGTTTGGGGGAGTGTGATGTAATCAATCTGCCAGGCCTCTCCATATTTGTATTTCAGCCATCGTCCTCCATACCAGAGAGGCTTTGACCGTTTGGCTTGTTTAATTGCAGCACACGTTTCACAATCATGAATAACCTGTGCTATAGTGTCCATGGTCAGGTCTACCCCTCGGTCACGAGCCCATCTGTATGTTGCATCTCTACCTTGATGGCCTAAGGTGTCATGGGCCCATCGGGCTATAAATAATTCACCTTTATGTTGCCAGTCCAGGTCCACCTGAGCCACTTCAATCTTAGCAGCCTGATCCACCTGCTGGTTGTTTTGATGTTCTTCAGTAGCCCGATTCTTGGGCACATGAGCATCTACATGGCGTACCTTTACAACCAGGTTCTCTACCCGGGCAGCAATATCTTGCCACAATGCAGCAGCCCAGATGGGTTTGCCCCGGCGTTCCCAGTTGTTCTGCTTCCATTGCTGTAGCCACCCCCACAGGGCATTTGCTACCATCCATGAATCAGTGTAGAGATAGAGAACTGGCCACTTTTCTCGTTCAGCAATATCTAAGGCCAGCTGAACGGCTTTCACTTCTGCAAACTGACTCGATTCACCTTCTCCCTCAGCAGCTTCTGCAACTCGTCGTGTAGGACTCCATACGGCAGCTTTCCATCTCCGATGCTTTCCCACCATACGACAGGACCCATCAGTGAACAGGGCGTATTTCTTCTCATTTTCTGGTAGCTTGTTGTACAGTGGGGCTTCTTCAGCACGGACCACCTCCTCCTCTGCTGATATCCCAAAGTACTTGCCTTCTGGCCAGTCCATAATCACTTCCAGGATTCCTGGGCGACTGGGGTTTCCTATTCGAGCCCGCTGAGTAATCAGTGCAACCCACTTGCTCCATGTAGCATCAGTTGCATGATGTGTAGAGGGGACCCTTCCTTTGAACATCCAACCCAGTACCGGCAGTCGGGGTGCCAGAAGGAGCTGCGCTTCAGTACCGATCACTTCCGAAGCAGATCGAACTCCCTCATATGCTGCCAATATCTCCTTTTCGGTTGGAGTATAGCGGGCCTCAGATCCTCTGTATCCCCGACTCCAAAACCCCAGGGGTCGACCTCGAGTTTCCCCAGGTTCTTTCTGCCAGAGGCTCCAGGTGGGACCATTCTCCCCGGCTGCGGTGTAGAGCACATTCTTTACGTCTGGTCCTGTTCGGACTGGCCCAACGGCTACTGCATGAACTATTTCCTGCTTAATTTGTTCAAAGGCTTGTCGTTGCTCAGGGCCCCATTCAAAAGCATTCTTCTTACGAGTTACTTGGTAGAGCGGGTTTACAATCAGACTGTAATTTGGAATATGCATTCTCCAAAACCCCACGACACCTAGGAAAGTTTGTGTTTCCTTTTTGCTAGTTGGTGGAGACATAGCTGTTATTTTGTTGATCACATCCATTGGGATTTGACGACGTCCATCTTGCCATTTTATTCCTAAAAACTGGATCTCTCGTGTAGGTCCTTTGACTTTATTTTGTTTTATGGCAAAACCGGCCTTCAGAAGGATTTGGACTATTTTCTTCCCTTTCTCGAAAACTTCCTCTGCCGTGTCACCCCACACAATGATGTCATCGATGTACTGCAGGTGTTCAGGAGCCTCCCCCTGCTCCAGCGCAGACTGGATCAGTCCATGGCAAATGGTAGGGCTATGTTTCCACCCCTGGGGCAGCCGATTCCACGTATATTGGACTCCCCTCCAAGTGAAAGCAAACTGTGGCCTGCACTCTGCTGCTAGAGGGATGGAGAAAAATGCATTAGCAATATCAATTGTGGCATACCACTTGGCTGCCTTTGATTCCAGTTCGTACTGGAGTTCTAGCATGTCCGGCACTGCAGCACTCAGTGGTGGCGTGACTTCGTTCAGGCCACGATAGTCCACTGTTAGTCTCCACTCACCATTAGACTTTCGCACTGGCCATATGGGACTATTAAAAGGTGAATGGGTCTTGCTGATCACTCCTTGGCTCTCCAGTTGACGAATTAGCTCGTGGATGGGAATCAGGGAGTCTCGGTTGGTGCGATATTGCCGCCGGTGCACAGTTGTGGTAGCGATTGGCACTTGCTGTTCTTCAACCCTCAGCAGCCCCACAACAGAAGGGTCCTCTGAGAGACCGGGCAAGGTAGACAACTGTTTAATGTCCTCTGTCTCTAAGGCAGCTATGCCAAAAGCCCAGCGGAACCCTTTTGGGTCCTTGAAATATCCTCTTCTAAGATAGTCTATGCCAAGGATGCACGGAGCATCCGGGCCAGTCACAATACGGTGCTTTTGCCACTCATTTCCAGTTAGACTCACTTCAGCTTCCAATACAGTTAACTGCTGGGATCCCCCTGTCACGCCATAAATACAGATGGGCTCTGGCCCTTTACAGCTTGATGGCATTAGAGTACATTGTGCACCGGTGTCTACTAAAGCCTTATACTTCTCTGCGTCAGACGTGTCAGGCCATCGAATCCACACAGTCCAATAAACTCGGTTGTCCCTTTCCTCCCCCTGGCTGGAGACAGGGCCCCTCTAGTCCTGGTCAGAATCTTCGTTTCTGTATTTAAAAGACTGCCTGCTAGAAGTTGGAGCAGCAAACTTTTCAGAGAACCCCTTTCTCCCGATTGTTTTCTTTTGTAACTCACGTACCCGTGCCTCTAGGGTCTCAGTAGATTTTCCATCCCATTTTCTCATGTCCTCTCCATGGTCACGTAGGTAGAACCACAGGGTGGCGCGGGGTGTGTACCCACCATATTGTCTTCTTTGCACGGATGCGCGTTTACCCCTAATAGCCGAGACGCTGGTTCGTACAGGTGGGGAAGAAAATACACTCTCTTTAAGTTGGTGGACCTCTTCAAAAAGTTTCTCCAAAGTATTCTCTTTTAGTTGGTGGCCACTGGTTCGTTCAGGTGGGGGGGAATATAAATTCTCTTTAAGTTGGTGGACCTCTTCAAAAAGTTTTTCCAAAGTATTCTCTTTTAGTTGGTGGCCACTGGTTCGTTCAGGTGGGGGGGAAGATAAATTCTCTTTAAGTTGGTGGAACTCTTCAGAGAGTTTCTCCACAGCCGAGACGCAGGCCTGTAGGGAAGAGGAGAGATTTCCTTCGTACTGCCGGAGTTGTTTAGCCATGTCACCCACTGTGGGATCTTCACCGTCTTTCCAGGATATTATTGCCAATGTGCTGGCCCATGTTGATGGTGCATTATGTACAAACTTCCGCCATATGGGTCGAGTACACTGGACTTCATCTGGATCTGTGGATGTTTGTGCGTCGTCTAGGTCCTTATAAATTACTTCCCGTACGGCTAATTCCCTCAGGTACTGGATTCCCTTCTCCATGGTGGTCCACTTGACTGGTAGACATACAAGTTCTTCCTTGTAGGGATACCTTCCCTTCACAGCTAACAGGAGACGCCTCCAGAGGCTGTGAGATCGTGCTCCATCTCCAATTGCTTTGTCAATGCTTGCATCTCTAGCAAGGGATCCCAACCGCTTGGCTTCCCTGCCCTCTAATTCCACACCATTGGCTCCAGTGTCCCAGCACCGGAGCAGCCAGGTGATAAGCTGTTCACCTATACAGCGACCGAAATCTTTTCGCACATCTCGTAGCTCACGCTGGTATAGGGTTCGGGTAGTTACTGTTGATTTTTCAACATCCTCATCCTCATCTTCATCCTCCTGCACACTTGATGGCCCAGCCTCGTCTTCTCCACGCCCAGACTTAGCAGAAGACTTTCTGCGTTCTAAACGACCTGAGTCTCTATACCATTTTTTCACCTTTTCTACAGGGGCAACTTGCACTGCTACAGCTCGCCTCTCCGACCCAGCCACAGGGTCTGCCACAGGGGTTGGAATACCCTCTGCAGGGGCAACTTGCACTGCTACAGTTCGTTTCTCCGACCCAGCCACAGGGTCTGCCACAGGGGTTGGAGTACCCTCTGCAGGGGCAACTTGCACTGCTACAGTTCGTTTCTCTGACCCAGCCACAGGAGTGGGAACGGCTGCGGGAGCTGGAACGGCTGTGGGTGCCGGGACGGCTGCGGGAGCTGGAGCTGGAACGGCTACGGGAGCTGGAACGGCTGTGGGAGCTGGAACGGCTGCGGGAGCTGGAGCTGGAACGGCTGCGGGAGCTGGAACGGCTGCAGGAGCCGAAACCGGGACGGCTGCGGGAGCTGGAGCTGGAACGGCTGTGGGAGCTGGAACGGCTGTGGGAGCTGGAACCGGGACGGCTGCGGGAGCTGGAACCGGGACGGCTGCGGGAGCTGGAGCTGGAACGGCTGCGGGAGCTGTCACTAGGTTGATAGTAGCATCAATTGCAGCTCGATAGGCACAGGCCAGACCCCAGCACGCCACAGTGATTTGTGTCACTTCGGAACTGCCGGAGTCATGACACCTTTTTTTCAAGCATTCTACCAGTTTTTTAGGATTTTGCAGTTGTTCAGGGGTGAACGTCCAAAACACTGGAGGTGCCCACTGCCCTAGAAACCTGCCCATATCCTCCCACACTCCCTGCCACTCGCAAATATCCCGCCTCAAGACAGATCTCCGGATGAGATTCCTAAGTAGTTGTTTAACCTTAAACAAAACCTGAAGCGCATTCAGGAGACATAACAACAAGAACATGCTGGTCTGAGTATCCCAAGGATATTCAACATCTTGGAGAGCTACCGTAACTAGCTCGGGGGATAAGAGGGTGGTGAAGGAGGAAGGGAGAGTGAACAGGTAGGAGAAAATATCTTCCCCTGTCCCCTCCAGAGATTGACTCCCTGATGAAAAAAGGCAATAGGTGTAATTGCTAATAGTTTCTGAGATATGGTTTCCGAAGTATAGAGTCGACGACAGTGCTGAGTACAAATACCAGGTTAGAGTCATGACCAGATATCTCATCATTTCATAAGCCATCGTTACACCACACAGTACCATAACAATCTTGAACCAGGGCCCGGAAAGGATAAACAGCATGACAGGGAGCACATACAGAAAGTAACTTGCTATAAAACTCAATTTGGGAAACAGGTACAGCAGACTTGAGATGAAAGCAATCAACATTGTGACTAGCAACTATTAAGCAGGTCGAATACTTATACCAATTTTAGTTTAACACACTCGGGTCAAATCTGTCGATATCTCAACCCTTCGTGCCCCACGTTGGGCGCCAAATTGACTGTTGTGGTTTAGCCCGGCTGGCAGCCAAACACCACACAGCCGTTCGCTCACCCTCCCCCCTCCCTCTCCGGGATGGGGGAGAGAAACGGGAAAGTGAAGCCTGTGAGTTGAGATAAGGACAGTTTATTAAGACAGGGAAAATAATAACAATAATAATAATAATAATAATAATAATAGTAATAATGTGTACAAAGTGATGCACAATGCAATTGCTCACCACCCGTTGACCGATGCCCAGCCTATCCCCGAGCAGCCGGCCCCCCCACCCCGGCTAGCCACCCCTATATATTGTTCAGCATGACGTCAGATGGTATGGAATATCCCTTTGGCCAGTTTGGGTCAGCTGTCCTGGGTCTGTCCCCTCCCAGCTCCTGCTGCACCCCCAGCCTGCTCGCTAGCAGGACAGAGCGAGAAGCTGAAAAGTCCTTGGCTTGGTGTAAGCATTGCTCTACAACAATTAAAACATCAGCATGTTATCAGCGCTCTTCTCATCCTAATCCAAAACATAGCACCCTGCCAGCTACTAGGAGGAAAATTAACTCTGTCCTACCTGAAACCAGGACAACCATATTTTCAAAATCAATTATGCTTCAATTTATTAAAGTCTTAATTCAGAATCTGTGCATATTAAAATACAGAATAAAGCTATAATTGTATTTGTAAGCAGATGGAGCACTATAAGGTGCTAAGTAATAGTCTGCATGGATTTATCAGGAACAAATTACATCAATGCAATCACATTTCTTGCTATAATAGGATAACAGGCCTTGGAAACAGGGGAATATTAGCAGTAGTTATAAAACTTTTAACTAAGAGTTTAACAGTAGTGTTGGGTGGAACTGGTTTACTCCCACCATGACATATGGTAACAGAACTCCAAATTTTCCCCTGTGAGCAGTCATATAACTTGCAGGTAATTACAATACATGTCAGCCTCTAATTTGTACCACAAATAAGAAGTGCCAGCTTCCTGAAGAGATCTATTGGTTTGCATGGCCATCAGACCAAAGAGCTATTGAGATATGCAGAATTTCATAGCAGATTGAGGGCATTTTATGTTTAAGGGTATTTAATCGTTAAAACAGAGTACTCAAAAACATGATAGCAAATTATTGAATAAATGTCTGTTAATGCAAGGGGGGAGGCTTTGTATATACAAAAATTCTCCTCTAATGCCTACGCTTTAACAGGTTAAAGGAATAGCAAGATGCAGCTAAATAAGATCAGATTTATCTCTTAGGTTAGAGTCATTGGGGCTTTTTTTTAGTCTGGTGTTCAGGGCAGGAGGAGGAGGATAATACAAGCAGTTTATTTTGTAACCATAGCTATTTTGTATAATTCATGTAGAGTGGGCCACTGATGACAGCACCCTTTAGGTGACATTATTATTTGAAATAAAACAGAGCTTTCCTTTTGAATCGCAACAAGCGTGATAAAGCATTTCAGATGTCAGTCTGAAATGTCACCTGTAGAACACGTCACCCCTGCCTACAGAAGAACCTCTCAGTTGTGACAGTCTACAGCTGGGTTTTTCCCTCTCTTTTCAGTTCCTATTGAACGGTAATTTTGAATTAAGTACTAAAATACCAGGAGTTTCAGTAGCTTTTCTAGCAGTTTGTCTGGAATTATATATATCCCAAAGGTCTGAACTACACTGGGGTCTTGTGCAAGTTAGAATAAAATACCTGTAACAAGGTTTGGCTCATAGATTTCCCACTGAATTACCTGATATCTATACTGGCACTGCAACTTTTGACCTAGCAATTACTTTTTCCCCACAACAGCATCAATTTTGACTGCCTGATAAGAAGACAGCATATGTACGGCAATATTATTTTCTTTATACAGTTTGTAAAACGCTTTAATTTCATTTTTTTTATTGGCCTTTAATATTTCCATAGCAGAAACGACTATTTATGGTTATTTCCATTTTTTTAATACTTCTGCTTACGATTGCAGTACAAATTAAAGATATCGCTCTCCTAGCCACTATAATTGACACTGGTTAAGAAGATGAATAACTGCCTCAAAACTTCTGCATTGCTTCCACCTAAATAAAACATTGCTCTTGGCTCTCAAGGCATATCTATATTGTGTATCTGGTAGACAAACTCTGAGAAAAGAAAAATAACTACATACACATACATATGTACCTGCAAATGAGTAAATGTCAGACTCTTAAAATGTAATGATTTCATTGTTATTAGGGTATTTTCTATACCAGCTTTTGAAAGGCTGGACAAATCTGATAATTTTAGGCCATAATTACAGTGTCACTCAGCTTATCCTGCTCACTTCTCTTAACCTACTGAAAGAGTTGTTCTTGATCATTTAATTTAATTGAATGTGACAAAGATCTTCTTACCTATTGCCAATCATTTTTCAGAAACATTTGTTTTTGAAGACAGTTTCCTATTTTGACAGATAATCTGTCCTTACTTGTAATTCACACCCATCGATGTGGGCCATTCTGACACACAGTCTATAAATCACCAACCGTTTTCAGCCTGAATTTCTTGTCATCTCTAAGCTGCTCCACCGAGGTCACTGAAGGTTGACATTGCTAGTGCTATTTATCTTCCAATTTTTTCATCCTCTACCTTTTCAGTTCATCTGATTTCCCTGACAAGCATACTTCCACTTACGCCAGCAGGTCACCTGCTCTGCAGTAGATAACACATCCCTCAGCTGCTCACACAGAGAGCAGTGCCACTCCGTGGGTGCTGCACTGTGGGCACACTTACAAACTCTGGGCCCTTCACTTCCGCTGCACCTGTAAGCCCCATAACAAAAAAAAAAAATCAGGACTGATGGGTAAATTAAAAGAAGTCTGGAAGATTAGCAGTAACGTCCTGGAGTCATGGTCGAACTTGGGGTTTTGATCAGGGGAAGCAAACAAAGTGGACTTAGCTTTAGTAAGGATTTTGATGCTGTGATCTTTCAGGAGCGAGTCAAGGAAACAAAGTTCAAATGAAAGCACGGGAACTGACTGAAAAATAGTCCTTAAAGAGTAGTTAGTGATCACCGCCAGGCACAAATAGCTTTTGAAGGATGAAAGAAGCAAGTGGGAGTTACAGGTTTGGGTCGTATCAATATTCAGCGCTTTCAATAGCGAGTTGGGTAGCAGAATAGCAACATACTTCTTAGATTTGAAGATGAAATTGAACAAGCAAAGGACACCAACATCTTAAAAGACATGACTAAAATGCAAGACAATTTCAATTACAGTTGCTCACAAACTGAGAATGAATCAATATCATCATACAGCTGTGGAAAAAAAAAGGCAAATATCTAGCTTGGATGCAAAAATAGGACTTACATGTTCTGTATTAGCATTCATGAAGGTCCAAATGGAACCAGACATTTCAAGGAAACAATGTTGGATATTGGAGAGACTCCAGAAGAGGAGGACAAGAGTAAGTAGAGGTCTAGAAGAGGTGAGCGAGAGAGAGGGATTGAAGGAAATCAGATTGTTCAACCTAATCAACATTGAGAAGATAAACGGTAACAGCCTCGGCTGATACAAGTGAAAACAATCAAGCATTATTCACATTTACCATGGACAGACAAAATAAAGGTTTTAAGTTGTAGCAAGGGCAGTAGAAGTAGGACATGAGAAAAAGTAAAAAGTATGAAGCTATCCTACAGAAAGTATGAAGAGTGTGATACTGAAAGTGTAAGTAACTCTTTAAACCAGATTTTAGCTGTTTGCACACAAACAGGATTAATTCAGCCAAAGATCCTATGGAAAGACAGCATGTTGTCTGCCCATTCAGTATGTCCTCTTCTGTAACTTAAAATATTTTAAATGTTCTTCTATACAAGTTGAGGCAGACTTTATGCCCAAAGCCCACCAGTCTATAAATAAATATTGTTTTAAATAATCCGTTTTTTTTTTTTTTTACAAGGAAAGCACAAATGTCTTCAAAGAAATCTAGGTCATCATGAAACAGATCGTTGCAATCGAAGCATGTAGCACACAGGTACAATGGTGGCCTAAATCCATCTCATTCTATGTACTAAACTGAATGGCGCTGTGGGACTTCAACCTTAAGTGACAAAATAAATGTGCCATGAAACACTAATGAACCACAATTTCCTGAATGCCAAAGTCCCACTGCATACAGTGTAGCCAGAATCACAGCCTCTGTTCCTTTGGTGGTGAAGATTTAGCAACCTGCAAAGAAAAAATCTCTTGAATCTGTGAATGCTCTTCTTCCCATCATGCTCATGGTATTTAAGTCATTTTCCCTTCCATTTACTTTCCACAAAGCTCAGAGGCAGTAGAAACTGCCCCATACTGTGGTTTTCAGCTGTCTTTCATTTATCAGTAGTCTATCATCAGTATGTTTCTCCCAGGTGAGATATACTCTATTAGCATTTTTTCCAGCTTCTTGTACACTGCTTTTTTGCTGTCTTTACCTAAGTGAGCTTTAGAAGTATGGTTTTCTAGCTGTTTTTAAGGTGCTTGAACAATGCAAAACTGTATTGTCTATTTCCCTCTATAATTAATCAGTATCAGTTTGATCTTCATGAGAGAAAAAGGATCTGAACAGTGCACATGTTTGTCTCTGTTACAGCCTTTAGACTTGGCTGCAAAACTATTTCCTGCGCAGCTTTTGGAAACATCTACATTTATCTGTTGATATTTCTATTCTGCAATAAATTACAATGAAATAATACTGAAGTCCTTAACGACAATTATCTTTAGCAGCTCAATTAACTCATATTTATAAAAATACTTTCATCTAAGGATCTCAAAGACTGCCATTACTATTATCTTCTAAGCTGCATCCCAGTTGCACTGTAGTGTGTATTCCTGAATGACATACTGCTTTGAAGTCTTTAAGCGATACAAGAAAGTCATGGCTTAGGGATGTTTTTGACAACTAATTGCAGTTTTTGATAAAACTCTTCCAACTCTGTGAGAACCTAAGTTGCAGTGCTTTCATTATTCTTGGTTCATATTTTATTTAGGCCAAGATGAGGTTGTCACTTGCTCGTTTCCCGTTTCTGACTCCCTGGTAATGTCTTTCAGTGTGACCATTGAAACCCCTATTTATATGCAGCATAATTTATTTCTGATTCATTTATGTAATCATCTTTGATATAACCAACTCATTCTGTCTAATGGTTACACTTACACATAATACTTTTCAGATGTGTTGGTTTAAAGTTACATTTCTTCCAGCTGTGAAATGCAATTTAGGTATGACATAACCACTATTTAGACATGACTGTAGGTACTGGAGAGAAGCTGACATCCTTTCCCCCATGACCATTTTAACCCCAGCATAAAGACACTGTCTGATAAGGACCAGCAATGCTTGAAATACAATTAATTGTAGAACAGCATGGTAAGTTGAAAAACTGATTAAAGTGATGTAATCCACCCCCAGCCAGTTCAATTTACAAATTATAGTGGTTCATGTTCTCTGCAGATTCTTCACAGACTTCTACCCCGCTCCCATTGGGACAATACATTAGGTCAATGATTGACCTGAATTTAAATTATCTGAAACTGATGTATCATGCAGTACAAATCAGAGGAGAACGGTAAAGCAAGAACAGTAATCAACAGAAATCTTAAGGAACATGTTAGAAGTAGGCTACATCTTCTGCTGGTGTAGTATTTAACCCCATCTCATTTCTGGTTTGTAAATAGTAATCGGATGAGTGTCCCCACACAGAAAGGGCACAGGCGGGTAGGCAAGATGCTCAGGAAACATTTTACAGCTCTGCGATCACCCAGGAACCCAAGCAACACTGCTCAATACACTGCTCTTTGAAAGACATATTTAAATAGGCAGAGAAGAATTTTCTGGTTTCAGGATGAGGCTTGCCA
The DNA here is from genome assembly GCF_013377495.2 of Cygnus atratus. NCBI lineage: Eukaryota > Metazoa > Chordata > Aves > Anseriformes > Anatidae > Cygnus > Cygnus atratus. Next base: position 19,847,339 of record NC_066373.1, on the reverse strand, counting down.
TTGCACAGACAGCTCAGCTACCAGACAAAGCTTTGCATCATTTAGATCATCTCCCAAATTAACAACAAATAAAAGGGCAAAGAAGGAATGAAAAGCATGCAGAGAAATCATCAAACAACAAATGCAAAAAGAAAGAAAGAAAGAAAGAAAATAATTATTACACAAGATGACATTGCACCAGAATGTATGGAAGGCATTAAAATACAGGTGGCTTAAAAGTGGAACAGAAAATCTGCAGAGGAAGGTCCATATGTGGCTTTGAACACAATGCCTGAGGCTCAGTCCCTGGTTCGGGAGAAGCCTACTGCAGATGACTGCTGGGAACTGGGACTGTAAACTCGGAGGAAGGACAACACCAGTCTTGCTGTTTCTTTGACCTTTCCCAAAGTATTTGCTACCGCTTGATGCTGTAGAAAGGGTGGGCCTGCTGTGACCTCGTGCACTATTTCTTACGCTCCTCAGAGAGGTTATTCAGCCAGGGGCTCGGTGGCAGTCGTAATTATCTTTCTCAGTTGCCATAATCTGCCCTTCATTTTATATCTCTGATGAAGCAACAGATTTCTAAGAGTTATTTATGGCTCTTTGAATAGAGTAGCCTATGTATAGTGGGTAACAGTTAACTGGTAATGTTATTGTTATTATTATTACTGTAGAGAAGATTTCAGTGTAAAAATGTTTATAGAGCCAATGTTTATACAGTCTGATTTCACATTGCACCACCTACACTAGAATACTCCACTGAATAGAAGAACACAATAATTCTAAGATACGCTGGATCCTGAGGTTTGAATAGCAACCGTAATGGCTCCCTCAGAGCCAAGCCAATTCCAGAGCAAATATATAGCTCACATTTCATCTCCCAGATGAGACAGGGAAAGGCCAGTAAGAACATTCCTCATAAGCAAAAAGGTTTAAAACTTGAATATAGACTTTTAAAACTTGCATATATTTTAGATTATTGGTACTTGGCTGCTCTGTAATGAAAGCTATGGTCAATAAATATCTCTGGGCAAGAGAAGGATGATCTTTGATATACCCAACAGCTGGGAAGAATATCTCAGCATAGGATGCTATCTGGGATATCATCAATTCTTCATTTTTACTCTTCATCATCCACTTTTTGAATAGCATTCTGATCCTTTCTGCCCCAAGTGCCACTGGTAATAGTCACAGAAATATCACAAATTTCCCTTTTTTTTTTTTTTGTTTTGTTTTTTTGTTTTTTCCAAATTTTAACTGCAGCAATGAGATCAGCTTGTATCCATCATGATTTACTTTAACATCTTCAAAGTATTCATTTTTAAACAGAGGCTGTGACAACTATAGACAAAATATAGCCTTTAATCAAAATAATGAGAAAATAACGCATACATCTGCTTAATAACATTTGGTGCTAGCATTACGAACTGATGCACCACTGATGCACAGAATTAGCTGAGGTAGGTCCATGTATTACATCATTTGCTTATGAAAGTGATTGAATAAACTTTGGACCAACCCTGCAACACAGCACCAACCTCCAGATTGCCTGGGAACAAGTCTTCATCTGGTCATACAAAGTTGTAGGGCCTGGTCCAGTGTTTTGAAAATAAAGTATTTTTTAAACCTTTCATTATTCAATCAAGCTTATTTACTTCAGAATTGTTATCTACTTATTTAAATCTTGTGAATACAGTCATTATTCTTCAAGCAATTACAAAAAAGCAGGTAAACTATCTGGTTCCTGTAAATAATACATTAATTAAATTTTCTTCACACAAAATAATTTTGAACAGTAATGCTGCATTATAAAACAATTCCTAATAAAAAATGCTCTAATTATAATTCCAAAGCTCATATTATTTTTGAAACTTGTGTTGGCTTTTAGACAGATTATAATAAAAGCAAATTACTGTATGTTTTAATAACATAGTTGTCAAATAAAGCCATAATGCTCAAATGATGACTAACCACAGTGTATAATTCCCCATAAAAGCTAATTGACAATTGATTTTCTTAAATAGTGAAAGAATTCATCATGATTAACACTATTACAATGAAATCCAAAGGAATTAGAAAAGATTTATCTCTAATTGAACATTTCTGCAAATATTAGAACTACTGAGGAGAATAACAAAGTAGGTTAGAAACACAGCACCCTCCTCCCGACTTCACAGGCAGAATATGAATTGCACAAGTGCAATGAGGGCTTGTTGCTTTTTCGCAGGTGCATCATGGTTTACATGCACCATAACAGCATGGTGCATTGTTCTCAGTCCTCGAGCTCTGCCAACACGCCCTACTCTGGATCATCCTCTCTCTGTCTGCAAATCCTCGCCCAGATTTGCTCTCAGAAAGAACATTTTTCAGAATGAAGAAAACAGTAACATTATGGAAGACAAGAAGATGAAAACAAGAGGAGCTATGGAGATAATTTTGAAAGTTAGTTGGCAAGAGGGATGCAAGGATGAGAAGGGCACATGGTGCCTTGCTGCCCCGGAGCAGCCCCATGCAGCAGGCGCACAGCCTCGGGGGCACGGAGAGAAGCCATGGGGCTGTGCAGGTGGCAAGTGGGCCAGGCCTCAAAACACAGCAAGGTTGTGTGCAATGGAAGCTAGCGAGGGAGACAGGGAAAGACCCCTGCTGCCATGAAAGGTGGATAATTGGAGCAATAAATTTTTCCATGCCATACTAAATATAAAACAGAAAAGCCAGTGAGCATGATTATTGTGTATCAGCTTGTTCAAGAAACTTTAAACAGCAATTAAAATATAAAGACACCTCCCTTGCCCTAGAGAGTTTTCAATGTGCAGCTCCCCAGTGCCGGGGTGAAGGGCGATTCACAACCTCTGCTAAACCACAGCAGGGTTCTCATGAGAAACTTCAAAAAGTTGTCACTGTGGGCTATGTCAGAAGGTACAAGTGACTCTGACTACGACATAATAAAAAGGTGAAAGGCTACTGCTGTAGGAGCGCATCAGTCACGCATACTCAAGGCAATTCTGCACAGCCCAAGGGCAGGAGGGTACCCAGCTGGCTTCTGAGCTGCTCAAGCTTCTTCTTACTGCTTCAGTACCAGAAAAGCCGCCGGTGTTATTTGGATAGCCCCTCTTCTATCCCAATACTCAGATCTTTCCCAGCATTTAAGTACAAATCTTTTGCTTTGAACATTTTACAGTTTGCATTTCATTCCCAGCTATTGTAATATCAACTTCTACAGCACTAGATTTTTTCCTTTTCTGATTAAAATTAAAAATAAATTAGAAAGGAAGTTGCTTGTATTACTTAAAAAAAAAAACGCAAACGATATTGCTCCAGTGCTTTAATGAGAACATAGAAATGGCAAGCTGAGTCAGATAAATTAGCAGTTTTGATAGAGATCTCTCAGTTTAGTACAACCACACAAAATTAATGAGGAATGTAAAGTCAGGTAACAGCCTCTACATAATTCATCCACATTTACCATAGTTGTACTGGGTAGAGGAGAAATAAACTAGTTTTAAAATGACATTTGTTTTCTTTGCACACATCTCCAGATACAATGATATCAGTTCAACATAAGAGAAAAACATTAGTTTGTTTTGGTTTTAATACTTTACATACTTAACACATTGTTAAGCATCCTAATACTGTAGAGAAGGTCTGGGAAATTCTGTCATTTATCTAGACCCATCAGAAGCTCCCCTACACTAAATAACAGAAAGAGTTTTACTACAGAATAAACACTACTCCCAGCCTTCATTTTTTTCCCTCTATCCATTACAAAACTGCTGTGGAATTATTGATGATTTCCTCAGCAGTTAATGGGAACGGCCAAAGATTTGGATTTAATGCCCCCAGCTTACAGATGGCAACTCAGGAATTTAACACCCTATTTTTCATCTGCCTTTATGTAACTAAGCTGACTCTGGCAATGAGTCTAATTTGGTCCCTGAGCACTTGATACCCTCCCTCATTCAGCATAGCAGCACACCCCCGTTAAAGTCCTCTTCCTGAGCCTGTGGCATCATCCTGCCTATTCATTCCTCTGCTGATTTTTTTTTTTTTCCCCGTGAGAAAATTCTCGATCCCATCTCAAAGTGCTTACAGAGTTTTCTTTCTCTCCTTCTGCTTTCATCCTCCTCCACTCCTATCACGATGCATTTCCTTCCAGACCCTTCTTCAGTGCTACCTCCTCAGGGCTGTATCGCAAAGACAGAGCAAGAAGGGAAGAGCTGGCACAACCGTGTTTCAGGAGCTTTGGTCTGTTGCTGGATTTTCCTCTGAAACAAGCACTTATTCATCTAAATTAGAAATCACACATGAACATACCAGCTTTAACAAATTCCTAAAAATATGGAGGATCAGCTGGTGTTTCTGAACATAAAGCTGGAAGTGTTGGATGTCTGGAAACCTGGTACTAGAAAGCTAAGTTGCCCTGAGAACTTGGTTTATGCTGAAAATATTAGGCATCCATCATCACAAAGCTGGGAGCCTTGAATGAAAACTTCGAGTTATAGTTTGGTTCCCAGCACAATGGTTTAGGCTTCCTGGCTCCAGCAGATCACATTGGAACACAGAACTAAAACACCTCTGGCCAAGCTGGCAGAGCCTAGAAGCTGTATTCTACATTAGTACGTGCAAACACAGCAGCCAACAAACTCTGCATATAAATGAAACTGACTCAAAAAAGACTTAACTTCATTTCAAAAAAAAACCTGATAAAGTTAAAGAATTCAGTTATTGAACAAAACCTATCTCAGCATGCAATTTTGAGATAATGGGCTAAAATGTAACAGAATGCACACCATTGCCTGTTCAAAAGCCAGACTGATACGGATCCAAAAAACCCACAGAAGACTAATACATTTATTGTCCGGGGATGGTTGGAACTGTCAGATCCCTTGGGAAAAATGTATAGAACTTTTTACAACATACGTAACCTTAAAACCATAATCCTATTTACTATTTTCCATAAAACGAGCATGAGCGTATTTGCTTAAATGAAAAGCCACGTGTATCTTCGTGAGCTATGCACAAGTGGGTAATGACAGCCAGGCTTCTAAGACCTCCTCTCCCTGAACAGCTCCTGGGAACTGTGTTTGGTATGAAAAGTACCAAATAATCCACGTTGATTTCTCTTCTTTGCATGTACTTTTGCATCTGTCAATGCACCCAAGGAGAATGATCCCTGGTTTAAATCTATGATTTATGACAAATACTGGGTAATGCTTAAAAAATAAAGCAAAACCAAAACAACACAATACAGAAATTGTTTCTGTCAGAAAACAGTACTGAAGGGAGCAGTTTATTAAGCTTGGTTAAAAGAAAGCCAGACACTGAATAAGACTTCCATCCATTTAGAATACTGATAGCTATCTAATACTATCATTCCTCGTATTTCAAATATATTACCAAATGAAATTGGGAGAATAATGTTTTTCTTTATTTGGTAAAAGAAAAAAGGTGCAATGAGTAACAGTATTTCCTAGTGTAGGACACAGGTGCTTGGGTAGCCTTTCTGCACCCCGTTAGTGGAACCAACACACTGACCTTGCTAGAAGTATGGTGTGGTAACACAGACAGAACTGGAATATCCCAGATTTACATTAAGTTGGGTGCCAGTTTCAGCTCATGTGTATGTGCGTATGTCTGTGCATGCTCATGCATACACACATTAGAGAAGTGAGTCATTTACCCCAGGGAATGCTCATGTGGCTCTCATACTGAGAGATAAATATGGATGCAAATAGAAATTTCTAGTTTGTGGACATGGTTGCATACAGAGGAGAAAATCAGACCTGCTATGTCACGTGAATTACACGTGACAGTCCATACTCACACTTCCACATTTAGATTTTGTTTTCATTGTTCCCTGTAGGTTTTTTTTCTGTCTATAATTAGAGTTAATGACATTTCAAAGTACCAAGATAATTATCTCCATGTCAAATTAGCTGTTTTCAAATGAAAGACTATTTCTGCTTAATTTTTCCGATCTTGAAAGCAAAGTAGTGATCCCCAGATCTTTTATGTCATTTCTTTATGAACATCGGGTTACGATAAGCTACTTTCTGAACCACTGCTTGAATGCAATTTATTTTACATAGCTTTGCATAACAAAATAGCATTTTAGATAACTTATTCAAAGGGCAGATAATAATTCTCTGAAGACTTCATTAAATCACTCTTTTCATGTTAAATTAATGTGCCAAGTTAATTTTGGAATAAACAAACCAAGATATTTAATTGCTTTGTGATAAATACGTACTACTTATAATTTTTTCATGTAGCTTTACATTCTAGAAATCCATGTATTTCTGTATGCCTCTAGAGAGATTTAAATTTGTATAGATTTGACTGGTATACACAAAAAGATACATTAAATGAACCGGTATCTCTTTGTGCATATCAGACCTAACTTCCTCTTTGATAGTAATTTTGTATCCCATATTTTCCTAAAGTATGAATAAATGACAGGAGGGGTTTTCATGGGAGATGTCAGTTCTAAACACATTAATGGGAAAAACTGAAGAATAATGATCAGCTCTTTACCAATGGGAACTAAAGTTATAAAATGCAACTGCATGAGATCAAGACAGACAAAACTCTGAACTGAACCCTGATTTATTCTACCTTAGATTTCACAAGAGCACTGCTCCTTTCTGCCCCCTTAACTAAATGTAAAGGTACACTCCAAAACTGCATCACACAAAATACAATTAGCAGGAAACTAGTTCAACTGATTTTTGAATTCAAGTTTTGGAAAATGGTCACCTTTACATGCACAAAGTCAAACCAAAACATAACAGAACCCCTGTTCCCAGTTTTAGGGTTCCTAAGACACTCCATGTGGTTACTTCATGACTGCAAGTGCTCCTTTGAATATTTATCACCAGGTAAGCAAAATCAAGCCCTCCTAAGACTGTGGTTAGAAAGATAAGTATGCACTGCTAAACAGTAACTAATGCAGCATCTTTAATAAGCGGGAAATTTCAAAGAGCTTTACTTGTACAAAATAAGCTGGCAGACCAGCAACAGTTATTTACTAAGACTTATAAGAGAAAGTTTTGGCTTGAGACTGGAGAACCATACTGTAGTGATGGCTGCACTTTGACAGCCATCACTATAATTATTTCTGTAACAATATGGTTGGATGCATATTATACTTTACTTCATGGTAATATTTCATGTTATTTTTAAAGGATACAAAAATACATTGAAAGACTAATATTTCACGCTGATTTATGCAAGCACAATGTTGGAATTAAGGTTCTTTGATCTTTTATTCTGATAGGGTTGTAAAACATTCTTGGGACTTATTTCAATCTTTTTCTGTCTTTTAAAGAAAATTAGACTCATGTTCAGCTAGAATAAATTATTTCATTTCTTCAGCTACCAGTGAATAACAATCTTCTCATTTAGGGTAGTTTTTCAGCTTGTACAACAAAATCGGGAAGGAACACCCAAGTTGAACTGTCGTATGGATATTGATAGCATGTTTTTAATTAGAAAATTAATTATTTCATAGTTTTGGAGCTGATATATTTCTTGTATAGCCTCTATAAGAAACAAGGGTGAGACTTATATTTATGGAATTATTTTTCAGGCTTTGGAAAGAAATTTGTGCTGATCAGTTGCTAGACTGATTCTTAGTAGATACAAGGTCAAGGAGAGCTTCCCTTCCTTGTATATCCATACCATATGATTATACCACAGCATTTATTGCCAGTTAGAGCAGCTCCAGCCCAGGTGTGGATAGGTACAAGGCACCTGTGTAGGAGCGCAAGGAGGAAGGAAGCCAGAATCTCATCATCCTCCTGAGATTTATGATGTCCTTGTTCTCGCAGTCTACCAGCTTCCTAGTAGCTAATATACTAAAACCATCCATTTTACTTTGCTTTTCTATATGACACTCATTGTGCTCTACAGCTGCTTACTGCACTAAAATATGCAGGGAACACCTACTTGATGGATCAGAGACTTACTGAAGCATGATCTACATGCTTTGTTTGGGGCATTTTCAAGTATATTAAAAAGAGCAATGAGTTTCATGACTAATTGTCTTACATTAATAAAATAAAGCATTCTATATAAGTTGCATTTGTGAATGTTCAGTGAATTTTGTTAAAGGACAGGAAAAGAATGGAGTAAAGACATTTCAGACTTCTTAATAGGATACACAAAGTAGTTTAGTTTTTAAACTCTTTCAGGAACAAATATAATCAGCATTATCACAGATAGCAATCCCTTTTGAAAAAGAATGAAAACATTAAGTACAGACTTAAGCCTTTAAATCCAAGAGTACTAGAGCTCACCACATCCCAGCAGTCAATACCTAGCAATTCAGTATCATCTAGACATTGCTGAAAGTGAAGTACCTGCTTAAGTGCTTCATTGACTCAGGCTGAAACACTGTATGGGGGGATCCCAGCTGATACCAACTCGCTTTTTACACAAATATTTGTACTTCTACACAAATAAAAAAGAATTTGTCAAAATATTTATTTCTCTATTGCTAGAAATGTGTGTATACATGCTTAAAATCTGGGGATTTTATGAAAAAGCAAAACAAGCTTGCTCTCCATCTTCCAAATGAAAGCATGCACATAAAGCAAACCGTGTACTCTAAGTGGAGTGCACCTATGGGAGTGCAGCTTTTTCAGATGAATCCTTAAAGTGTTAGGCCCCCAGTCCATTTTCAGTGCTTTAAAATTCTTTTTTCTCTTGATGATAAAAAGTCATTGTTTCTGTGAATGAAAAGGAAGAGGGGAGAGTAGATGGTCAAAGCAAGAGCAAGAAAGTATACATGCTAATATGTGAACAGGTCCTGATCAGCATCCAATTGTGAACACAGGCATTTCTGAATGGGATGAAAATTTGATGATAGGTTGCATGTGCAATTGAGCAACACAAATACCTTATTCTCAGCTGCACTAAGGGCCAAGGCTGCACTTCTGAAAATAATTATTTTTTCTGAATACACAATTTTGAGGGTCATTGCCCATAAATTGCTGAAAATGCTCTCTCTGGGAATCTAGACTTATTTGTTTGGCCATGAGTTTCTATTTCACATTGCAAGATAAGGCCTATTTGCTGTTATTGCCCATCACAATGTAATCAGCTTCTGTTATTATCATCGGTTTATTCATTCTTCTGTAGCATACTGTGCTGTGCTCAAGTTCAATCACAAGAGATTTACTGTAGGAATGACTTGTTTGTTGATTTGCTTGCTGCCCCCCCTTCTCCTGGACGGGGCGTGCATGAAGGTGCGTAGGTGCACTACAACATCTTGATGGTTTCCTAATCCTAAATTGATGTCGCTTCTGGAAAAGTCTTTAAACTGATGTTGAACTATAGTATCTAATTCTCTTTTTGCAGGGTAGGATTAATTTCTAGCAGTTTCCTTCTCTTCACATGAACAGAAATTGTTTCTATGTAGAATAAACAAAGCAAGGAAATGAGGGCACTGCTGCCTACACTTGGGAAATGCTGCTGAAGGCAGCAGGCTTGGGCCAAAGAGAAACTAAATTCTCCTGCAAGCGGTTGTCCTGTGGAGGTTAGCCGTGAGACAGCCTGGCTGAGGAAATGGAATCTTCTGCTGTATGTAAGTTTTATAAAAAACCATCAACCTTCTTTCTTACATTTTCAGCTGCCCAGGCACTTTTTGCTATTACCAGAAGCGCTTCAGGGGTTTGCTAATGCATTGGAAGCACCTTTCTGATAAGCCAATGTAAATAGGTACAGCAATAAATCAATAAGCATTATGCTACTCTATGATGTGAAAGGGGATCATTTCATTATGCTGATAAAAAAATTAGAAAAAAAAATCAATGCACATTATAATACTCTATGAAGGTGCATTTCTATGTATGGAGCATCTTAGGTATATTATACCATGATAGGAAAAGGAAATAATTACAGTATATGCTACTCACCAAAAGCAATCAGTATTTCATGACAACTGTCAAGATAGGCTTATTAGAGTAGGCTGAATTAGAAGACAATATGCCTTATGAGGAAGATGGAAGCATTATTAAAACATAATGCACATGCAGAGCGATGCATGCATTACACAGAGACAAGCTAATGCTTCCAAGGTGAATTTGTTTTAAACAGAGCTTTGCTTATTTAATTTCCATGTTCAATGCTCTAACCAAGAAAGCATTTCCTTCTGTATCATTTTAAAGAACTCCCTTCTCCTGCCTAGTTCATTTGGTAGCCCCCATTTAATACCCTATTTGCCTTCACAAAAACAACAACTAATTGCATTAATCAAAAATTAATTGCATCAATTAACTGATGTTTTGTTTTTAAATTTCTACAGTAAAATTAAAACTGTGCTTGAAAATTTGGACCAACATTTTAATAGACCCACTTTTCTTTATTTATTTGGTACATTTGTTCAATAAAATCAGCGTCTCCCTTTAATTAAACACATTTTATACTTTTATTGTCATTGCATAAAGTCCAAAAGACACGACAGGGAATACGTTATTAAGCCATTACACACTTCCTAAATGACTGAAAGCACTTAGTTTCACCTCAAATGTCACAGAGCTCTAAAGGCGGTGAATATGACGATTATTAATATTAGCAATCACTCGGTGTTGTGCTGTCACACTGACAGCCTCCCAGTGACTGTGACCAGCTCTGGACCCAGCCCACCATACCCTGCAGCCCAAACCCTGCTGGCAGATTGACCCCTGCAGACCCCCTGCAGCCCCGTGCTGCTGTTTCTCTCCAACAACATGGGCAGAGGCTGGATGTTGGCAAGATCCAGCACCAGAGACAGGCCTTGGCTCTGGAGAGTCCATAATCTTGAGTAAATGAAGTACTAGGGGAAGCTGTGCCACAGGTTTTGTGCCTGATTCAACCAGGCTGAACACTGAAATGCAGAAATACACCTCACGCAAACTGTTCTTGCCAGCTCCCTAAAATACACGGGGTCCAGAATGGGTTTGCTGAACACCGAGAAAGGCTATTCCAAACTAACACAAAAACAAGCAGGATACTTGGAAAAGACAAAGGATGGAGAATATGATCCAGTTTTTAAGACACCTAAATCCTAAAAGGCTCAAAAATCCCACACAGGGTCTAGCTAAACCACAATGATTCTCCAAGAAATATTTCAGCATAAGTTTCAAGCTGTAAGCAAGCCCTGCGCTGCAGGACAGCACTGCAGGCTTGCTGTAGTCCATCTTGTTGCAGTACGGCAACTGCTTTATTTTCATTATCTGAAACAGTGCTTCCAAGGCCTTGCATTCTCTATTGCTTCTTGCTACACCAAAGTCTGGGCACTGTCAATATTTCCCTAATAGTCTCTATATTTGGGATGTTTAACCAAACCTTCTTATAGAATCTTTGCTTTTTTTCCCTACCAAATTCTGCATTTCCTTTGGTTGTAGCATATGCGAGTGGTTTCCTGTTTTTTGTTTGTTTTTTTCTTTCCCTCTGTACCTCTTCAAGTTGTCCATTAAACTGTTCATTTTCACCACCTCCCACATCTGCCACTATTTTCCAGGTGAAGGACCCACTTCCCATCGCATCCCTCTCTGTTCCTTTTACTTACACACAAATAATGTAGATACTTGGACAAGTGCAAGAAAACAGCATTTTCCCAGTCACATCATTCATTAGTGTATGGGCTGACTGGGAAACATGACAGAAGTAAAAGGAAGGGAAATAATTTCATTCAAATTCTTAGGACTTGGTTTTGGTTAAAAAGAGAATCTCTGAAAATGTCTGTATCAATTATAATTTAATATCCTTTGCGATCATTTAAAATTCCATCCAATTAAGTTAGTTTTTGCAATATGCCTCAAAAAGCTTCCTATGTGCAAAATTTCCCTCTATTTATGTTCCCTGGTTCTAAATGCTGCTGCTGTATTGATTACTGTAATTCAGCTCTAATTGCACTTTTACAAAGCAGAATGAATAGATTACAGCTGAGCTAGGAGGAAGCCAAACATCAATTATTAATACAACAGAGCTGGCCTTTACCATGTCTGTATTATTTACCTTGGGGACTTTAGGAACCTGCTGAATAATATTTATTCTTGTAAATTAACCACTTCAAAATATTTGTTTCCATTAAGAAATCCAACCAAACTAATATAGTTCCAGCAAATGCAAACAAGCCCTCAGTGTCTGTAATGATATATGAAAAGCCAACACACTCTCTCAGGAGGTGCAGAGTTGGTATTTCAGAGAGCAGCCTATATATCCCTCCCCATGAAGGAATGCAGCAGGTTGATCTCCAGATTGGCTTGCAGCACAGGTTCTTTGGATTCTGCTTCAGTCATTGCTATTATTGCTAGGATTCTTTTTGCCTCAACAGGGATCCAACACGTGAGATCTTGTGGACTGTTTCAGTAAGGAGAAAAAGGTAGTGATAAAGCTGCTATTTCCTCAGTGCAATTTTTCTTTTTTACAAGGCAATTACACCATGTCCAGTCTCCCAGCCCCATTCTGACCAGCACAGTGCCCATAACCCCTCTCCCCCTTATTGCTGGCTCTCTCCCTGGTCCCACTGCCTGCCTGTGCATCCTCCACTTCTTGGCTGCATTTCCATTAACAGCAGTTAATTCTGACACAGTTTATACTCTAACCTTATGGCCTATGGCTCTGGTCAATCATTTGGCTCTATCAACTTTCTTTCATCTATATATTGCTAAGCAAGGAAGAAATTAAATGATTCCTCTGCCCTTTCTCTCTTCTCTGTGGATGCCTCACCTGCCCAAAGAACAAAGCCATCACTGCCCTAGCATCACCTGCAGACCCAGTATGGTGCACAGCCCGCCTGGCCAGAGCCCCGGGGCTGGCGGCTTTGCAGATGCATGCACAGGCCCTTCAGAGTGCATTTCACAACTCTACATGTGGATGCCATCACCCATGATCTCCCTTCAGTATTTAACCACTACTTGGAAGGCAGCTCACAGGGTGCACAGACAGACTCTGTGCTTTTTCTGCAGGTAAATTTCCTTCAGTGAATAAATACTATGCTTAAAAGCTATTGTTTCTGGAATAAAAACATTCACCAAAACTAATTCTGTAAATTTCCACTGTCTCATAACCAAGAACTGACTGTACAATAATTAATTAATTAGTTAGCCATTTGCAGCTAGAGCTGGAGGCATTCATCATCTTTCCAAAAGCATGCATATCACCATCTGTAACATCCACTCAGTATTTTGGCTCTGAATATGAGGTAACACATTTAACACACTGGTTGCTAAAAGTTAGTAATTTGTTACAGAACCATAAAATGTGAATTCTGTTGTGCTGCTCCTCTGAGAGCACAATCCCAGCATTTGCCACTACGGTACAGTCTCTCATCAAAAAGCCTGGAGGGAATCCAATGAAATCTGTGTGCAGTATTCAACTGCTATTCTACTGCCAGAGAATTAATCCAGCTCTTTTCTCTATCTGATTAGAGGAAATCACCCCCATTCTACCCATTAGGCATCTTTTACCTTCTCCTGCAATATATATATTTGTATTTCTTCCAGTTATTTGGAAATAGGACTGGTGCAGAAGTAGTCTACCAACTGTGCATCTGTGATAAAAATTTAGGACTAGAACCTACCTGAGAAAGACACCAGAGTGCTCCTCCTCCTTTGATTTACCCAGGAACAAATTAGAAACCCTCTAAGCAACGCAGTCCTTGATTATGAGGAATCTAAGCAAGGAGAAGCATGGAAGACTGACAGCTCTGACTTGATGAGATCCCTCTCCCCAGACATGCTGTCCTGCAGAGGGGTGCTGGCACCCCAAGCCGTTCAGCTCTCCCCTGGGGAGGACAGCCAGGCAAGAAACCAGAGATCACCAGGCACTTGCCAGCTACATCCTCTCACCCCCAACCTCTAAACATGCTACAGACATATTCCTGGAGCTGAAGAGACCCTTATCTCATTTCAAATCAAACTCAAGACACAAACTCATAAGGCAGGCCACACTGGCTTGACTGTACACCAGCCCCCCTGTTTAACTGGAATACTGTGCAGTGCTAAGTGAGCCGGTATCATCTGTACATTTAACTGTACAGCTACTTCTGCCAACCAAATAAAAAATGATATCAGGTTTATTTGACAAGATCTGCTTGAAAAACATAAGGTAAAAACTGCCTATGGTCAAACAACAACAATGAGATCCCTGCCAGATCTGTGTGTTCACGTGTACTTTTTCTTGCTTCTCCCTTGTCACATGAGAAATCATTGACTTGATCTGGATATAACCTTTCAGTGCATTTTTCCTTCTTCTGATTATTTTCCTGTAAGCCTTGAGGTATTAGATAAATATATCCGTTTAGTGAAAAGTTTCTTCAAGAAATGGAAATGAAATCCATTTGGATAGGAAAAAAAATGAAATCCTTAGTCTAGCTGTCTTTTAGGTGTTTAGGTGTTGAGGGAAATGTACTGTACAAACAGAGTTTTTAAAGACAGCTATGAATATTGATTTCCTCACATGAGGGAAACCACCCTTATCGCAATATACAAGTAGCAGCCTGTTACACCTTGAACAGACATAATGATATTAATGGCAAGTTTCTCCTCTCAAATTAAGTCCTCACATGAATATTTATCCACATTCAAATAGGAATGTCTCTCATCTTAGAAAAAAGAAATCATGAACTTTAATAGCAACTTCAGACAATTTGATAGTAATTTGAAACAATTTGAAAATCGGTGCCCATTTTGCAAAAAAATATTGGCACTTTAACACGTAGGGTTTTTTTTCAGAATCTCAGGGGAACTTAAACTATGCATATAATGTGGACTAACATAGGGATGAGGAGAGAACCCATTGATAGTTATGAAATGAGATACATTTTTACATCTTTGTTATCTTTTATGCATGTCTGACAATAACAATGCATGCCAGGGGAATGGACAATTTTTTTCCCAAGTGGCTCATAGAGAAGACGTTGAGCATGATGACTGCTAAGGTCACTAATGGATTTCTAGCAGCAAAAGAGATTTTGCTCTTACAGATTTCTGTTTCAAGTTTATATGGAGACTATTCCTAAAAAAGGGAAAATACAGGGGATGAAAAGATCCTTCCATCCCAATTTATTTATTTATTTATTTTGACCTTGGTTGGCTAACCTAGAAAGCAGCAAATAAGCATGGCTTTGATATGAGAATATCTTTATCATGAACTGAAGACAGGGTCACACAGGACATCCATCTTTAATCTAAATTAGTGTTCACTCTTGGATTATAACAAAGTATATACTTTTACATGCTTGAGAAAACACCTCTTTTATTCAGTATTTCCATCAGTTTAAAAAATAATTCCTACTTCTTAGGGTGTATATTCTTAGATAACACACACTTCCTGTGCTACATTGCTTCAAATCTCAGTCTAAGAAGTTAATGAAAGTGACTCCTTCCCACAACAAGAAATCCCACCTAGCAGATCTAAGTGAACAGATGCTTCAGAAGGTTGACAGCAATTAGATAATCCACGCCGATATACGAAGGGATTTGCATGCATTTGTTTTTACACCTACTGTGGCAGATGTAGCCCCAAAGCTTTCTTGGATTAACTCAATTACTTGTCATCTGTTTATCATCTACTAGTGGCTAAGATGAATTTCAGAGTAAAATAGAGCAGCAAGGAACTTGCTACATCAGTGGACTGAAACTGTTCACAACTGCTTCAATTCCTGATCTACAGAGGACAAATGGGAATTGCCATGTGGGTCAAGCTGATGGTCCATTTCATCCCTTTTCTTACAGTGCCCTAGAAGGGAAAATAAGGCTGTACAGACAGAAGTGGTGGGTGACCATTTAGAGACACTATCCCACCCGTCAACTGAGAGACTGCTTCCCACTAAGTGTAAGAGTTTACACCTCTTCCAGAAGGATGTCTAGGGTTGAATTGTGTTGGTAACAATTATAACTTTGGCTAAGAGCCATTCCCTTTTGAAGACTTTCATGTTTGCCAGCTTCCCCTTCCACTCAATATTCCTTCACTTTATTTTCAGTACTAGTCTCAAAATTGGTCTAGAGGTTAATCTTCCAGAATGTAGGTCAGACAGCTGCTTACTGTGAATTTTTGGTGGTTACTTAGCTGTTCCTATACCGTCCTTAAAATCAGTATAATTCGAGGCAAAAACTTAATAGAAATGCTTGCTGTTTTCCCAGTTAGCTATACGCATGTACATTGCCCGTTGGGAGATCCAGAGTGCGTTCAGCTCTCATAGCTGTCAGCAGCCTGCTATAATTTTATCTTAGCAAACTGTTGCTCTCCAATACACATTGATAGTAGGAAGAACGATGCAGCTAAAAGCTTAAGTCTTCTATGGTAATTTTAATTAAGAGTCTGTCACCATCTGAATTATTATTACTGTTACTTTAGGAATTAAATTGCAACATAAATTATTAATAAAGAAGTCTGGCAATCATGATGTCAGCCAAAGTGCCTGAAACAGGTTTAGCTTGCATTATGCTTTTTGGGCCACTGGGGACAAAGAAATTCAGAGTTTGCTTCCATTTGAAAAAGAAACTGTGACAATGCCAAATACTTCCATAATTAACTGCTAGTTAGCTATGGAGATTATAGATGCCTTGTCCGTGCCTCTTAAGGCCATGGCCTTCCCCATGGCACTCCGGTGGGTCATTTCCTGGGGTCCACACCTGCTCCATCACTGGGCACCCAGCTCCCCTCTGTTTGTGCCCTCTCTTACGTATGGAACCTGGCGCAATGCAATCCAGAAAAAGCCCCACACTCCCTGTGTATGCCACAAATACGTTTGCGTGAAATAGTGCCTGTTTTGAGGTTGAGAGTAACGATGCGTAGCTAGTTAACGTTAAAAAACAGCACAGTTATTAACTGTTCTAAGGGGGTAAAAAGCATGTATACTCAAGCTATAACTGGGTTTTATCAAACCGTGAGAAAATCAGACAAATGCCAAAGAAGAGTCTCCAGTCAAAGCCTTCACCAAGACACACACAGAGGGATGCAGAACGTGGGGGCGTTCCGCTAGTTTTGACTGACATCTGTGTAAAGGGCAGGGCTCCCGACAGCCATCTCACAGCACTGCTTCTAGCTCTGCTATGGGGATACAAGTAGAAGGAAGCTGCCACTCCCAGTGAGAATAGCACAAATGCCCACTGCCGTGACTTCAGCAAACAGGCTGGATGCACACTGTGTGGAGAGCTGAAACGCTGCCCGTTCCCAGCCTGTGGTGCACCAGGTGAGTCACCTCCAATGTCAGCATCCCTGCTGGCCTTCAGCGCACTTGAAGGATTGGCTTCTCTTCTTCTGGATTTTAGGGACTTAAAAGCTATAGTACTAGGAAGAACTGGGTCACAGCTGTACCTGATAACTACTTGTGTGACTCGCTGATAACAGCAGCAGCCCCAGACTCCACCTAATGCAACACTGGAAAAGTGAAGTAATGCAACAAGCAGAACTGGATTGTGATCCTTAAGCTCCCCCTGCCTGCATCTACAGGCGTGTGGCAGTGCTCACTTGGCTAAAAATAAATAAATAAATAAATCTTTAAAAAAAAAAAAAAACTGAAAAAGGGAATTATTTCCTACTTGAGTCAGATGTTCCTTATATGTCTGGGCTGAGATTCCTCTCCTTTTGCACTCTGTTTTTTCATCTGTTATTCAGTTAACAAAGGCATGGATCTTGCCAGATGAAATGCAGATGCAGCTAGTTTTTTCAGCAGACAGATGCGATGTTTTTACTGTACCCCAAAGGCCAACCAAAACTAGAGCAGAGAACAATTGAGTATAAAATAAAATTCAAACTCTAAATAAGAGAGAAATAATCTTGGCAGCAGCTTGAGTAGAGGTGAGTGACTAAGAAAAATGTGGAAGAGTACATATGTTTTAGAGAACTGAAGATTTGTTTTTCATATTTAGATCCTGGTTATCTTTTTTGCTAAGTAGTACTTAATTATACAACTTTTCTAATCCTGACTATGAATTTTTATAGCCCATGCAGGATAAGTCCTTAAAACCAGCAGTTTAAGTTAGAGGATTTAATTCCAGGTTGTCAGCAATGCAGCCTTTAGAAGACAGAAAGCTCTCAGGTGAAAAAATGTCACTGATTTAGGATAGGGCCATGGTTTCACTTCTGCATACAAAAATCAAATAATTTATATAATTTGTTTCTAATTGCTATAACGTGCCAGGATATAGGAAGCATTAGAGTGAGCTGATTTCTTTACAAAGAAAAACACAAGTATAAAAAAGTGTAATCTTACTGTAATTTTCACCAAGAAAATAACTGTTTTGTTTAAACAATTTATATTTTTTTATATGTTTACCAAGGCTTCACCTTAGATCATTTATTGTCTGAAAAGCAATCCATTAACATTTCAGACATCTGGGGCCTGGCTTGCATTGCTTGTGTTTCATTCCCAACCCACCAGCATCGTGTGGTGCTTGGAGAGCACACAGGATAGCTTTTGTACAGGTGATGTCATTTTTCTCCGGAGTGGGTCTGCACAGTGCACTCACCACCACCATCACCATCAATTCACAGCTCTCTCTAAAAAAATCTGTCTGGCAAGAAAAGCTTAAAGCGCATTTAGAAAAAACTGAGCGAGTCTTCACCTTTCGCAGCTGGGTGTCGTCCACTCGGTCTGATTAACTGGGTTGGCAGCCACTCTGCCGGAAAGCAACATGCACAGCATAATGCAGTGCTCCTGCACAACTTTATCTTAACATAAATCATGAGATTGTTTACAGATACTCAGGAAATGATACACACTCTTAGTCTTCAGTTCAGACTCTTTCAAATGAGCATTAAAATAATGGCAGTTTTCTCTCTGCAGACAGATCCAGGCGTTGCTAAGCCCCAACCTGCGTGCAGTTCAGCCCAATGTCAAGGACCTTCACTGAGTCTCTTACATGCAAAGTGGGGCCAAGACCTTGCACTTCCATCAACTATGTTTTCCAAGGCAGTACCTCAGCATGCAGCTCCTGATGTATATCACTGCTTAATGCTGTTCTTTCAAAATCCCTCTCAAAGCACATCACATGCATGGGCCAATTTTCTACTTCACTTCCATGCTTCACACAAGGAACAGCGACGCTTGGAAAGCGGTTGAAATGTCTCCTTTATGTATGCTGTGTACAATGCAATATGGCATCTTGAGTAAATTAGCTTTCATAGTCTCACATTTAAAATGTAAACAAAATAATTCCAGTGAGATGGGGAAGATGCTAAAATTTATCTGAATTAATATTTAGCTACATATATGGTAAAATATCCTAATTATCGGGGATGTAGATGAGAACCTTGTGAGAAGCAGATGTAAAAAGGAAGATATCGCTCAAGGCCAACGGATGAGGGAAGGACAAATGACTCGTTAGGGAAGGATGAACAACTTGTTGGCAGGAAACAAGGCAAAGATAAGCAAAAAAGGCCTAAGTACTGTCCAACAGAAGGTCAAAGTCCAGAAACGTAAAAAGTTTAACCTCCTCTTCCTCGTTGCCTTCATCCTGAAAGACCCCTGCTTGCAACCACCAGGCTACATTGCGCAGGCACAACCCGGAGGAGCTAAGGGCAGGGAGTATGGGAATGAGTACTTGGAAGAGGTCCACCTTTTTGGGGAAAATAATGAATATGTATTAGAGCTCATGTAATATGTAACAGTATTCATGTATAAAACTGTGAGAGACGACCGGGCAGGTGCGCACTTTTTGAGGGAAGCTATTCCCAGTGTGCCCGGTGCACCGCAATAAAGTATACCTACTTTACAACCCTATGGTTGTGGAGTCTCTTCTGCATGTCACCAGGATGCAGGATTTCTGCTTGGGTCTGTATGGCCTAGTTTACCTTTTTTGACAAAACTTTTTTTTTTTTTTTTTTAATAAGAAAACTTCAATGTAGAAATTCTTTGAACTGTCCTGATCCTTGCTTTCTATCTAACTCCAAAGACTTGGAAATCTAAGCAGCACCAGAATAGTCCGCACTGAAACATGCACTGTCTCTTTCCTCAGGCATAAAGAAAAGTTACTCATGACAGGCATGCCCATTTGATCATTAGCTGAAAATATTCAGAACACAGATCCCTAAGAGACGATGCATTATGCTAGGGCTGAGGGCTGTCGTATTTTATGCAACTCGCATCTTTAGTGAATCAAGATTATTATGTCCACCAATCGAAGCCTGAAAAGGGAATCAAAGAAGAGAACTAGGCTTTCAATTTTCTCATTATAAAAAAGTTCAACAGTTTTGTTCTGGACCCAGAACCCCACCAAAGCTATAAGCTATTCAGAGTGAGTTCTCCAGTACAGGACTCTGCTACAAATCTGAGTTACATACTTCATTCCTTTAGTTTCTGAGTTTTCTGAAATTCAAGTTTTGTTATACAAGGACTTACTTAGGTAAAATAGGAACCAGGGCTGGATATGGCCACGGTATGAATGCTGGGCAGCCACAGAGGCTTTCTCCATCCCAATCCAGTAGCGCACAGTCTGCAGGACACACGGGGGGCTGTGCCTACAGTTCCCTGGGACTTGAGTCACAAGCTAGCACCTGTAACCATGGGACTACCTACAGGTTTCATAAAAATATCCATAGGCTACTTTCCTTTGGGAATTCGCTTTTCTTCCCCTGCCCTGTGCACTCTCCACACCCTCTAGCCACCCCCTGGTAAGCTGGCAACCCCTTCAGAGGGAAAGAGAGCTGTGGCAATCATGTCTCTTTAACAACACTTAACAACACTGCATAAATACTTGGAAAAATATGGAAGAAATGTTTACAGTAGCTGCATATCATAAGAGATATTTATAGGCCTATTAAAAAATTATTAGGCTTTACTTCTTCTTCAGTGACAAAGCTGCTTTCATAAACTGCTCTCGACAGCTTCATACCCAGAGTCTGCAGGATGTTTACTTTCACATTTTCAAAATGCCATATTTCTTTCACCATTAAATTTTTTGTTTTGCTGTTTAAAAGAGCAGTTCCCTAAATCTTCTGATCTACTAATTCAGTTTAAAAATATGTATGTTACCCTGGAAACACTTTCAAATGGACAGCATGACTGCAGGGACTGTTGTAAGTAATGTGGTTAAATGTTATTAAGTGTTTGAATAACAAAAATATACATGTCACAGATCGAAGCATGCAAGCTGAGCACTGATTCCAGTTTCAAATTCTAATACACATCAGTTGGACACGGGGACCTTATTCACAATGGGGAAGTCTTTGCCTCTGAACCTGGCAAACAGGGATGCAAGACAACAAAAAGATCAGACATTTTCACAGTGACACCTCTCAGCCTCTCACACTCTGATCAACCAAGAAACACGAGGGTTAAGTACTGACTTTCATAATCCTGATGGGCAGGTTGTTTGTAAGTTCATATTAAAACCCTCTTCCTTCTCTTAGCATCTGCATACCAATTCCCAATGACTAGAAGGACAAGTCTGTAGGTCTCTCTGCTTACTACAGCATCACAATCATGTATTTTGCTTCAGTTGATTAAACTGATAATAAAACCATTTGCAAACGTACTTTGTATTAGAATTCATAAAGTATGAATCACGGCTGCTGTAATACATGAGCCACAGATGATACAGCTGGACAACAACAGTTAAATTCAGGAGCGATTACATAATTTCATTTTAATTTGCTCCAAATTGAAATGAGGAAAAAAGATCAAAATTCACAGATTTTTGAGCTGAAGTGGTAGGCTTAAATCATCCTACTCCCCCAGTTTCATTTGGGTTTACCTGGGAGTAAATCACATCAAAACCTGCCCAGCATAAAGGGACTTTCTTCTACTGACAAAGGCAGTCCTTTGTGTGAAACAGACTTTTCAATGTCATTTTGTTTGCTGTTCAAAATGAGCTATGTCTATCTGGAACGTATTGCTTGCTTCCATAAATGATAACGAATCATAATACAGTTGCCAAAAGAAAGATTATTTCTAAGGAGGATACCAAAGCTTTGTATTTGCTGTCAAGGCACTTGCCAAGGCTTCTGACTATCACTTCCATCAAGTCTTCAGTGTTGGATAGGTACTCTGGGTTACAGACAGCAGTTACAGTCAGACCATGTTAATGAATTAAACACAAGGCTGTACAGGAGCATTCATCATAACTTACATGATAAAATATGCAAAGTCTCAAGATAAGGAAAAAATGGTTTATTCAGGTTAATCCTAGTTAAACCACATACATTTTTTCAACATATCCCAAAGCTATTAAAAAAAAAAAAAAGAAAAGATGAATGTGACCTGAATAGAAGACTGATTTCAAACCTAGCTGAACCCACTCACAGGAAGAGGTTGCAAAATTGCACACAAGCAAGCAAGAGACAAAATGATTTGAAGTTTTCAGTCAGATTTTCATCTGTGATATACAGCCCCCACTGCACAATCCAATCCACTGAGACTATTTGGCAATGCCAGCAAATCATCACTCACCTAGAAAGTAATTAAAATTCAGTGCTACCACTAGCATTATCTGCTGTTTGCTATTAGCTAAAACAGGAAAGATGCTGCAGAAAGAAATGCTGCAATACTCCAAAGCACTGAAGTTTGGAAGTAGAATGGCAATGATTTTCAAGATACTTTGCTATTAAACAACTAGGTGTGACCACTTTCTACATTTTTATGGAGCTGAATACCACCTAAAATTGAATGAAGCAGGGCATCACTCTTTATTGCAACATATATTGTTTCCAACTGTAACCCAGTGGAAGAAAACTATCAGGCTGAGATTGGATAATGTGCATCCAGCTTCACAAGACGAGTTCTGTATTTCCTCTAACATCCCTAGAAATGTTCTCTTATATGTCAGGAATAAAATAACTTTTTTTTTTTCTTTTTTTTTCCCCTATCTGCCTACCTTGTAATGGCTTAGCATCAATGAAGAAGGGGGGATGACTTGCAGGAATAATGGTGTTTATCAGCACAAACATTATGCAATCAGGTCTGGAGCCCAAGGGATGTGTGTAATTAATCCCAGTAAGCACACTGAGGAGACATGGAGTTTCTCACATGCATGTTTACAATATTTAATCCCACACTTGTTTTATTATTATTATAAGCACTGTAGACATAAAAGCATGGAACCTATACTATGCTGGGTCCTAGGAAGTGCACCATACACAATGGGATCATAGCTGTGAAATAGAGAGAACCATGCTTACTGGGTGCCAAAATACATACAAGCCAGGTTAATTAGAGAAAGCAATACCCAAATCTTAGGCATTCACAACACAATTTTGAGAACTGTTAAAAGTCCTCCCAGAATACTGCCTAGAATTTTACAGAATGTGGAAAATCATACAGGGAGAACAAATTACCTTGATGTAAGGAATCAATCACTAAGTTCAAAAGTAAAGCATAGACACATTAAAGCTAAGCAGATAACATAAAAAGATGGCAAAGTGATACCGCATGCTGAAATTGTCCTAATGCACGGACATTAAGAGTGCACAACATAAAAACATCAGCTAAAGCTTCCCAGAAGCTTTAGATATGTTCAGTTTTATTTTTGTCCTTGCCTGGAATGCATACTCAGTTACGCCCACTTTTTAATACACATGTACCAATTTCTTTTCACTGTACTCGCTGGACCTTTCAATACAAAGCTTACACAATAGTGGCACAAGTGCTGTTTCTCTCAGCCAGGTAACAGTAAAAGAAAGAGAAGCAACAACTTTTGAGATCTCAGTATTTTCAGAAGCATGAGCAGTGTCCTCACATTTTTAGATACCAGCAGTAGTGAGCAAACGATCTTGAACAATAATGACCTGTGGTCAGAGCTGAAGCAGATAATAGAATTAAACATTCCATTTCACTTGAGAAGGAAGATCTCTCTGTGGGTCCCTAGGAAGAAGAAAATAATGGAAAAACCAACCATAACAGCCACACAAGCAGTAACACAGACTGCAGATAAAGATTGCAAAAAAGTGTAGAACAGAAGACTAGAAAGGCCTTACTATTTTTCCCATGTAACAGTCAGCATGTAGTATACAACATGTACATTTCAGATAGGTCTACAAAAACTTCATACTTACATGGCTTTGGGCTAGCATTTAAATAAGTTAAGCAATAGAAGTTAATTTAAAAAAAAATCTAAAAATCTAAAACAAGCCCAAATGCAATGAGATCTTGCAGATGGCACACAACTGCTCTGCACCTGGATAACATCACTACCAATGCCCAAGTCCTAAGAAGTATCCACAGCACTTTACAAGAAAAGGACAGAGTGCAACAGGAAGACACAACCTTTTGTTTCTCTAAGCACTGTGGGTTTTTTTCCACCTCCTTTTTATCCTAAATGTTTTATTTATTTATTTATTTATTTTCACAACCTCTTCCCATCTGAGGCAAGTGTTTATGACCTAATACTGGGCTTTGAGAGTAGTTTGTTTCCCCTTCTATTTGCCATGATTTCGTGCTCTTTAATTACAACAGCAACTATAGACATAAAGGAAAAAAAGTGTCAAATATATTATAATGTTCCTTTTTCATTTTGAAAAAGTGTTCTTTGCAAAATATGGTATCAGATTAATATAGATATGGCAACCCTAATAAATTACAATAGGTAATTAGACCATGGACACCTTCAAGAGCAGTGCAATTATTTTTACATTGTCTGCAGCTAGTAGTTAAGAACAGCAGATAAGCTATTCCAAGACAAGTCTATTAAGATTGTGGCTTTATCTGAGCCCAGAGATATCCTCTTTCCCTCTAAGTTGCATACAATTCAAAACCTGACAGATACATGTGTTAGAACCTTTTTCATAATTCCAGTAATGAAAAATAAAGTCATTACAAAGGCAGCCAAGTGAGATTTGTAGTATCAGCATTTTAAAGTAACTTCTGAATACATTAAAAGATGTCACTTATTTATACCCCAAATCTCTGAAAAATTAGCGAATATGTAAACTTTCTTAATTATTCCATCTTCCAGCCAAATATCATCAGTGCACTGGATGTTTACTGGATCCAGTTCAGTCACTTTAAGCTCACTTCATAATTCCACACTTTGGTAAATGGACAGTGCAGAGCCAAAAAGGGTATTTATGGCTATGCCAAAAGCTCAGCTCAAACGCTTCATCGGCCCCACACAGAAGCAGGTGTGGCAGGAGGTTTGCATTGTGTGCCTGGAGCAACCCACACATGCTCCAGTTCTCTCTCTATTCCTCCCACGTCACCTGACTCTATTTCAACCTCTCGCAGGCTACCTTTCTGTATTTATTTTTGTTTGTTTTGTTTTGTTTTCCAGGAGCTCCTTGTTCATCCATGCAGACTCCTGCATGGATTCAGATCTGGACCAACGCATGGTTGTGGCAGCCAAGGTTGCCCCCAACCAGTTCTTTCTTGTTTGTAGATACCAGGTCCAGCACAGAGCCTCCTTTCATTGGTTCCTCGACCACCTGCGTTAGGAAGTTACCACTGATGCACTCCAAAACCCTCCTAGATGCAGGTGCCCTGCTGCTTTGCCCTTCCAGCAGATACCGAGGTGGTGAAAGTACACCATGAGGACCAAGGCCTGCAAACATGAGGCTTCTTCCAGCTCTCTGAAAAAGGTTTCATGTATATCTTCTTCCTGATCAGTTGATATGTAGCATACAACCACCACAATGTTACCCATGTCAATCTGCCCCAAAAGCTCTCAGCTGGCTCATCACCTTCCCCAGGCAGAGCACCATGCACTCCTGCTGCTCTCCTTCATACAGGACAACTTCCTTTCTTGCCTTCCTGCCCTAAATTCTGTATCCATCCTTTCCAGCACAAATTACACAAATGAATAATTTTGATAATAATAACATCACCATAATAACTGTCTAAACTGAAACGGGAATCTAAACCCATGGGATCTGGCAAGTTATAATCCAGGAAAACTGTTTGAAGAGTTAAAAAAAATAATAATCCAAATCTTAACTAATGACTGATAGAGCCTCACACTAACCTGGAGAGGTAGTTATGGGAGTACAAAGGAAATTAGAGCATTTGAACCAGTCACTGGGGCATTATGTAAATAAAGTTAGCTGAGTAGCATGTGAAAGAAAAAGTAAACTCACCCTTTGAATACATTTAAGTAAGGCCTTTTAGTATCAATAGGACCACAAAAGCAAAAGTGTTAACCATGGCAGCGCACAGCAGGAATGCTGAACATGTAGTTCATGCAGACTTGTGAATATTCATGATTTGCAAGTGAAAAGAAAGGGAAAAGGAGGATCAAGAAAAAAGGACTGCCCTTATTACTTACTAGTCACTCATTCCACTTCTTGTATTCTGCAGCCCCCAAGCTATTACAGCAGTTTGGTCATGCCTCCCTGAGCTCCTGAGTACTTAAGCATTACGCTAGTAGTGCACTACCCTCATCGCTTACTTTGTTTTTAAAACATAACTCCCCCTTTCCACATGTATTCAGCGGACTCCCATGCTCTCTCCTAATGAGCTGTGTAGAAATACATACATTTATCCTAATTAGAGGACTAGGAAAAGAACATAAGCATTTCCTATGCATTAATTATAGATACTGTTTTTGCAGATCCTACCCAATTTCCAGTTGTGCGAATACTCATACAACAAATTCACAGGTCCCATCATTGTCTTTTTAATCTGATTTCCCAAGCAGGGGTGAGCTCAGAATGACAGAGGGGAACGCAAAGCCCTCCTGCCCCTTCCTTATTGAGTGACTTGCAGGCAAAGCAGTATGAAAGAGAAACAAGAAGAAACATTGCCTCTTGGAAGAGCTCTTGCCAGTTTGTGTTCTGGTGGGAGCACTGACGATTAAATGCCAGCTCCCATACCCATGGGAGAAGCAAGGCAAAAAATAATGCCAGCAATTGCCTACCCAGCGAGCAGCCTCAGAAACAACTAGCAAGGTCGGTGAAGGGAGCTGAAAACGCACCATCTTATGGAGAAGTGAATGTAAGCCAGGGTACTCACTCCCAGCCCCCAGTGGCAGCTCCTAGTTAGGGACTGTGCATTTTACTTCTTGCTCAGAACCTAAAAATCACATCCAAATATTCTGCAGTGTAAAAATCCTGTTAAGACTAACTCTCTCCATATGGCAATGGTGTATGGTTTGCACTTCCCTTTGTGAATCCCAGATTGCTCAAGGAACTGAGCCTTCCAGCTAGACCTGGTCAAAGTCTGCAATTCCCACTGCACAGAAAGTTTTGAAATGAACCAGCGTGGGGACATATCTTACAAAATTAAAATTCTAAACAACAAATTACCTTGTGTATAAAATAAGGATATCCTAAATATTTTGTTCTGATGTTGCATTCCTCTCCTTTTATATTGTAAATTATATCACATAATATATGTAGTAATATTTTAAAAATACAAATCAAGCATGGAGCTTGTCAAAAATCCCTAAAAAGTATTTACAAAAAAAAAAAAAAAAAAAAATCAGTCACCACTTTTTTAGACCATTTTGGTATCAAAAAAAAGGGCATTTTCTAATTAAAAACAAAACAAAACACTTTATCAAGATTTTTTTTAACACATTCTTTCTCCAGCACTGAAGGCAAGAATACCACTAGACTATACAACATATCTCCCAGTGCTGGTTCTTACACACAAACCAGAAGCCACCATACAGACCTGCCATATGACCAGCTGCATTGCCTACTGATATTTCTTTCAGAATAGATGATCATTGTTGCCCTAACTAGACCAAGAAGCACCCCCTTCTGAAAATGAGAAATTATTTTTCATCAAGTTTTATTTCGTGTACTAGACAGAGCACAGCAGTAAATATCTCACACACAGAGACGGAATGAGGAATGGTGGTGCTGCAAGTTGTTTATGTAGAGCTCATCTGCTACGCCTTGCCGAGCAGCAGCTTTAAACTGTGATTTCAAAATTGAATTTGAAATTATCAAATTACCATCAAAGTCAGTTTTCTTGGGTACGCAGGAATCATGGATACACACCAGGAACGCATCCAGCAGGGAGGACTCAGATCATACACCATTAATTATTTTTCCTGCTAGCTTACTGCCAGCCTGGCTCAACCCAACAGCCTAGGTCTCCATGTAGCTGCCCAAACCCCACTGGTCGAAGAAAGGGGACAGCAGACCCTGAGCCTCTTTGAGCAGCAATGGTGACTTAAAGCCTTCATGCAACTCTGGCCTTAAATGACAGCAAAAGCATGGCTAAAGTCGAGGCAAGGGGTTTGCAGGGGCTGTGACAAGGCCATGGGCTGCGGCACCCGCCCCATGCGCAGAGCAGGATCACCAACCATGCCAGAAGTGCCTGCCATGCCACAGTGCCCACCTTCCCCAGCATCAGATGTGCCCGGGCCACCGGCCCTCCTGTCCCCAGCAGCCCCATGGCTGGCATTGCTCTCACACAACTGTCCAGAGCAACAAGAAAATCACCCTTCTGCTGAATTGAAGCCCTTCCAGAACACCGTAACATCACTCTTATTGATTTATCTATTTAAAGTAATGTCAGGGTTTTGTCATTAATATTTGATTGGTATTTTAAAACCTTTACAAGAATTGCACAGACCATAAAAATGTGTTACAGTAAAGCACCGTCGTTAGTAAAGCACCGTCATTAGAACAGCATTATCCCAAACCACAGGGGATGTTGGTTGGCACTGTCTTCCACATCTTAAAGCTCTCACAAGGTGTCAAGATGCCATTATGTCATTGCTAGGACTTCTGAACACACAAGGATTTAAAAATGAGATTAAATAAAAAGACAAGTGGCAGAACAAAACAAAAATTAAAACTTGATTTACAAATAATCATAGAATAAAAGAACATATGTACTCAGTGAAAATAAATTCAACATAATGTGTATTGAGGATTTACACATTTTAGCTGTCTGGTAAGCAGACAGAGGAGAAAGGCATTATCTAGATGAATCAATGATATATTTAATGAAAATCAAATATTTTGGGGACTTAAAAATCCTGAGAAGTCTCAGATATCATTCGCTTTTATTCTACCAAGGCAACAAAGGGAAGTAAAAGTTGTCTTTGAGTTATTTTTAAAACTACCACCATCTAGTTGAAAGAGAAATATGTTTGGAAAACATGTCTGGGAATGTTTCATTGCTCTCTTACTAAACCTCCATTTCTCTTCATATACAACTGCCCAGATTTTTCTTTAACAATTCAACATGTGTTATGAATAAGTTTTAACCAAGACTTCAAGTGACTGGATTAGTTATAATGCAACTCAAAGCAACTTTTGGCCTCTGTCTGAAGTACAACATTTAAAGACGTTGTCTCTAGTTTTCTGTGGATACAGTGGACATCCAAGATGCTTGATTTCCTTTTCACAGACTTATTCCCGGCTGTATGTCTCAACTGGTCATTCAGAAAATAATTCTTAAAGGTCACAACTAATGTCACACCAAAAGAGTTTTTATTCCCACTTCATTTTGCCCTGCAATCACTGCTCTCACTGGTCTTGAACAGACAAGTGCAGGAGAACTATGGTCTTAGATCAAGCCTTGCCCTTAATACCTGGGAAGAAAAAAGCTCCGAGCAGTTTGGATGCAATCTATCAATACCTTTAACTATGACAGTGCCCTGTGCAGCACTGGAAGAGAAATCAGCTTTCATCCCGCTTGACAAATTATAAAGGCAGCCACTATGCAGTTAAAAGGTAAATATGAATGGAATCAAGAGGGAAGGTCTTTGGGCATTGACACGCTCAGCACATCTCCAACGTCTTTTCAAAATTCTCTTTGAGTACCTACACAGAGCAATTTAAATATACAAGGTTAAAAACCAAACTTCACAAATTGTAAGACTAGAGAATGGAGTTGATGACAAGATCCAAACTAAATGTAACTCAAAGAAATAGGAAAAGAGAAGAAAAAGAAGTAAAAAGAAGATAAATATATGCTTCATATACAGCATTTAAATTTTAGAATTTGCTACAGTGAAAGATTTTCACATAAAAATCTACTGTTATAAATGAAAATATCTGTCTATGCCTGTTTCTTCAAATTCCAGAGAACAGTGCAACAGATCCTAGGGTACTTTAAAAGGTGTGGATTACCCCAAATGTATTTAGTATTCTGAAAATATATCTCACAACAAGAGCAATGGTGCTTTTAGAATCAAGGAGAAAATTTATGAAGAAATCTCATCAATGAATTTATGAAAGACCTTAATACATTCACAGAATTAAAAGGCATTGGTTTTTCAAAGTGCAAAATAAGTTAAAAACAGTGCCAGGAGAATAATGCAGCTCAGAAAGCTTATTAGCATCCTATCCACACTAATGACCTGCAGGCAAATTCAAGCTGCCAGCAGTAACTGCCCAAAAAATTGGCAAACGAGCCCAGATGCCTTTGATGGGAAAGCGTCTCCCTTAGTGTGACATCCTGATGCCTCAAACTGCCATCCCAGAATGATATGTTTAATAGATTAAAAGGTGTTCAAACATTCACCAATGTTATTAAAAGCATATCTGTAACTACTTGGTTTAAAAACACCAGCTTTTACTTGTAGGACACGAATCATTTTTATATTAACTTTAGCTAGAGATGGTAGCACTACCTAGGATGTAAGTACCCTGACTCCAATGCGTGACCCAGTGCAGTAACTCTGGGAGGCTGAAGTTTTTCACTGTGGGTATTTGCCAGTCTTTTTAGAAAGTTTCAGATACAACTTTTGAAAATTACTTTCTGAAGTGAATTTAGGAAAGAAAGGCATTATTTCTGGCAAAAACACCTAGAGCTTTCTGTTGAGATGTTCTAGTGTACCTCCAATTTTTGCTACAAGCGATATCCCAGTTTCTGGCAGTTCATTTGTCACTCAGAAATTATCCAAAACATGGCCCGATTATAAGCCTCTGATTCCTTAGATGTACCTTCACAGCAGTGATTAGTGTACTTTTGTCCTGGTTTCAGGTAGGACAGAGTTAATTTTTCTCCTAGTAGCTGGCAGGGTGCTATGTTTTGGATTAGGATGAGAATAGCGCTGATAACACGCTGATGTTTTAATTGTTGTACAGCAGTGTTTACACCAAGCCAAGGACTTTTCAGCTTCTCGCTCTGTCCTGCTAGCGAGCAGGCTAGGGATGCAGCAGGAGCTGGGAGGGGACAGACCCAGGACAGCTGACCCAAAGTGGCCAAAGGGGTATTTCATACCATCTGACGTCATGCTGAACAATATATAGGGGTGGCTAGCCAGGGTGGGGGGCCGGCTGCTCGGGGATAGGCTGGGCATCGGTCAACGGGTGGTGAGCAATTGCATTGTGCATCACTTATTTCGTACACATTATTACTATTAATACTATTATTATTATTATTATTATTATTATTATTATTATTATTTTCCTGTCTCAATAAACTGTCTTTATCTCAACTCACAGGCTTCACTTTCCCGTTTCTCTCCCCCATCCTGGAGAGGGAGGGGGGAGGGTGAGCGAACGGCTGTGTGGTGTTTGGCTGCCAGCCGGGCTAAACCACAACAACTTTTTAGAGCTAAATACTCCAGTCATACCCCAGAGCCCACGCAGGACTTTCTCTGCAGTTCCTGCTGTGGCTCCTGAGGGGTAAGGTGGCTGGGGAGGCAAGAGGAGGGGACTCCATGAAGCCTCCTGACAGCCCCCAGCTGTGAGATGGGGACAAAGAGGTGGCCTGGGTAGAGTGGGGCAGCCTGTCCGCATGAGCCAGAGGGATGAGGAAAGCAGAGGAGAGGCGCTGGCAGCGCTGCATAGGGCTGGGTGGTTGCTGTGGTTCAGGAGCCAGACACTGCGCTGATCCTGCTGGGAGCTGCACTGCCACCACTGGACTGCTATCATAGCCCACCCACAACTCGGTGTCTTATCTATAAATACAGGATGCCAGCAGGTGCTTCCACTGCTGTTGCCATGCATTTCACATGCAATTTTAGCTCTTGGGAAGGCAAGAGCTACAATAAGTATAAATCAAACGACACTTCCAAGAGCAGACTTCCAGACAACACATGACAATCGAGCATATGGCACAGGTCTGGCACAACGTACATGATATACTTAATCCACTCAGAAAGAAATGCCAATGAACTCTAAAGAAATGTTTTCAAGTGTGAATATAATTATTAACTTCCTTGTCATTTAGGATTCAGCATTAGAAAGTTATTTTGTTTTAAATGTTTTTACATCATACAAGTATTGTTGTGCTCTTTAAAAGCAGGAAAGAATAAACATCTCTTCCTCACTCATTTCGTTACTTAAAGGTACTGTAGAAAATTTCTATTTATCTCGTACAAGAATGTTGTGTTATTTTCTCTGTCATTCATTCAGTGACGTGCCCCTAAAATCTTAACAGTATAGAGGAGACTACTAAATGTGTCAGAGATGTTAAAAGCAGCACCAAAAATGGTGGGAAAGTAACCGACCTCTGCCTTTAAGTGGTGATGAAACCACTAAAAGCCTTCTAGAAGTGTTCTCCAGTCAATTTATAGTCTCACGACATAACAGAAAATCCAAAACTTACAATGGAGAGAACATAGGCGGCTATAGATGCCCACTCAAAGACTAAAGAACTATCATGCTTATGCTTTAACAAGGTCCAACAAAGCAACTTACTTTCTCTCCCAAATTCTGGCTCTTCAACAGACATTCCCCCCACCAAGGTAGGCTTGTGGGGTTCCCAGAAAACAGCAAAAGTATTGATCTACAGCCTGAAGCCAGCATTGGCAAAGAAGCATTTTATCATCTGCAGAGGCCAGAACACAAGCAACCTGACATCACCAAAGCACAGTCTAACACTCAGCACCCCCAGGCTGCCAGTCCTGAGCTGCCGTAGTGGTGCTAACAAAGAGTGATACAGACAGCATGCTTTGCTAAAGCAAATAAAGTAAGGCATCACTCAGCACCTGCAAACAATAAATTTTATTTTATTTTTTTGTTAATTCATATGAGGAGTTTGTAGGAAGTGATTGTAGAATTTATGGACATTCAATTACAATCAAAAGTTTAAATGTTACACTATGCTTTCATGGCACTCTCTAGGGACTAGAACAAGTTCAGTTCCATTAAGGCTGGATATGCTATTCAAGTTTAATTATGGTCTTATCATTATTTAGGCATATACTTTCACACAGTTACTGTGCACGGTGGAAATGTAAACAAGTATACTGTGTAGACATCCTGTCCTCGGCATGCAGAGCAGGATACCAACTTTGCTGTTTGATTTCTTGTTTCTGCTTAGGCAAGTGGTTTCTGTTCTCCACCACAGAATTTCATAGCTGAATCCCCTTTTAACAGTTCATTCCTACTTGGTTTATTTAAATGGACAACCCCATAACCAACAGAAGTCAGACAGCAGAGCTTTTTTGGTTCATATGGTCAGCTCTCCAGGGACGGGTTGTGTAAAGTGCAAGTACCAGCACAACCCAGTACAACATGTTCTGTGTTACAGTCTTGTGTTTCTGTTCGTATGGAAAGGGGTGAGTGCAAATGCAGCTTTCCACAGTTACTGTGCATACAAGTAGATCTTGTGCTTTACCACATATGGTCCTTTTTTTTGTTTTTTTTGTTTGTCTGCCCACCTCTATTGATATAAAATGCTTAGTCTCCAGTTTTATCTTCTGAAGGTTGCACAAAATATTGCCCAGTACTTCCTGCAAGTCTGGAATTTTCTAACGTATTTTTAAAGGGACCCCAGTGCCACATACAGCAGTCTACCAATATACATATGGTTGAAAAGCCATAAATTATCTACTGAAATTTTCCCCAAAGATGCTTATCGAAAATACAAGAGAATCAGGAATATTCGCACTTACTGTATTTTCTAAATCAATGCTGCAACTTGAGCACTAATTTATGAAAATCTAATATAGAAACAAAACACTATATTAAGAAGTGAATTATCATCAGGGATTAGAGCAGGACTACAGGAATTTAAGACCAACTAATTGAGCCCCAAGTAGATCACTCTGCAAGTATTCCTGAAATATGCAACAGATCCTGCCCCCTGAATAACGAACGAGGGTTGGCAGAAGTACTGAAACCGTTGCCAAGTTTATAAATTCTTGTCTCTCACTGAGGTTACAAAGTACACAGCTCCCAAATGACAAGCCGCATACCCTTGGGTGTGATAAAATTTCCCATAAAAGAGAAAAGTAGTTGTGGTAGCTTGAATCATTTCTCCAGTTCAGGGTCAAACCCTCTCTCCCCCCAGATATCCACAGTGTGTGCAATGTCAATGGGAACTTGCACATGCATCCCGGAGTGGAACTGAGTTATAACCTACATAAAAAACACCATATTATTGTCTATTATCGTAAAGCCTGAGTCTGCTATTATATCCACAGTATAAATCAGAATTAGCTCATTTGAAGGCAGTGGAACCAAAACTCTACATGCCATGAACAGAATTAGGTCCTCCAATCTAGGCTCTCTACCATGTGGGTAGAGATGAAGGACTAACAGTATGTATTTGAGGAAAAAAAAAAAAAAAAGTTGTCAGCCTCAAGAATTATGCTACCAAGAAAACCATGTTAACAAACACATGAAATAATTTTCTATAAAAATATATTCAGGAGAGAATGGGAGGAAGAAAAGATAGCCACATTTACAGTGCTATGTTTCTTCAAGGCCAGAAAAATGCAAAATTAAGCAGGAGAGATTCTTTGTAGTTAGCATGAAAGGCAGCATCTGCCAGAAAAGATGTTCCCTGGGAGAAGAGCAGTGGAAGTGCCTGTTGACAATTCTGATCAAGAAGTGTTCTAGTTAGTATTCACGATGGCCATGATGATAAATTATATGAATAATTGTGGTTCTTTGTCAAGACTTGGATAGTATCTGCCTACAATGCATCAGTATCAGTGCACTCTTAATTACTGAGTAAAGGACAGAAAGAACAGCACAAAACTTTTCTACATATCCTTTATGCTCAGAAAATGACAAGTTCATGTAAATTATGGCATACATTACAAAAGTAAACACTACGCTTCTTTTGATTATCGCTCTCTATACATGTGTAGCATTCTGAAGAGCTGTTGGGAGAGGGTTGTTAAACAAGATTCATCAAGCTAAAATGGAAGCTATGGGATCTGAGATGATAAAGGTCTGAGGACTGAACTTTTAATTGTGCACATGGATAAGTATCTTACCATAGTTATCCAGAACATGCAGCAAAATATAGATTCATAGATATAGAGTCTGCTTGCAGATAATGGATAGAGAAAAAGTTTGGGGAAGTAATAGGATGACATGGAGACATCAACTTGTTCTGTGAGCTGTTTCCCTGCTTTTCTCAAGATTAAGGCTTCTGTCCATCTAGATTGATGAAGAGTGGAGTGCAGAAAGTCCCCCATATAAAGAGGAAGCAGAATTTTCTTCCCATTAACTCACATCTGCTTTTACATATCTATCTAGTCATGTCATTGTCCAGAACTGTGCTTTTGCTTTGGGGCATGGACAACTTCTTAAGATCATCTGTGGTTTTACTGAGCATTTTCCCCAATCATCTCAGGAGAGAACATAGGATTTTATGTTCTCCTGTGGCACATAGTTTGGCTTTTGGTCTTTTACCAGAAGTTTTAGGTTTATTCTAGAGCTGACAGGTGCTTCGTGGGTGGTAGTGTACAATGAGATCTAGAGTAGGTATTATGTGCACTCTTTAAAGCTAAGGCTCTTTTGTGCATTTCCTGTCAAGAACCAAATCAGATTATATAAATCCTGTGCTCCTCTACTCTGGATTTCTACCATTATAGATTTTTGCATCTTGACTTGTTTTGCTCCCTACAGCCTGGTAGGTTTGCCTCAGAGAAAGACTATTTCCAAGGAATTCTAGGTGATGCTCTCTGTTTTAAATCATTTACCAGATTTGCTGCCTCTGAAAATCATTTTACTCTAATGTATGCTGCAGCTGAATAGCATGTCACTCTCAAGATTCTTAATATTACGTATGCTCATTGCTTTATTGTTTATATAAGAAAACCCAAATTAATGATCAACATATCTGATGTAACAGCCCAGATGCTTGGTACAGAAGTTTGAAAAATAGAAGATGAAGCAAGAAAAAAAAAAAGGTAGTCCTGAAACTGCTATATTATGATATTATATCTGCTGTGCATTTCTACAATAGGAACTGTTGCACAGTGATTGGTACAATAAACTATTGGGCTGAAAAATTGCTATTGAAAACATATAATCAACCTTCTGAACTCTATAAACCCAAGGAAATGTGAGATGCAATTCTGCTTCCTCAGGTCATGTATGACTAGTCGGTTTAGGTGTCAACCTTGGAAAATGGAGGTGAACAAATTGCAGACAATCACTCTTAGAGGAAAGTTTGTTTTGCATTTCATCATCCAATACATGTAGCATAAACTCTCTGGGATCCAAGTCTTTTGCAAGTGTACAGACAGTGCAATGATATGGGAACTGCAGATCCAGATAATTCTCAATCACTCCAGATGTTTACATACTAAATGAATATAGAAAGATTAAATGCACTCACACATTTAGAAAAAATAAAGAAGTTTGCCTTTTGATTCATTTGACTTGGTATTATTTGATCTGTATTGCTTCTGTTTAATGACAGCCTGTGATGTTGTATTGCATATGAACTATTAAAACACCTCGTCCTCACTAGAGGTTGAGGTGCTTTCCCATTTGTACACACACTCTGCCAAGGAATTCCTCTGCATCCAAGGTTAAATCATAAAAGGCAATTCATTATTTGGCATAGATAGGAAAGAGAACTAATAACGCATATAATTTACTGATCTCTAAGATATTGTCCCTCAGTAATGGATCTAAACCCTTGCCATTAAAAGGCATTCAACTTCAATATACTTCCATTGGTAAAATCCATGAACTAACTATTGATTATAATTTGATGTTTGAATACATTTTTGCAATGATTAAATCTACCTTTATCATTTTAGAAGACCATCAGGTTAAAATTCCTCTTTTCATGCCAAAGTACTAAAATTGACTTGAGATACAATTCCTAGCAAGGTTTCTAAACTGCCTTCTTCAGCAATTAAAATTGATTGAAAATATTGATCAAACAGTATAGTGGTTTGAGTTTTATTTTTTTATTGGAGTCTCCCAATGCCACCAGTAGATACCGAATCTGGCCACAGCAGAGGAACTGGCTTACCAAGGTGAGCACACTTGCACACTGTAACACCTTTGCCTTTTTCAAGCACTAATTACTTCAGAAGGCAATGACTGTGCCAGCATTTTTAGAATATTGAGTTAGCTTCTTGAGATGTCAAAGTTTTTTGGAGAAATGTTATTGACCCACAGGCAGACAAAGAACAAAGAATAACCAGACTGTATCTCAGGAGTTTCATCTGACCTTCTAATCTATAACAAGCTATAATAAGCATTTATGCTTCAGATCTTTATAGCTCTTGCTATTAATTTAGGAATACTGGGATCACCAGATCAATAGCGGTTGGTAGCTTTTTACTACCAACTTAAAGAAGGTAGCTGTTTATAGAGTATGGATTTCTGGTTCTAATCTTTACCTTTAGGCAGTCCCATGCTGAGAAGAGACACAATTCAGTTTTAACCTACATCCAACTACTCTTAATTCTAACCTGGGCTTCTTTAAAGTATTACACTTGGTAGCAAATCTGGAAACTAACTTTTGATGAAGATTCTCGGCAAAAACCTCTTTCATTTGTGCTAAGGCTATTCTACCGCTATCAAAACCTTGCATTATCTCAACCAACCACAACTTGCTGAGTTGAAAAAGCCTTTTTATCTAAAGATAGAGGTATACGCTGTGTGACAGCTTTCTGGCTCCCTAGAGGTAGAATAAAAAGATCCTATAAAGATAAGTATTTTAAGATAGCAAGGTGGCTCATTCAGTAACTCAACGTTAAAGGGTGTTCCCAACTTAGAGGGCATGAGTTAAAAAAAACCCTGTTCACGGCTTTCTGATCCAAACTACCCACTAAGTATTCAGCTTCCTGATTTTCTACAGCATAACTTTCTGGCCAAATTGTCTGCTGCTTCTTAAGCTCAACAACATCTCTGCTGAGCAATTAGGACATTGTTGTCTAGACACAGGGCTAGACAGTTGTAACTGTGAGGCTTACATACACATTTCCAGATTTTACCCTTCCTTTCATTCATGTATCGTAACATCTCTCCATGATGGCATAATCTGTGGGGAAATGGCTCTCCAGACCATACCACACACTGACATGACTGGACCAGACAGGATTTGTTCAGATTCTACTCAGATTTTCTTCCAAACTCTACAGATCATAACTTCAAAATGCATCATGTAGAAGGATTGCATATAAAAGATTTATGCCAATGCATGAAATTATCAGAACTTACTTCTGAATAGTTTCATAATAAAATAAAAATGTTCTGGACTTTTTCTAATTTATTTAAGGAAAAACTGTGAATTAAAACCATGAATTTTAATTGCTTTTGAGAAAGTGAGATGCATGTAAAATGAAGATGAAAAGAACCTCACCAACTCTATTACAGTTTGGATGAGGACATCAGGACTAGGAAGTGTGTTACTTTTCTGAAAAGTCTTTTTACTTCTCTAATGGGGTATATACAACTTTCTATTTATGTTAGTACTACATCGTAATAGGCAAATGTAGGAGACAGTAGAACAAAATTCAGTCTTTTCATGCTGCCAGGGTGATTACAGGGGCTAATATATGCCCACTTCTCAGATGGTTCACAGCAGAGGGGAAATGGAAACATGACATTGCTGTATTGTCCCGGGGTTATCAGGGGGTCACCCTAACAGAAGGTCCATGAGGTCCCACCAGTGCAGAAGGGTTGCAAACCCAACAGCCCATGCCTGGGTCCATGAAAGGATCTCTGTGCTTTTACTGCTTCCCTGACATGAGTCCTGCTACAGGCCTGCCAGAGGACAGGATGCTCTCAAACATCAAGGAAACAGCAAAGCAGTCGACAGATAGTAGAGCTTTATAGGAAATTTGATCGTGCTATCTGATAAAAATCTGTTATTATGCCTGAGCAACATACTAAGCCCAGAAAAGCTCCCTCTTCTGAATTAAATTGATATACAGGTGAATGGACAAATGAGACTAAGTAATAAAATGCATCATCCTCTCAGGTTATCAGCTGGGCTTCATAATACTATGGCATTATAGGTCATGATCACCTTTTCTTTTTTTTTTTTTTTTTTAATTCCAAGTATATAACTAGTTCTTTCAGCCATATTTTATCTTGAAAGTTTGTCCATAAAACTAGGTTTAAATATACTTTTTATAGATGAATGGTTACATGAATTTATTAAAGCAGACAGCAGTACTTCATATCCTATCTCCTCTGCCATAGATCATGTTAGTGTCTATACTACTGACTAGCTAGATAGGACACTAGGAGGTCTATATTTAGCTTATGACGACTGCAGATTGCTGTAAGTGATTTGTAGAATGGTACATGAATGAAGTATGCAATGTTTCACTAGCAATCAGCTTTGAGTATACAAATGCAATTTCAAGCAAAGTATAAATTTTAGAAATGGTTAGGAAGTACTACCAGGAATTAAAAATCATCACACAACACCTCCTATATCATCCTAAATTAAGTGTTCTATTTAATACATGTGTAAAATCAATTATTTTTTAAGCAGTCATTTTAAAATTAAATAGTTTTTAAACATTTAGTCCAAATCTTACTAAAAGTGATATTCCAACCATTCTCAAAGGCTGCTTGATTTGAATTATGTGTTTTCAAACAAAATCCAGGCCATAATATCACTAGCCATTAAAGCGTTTACTGATGTTGTTGGGCTCATGTAAGAATAAAAGAGGGTACCCCAGAGAAGCCTACTGGGGAGAAGAAAAAAAAAAAAGAAAAAAAAAGCTTGGCAATCATTGCCTGAGAA
The DNA here is from genome assembly GCF_013377495.2 of Cygnus atratus. Classification (NCBI taxonomy): domain Eukaryota; kingdom Metazoa; phylum Chordata; class Aves; order Anseriformes; family Anatidae; genus Cygnus; species Cygnus atratus. The sequence continues at coordinate 19,807,624 of NC_066373.1, read as the reverse complement.
CGGTAGATCCCACAGAAAGCAGCAGATAAGCAGATAGTGAGACTAATATGATTCCTGCAATCCAAATGTGGCAAGGTATCAGACAATGACTGCACGTATGCATGGAAAACAAACTCCCTACATTCTTTGAGCAGCCCAGCGTAACCTGTAGGAAGGTACCTATGCAAATCATCCATTTTAGAAAAACAGCCAGCAAAACTTATCAGCACATATAAATGCTAAAATCACTCTTACTATTTTACAGCTGCATAATACTAGAATTCCTTTCTAAATAAAAAAAATGAATAGCAGTTTAATATTTCACATTAATTACACAGTGGTACCTATTGTATATACAACAAAAAAAATCCATATACTTTTTCAAAATCTTTATCATACGGCATACAAGGTTTGTATTTAGGAACTCGTGCCTTTGATTGTTGCCATTGACACCATCCAGAGAGACAACCAGAAACTCTTAAAACAAACAAACAAACAAACAAAAAAACGGTAACCATGGCCTAGTGCATGGTCCCAAAAACATAGAAAGAAATACTATTTTTAGTTGACAGGTAGAAATTAATTTGGTGAGTTTATCTCATTCTCCATTTTTAAGAAAGACAGTTGAGAAGGAAAGAAAGAATGTGGGACACAGTGAAAATGGACAACAGCCTTGCCAAATTCATACATGCAGTACCAGGTCTCCTTTCCCTACAGTTTGTTTAAAAGCATTTCAGTGTTGATTCTCCTCACTGAAACAGGGAGGAGTCTACATTAACACAAAGAAGAATTGTTACACTACAATTCACTGGAAAACAGACTGCCTGGCTTTATGAACCATTAGTGGTAGATTGAACCATGCTGAGAGGGCCTGTGTGATCAAAAAGTTGAATTATACCAGCTACATTCTGAACAGAAACAATACAGATCAATTTGGATTTTCGAGTGAATATTAGTAAGACAGAAGGAAGCAAATCAGCTTAAATTCACTGATTATTCAGAGGACATTGGTAAATTCCAGGGACAAACAATGACCCAATACAGATGAACAGGAATGGTTCAAGAATTTTTGAATTTTGACTAAATTCTTCCCTTGACATTAACACAAGTATTTAACTCAATGAGACATGTATATGTTTGTATCTAACAAAACAAACTGACCTTGAAGTAGCAAAAGTTTCAAGAGAAGGTGAGCATGTAAAAACCTAATAGCATTCATATGCCAGCTTGCATGATCAAGAGAATAACTTACTGCATGGAAAAGCTTTAAACAAATTTTCAAAGGGACGCTTTACCTTGGGCAAACATTACCTGGCAGGATAGTGATCGTGGTGAGAAAACAGAGAATGGAAGTCAGCTAGAAGCCTTAGAAAAGACCACCAGTCATCAAAACCTTGTCCCAGTGTGCCTAACACAGAAGCCTACACAGAACTGTGCCTTTGCCAGACGCCCCCCATGGCAAGTATGCTGGGACAATTTACTGTCTATCCGAGGAACAGAGGAAATGCCTGGGGATGCTTCAGTTTATCATAACATGTTACCCCCAAATGAGCTTACAACTGAGTGTGGGAGAGACCTTCAAAAGACTGGAAAAGTTGCAGCAAGCTGAGCTGAAAGCACATTTAGCTACATGCTTTGGCAAGGAGCAGAAAAACAAAGGTAACTGGTGACAAGCTATTATTATAGATTGCATTTGACCAACTGAAATTATAATGATGATCAAAGATGCCAGTCATATGCAATCCTCTAAAGCACTTCTCCATGCACATCATCTCATAAGCTTCATTGGAAACTCTAGCGGATGTCAGGACATTTTTTTCTTGCTGAACATACAGATTTTGTTATGCCTACTATAGGCCAAATCCCATTTTTCCGGGGATTTTTCTGTTCAGAAATAAATATTTGGGAAAATATTTTGCTGTTGTTTGGTTTTTAAGTGAGAACTTCATGGGATGTATTAATCTTGGTTGTTGTGCTGGTGAGTGAAGTGACTTCTGGAATATTTGAAATAATGTAAAATCACGGTTATTAAAGCAACAAGAAAAAGAAAGGAAAATGGCAGAAGGATGTTACACCAAAACCTGCTACACAGGTAAACGTGCAACATGTTGATAAGCAAGGCTAGCATTTGAAGCTGGCCTCTCGACAAAAGAGCTTATAAAATATGTGCTACGAACTACTTCTCTAGAAGACAAACCGAGTTTTGCTTAAAAGACTTTTTTTTTTTTCTATTTCTTGAGCTTTAGTTATATTTCTGCCAGTCAGAAGTTAGAATTAATTTTTATAGAACAGCTATTTCAAAGTGGTATGGCAGGAACACTTTTGTCCTGCGAGTGCTGTGGTTTAGCTGATCCCACTGGACACGCAGCCTGTGAAGGCACAAGCACAAATTCAGCAACTCAACTCGCCATGACCAGCATGGGAATAAGGCTGATGGGTGCAGGAGCGCTGCAGGGCCACCATCCCTAAGCCCAGGGCTCCATGCCACAAAACCACCTGGCACAGCAGAGGCAGCAAGCGCATTCATGCTGCTGGCATATCCCATGCCGGCCACCAAGTCCCTTCCATCTCTGGGCACCTGCTCCCAGCTCCCGTGCTTCGGCTGCTGCCAAAGAGATGCTCTAAATTTTCTAAATCACTTCTGATTTTTAGCTATGGCAGATCACCTGTGGAGTTAATACAGCACTTCTAAAAATCTGTCATATTGATTTGATATTATATGCCTCCACGAAGTTTTTCAAACAAAGCAAGCCAGGGAAGCCCTGCTGGAGGACGTGGCAAGGTGTGCACCCCGTGTAGCAGGTTGGCCAGCACTGCCCCTGCTGTGTTGGGGCAGACGTTTGCTGCTGATGGGGTGCCTGCAGAAACAGCTCTGTGAATTGCAGCTTTTTAAAACCAGGAATCTCTACTCACCACAAAGCCATTGTAATAGGAGAAAAGCTATTTTCTATTTGCAGTAGCACCTTTTCTATAGCATATGGCTTATGCAGCGCTGAGTACATGCCATTTGCTGTCGATCTGCACCAGTAAAAGCCATTTCAATATTGTAAGGGTTGTTTTAGTATATGTTTGAATTGGTGTAACGTATGGTTTAGAAGGAAATTATTTTAAATTGAGGGCAAAAAGCCAACTAAAGGCATAGCTACATTTAATGCACATGTTGCATAGACTAAACATTTTTGTCCTCATAAACATGCAGCAATTTAGTTTAAGACAAACTTCTCAGGTGGGGTGATCTTAATCATGTTTTCCTGCAGCATAAAGATTAGTTTTGTTCTGTAGTCTCTCAGAAGCAGTACGTAAGAACAACCCAGTGTGGATTTAAATTAACTGGAGCTGAATTCCATTGATGATAATCTGTGTTTTTTAATTATTTTTGTCTCCTCTCAAATGAACTCTGTAGGTTTTCCACCCCATTGTAATAATTTTCTTAAAATTATATTTTAATAAGCCTAGTGGCATAGCAGCAGTGCATAAAGCTGCTATGCAAAATGCTCTAGTTCCAAATACACCCTTGGGTTTTATTAATGGCATTTACAACTTGAGGTTTCACATTTCAATGGAGAGTAAGAAAATACATTCTCTATGCCTTTTTTTTCCTTGCATAATCTGAAGCCTCCAGAACTCTGACCCTGCCACATATGCAGGAGATAACTGCACCTTTAGCAGCTTGAAATCTTAATATTCTGGACTGCTGGCTAGAAAGGAAATTCAGCCACTTCTCAAAACAAAAGTATAGGCAACAGGCACTCTTGTCAGACACCGCAAGAATACATCATTTAAACAAATGCATCTCAGTAGGGCATGCATGTGCCAACCCTGAAAACATGCTTAAGGACTATGTAGTAGTATATCTCAGCTAAATGTTACCAACCTACAGCTACTACCAGGAGTTAAAACAGTGAGGTAGGTCATTTTACTATCTAGCAAGCTGCCTGCCAGCTGGTTTTCCTGGCCCATCCCAAGCAGGTATTCACAGAGACCTCAGGACAGGAGGTGAGAAGCCAGGAAGGCTGTGCTGGGCCATGCTGCAGCCACAGCTCCAGCACAATGCAAAGACACTTAGCTGTTCGAGAGAAACAGTTTTATAAAGAGACCCTGAAAATCCCATACATCTAAAGGTATGTTAAATCTAAGGAGATCTTAAGCAGTTTGGTTATTCCTGGTTGTGCCTTGTATAGGCTCAGTTGGCTCCTGACTGCAAGAGAGATTCAGTTCACACTGAAATATGGCTGAGAAATGTCAGAGCTGACCCCACACTGAATACTGTGAGCATACAAAAGGGACAATCACATTTTTAATCCTGCCTGGTGCATAAATCCTGTCACTGGAGGGGGAACCAACGACAAGGTGATACTGTAACAATGGTGCATCTGTTACACAGACAATAATTCAGGAATTACTAGTAATAAAAGCCTCTCCTAAAACTCACCTACAGCCCATCCCAGAAACAACGTGAGGATTCTCAAAATGTTTAACCAACCAGTCTTCATCCACATTTTTTTCCTCAAGATAAGTATGTTGCTTTTCCTAAGGAAATCGATTACACATATTGTAAATATTATAAAAACCTCAGGGGCAAATTTTGATCTCATTTACCCTAATTTAGATCCAGTGTAACTTCACTGTGGCAATTCAAAAGGACCAAAATTAGTCTGCAAGTTTTTGGAGAAAAATGAATGTAAGTGTGGAAACTATCCCATAAACCAAATTTTCTTTGGAAATAAAAATGGTACTATTGCCTGCCTATTTTGCAGGCAATAATAATAAAAAATTCATCATCTATAGAACATGATTTTTTTGCAATGAATTATAGCATTTTTACATATATTGCACATTTATATATATGCGTATTATCTTTAAATTTTAAACCTAATTTGCATTTAAAAATATGACACTGCAATTTGATTTTCCCAGATGTAACACTCTTATTAATCCTAACAACTACCTAGCTTTTTTACATTTCTATTATCACTGTTTAAAGTTGAGAAGAGCCTTCTAATTGATCTAAATTACATATTCAAATTAGCCATTTATGAGCTCACATTAACATACCATACACTCATTTTATTTAATTTGGTCCCCAAAATGTCACCAAAGTAAATTTTTTAATGTATTAATTAGTACAAATTCACAACTCCTGAAACCATAATAAATTCCTCTGTCTGAAATTTCCCCCCTAATACAACTTCTATGGTTTTCAAGGTTTAAAATGTGCAAAATATTCCTCCCCCACGCCTTCCCAAAGTAATCTGTAGCCAATACAGCATTCTGCAGCCACAAGTCTTGCTTCCCCAGGTTCTTTAACATTTATTTACACAAAAGCACTTTTGTTTTCTATCTAACAAGAAGGAAGAAATTAGAAAAACCCTCTGGCATTCTCTGTATAGGGGAGATAATGCCTCAATACATGTTGGTTTTTTGTTTGTTTGTGTGCGTGTTTGAATGTTTTCTTCACATTCAGAATGTTGCAAACCTTAAAAAGAAAGCTACATTTAAAAAAAAAAGTCTTATTTCTAGTTCAAATATTTATTTGGGGGACTTTGTTTTCTCATTTTCTAGTTTACCTACAATAGGAGGGGTCACTCACAACTCCCTGCCTTTTCAGAGCGCCTCTTTTCCCCTAACTGAACACATGGGAGATTTCCTTTGCCGGAGGAGAACGCAGGTGGCTCTCCGTTACCCCAGCTACTTCACACCTAACTTGGCAGCATACAAAGTAAAAACAGTTTCATGCAAGACTAGATATCCATGTCTATGTACTTTTAAAAGTTTTAAACTTAAAAGTTTTAAAAGGTCCCTTGCAATCCAAACCATTCTATGATTCTATTTCAATTTCAAGATTTGAGACTGAGTTTTCACACAATATCTCAAGTCCATTATTATTTTACCCTGAAAATTGTCCGTTTCCCCAGACTTGAATGATATACTTTGTTCAGCAGTTGGCTTAGATGAGTGATGGCCTCATCTGTAGGAGTTCTCTACTTCCAGGGATGAATCAGCTGTGTTTTCCTCATTAGTTGTTCATCTGCAGAACTTCAGTACACTTCTCTTCACTAAAAAGTTCAACTGTTTGTAAAATAAAACCTATCATTTTCCCCATTGCTTACTACCACTTGCAGAGCACACAGTACAGATGAACTTTTTTCTACTGACTGTAATCCCCTGTACTTCCAAAATTAGAAAGCTTAGGCTTTTTATTCTTTAGCTCAAACATCTATAAATGTTAATCACTCCAGCTGGTAATGTAGACATGGCAGAGGTGTGCAGGTGGGCAATCTCAGTTGTGGATGAATTTGCCTAGAGATGGAACACTGGTCAGAATTCTTGGTTTATAGCAAATCTCAACACTGAACTGAATTGAACTCAACACTGAACTCAAAAATTTGGTCATAGCCCAATTTAGAATTTTTTTTTTTTTTAAGCTTAATTCATACAAGCAAATACTGTATGTTTCGTGCTTTAGGGAGGCCAAAAGTTGAGAGTTTTCAAACCATAATGTTTCTTAGATTCATCAGCTGCTGAAAATGTTGATACTAGCCCACATCGCTAATCCTTAACCAAGGAGCTTGTTCAATTCGGATGTTCTCAGTAGCAAATCCTGTGGCCCCAGTTACCCTCTTTCTTGTTAGATAAGTGTCTGGGAAAAACGTTAAGGTTTTCTACATTTATCTGGTACTTCTGGAACTTCTGCTCCTCACATCCTTGGGGCATGGCCTTATCTGAAGTTCACTATGAGGCAGTGTCTAGTTTATAAAGAGAGGTTATTGAAGTAACAGCTGTTGTTCCCAAACATGGCAGAACACTGTCCAGGTGCAGACTGCTTGCCACAGTGAATTTACTACCACAGGGTGTTGTGCATTCACTGCTACTTGCCTGGGAAATGCTGGACAAGTACCTGGTAAGACTGTCCTGCTGCATCGCACTTTGTACTATGTAGGCTGGACCTGCGCTTGCAGAGTTTCTGATGCATTTGTTTCTTAAAACAGAGATTATTACACAGATGTAACTGCAGACAACAAAAGACGCAAACAAGTATCTTCCCTTCAGTATTTCCTGTGCTACAGCTCTTCTCCTGACAATATTTAGAGTCAACTAAATGAGTAAATATGCTCTTAAAGAACATGGAGAAAAAACTGTTTTCCCTCAATGTAAGAAAAAAGAAAGTATTAATTAACCCAGAAGGGGGCTTTCAATAGCAAAAATCTTCTATTAATGATTTGTTACCACCAATTCAATAATCCTTTAACAGCCTTCTTCAGAGCTTCTGCTTTTAACATGAAATTCTTCCAACAGATACACATACAAATAGTACATTGACTCCTAAATTTCCCATTTATTGTATCAAAGAAAGTACAAACAACTTTGGTAAACTTGTATACCTTGAAAATACATTTTAGTTCAAGGAAAGCTTTTCAAGCTCTCATCAAATATCTTGAGCTTCACAGCAGAATAAGAAATATAAGCAAACCATAACAAATTTCCAGGTTTCTGCTACCACTGGATTATAACAAAGAAAATCACAGTTCTGCTGAAGCAAAGTATATATGCTCTGTAACAGAGCTGAGGGAAAATGCGGAATATAAAGCCTACAATGCCACAAGTCCAGAAAAAAATCAATGAAGAAACTGCAATACAGAGTGATATAAACGCCAGCGGATGTTTTTGAAGTAGAAAGGTAGAAAGTTATTGTTTATAAAAGCATCTCGGGTGGAAGAATATATTTCTGTCCCCACTTCAGGATTATATTCAAGCTCTAATTTTATTTTACTTTACTGGGGGGGGGGGGGGGGGGGGGGGGGGGGGCAGGGCAGAAGTTGCTTTGTTTCTGAAGAATCTTACTCTAGGGACCAACTCTCAGTCCCAAGATCAGCCATCTTGATTTCAGAAAAACTTCTTCGAGACAGCATTGGGTATGACTTTTACAAGAAACTTTTGAGGAAAAAAAAGGAAAGAAAGAAAAACTTGCTGAAGTGCAGATACTACCACAGTGGAGACTGCCTGCATACAATGTTTGATTTTACATTGTTCATGGCTTAAAAACTGTGGGTTTTTTTTTTGTGTCTTTCATTACCTACACAGCGTATCCTACAAAGCAGATAGAATCACAGAATCATTAAGGTTGGAGAAGACCTCTGAGATCATCTGGTCCAACCATCAAATGAAAAATAAAATCCATGGTAAAAAATGGTAAAAAATAAAAAAATGGTAAAAATAAATCCATCAGAAAACTGTTCATAAGAAATACTATCAAATATAAAGCCATTGGGTTGAAATCCATGTTTGGTGAGCGCTTGGTTACCACTGTTTGATAGTTTCATGCTGGAATGCTTTAACTGCATTTAAAGCCCCTTTGTAGGCTCCTACTCTGCTCACTAGCGAGGGCTGTCCCCAAAGCAGTTTGGAAAGACTGAAAATGCATGATCCCAATGAATAAACCATTTTCTCACCATTGAAGAGCAGTAATCCTTTTTCAGAACATTAACTGAGCACGCTGAGAAGATGAATTTCTGTGGCATTACAACACACGCTGTACCATTTTCACTATAAACACAGGTCTTCATTCACCACTGTTAACAACTTCAATAAAATTGAAAATGACTTAAAAAGGAAAACCTAGCTCAAAACGAAGCTACCCAGAGAAGTCTACCTTCAAATTTCAATAGCAAGTTTACATTAAGCTATTTATAAACTCATTATTCCCAACCTAAAGAGCAATTAAGAGATTGCACTACTGTGGCAGGTATTGCACTATGAGCCTCCAGGCACTTATGTACACATGGATATACAGCAGCAGTGCAAATATACCAGTGCAGTACAAATGCACTATATATTCGAAGTAGAACAATACATTTTGGAATTTAGCTGGGCAACAAAAGCCTTTTCAACCTTGAACCTAAGCAGGTAGGTAACAGGCATTAATCTGCAGTAGCAAAGCTAACACTGATTATAAAATGATACGCATCTGACGGTCATTTTATTTCTTATTACAGTCCCTGTTTAAAATTAACACCACCATACACCCCCAAAGCTAAATTACTTGAAGATCTTTCTCCTTGGCCTACTGTTGGCTCTGATATTGCTATGCAGCATTATGTGATTCACCTGCTGCTTGGGACTGGCAGACGTGGGGGCCAAGAGCCCATTTGCTCCTTATTCCCGCACTGATCCCACAAGCCTGCTCGCTTCGTGTTTCCTGACAGTCTCGGCTTTATTCAACAAGAACTCCACATGCTTCTGAGCAAGAAGCTGACTTTGAATCTGGATATACAAAAGTTCAGAGAGATGTTACATGGCACTACAGAGGGGATGTGCAAGGACAGAAAGAGCACAGCTCTGGTATTTCAAAATGCAAAAGAATTAGTTTTCCCCTCCATGCATGAATGCTGCACCTGACTCCAAACATTTGCCAGGTACCACACAGCCAATCTGAGGTTCTTTAAGGGAAAATTTACTTTCAGTCAGACACCTAAGAAGAAAAGTATTTTCACAGTATCGGATGTTACTGGAAGGTATATTTTGTTTTTCTCATTTCACAAAGCAATCCAGTATGTGTTGTTTATCAATCCAATTATGCCAAAAGCACCCTACAGTAAATCTGCAAAACAAGCTTTGAATAGCGAATAAGCTAAAAAAATCAGCAGATCTGACTTTTTTTTTTTTTTAAAGCCAAAACCTCAAAAACTGAAATTAAATCATCTTCTTATTACACAAATTGCCACAAGGTCTACATCTCCTTCTATTTTAAAGGGCCTGGGCAAGAAACTAGGTTGTTTAATTTGGTATTTTGTCTGAATATGATTTTTTTTTTTAAATATATACCTATAAAAAATTCTAAAACCTCCCATCTCATTTTATTAGTTTGCTGTTCCAATACTTAAATGTGTATTAAGCGTACTTTGCTTGTTATTTACTACAACAACATATAGCCAAATTGATTTACAATAAACCACTTCCTATCCTAATCCCCCAAACTTGGCAAAAAGCCAGAACCAAGTCCAACTCTCCTCCTTCATGGATCGGTTTCAAGCTCGAGTAATGAAGTCATGCCTGATTTATACCAACAGACAGCTCTGAGCATGCATAACAGTTGCATCAGTTTATCTAAAGACATTGTCAAATTAAGAAAAGCAGCTTCTGCAAACTCTCACGTTCTCTTATTCTTGCTCTGGTTCACATTAGCCTAATCCATGGGAATTAGTAATTTGTGTGTGATTTGTCCTATAAACAACAGAGAGCCATATAAAAAATCCATAGCTACTGCCATAAATAAACACAACTTTGTCAATTAGATGCTGCACTTGATCTAATTAAGAGAGCTTTATTTAATCGGGTGAAGTGCTGCAGTGCTTCCAGGACTTGAGCTGGCATCATCCTGCACCAGTTTTGCAGGGCTGCTGTGCATGGCACAAAGGGGTGACAGCAGGATGGATTTGAGGGGCTGTGTGCTTCCCTCCCATCTGATTATTTCCCTCCCAGCCTCTGCATCCACTCTTCACTTCTTCTGACAGTCACCTGGGGGGTTGCGAGCTGGTTCAGGTAACCAATTATGGCTGAAAATAACCTTCTCAAAAAGAAGTTCTTTTGAGTTGTGCAGTTGCTGAAGGAGGCAGAGTGCGTTAGCTGGGCTGGATGGAAAGACAAATGACTCTAAGCTTTTTGGAAGCACAGTGCACTTCTTAGAAACCCAGATGCAGCGCAGCTCTCACTGCACAAGAAGCCTCTGTACGAGCTGTAGAATCTAGCCCTCTGTTTGCCTCGGGAGCTGAACAGCGATTCTGTCCTTTGGATGTATTAAACAAAAAATGGGGGGAGGAAAAAAACAAAAAGGGCCTTAATGGCTTATATACAAAACACACTTTTATCCTGATTGGTTTGATTTCATATCACTGCTTTTGATTTATACAAGGTGATTTTTTCATTCTCATCATGTGTCCTCTTCAGTCACAGATTTAATTAAGATTAGGAAAATGAAAAGGTACTGAGAATTAGTCAGATTTTTGAGACAACATCTGTAACAATTATTCATTCAGGACTAGCCGGAAAAGATTATACATATAATACATTTTGAGGAGACTGAATACATACCCTACAGTAATTTCTAATTTATGGAGTACAGTGTAATTTTGTGCTAGACAAGTGTCCAATGTGATTAATAATTCATTTTTGTAGAATCTTATAGGTCCCTCTTTTGGGCTTAGTTTATGGAAGATGTAGGTCTGCAGAAGTCCTTGGATCAGCTGGCTAAGGCATCCTAAGACATAAACATAAAATACCTTTTACCTTTTTTCCTAATGGAAACTCTTAACCCCAGTTTAAGATCACCATTTACTCCTCATTAGATAAATTAATTAGAAAGAACAAAAGATGGCAAATGTTTGCAACAGTGCTCAATTAGGGCTGCAATAATTCCACATTATAATTCACTCTGATGTAGTTTTAAGTAAAGGGGGGGGAAGACTCTGAACCGGTGATCATTCAGTAAAATTGTCCTTGTTGATTTTTTCTTTCAGAGACAGGTTTGTGGCACAGCCTTTCCCTCCCCTGCAGGGACCCAGCGTGCCAGTGCTGCCAGAATTGGTGCTCAGTTTGGGGGAGCTCAGGCAGGGAGAGGAATGGGCAGCAATGGGAAGTGGAAGGAAGGATCAAGGTAGATGCTGACTCTCACAGTGACATATCCACAACACAGAGCAGAACATATGTTCTAACTCAGTGGAGGAGCACACCAATAAACTTGGTAATAGCTTTGTTTCCTGTCTTGCAGCCCATAAGAAACAGCTCCTCTCCACTTTCTCCCCCACAGGGAAGGATATGGCTTTTCCTGCAAAGTGCTAAACACACTGAGGCCATTCCCACAAAGCCTCCAAAGCATGGAAGCAGCCTGTTCTATCCAGGCAGTCTCTAACCTAGTAGAAAGAAACTCACTTACATTCTCCCCATTTCCTATCACCTTTTCCAAGGCAATCACAACAGTGTCAGAGACCAGCTGCTGAGACAGATCCTTTAACCCCTGGCATTTCATTCTCCTGTGCTGCAAAGGAGTGTTGTGTCTAGCACATGGAAGTGAAAGCTACTTAACATAAGATCAAGCACAGCCATGAAAGAGGAACAGGAAAGCCACCACAAATTCATATTGAAAGGAGAAACTGAAGAAAAATGCACAGAAGACAAACCTAGGGCAGTGAAGAAGCCACAAGGCGTAGTGTTCTTGTGCAAACAGAGCCCCTTCTGCCACTGCCACAGGCCTTTCCTCTGATTTCAGCAGCACGTTCCAGGCTCCCACCAAGTTTTGCACGTGGCCGCATGTGTTTGCTTGCCAGCAAGAGAGATTCTTAGTCATCCCGACCTCACTTGTACTAGAATAACATCACAGCATATCCCCTGGAGTATCATGCTCCCACGGAGACTTCCATCTCTGTCTACAAGGAGCTGTACCACTCGAAAGCAGCAGTCCTCTACTGCTTGGGCGAACGTGGCTACAAACAGACCAGCTGAAAAGGTCACTTAACTTGTTAAAATCCAACAAGGACAACTTTGGGGGTAAACTAACTGAAAGACTGAAGATCGAAAATTAAAATTCAACAGTCTATGAAGTTTAACGAGAATATAGTAATTAATTGTACTATCATCCTGTTGAAGGCCTAAGATAATGACAACTGATAAATGTGCTTGAGTGGGTACACAGATACATATGAAAACATGACAGAGACGTGAAACACAAAGGTGAAAACAAAAATATAAATCTCCACAGCTTTTAAAAACACTTTCACAAAGATTTATTGCAAAATCTGTATCAATTATGCATCCAAATTACTCAGAAGCATGTTATTGTACAATGGTGCATCTTACTGCTATTTCCCTGCTCTGCTCTTCCTTCCATGCTCATAACTGAAGAGAACATAAAATGAATTAAAATTCACAGCACACGTTTGAGATACTGAGTAATCTGAGTTGCAAACCCACAAGTGAGTCATGAAAGATATCCCAAAACACTTGACAGCTGACTAAAAAAACCCTAACCTCCAGCCAACACAGATTTGTTAACATGGGTTTTTAAGCACAATGATACCACATGTGCATTACTAGCAGGTTAGACACATTTAAATCCTTCTTAAAGTACCAAACTGAAATACCCGCAGGAAAAATTATTTAATCAGAGCAGGATGCTTAGCCATACATTTAAATCACAAAAATCAAGGTCTCGCAGTAACATTTCATAAACAAATGGGAAGTGCATTCAGCAAACTGCTGTGTGGAGGAATGCTCGTGCACACCGTGAGCCAAACAGAGCAGGCCCCCTGCTCAGGTCAGCACCGTGGTGTTCTCCTAGGAAAGAGCTGTTCGCACGAGTAATTTAAGCCTTCATACTCTCAATCTAGAATGCCCTGGAAGAATTTTCAAGACTTGAACTACAAGGCTTTGCAATCTTCATAGAGTAGGATAGAACAGTTCAGTTGGAAGGGACCTTCCTGTCCGACCACTTGAGGTCTAACCAAAAGTTAAAGCATCTTATTGAGGGCATTGTGTAAATGCCACTTGAGCAGTGACAGGCACAGGGCATCAACCACCTCGCTAGGAAGCCTGTTCCCCTTTTTGACCACTCCCATGGTACAGACATTTTCCTGAACATCCAGTCTGAGCCTCCCCTGGCGCAGCTCGGTGCCGTTCCTGCATGCCCTGCCATCAGCATCTGAGTTTAATGCACCCCAAAATGCTATTTGCCCTCCTGGCTGGCAGGGCACACTGCTGGCTCCTGCTGAGCTGCTGTCACCAGCACCTCTGGAGCCCTCCCTGCTCAGTGCTCCCCAGCCACTCACCTCCGAGGCTGGGCCTGTGTCCGGCTTTGCTCTGTCCCACGTGCAGAACCCAGCCCCTTCATGCCATTGCTCACTGCCCGATGCCCCAATGTACCCAGACCCCTCCGCAAGGCCTCTCGATCTCCCCAGAGTCACCAGCACCTCCCAGTTTAGTGTCACCAGCAAACCTGTTGGGGATGAACTCCGCTCCTGCATCCAAATCATTGCTAAAAATGATTACTCAACGAGAAATTTTCTCTTAACCTTGTATACAAGAATATTGCTTACTGTGAGTAAGGTCAGTAACATTTTCACAATGAGAAATTTCAAACTGAAAAATTACAAATCTTGTGTGGAGGAAATTATTTGGTATATTTTTCTCTGCAACATTCCTGTGAGGCACGACAGGGTCACCCACCCGGTTTACAGATGGGAATGCAGGTCCAACACCAAATAAGTAAATAAATAAATAAAAATCAGACAGTCCTTTAAATTAGAGGGACAAACTTGGATACTTTTGAGAACTGCATCAGTGTCCGTCCATACCGTAATATGCCTAAATATCTTCTCTATTTGGAACATAAGTAATAGCTCCCATGTCTCCCAGGAAGCCAGCAGCTGAGCAAGGAGCCTGGGTCATTTCTCCAAATGAAGACACTGCTCCAAGGCAATAGCCTCCATCTTGACAAACAGCAAAAAGCAGGTCCATCAAGTAGCAAATTAAATCTGGAGCCTTAAGGATTGTAACAAAACTACGTGCCCTGTGGCTGCAGGGCAGAATTGAATTCATAACACGTGTTGAATAGTAAATTAACAGAAAAAATATTTTGGATTATCTTTTTTTTAAAAACTGTTCCATCCCTCCCCCCCCCCCCAAGAATATTACAAATACAAATTGTAAATATTAAGTATATTTTCACTTCAACTTAATCTACTAACTAAACAGTCTGAAGACATGTTAATGGGTAAGAAATGCTTATTATAGAGTTCACAAGTAACAGCTCTATATGAAAGACTGCATCCTACACAAAAACAAGCCTCTGTATCCTTGGGAAGATTATTTCTCTGTATTGTAGTGCTGCGTAGTGCTAAATCCCCCACAGCTATGTTAATAAATACACTGCTGTTAATACTGCAGAAAAGTGTTACACCTTCAGATATTAAAATGTGCCAGTTTGCTAAGATAACAGAGGTTCTGTACTCTCCAGAGGGGAGAGAAAAGTAAACATTAAATTTAGACATGAAATGGAAACATCCAAAAAAATCTGGACAGAAGAGCAATTTTTATGAGCAGATGGATGAACAAAAGTAAAGGAACAAGCAGAGACTGCAGATACCTGAGGCTGTCTTCTGAGTAACCTTAGGAGCCTTTCAGATTTCTACTGCAACTGGAAATATAATTAGAGAAAGTGATTCACAAATATTTAGGTGAGTTAAGAGCCAAGACTGATGTTCACAGACTTCTCTGTTTGCTTCTTATGCACATTTGCCTGACAATTTGTTTGCAGTGAACAGTTCGATCTGGTGTAGTATTTTGTACACAGAAGGAGACAGATTACGAGAGTAAAGTGACAGGCAGCTCAATAAAGACACTAATCAAGAGGAGACAAGCTCATCAGTGGGCATATTTATTACTTATTTATTTTTTAAAACATTTTCGCAATGTAATTCATACCTCCTCTTGAAGGGACAGATCCTGAGCTTGCTGAAAACTCCAATTATGTAAGCAGAGATGCATCTGTGAGATTCGTCTCTTGTTCAGCATTTTGACCCACAATTTTTTCCAAGCTCCCATGCTGCTCAGTAATCTCTCAGAGCTAAGGAGGCTGACAGATCCCAATTTGCCACCTGACACCAACTTATCAGCACTGAACAAAACAGGCCAAACAAGTAGCTGTACACTGCTTAGCTTATACCAGCACCTCTGAAACTTATCTCCTACATCTATCCTGAATAATATTGCCTTATAACCAGACAGACCTCTTAGACAGGGTACTGGAAATTTATTTTTGTAATGATGGAGCCAGAGACTACAGATACGTTGCTCCCTCCTCAAAAAAGGACTCTTTGATATTTGGAGAATTAATACAATGTTGAGCATCAGAGTCAATGAGAAAGTCACACAACAGCAAATTCCTCAACAGGTCTATATTTCTATTTCTGTTTCAGCTTTTAATCTCTTAGGAATCCCCTCCTCAATTCTCCTGGACAGGTCACGTCTACTTTCCTTCCAGATGAAATTGCTGTGATTATTTCTGGGCAGCGCACACCACCAAGCTCCTGTTCTTCACTGCGCCTTCCTCTATGCAGCCACATTCTCAGCTGGCTGCAAGCAGCTCTCCAAAGCCTTTCCCAGGCTGGAGCATGTACACTGTGCCCTGCCAGCTCCCAGCACTGCCCAGGTACAACAGCAGAGAACTCACGGGAGCGAATGAAGCACCAAGTGAAGCTTAACAGCCAACAGATAATTTGCCCATTTCATTTTCCTTTTAGTCATTGTCACAAACTCATTTGGGACTTACTCACTGCTCTGAGTTCAAATTGGTTTTCTACGAAATCATCTCTTGCTTGCAAACTTTATATGCCAACACCATGTTTTTTGAATTAGTAACAAAATAAATGCCACTTTGTTTTGCAGTGATCATCTTTACTATTCATCTGCTTTCATGGCAGGTCATCTTTCTGCAGCATACTGCTGCTGAGATGCCCTTTTTTTAAAGCTTTGTGACCACACATTCTTGTCCAGTAGAAATAACTTTTCTCAAGTTTTCCACACCTCTCCTTCTGTACACAATATTTTACACACCCAGCCTACAGTTTCAGAGGAAATACTTCTCTGTATTCCACTTAAATGGAATATTTGGTCATCCTCTGAGCAAGTCCTTTGATGCATCTTTAGCTTATATTTTGGCTAAAGGCCCAGATTCAGAGCAAAGCCTTACAGGCTTATCGTAGCAAAAGCAACAGGAAAATAGAAAGTGTTCAGTGCAAGTAACAGCCCACGCAGCTGGGTATGGGCACCATGGTCTATTTACTGCTTCCATGGAAGTTTCAGAAACAGCTCTCCCAGGGCAGGCCAGAAACAGGCAGCTGTTACCACGCCTCCAGGAGGGAGGCAGCCAAGGTTACGGACTGAAGCAAGTAAGTTTTTACTAGCCTCCATTAACAAATGTTGTGTTCTAGCACAATGTTTATTGTAATATCTAATACTTTAAAAGACACTTAATATCATATTTATAACATATTTACTAAACCTATAAAGGAGAGGCCAACAGAATATTAATAAGAAAAAAGTGTATCACTAATAGGTACAGGAGATGGGGGACACGGCACGTAAAACAATGAGGCACGTCACACAAAGGGCGACGGCATTAGGGAATAAAAGCTTCGGCCCCTGGCCAGCTGTATAGCCATGCACACGATTTTGCTAAAAAAGCAGGACTCTCCAAATTCTGGACAACATGTCTATCCAAAAAGAAAAATAAATAAATAAATAAAGGCATGTTTTTACAGCATTGTGTATACTAGATAGAGAGGAAAAATGGGACAGAGCTATTAAAAGCTTCCTTGGAACCACTGTAAATAACCACTTTCACTTCTGGCTTCAAGTTTCTCTAGCTCTGCTATCAAAAAGTGATATATCTTGTTTCATTTTTCACATTATCTGAAAATAGGTTATTCCCACTAGCATTGCTCTAAGAAACATTTGTCACAGTTGTAAGAGGACGTAGCCTGGCTAATTTCTGGATTCAGAAACCAAGATGAATAGCCTCTCTTACCCTGCAAACACCCCTCAACATCAGTCAAGCCCTTTCTTTCAAATTGAAACAGTATTTTGAAATATGACAGGTACCTCCTCCCTGTTTTTCTATTCATAGCCTGATGTTACATGTTTAGGATGAAATGTGCCACTGAATTTTCTACTACTGATGATGTAAACATGTAGAAAAGTAACTAAAGTAACTAGTATTGTAAAGCATTGAAGCAAGGAGATGGGGGAAATACTAAAACACAGCAGCACCTGGTCAGAATATTCAACTTATAAATTTATCCAAATAATAAATGCTTAGAAATGGTTGTTGACTACAAATGCTACTTGATTAAATCCCCTCCTCCTCTTTAGTTGATTCACTTCCCAATGCACAGAGACATATTCTTAGGCTTGTCTTGTGTTCTTAGACTGCCAACTTGTTGTAAGAACAGTGCCTTTCCCAAATGTTACTGGATCTCCTTTCAGCTGGAGTCACCTACGTGTATCACACACTGGCGAAAAAAAGACATTATATGTAAGATACAAATATTAAATTAAGGCAAGAAGGACAGACGGGCTTGGAGACCTTACAGCTAACAAAAAATCCTGCTAAGCAGTGTTTTTAAAAAGCTGAAAAATGCTTAGTAATTCGCTAATCTGCTGAGTGCCAAGCCTTCCTTCAGCACTGAGAAACCGAAAACTGGATAGTAAGAAGTGATTAAAATAAGCCTTTCTAAGGCTCAACCTACTACTAATTGGTCACGACCATCCTGCAGAACTTCCATTTGTGACACCACTAGAACAGAAATTATAATGCTAGTTTAATAACCTGAAAGAACTTTGCTACTAAAAGAGTGAATCATTTCTTTAATATTAAACAGTACATTTACTCTGTAAATGATGAACCAGTATTTCAGCAGAATGCACAGTGTTAGCCAGCCAAGACTTTTCCTTATTAAAAAAGAACAGAAATCAGTGTGAGCTGAATTCCACAGTCCTTTCTCCTACAAAGCTCTCTTTGAGGTCAATGGAAAATTTGGCTATTAAAGGATGCTGAACTCTGATCTCTGGAATCACATAGCACAAATCATATTTGGTTTTGAAAATAACCTCCCCTCCTAGGTCTGGGAAGATTTCAAAACTGGAGAAACAGGAAATCCTTTTTTTCTCTTATTCTCTCCTTAAGTTCACAACATCTGAAAGGTTACAACTTAGAATAGGGTGGCAAGTCATCTCAGCTTCCTCATTTGCTAGCCTTTATTGTTTATCACCTACTCATTTCTTTTAGTATGTATGAGAAGTAACAAAGACCATGAATCTATTTAATCTAGAGAGAACGAAGCAGCATTTATCATTAGGCACATCAAGCACAGTAAAAAGGAATACTGTCAATATGTTTAATGTGCTTTTCCAAACTAGAGTGGCTGTTGGTAATGACGAACAACGAGAGAATGCAAACTGAACACCTTGCTTTTATCATTCAGGCAATGTCTAAAACTAAAGGGAGCAAAGCTCAAAGGAAGCAACCAAATAAACAAAAAACAAAACCAACACACACACTGATGTGGTGGTGGTATTGACAGAGATCTAGTGGTCAGTATTCACACGAAATTATATTTTTTCTGCTATGTTTCAGTACAGGGTGAACCCAATATCACAGATTGTCACCTGTATGTTGGAAGGCAGAACCTGGCTGACAAACTTTCAAACATTCCAGACAACTGTATCTCACTATATCTGCAGTGCCCAGTGCAATAATAAATCTAGGAATGATGCCATTGAGACAGGCTGTCCACAGCTCCTGTAGCTGACAGCAGGACCAGTTCACTTCCGCAGCAACCTCAGCCACATCTTCCCATTACTTCTTCATCAGTTTTTCCACTGTCAGCACCCTCACGGATAGCCTCAAGGACACAATTACATACTGCTCAATACACCGAGGGCGAGAGTAAACATAGGCATGACTCCGACGGCATTTTACAAGATAAAGATCTCATGCATTGAGTAAATCCCATTGACCTCAATAAAACCTATTTTAGGAGGCTTGGAGGAGGCTCAGATGATTTTTAAACAGAAAGGAACAGCAGCTGAAGCTGAGGAGCTGGGCTAGGAGATTTTGGGAAAAAGGTATGCCTCAGAAGAAAAGCAATATCGACAAGTTTAAGAATGATCCATCACTCAGCATGTGATTCTGCCATGGTGTTGAACATACATTGAAGCTGCTGAACATACTGGGCTTTTGTAGGACTCTAAATTCAAATTTCATTCTTATGAATAGCACATTCAAAACCATTCCTTTGAAACTCCAGTTATGCTTTCTGATTTCCTTTGCCTACTGATTTTCTACATCTATGAAAACAGCAGAATCAATAACAGTATTGCATAGCTACTAATCTTTACCTGGCCACAACAATATTCAGACAACTGTATATTCTTTGCTCAGAAACATTAAACTTACCTCAGATCAAACAGACATTCTATTTTCACATTCAACTCATGTCTTGGGTCTTTTTTTTTCTGCTCATATCTTTTAGTTTTAAGTCAGTCCCTCACTTTATAGCTTTAATTTTATAGCTTTGGAAAACTTTCCTGTGGTCTCAAACTAACTACTTCCATTCGGCTCAAAATAATACCTTTTACTTAACTTGATATGATAGAGCAATTTAACAACTCGTTCTCTTCAAACAGTTAGTTATAGACGATTAATCTTAGTCCTATTAGGCCTGAAGAGTCCCTGAGCTCACAAGTCTATCCTTTCTAGACACCTAAACTAGGATTGGGAATACATGAAATAAATGCCTGAAATGAGATAAAGGCTGCCCAGAACACTTTATACTTCGACCAAATTTGAGTAGCTCGCTTTTGGGTTAGAGAAAGATTAAGTACAGACAAAGTCACAGTGGTCTCGTGTCTTGCCTGGAAATCCTTTCTGAGCGATCAGATTGGGACTGGCAGTGCTGGCGTGAAATGTCAGTCACGTTAGAGCAAAATAATGGACATGCCTTGTGCCCATGTGCTTTTTTCCATAGGTCTCCACTCATGGAGCTGTGATTTCCCTGAGGCTCCCATTGCCTTTCCAGTCTGCTCTGGTAAACATGCCTGTCCTGGAGAAAGAACTGCTTCCTTGCAAGCTACTTACAGTATTTTATGGGACTTCCTTGCAGGACAATAAAAAAATTTTACAGGGGAAAATGGTTTTTACCAACTGGTAATGATAACTAGCTGAAAGCAGCCTTCTGTTTGTACTCATTCTTATTTGAGCTTGAAAAAAATAATCACAAAACAAAAAACACTCACACTCAGAGCAGCTCTACTTGTATTTTGCAGCTTTAGGAGACTGCACAAACTGGTAGTAACACGGGAGCCTAGAAAAATGCAATCTATTAATATTTAAAACAACCCAAATCTCAGCCTTTTAAAACAGCAGTGCGAAACACATTTTAAAACTATCCTACAACAGTGGTAGCTCAGAGTTTGGTCATTTCTTGCATGTTGTTTGCTGCAGTACAAGTTGCTCATTTCTGTGGAAGCACTGTCTGGCAAGCTAACCCCATTGCACCAGACCTCGGACCCAAGCTGTAGTAAAGCCCTGTCCACGCAATCCCTTTCTGCTATCTTCAGTTCTTAGGGCCCTCCTGCAGAACAGCATCCTGGGCCTTAGGGACTGCCAGGCATGTATAATATTCCAGCGTTACTCTCACTTTGTCCCAAGGTAAGTCACTGTAAGCTGTCTTCTCTAAGGCTTTCCCTCACATCCATCTCCTGTCTCTGCCAGGAACTCTGCTAGACGAAACTTCCTCCGCAATCCATCACTAATGCTTCAAAAGATCACCAAAGGTTAGGGCTCATGATCTAAAAACATTTTCTTCTACAGAAATACAGGTGCTGCAGTGTTAGGAACAAGCCCGAACTGTAGCCTACACAGTAATGTACAACACGACAGCCTTGCCCAAGAGACTACACAACTCTGATTTCTTACACCCTTGTTATTTTGACAGGGCCCCTGTGTGGGGCTGCCAGCTCATCTGAGCTGCAGAATGGCTTTGCAGTATGTACAAAGGGAGACCAAATGAACTCAAAGAACTTTTTCACTTTTAAGGTAAGGGAGGAAGTGAATCTGCCTCTTCAAATCTGGAGTATTTTACAGGGTAGCAAGTCTCCAACTTGCTTTGTCCTGCTTCCTCCAGCGATTCTCTGCAAAGATATTACTCTCTTGCATCTCAACGCATAGCTGTAATTTTACATCACAGATGTAAAAAGCTCCCATGTTCTGTTAGATAGAATGGTCCACCAGAGGTGACAATCAGTGCCTCTCTTTCTTTCTTGAATATCATTTTGTCCTCAAAAACCCACTGCTCTCACATTAGGGAATTCCTTTAGAAAATAGAATAGACTCAGCCTTGGTGCCGTTCCCTTGACAGGAATATTGTACCAATTGCCTTTCCTCAGATACCTACATTTGATCTTGACAGATTCAGACCAGCACGCACGGACGGCATCAATCCTGTCCCATTCAGGGCACTCCACTGCACATGCAGCCCTGACAGAAGGACAGAGAGCAGCTGAGCCACAGGACACAGTGCTTGCCGACTTACCCACAGGCAGAACTTTGCAAGGACACCCTTCGCTGCAAGCATTGACAAAAATCCAAAAGTAAATTATTTTTCAAGATGCATTCATGACCTTTACTTCTTCCTCCATATGACCATTTGAGACCTTGAGCAAAAATACTTCGAAAAAACAAACTTTAGACTAAAGTATTCCCTAAATGTCAACGTCTTACAATAGCAACACTTAGAATTCATTGGGGAAAATTATTGCATAGAAAATACCAGGAAGATACACAAATGTGGTATCATGTGACTTATGCTCTCTACACAATGTTTTGAGGAATGACAATGGAATGAATAGTGAGAATAACTTTTTTTTTTTCCTGGAAGAACAGTATAAATAATTTTAGATAAATCTTGTGTTGTTTTTTTTTCCCTTCTGCATCTGACAGCATTTTGACCTGACTGCATCTTGCAGATGCTGAAGATGAAAAGCTGTTTCTTTCCATGAACAAGAAAACATAGACTTGTCTTTTAAATTGGAATAATCTGTGATAATATAGGTGTACATATGTATATGAAATAAGGTTAGCTTAAGACTCCAATTCCTTCCTGAGGGCACAGGAAAACACTCTCAGAAAATGTAGTATGCACGTTTTCAAAGCAGGTTAGCCGGGACGGAATTTAGGGTATTGTCCATATTATTTCCTTATACAAGGCCATCTAGGTCAAAATGAAGGTCCTGCTCTCTATAGTTTTATATGATCATGAGCTGACTGGCTTTCTATTAAATAGGGACCTGAGTTCTTACCTGTTAAAGTGTGTGTGTCCCTATACTGCCTCAGAGTGAAAAGCTTGTTTTAGCAATTTTCATCTTGCAGCACACTGCAGTATGGAAAGCATGCTCCTGTTTTCATCCTCAGTGGGGAAGGAATTTTTTTTCTTTCAAAATGCTTGTGTAACCTATTTTCTTTTTAAATAGTATTGAATTATCCCAAGGTTTGACAACAGCTGAAAGGTTTAAGGGTGAGATTGAGGTTTAACAGCAGGTGTGTAGCCCAGTTTTATGTTTTCAGCAGTAACATTTTAAGTACTGTGCTATACAACCACTACATTGCTTTCCTTATTGCCACCTGATACGGACACTTTAACAGCAGCAAGGAGGGATGAATGCTACAGCAACAGCAAGCCACAGAGAAGGTATCACTTGTGGCTCTTCCTCCAAGATCTTTTCAAACCCCTAGCTGGGCACCAACCTCACTCTCACTCAATTGCACAACAGTCTTCCAACATTTCTGAATCACCTACATTCAACATAGGCAGAACACACCTCAAATAACATACATTATCATCTATGTTTTTTTGCACTACCCAAACTGTGGGGGGAAAAAAAGTCAAAAACTTGGGGGAAAAAAGCAGCAAAATCTTTCATAGTCAATGCTTTTCTCTTCAAATTGTCTAATTGCAATTATGTCAATAAACCAATACCTTGCATTCATGGTCTCCAAGTCAGCTGGGAGATCTGCTGATGTGTCCAACTGGATCTCAGCATGGATCTCTATATGAATATAAGAGAAATAGATTGGTTTATTTGGGGTATTTCAGAAGATATTCAACAGCATGCTCTGCTTGCTGGCAGGGAAGTTTCACCTGCTGCAAACTCTCATAGCCATTGGTAGCTAGCTACAGCACTGCAAAGTGCTGAGTACCAAGGACTGGATGCCCAGCTGCACTGCCTCATGCACCTGTACACTTCCTTGTGAAATTCACAATATATGCAATTTAAAGCCTAAGCGTTGAATACCGAATACAGTTTAAAATTATACTACTTATATATGATATAAATACATTAACTCAGTCAGCCTGAGTATAAACAACCCTTTCAAACAAATATTTCTATGTTGCAAAAAGCACTGCCCAGCTACAGTAATTTATCCATTTGTTGATCCTTATTTTAAACATTGAGCCCTAACTCTGGGGATTTGTGCTTGCCGTCATTTCCTACTCCTTCAGCTACTTCTATAAAGATTATTTTATTGACAATATAAGCAAGGAATAACCTTCACTTTAATAACCACTTTCAACTATAAAAAACGTGCATCTTATGTCTCAGGTAAGACAACTTTTGTTCTGTATTGTATGTAGTGAAGTCTCGATTACAGGTTAGGAGAAGCGCAGGAGAGCCACCCAAGTGGTTCTGCACAAGACTGGCACAGTACCAACAGCACTGGGGCTTTTGCTGAGCAGAAGTATCCACGCGATTTTGGTACTTCAGAAATTATTACATTTATGTTAACTTCAATTATATGTTAAACGTATAAAAATTCATATTAGGTAACCTAACAGAAAAGAAAGGAAGTATTGCTCTGCTGCACAAGGCACATTAGACTTTGTTCTGCATAATGTTTATTCGCATGTCTAATTACATATGGAAATAAATTCTGTTGGAGTCAATGACACGCTACATGGATTAGTTGTTCAAAGAACTAGACTTACACTAAAATCAGGAAGAAGGAGACTTAAACAGGTGTATTCGAAACTCAGAAGCTTTAAACTCTTTGTCAAGAATGATTTGGGTGTTTAGGAACCTGATTTGGGAAACCTATTTGCCTCCCACCACCTACCAAGATAAGCTGTTTTTTAAAATAGAACTCTGTCAGTTGATGTTTTTGACAACACTACTCTCAGACTCCCTTCAGTGTCTCATCCCTCTTTGTCCTTTTAGAAATTTCACAACCTTATAACCCGAGGAAAGAACAGAGACTTTGGCAATTGATAAAATATTCACGAAACATTATGACAACAATGTATAAAACCAACTAACTACCTCAGGATTGTCAGGCAAGTAGCCTATAAATCATGCAGGCATCTTGCTGCATCTGTTCAACAGACATGAAAAGTAATATATTGCTCAAAGAATAGTTAGCAAATCCTTACAGGACTGCAAAAGTAAAGGCATTATTTTCACTGCCAGTGATTTAAATATAAGTTAAATTATTTTAGACTAAAAATCAATTAATCTCAGATCGTTTCTAGGAAAAAAGTTTGTCAGCAGGATCATAAAGGCACATCTGCTTTGCTGAATATTCCTGCCTTCACCAGCAACTAAACACCTGCAGAACGTAGAGCTCCAAAGGGAAGCTCCTCATTTCTTTGGCTGCTGAATATTACTTGTAAGTCGCTTCCAAAGTAACCTCCCCAAGGTACGTTTACACCTTGCGGCAACTCTCCCACGTACAGGATGCTATTTGCTTCCTAAAAATGACTCGTCAGACTTTAAAATCCATCTTTTCACAGGACCTGTTGATGCTAGCCAAAGCTGCCAGCAGTTCTAAATTGTCCTAGCTCAAACAAGTGTCACTGTCTTCACTGGGTGTGGGGCCGGCATACAGGAGAGGCTGGCAGTCCTTGCCACCTCACATTATTCATCTGAGAGCAGGTAGTGCACACCTGAAGTCTAAACAGGCAATGAGAAACAGGCCTCTGCCAACAACTCTATAAACAGGCTTTCAGTCTCCCATTCCTTAGAAACATTAAGATCTAATAAAGCATACTTGCAAATACTGATGAAATAATGAAACAGAAAATGGTAAAAGAGCTCTTGAACAGCTACCACATTATCACCTGCCATATAAAACCACTCAGTCAGCAATGGAAAAAAAAACGTAAATATGCTCCAGTCAGGATTCAGTGTCAGTGAAGAAAACAAGGCAGGATAGGTATATATTAAAAAGAAAACACATTACAGTTGAGTGGACTACAGATTTTGTGACCTCTAATTTTTATGTTATAAATAACAAAACCCAATAATATACTACATGGTTAATTAAAAATACACTGTCCACAATGAACAAAAACCAACAACATGCTACAGCCTATTAAATGAAATGATGATTCTGAATTGTAATTGCTTTATAGACCACTGAATTAGAAAGTGGAGAGAAAAGACTTATCACAGATGATATTTGAGATCATTAGTAAAATTTAATAATTAAAGAGTTTCATCTCTGAAGGCTAAGGCTATTTATTTATATACACTTTGTGTATATACACTTTTTTTTTCATACACTAAATTATTAAGAACAACCATCATCAGCCCCACTCCCACATAAGCCTGCTGGAAATACTTTATGTGCTCTTAACCACCTTAATGAGTTGAATGTAATCCTCTGGGGTCTCATTCAGGAAAGCGTATGACTCCATCTTAGGTCCCACTGGGACAAACCCTCAGTTGATATACATCACATTTATGGAGCTTCAGCACCCACCTCAGTGGAACTTAAATACCTTCTCAGTAGATTATTGAACAAGGTTATTAAAAATAAATTAAAAGAAATGTCCCTGAAGCTGTCATGTAGCATTGACAACACAGAAATGAATATTTGTAAGTCGAATTTCATTGTAATTATTTTTATGCAATATGAACATTCAATGTTATATGTTAATGGTACTGTGCACCAAATAGTACAGAAGCAAAAATTTTCAGTCCAAGGTAACACAGCATTTCCTAAAATATCATTAATGGTCCTTGTGGTTGCGCAGTCATTTAGTTGGTGATCTCGTTTTGTTGCCAAAACCATTAGGACAATACAAAATTGGTTTCAGAAAAGTACCTTACTTAATTACATAGTAATCTAAAACAAACCAAAAAGAGTATATTTGATTTATTCTAATTGTTTATAGATACTATTTGTATCTTGTCTGAGGGAATCACAGGATTTTATAGGAATAGCAGTAAACAGGAAAGCAAGATCTGCAAACCCTGTAAGTAATTTTCTAATAATTCACTTGCAGCTTCTGTTGCCAAGAACCAATCCAAGTTTTATGCATGGTTCTGCCCATGTTGACATCAACCACCTTCCTTAGGCGCCATGTAAGGGTCACAACAATTTGCAAACAAGAGGAAGCTACAGTTTCACCTCAGCTTTTACCAGCTGGTCTGCACAAACTGCTCACACCAACCAATGGTGCAGAATCCAGTCCAAGCCTTTCTTAAAAACACACAGGCAGGACATCCTTCTCAGGTGGCACTGTTTCTTGCTGCAGTCTACTCCATTTTGTTTGCCTTCTTGCTATGCCTTTTGGACCGTAAGTTCCTCGGTACACAATTTTCACACGTTCTGTTTTCAAACTGCATAGAGAAATGGGGCTTAACCTCTTTGTGATCACAGTGCAAATGTTAAATAAATCATAAAAGCAGTCATACTGCATTACAAACTGGATTTTTTTTTTTCCATTTCACAACATTGAAATATTGTGAAACATAAAAATAATTAAAATATATTTAGAAAATATAAATAAATATATTGTGAAATATAGAAACATAGTGATTTTTTGAAAGAAACTACCTTTAGGTTTTGCATTTATATAGAACCTACCACAGTGGGGGTGTTGGGATAAAATTGGGGTTCCTATGCTCAGACCTGAAACATTTAATGATTTCCACTGACTTCTGCCACTGTTCCAGGTTGCTTCCAGAATCTTGCTTTTGAACATTAACGTGTACAGATACCAGTTCAAACAACATAAGATAGTTGATTGCATCTTAAGCTGTTAAATCTCACCAGGCAGAACCAGCTATATTTCTTGTAGCTGCATTTCCTGTGAAACATGAAGCCTTTCTTTTTTTCATAGGCTTTTATCAAAAAATTTATTCCTATCACAGACAAGATCAAGTGTATCTAAAATGATACTGTAAGCACTGCAGTATATACATTACAGGTCAGGTTTGACATATTCATTTTGAATGCATCTTATATAGCTGGTGGATAGCTTACAGTTTCTTTCTCTAATGTTCAGTTTCAGGCAAACAAATTTCTGCCTTAGGCACTTTGCTAAACTAGAAGCAGCTCCAGCATGCCCCCATCTATAACTGCCAGGAAACATTTTGTAACATCTTTCTCAGAAGGATGGTTTAGTAGAAAGGCTTCCAGAGCGCCTAGCTGTCTCTGTTGTTTCCCAAAAATAACTATCCCACATCCAGCACATATTATGCTGATTCTGCCAAAGACATTCAAAGTCAAGATTTTTTGGGGGGAGGAGTGTTGTTGTTGTTTTTTTGTTGTTGTTTGTATTTTTAATGTTTTAAGTTTTTATTAATAACTTGGGAATGTGAGATACTTGAAGAGCTCTGAATTAAACCAAGCAATTGTAACTCTGAGCTGCACCGTAGCTGCTGCTACTGCTCACATCTCTCAGGGATGCAGCTTTCTCTGCTGATGCTTACTGCAGCCACTTCAGTGGCTTTAGTGGAAGGGAAACAACAAAAAAGACTTAGGACTGCCTGTTTAGGTGTGCCCTTCATGGTCCAGCTTCTATTACAGGAAGATGATTTTTCCAAATAAATTAGAGCAGAAGTGGGAAGATTCACACAGCCTGCCTTACATATATGGCAATGGATACAGGACAACTAATATTCACAGAGGTAGAGCCACTCCTCTGTGCAGGGGTTAGCTCCTGGTTTAGGTTCTTTGTTTGAAGGCCAGGAGAAAACACCAGAGGTGACTCCCAGCCCTAGACAGTTTCCTCCGCTTTCCTTCTGCATTACCGCCTGGGCTGGAGAGACTCCGTTGGCATGGCAGGCTGAGGCAAGGGGAACTTGCATCGTCCCACTCCATTCCACTCAGCTGTACTTGGGAAGCGTGGAATTAGCAGCTGCCTCAGAGACCTTTTCTGCTTTTTCCTCTTCTACAGATGGGCACGCTTGGCTCTTATTAGATAGAAATCATAGCAACATTTTACAGGGAAGGTGGGCAATTGCAAACAAACACTTGCCAAGTGTGGGCTGGCATGAGTGCACAATGGCAGTAAGAAATAAAGGTGGGTACAGAGAGAAAGTAAGGGCATAGTTTTCTCATGCATTATCTGATCAGAATATGTATCTGAAAGGTATATATTTTCATGCAAACTACTTACAAATACATTCTGGTCCCCTATAAGCTAGTATTTTCCCCTTTGAGCTATGTATTATTAGCTACATGTGAGCACACATATTTAATACAACTAGGTCTTTAAACAGGAGATCCATTACCTGGCCACCTGTCTTTCCTCCAGGAGGCGCTCTCTGACATTTTAGCAGAAAAGAAGCAAGGTATGAAGCTATTACTGTACGCCTAGAATAGCTTGGCTGCCAGGCTGTATCTTTGTAAACCACCAATTTGTGATACTTGGTGCTCTATACACAGGCATTTGTACCACTGCATGGTGAAGATTGTCTTCTTCCAAGCCTTTTGGAAACTATTTTCACTTCAGTCTCGACTTTCCAACCAAGTTTTAGAAAATGGCAACAACAGATTCCAGTTCCACACACTCCCCATTCCTCTTAAACTTAAGGTCTCCTGAAGGCATGGTGTAAGCAACCAGTTTGGGATCAGAAATTATCTTCATTGGCCACTGTACATTTGCATGAGCATACTGGCATTTTCCTAGTTTTACTTGCAGCCAGTTTCCACTTTTTTCCTGTAGCCAATAATGTTCACTTTCCTCCTCAAATCCTCAAAGCATGTTTGAACTGGCTTTCCTTTCCCCAGAGTTTTTAAGAAGTGCAAATATATTATGTCTGGCCAATGCCAGTCATTGATCAGCACTGATTTAGCAAGTATGAAGCAAACTTGGAACAACTTTGTATCTGTGTGGCAGACAAAGGTCAGAATTTCTATTATAATCCTCATTATTTACTACAATTAAATGAATTTGTTAATACTGCCAAAGCTTAAGTTGTTTAACGTAACTAATTAAGCAAGTAACAGACTTCTATCCACTGGCAAAACATTGTTTCTCAGGCTGCTTGTGATTTACATTATAGTTAACTGTTTCTACAGCAGACTTCTAGGAAGTACAAGCAAAGCAGAGGAATTACAGAATCTAGCAGCATCTGAAGCATCTGTCAGTGGAGGTAGAAACGCAGCACACAATGGGGATGTGTACCTGAAGCCCAGGTAGTATTTTTCTTTTCCACAAGGAAGAAAATACAAGTTACTCTTGGTATGATAACAAGACGGCATTTTGAAATGTTGACTATCTTCTGCTAAGACACAGAAATAACAAAATGGTTGGAGCAGAGGAGGTAAAATGCAATCTATGCTGCCCTCTCCTATTATTTTTGGCATGCAGCTGTTTCAGTTTATAACTCCAAAAGGTGTCTAATTCCCTATAATTTCAAATGGTATTTATTGCATAGAGGAAGGGAGAGAAGTCACTTTGTTGTTTTGATATTATGGATCAGTTAGAAGAGGAAAGCCTCAATACCCTTGCAGCTGAATGACATCCCAATGCCCACAGACTGCTGAAACCAAGCCCTGAGGCCAGACACTGCCTTCCTCCCTGCTCTATGCTGAGGGACATGAGGCAGACGAGACATAACTGGGTGCCTGCAGCACTGCAGCTCAGGGAGGCACAGCTGAGGGCATGTGGAAGAGCCGGGGCAGCTGCTGCTCGTGGCAGGGCTCCAGCCAGCTGGGCAGATTTGGGCAGGCTGAGCAAGCCCACCACAGCTGCCTGCCCCCTGGACAGGGGGAACTGGCAGAGCTGCTGGCACGAGACACTGCTTGCTGAACAGTGTGATGAAGAATTTCATGTACGGGTTTTGGCAATACTAGTCCAGGTTCAGAAAACAGACTGTAAGGTCTTCAGGCCAGGGACCATCTGTCTGTTCTGTATTTAGCAAGGGGGGTGTCTTATTTTTTCACCAAGTTGTTAGGCACTGCCGCAATAAAGTGAGGTTGGTAAACACAAAGATCCTACTTTCAGGAACTGGAACCTGAGGAACAGAATGGATGACAATTTTACCTGCAGAGAGACGGCACAGCAAGGACTAGCACCCAGCAATGCAGGGCACTTCTCTATGCAGCATGTTGTATGTTCCTAAAACAAATACACTTGCTATTGCTTTAACACCCTACTCACTGACAAGCATCCTTCAGGACTGCACCACAGTTTAGTGTAATTTCTTCTTTTATGCTATGAAAACAGAGAAGGTAAAAACAACAGTAATAGCCCTCCAACCCCGCCAAAGTATAAATAGAGACATTTAACTTAAATACAAAACAAAAAGTGTGATTTCTGCACCAAACCCATCAACTCAGCCTTCCTTTAGACCTAGCCTATAATAAATGGTTGGATTAGTTGGGAGATCAGGGAAGTTAGAAACGAATCATTCAAATGAGAAAAATCATTAAGTTCTAATTACAGCAGGGTTTTGCAGAGTATGCATTGGAGCTGGTAGTTTTTCATTGATATGGCAATGAATGTTCCATACAGCATAGCTAGGACTTTCCCACTAATTAATTAGGTGTAATTTTAGGAACTGTCTACAAAATATGTTTCCCCAAAGTATCCTTTGGTTCTCCAAATGGAGCCATAGTTCTATTTTGCTGACCCTGGGAATCATATAGGGTCTTAAGCACTCAAAGTGCTGAGTGATAAGCACCCAATACATTATATTTGTGAAGATTGCTGCTGGTAGTTCCTATTCCTACCTTCCCTTGAGCTTCTACAAATAAATATTCCCAACCATCCTCTCTCCTTTCCAAGATTTGTTAGAGCCTCCTCCTTCATTTGAAGGTTACTGGCTTACTCCTTTCCCAGGAACATCTTCTATCAGCTCATGGCTGCAAGTCACAGACATTTCACCCCCTCGTCCACCTTACCTTGCAGAGAAGGGCTGTGGACAAAAAAATAGCTGGAAGAGCACCAAAGCCTGTGGGAGTGATCATGTGGTCCATTTTGTCCTCTGAAAAATCACAGTTGGCTCTCTGGACAGAGACCAGGAATAAAGGGCACCTGTAGATGGCGTCCTGTCCTCAAGTGCTCACACATACACGGAGGATTGTGACAGAATAACAGCGCTAAGCAACGGGTAAAATGCGTTGCCTCCAGTGCCTTGCCTGAGCAACGCACCCTGACTGTTCAACACGGGGCAACAACTGGATGCTACAGAACAGCCTCACAAGCTATCCAAGACTGATCAAACCAAACCAAACACACCACTATGTTCTGAGTCCCACCTCTGCAGATTAGTTACCTCCATTAGTGATTCACAACCTTTAATCCTCCATTTACTTAGGCATCTCTTGCATAGTTATACGGAAACTGCCAGCCTTTATTTCAATAAACTCCTAAAAGTTTACTGCAGAAGGACTAAGACCCTCCCCTGCCCATGCTGTAAACTGTGGCACTATCCTTATAGCTGCTGACTACAAGCAAGGCCCTGACACCACCGGGCAGCCTGGTGATGATCCCTTCGGACTGAAGAGGAACTGAACCTTCATCCTGGCTCAATTCTCTATCACTAAGCTACTCAACCAGCTGATTTCCATCATGTCCTACAATGCCACAAGCTAATAAAGTGTGCACTGCAAATACCTACAAAGTTGTACTCATGCAAAGGGAGATACCTGACCCGTGAATTCTGCCCAACAAATTGTCATTGTCAATAAAGCAATCTGAGGTCTGTCCCCAAATCCTTAGGTACCTAAAACATGCATCTGATTTTTCATTAAAAAGGAAACTAAACAACACCCAATACAGCAACTAAGCAATGGTTCAACATGCTACATTTGGAATATACCACATTCTTAGGTGTTCTTAACATTTTTATGAATCTAGCCCATAGGATTATTAGAATATAGTCCTCAATATCTGGATCTTCAAAGAGTAAATGGGTTTATGAAGAACAGGCTGTTATACAATCTTCTGACAAAGAAGCATCTCTTTTATTTTTGGTACCAGTCTTCTCTGAAGATTTTGATATAAGAAAGGAGAGAAGGAAGATTTCAGTTTTATCCTGAAGTGGCTTAAGAATGATTTACTGCTCTGGCCTCTCACTGTATGAGAACTTTTAACATTTTAGCTGGACAATTAGACACACTGCACTAAATGATAATCCTCTAAAATCATGAGATGGGAAAGGAAAGGACAGCAAACCTACCATTTATCTTCTGCTAGCACATCACATTACTGGGAACAGTAAAAAAAAATCCTAGCTAAGCACGCAGTAATATCAGATCTCCGAAAGTCTGATTTTCATTGAACTCTCCTCCACACCTCACATTTTGCCAGAAATATGGGGGGGGGGGGGGGGGGAGATAGTTTTCAACCAGGGTAAGAAATGGGCTAGGGGTAGGCTTCTGCAGTGCGTGAAGAGTTGGCCTGTGCTTTAGCATGTGTTTACAAGCTTTGTGATATTGTTCAGGGCAATAGTTATTTGGCAGCTGCTTGTTGTCTGGTTTTGGCCTCGGGCAAATTTTCACCTGGGGCACTGGTTAGGGGCTAGAAATTGAGCAATAGACAGTAGTCTTCCAGAAGCACATTTTGGAGCAGCAGCAAGTGGCCCCTTGGTGGTCATTTGCCTTGGGTTAAGAATTGGATTAGGGTTTAGGCTATGGCTGTGTATATCTTATAGATCAGAGTGACAGTACAGGTTTTGAAAGGCTCAGGAAAAGATTTTGGTAAAGCTCCAGCATAAAAAGAAAGGCTTCTATCACCTGACTTTTATTACCTGTTTATGTTTAAATTTGCAAGCCCTTTTTAGGCTGGGGAGAATCATAACCATACTAAAAGTTGCAGATTCCTTGTGTTTCTTAAACACAAGATAATAGTGAACAAATTAATAACAAGAGAACTTAAAATGATTTTAAAAATTTGTTTCAATACCACCATGGAAAATTATCTTCTCCATGCAATTTCTAATAAGATTACACTGATACACTGATTATTTATTTCCCCCAATATTATAAATGAAACTGTTAAGAAGATTCTGGCTTCCAGCTGTTAGGGCAAAGGAATAAAATAAAATGGATGGAAGACCATTCCATTAATCTAAGTTGTCTAGAACAGCCCCCTGCCTGGCTGAAGGCACATCCCTCCTGCTTGCAGCCCCACATGCAGCATTCTGTAAATTGGTTCAAGGCAATTTCTAAAAAAGGAGCGGACATTAAATGTCATTTAACTGACAGCTAGCAAACAGCCCACATCTTGCCTCAGTTAATATGAAAACTGTCAAATTAGGCAAGGGAAGAGATCAACTTCTATTTACTGACAGCAAGAAACTGGAGAAGAGAAGGTAGAAACTGGAGGAAACTAATTTATTAGTATCTGATATGTGAGGGTGTTTTATAAATTTGTTCGAAGTTACCGGTGTAGGACAGGTAAGTTTATTGTTCACAAAAAGTATGGGGCTCAGTAACAGCACTTCTTTCCTGTACTTCCGCGTGTCACTAGGAGTGCCAATGGAAGGAATAAAGCCCAGATTTTACTTATTCAAAAATCTTCCTTTTTTTTGTTTGTTTGTTTGTTTTTTGAAAGACTAATCTATTTTATCTATGTAATCCATTTTAAAAAACAGGCTCTGGACACAAATTAACAGTTTTTTTCCCCAAAAACATGGCTGGTCAAGAGCAATGACACTATAACATATGGGACTTCAGCCACCTTCTCTGCTTCAAATGCATCAAAATTTTTCTGAGGACATCTTAATCTTGTCAAAACAATCGAGCAGCTAATTCAATTTCAGCAAGGCTTCTGATACAC
Source organism: Cygnus atratus (assembly GCF_013377495.2). Classification (NCBI taxonomy): domain Eukaryota; kingdom Metazoa; phylum Chordata; class Aves; order Anseriformes; family Anatidae; genus Cygnus; species Cygnus atratus. The sequence continues at coordinate 19,773,020 of NC_066373.1, read as the reverse complement.
AGTGGATAACATTCTCAGCTGGTGTGGATTTATATTGTTTCAGTGCAGTGGTTTTGCTGCAGCTGAAGTCTAAACTCAGCGTGTTTAATAGAAGAAGAGAAAATTCAAACACTGTTTCCAGCTAGCTCTCTTGCAGGATCTCAAATGATAGAAAATCAATTCATCCCTGGGCAAAACCCGCTCTTGTGAGCTGCCATCCTGTTTTGTTTCAAGTGAAAATAATATTGATGTTGATAACACCCACTAGGTTGACATAATCTAATAGTCAGTTTGTTGCTAGTCAGAAATGTCACCTTTGCAAATAAAATGCCTTAAACCACTGCCTGGCAAAACCATAACAAACTGCTGGAGACCATTAATTCAAATTTAAGGCCTAGCATTACAGGTTGACAAGACAGACTTGCTGAGGAAAAGCACCACAAATACAATTCCCTCATTCCAATCATTCATCTTACATATATATAAATAAAAATCAAGTTATTTACACTTCTGCTAATAGACACAGTCCAAGCCTTAGAACACCACTTATCTGGAACTGAGGATCTCGCTAACAATTCTTCCCTCCTATAAATATATTTTCTCTGAATACACACTCTTTATAAAAACACATCGTATAAAGAATGTAAACGTGCACTTTACTGGATACACTGTTCCAAATTGTTCCTGCATGAAAAGGATGAGCCGCAGGACAGCACCCATTTACAGCCCAGGGCCGGTTTTGGCCAAGGGATGCAGATGGGCAGCAGCGGTGCCCTGGCAGACGCTGCTGCTCTTGAAAGAGGGCTACACTAGGGCAGCAGGCAGCCTCAGGCTGCAGTCACTTACCCTAATGCTTCGGGCTAAACACCAGCCCCGCAGGAACTCATCCATGCTCACAACAGGCATCCCGACTTCAAGGGCTGGGTGGACACTGTAGGCAACAGCAGCCCTCTCTACCCAGTTTGAAACCATCACCACATCTCTTTTCAGCCCCTGGGTCACAACGTGCAGTTCTGCCAGCCCCGGTCCTACTGAAAACATGTGCTGGGTCTGATCAATGAACTGCACCAATCACTGCATGTGCCGGGACTGCCATGGTAAATGCATTCTTTTCCCTTTCTTGTTTCCCATAACTAACCAACTCCAACTCGTGTAGCCTAGCCAGGTTATCATCCCCAACTGCAAGCTGCCGGTGACAGAGCGCTTGGGTCACCACAGCATCACAGCATGTGGAATTGCAATGAAGCAGCATGTAATGCCTTCTGTCTTCCAGCAGCAAGGAAGAACACAAATTTACACAAATACAGTCAGGAGCTACCTTAATGACACCTAAGATCTGCAGACAAATGGGACGTATTCACTTAACATAGTACCTTGAGTATGCTGGCTGTATCATCAGTTTTCACATTATAAACAGATACATATATAAGTATATACACCACCCACCCCAAAAAGTGTCTTGGAAAAACACTTGCAAAAATTGTTTTTTTCCTTTGGTTCAATAGCACCACAAGTGCCCTTTATGAAGCAACTCCACTTGAGATACGGCAGCAGGGAATTAAAGCCAAATTAACACTAAAATTGACCCAGCAAAGCTTAGTCTATTACAAAACTGTACACTCATGTGAAACACTTCCTTTGAGTTCAGTCAGGACCTCTCTGTGGTGTCCCACCCACTCACTGCAAATAGATACAGATGCTTCAGCAAATTTTATGAGCTGTTAGTTCACCTTAAAAACTTGGAGGCCTGTGTTTACACAATTTAGAGAAAAAAATTGACCCATAATATGTATTAAATATGAATAAAACGTTAGGAGTATAACTACAGATTGAAATAACAATCCCCTAAAAGAAAAAGCAAAACACCAGAAACAGTGATCACAACAAGAATCCTGGGAAGCCAGTATTTTTCTTTGCTTTTACTTTACTTAAGGTTAAAGCTAAAAATAACGACCTACTTCCTCAATAACAGAACTGTAAATTTTCAGTTAAGCATCAGCTTTACCACTTGTTTTATTTAAGCATTGCTTCAAGCATCATCAAAACACTGATCATTCTCATGATTGCTGGGAATGTCAAAAGTTATTTCAAAACCAGATAGTCCTGAAGTGCTGCTGAATTTAGTTAGCAAACGAAATTGCATTCAGCAATGTATGTATATCTTCAGCTGTACCCTTAAGTCAGCACTTTGCAGGGCTAGGGGCATGTTCCAAATAAATCCTTTTACTCTGTGCAAACTGCTGGATTAAACTGATCACATATTGCATTTTCTTCAAACATGATAATAAAATGTCATAACAGACATTATCTGTGCAGAATCTCCAGCAGGAGAAGAGGAAGGAGACTTCACAGGACTGAAAGGATTATTTGCACAACAAAGTGGTATCTGTTAATCACTTTCGTATATGAAAAGATAAAGTTTTGCAATGGACAAAATGCTTTGTTAACACAACATTAAGAAGCACCTCACCAACTGTTGTATGGCAGCCGCTCTACCATATAAAGTGCAAGTTGAGCAGAATAGCAGCTGGTGAGGCTGCTGAAAATCTGGAACTAGTTTAGCAAATGTGTTGCCAGTTCTTCCTACAGACCAGAAGTTTTAAGGAAAAGATTGCATTGCATACTTAATTTCCTTTATCCATAACAACCAATTCAACTGATTAACTTCATTTAGCTACCTGCACTGTACTCCTATTGCTCTGCACAGCCAGGTTCAGGAGCTCACGGGCTAGAACAGAGATTAGACACAAACCCAGGGAATCCCCAGACCCCAGCTGCAGTGCTCACAGCGCATTTTCAGTTCCTCCGCTGAACAGAGTGATCCTCTGAACAGATGACACCCGTACAGCCTGCAAGCTATAAGCTACAAGCAATTGTATTGAAGTCTTGCAAGTTATATGGGTAGAAAAAAATCCAGTTTTAAACAAACAATGCAGGCAAATTCAAGTCCATGTTACAGAGGAGCATCCTACAACAATTCACATTGCTGCATCCTTGGCAAGATTTTTTTTTTCTCCCCCCTTCAAGATGCTAGGAAAGAAAAAAAAAAAAAAAAAAAGAAGGCTGTCCAAAGTGTGATTTTCCCCAGTGCTGCTGAAGGTATCTATTAGATGGACTGATCCAGGAAAACAGAGGAAGAAGTTCCAGAAGTTAACATAATGTTCAGAAAGAGACAAATACGTGCTTTCTTTGGTAGGGCTTGGAAACATGTAATGGAAATTGTCAGCCTCATAATAATAGATACTGGCACTTAGAAGAAATCACACTGAAAGAAAAACATGAAATAGATCTACTGGGTATAATTTACAAATAAACAAACAAGCAAGCCCCACTATTTTTCTAATCATGTTTCTGAATATTAATTTTCTTTCATGAAAAATTTGCCAGGATATAGAAATCCAGCCAGACTCTTAGGAAATGTTAAATTGTTTTCAATCCAATGTTTGAAGTCTTCTTCCAGTTGCCTATTCATATAAGAATAGCAGTTTCATAATGAAAATCAGTTTACACTCTGTAAGTCTTAATGTGTATCAGTCCATAAAACTTCTTAAATATTTCCCACATCATTGTCACACTCTGCTTTTTACTTTCCCAAAAGAAAAAAAGAACATACTTTAGGACTGAAAGTATGTGGAAATTCTAGCTGGTCACTGCATATGCAAACAAGACTATGACATTTCCAGCAGACACAACTTTGCTCATACACGATACAGATGTGTGAGCATTTCTGTCCAGCAAACAAGCCTCCACGCCTACAGGTGGAGGGCACAGAACTGCACACTACAACAGGACAACCATTCTGTCATTCACATGTGCAAACACTGTTTGTGACGATCTAAAATGAAAAGCTGAGTTATTTGCATCTTTATCTGTGAGATTCAGCTTGTAAAATCACATTGAATTTGGCCCCATATGTGCACCAAAGATGATCAACCATAGAAATAAAGCTTTAAAACAGTGTTGACTTGGCTATAAGTAGAGGGCGCAGCTACAGTTAACAAATGAATTTAGCTCCCTCTTTGGAAGCAACATTGAAAAGATGACAATGCCAGAAAGACCAGATATCTTCCAGTCCTGTGATTTGCCATTTGTGCTCACATCCTGGTCAATGTAACCACGTGAAACACGGCACTCAAACACGGGGCAATGCACTGTTATTCCAAAAGATGCAAGAATAGTAAGTAAATACTAACAGTCAGTTTGTCTTCTCACCTAATTAGTTACCAAAGATACCTTTATTTGATATTCTGGAACCGTATCTTATTCTCTAGTTAAGTGGGATCTGATAAAACTGAAAATCAACAGATAATTAAAATACTGTAATCTCCTTAGGAAAATAAAATATGCATCTGTCCCCCCTTTTTAATTATTATATTTTGCCCTTTTAGGTCTTTGCATGCTTTGAATATTTTTTGCATGCTCAGAAGACGATGGCATTTATGAAATACTGTGCATCTTTTCAGCTTTGGCAAACTACTGTGCTCATGTCCCTCAGCTTCCCATTTTAATTGCGACTTTTTCCATACTATATACAACTAAGCAATCTCTTGAGACAAGCAGTCTTTCAAATGTCACTACAACACAATACAAGTGATGCCCTTAAGTTTCATCACAGAACAGTGATTCTGTTTTGAAACTCTAGTGACCACTGAAGTTGTTTCCCCTCCTTATCCTCCTTCAGTTTACATCAAATAACCAATTTCTGAAAATAAGTTCATGTCCATTCTTCTGATAGCAGACTCAGTGATCCCGGGGGCTCCTACATCCTGTATTTGATTTGCAGTTAACAGAGTGGGCTATTACTTGCACTCTATTCTTTCCAGTAATTGCAGAAAGTGGTGAACACTGGTGGTGAAGTGCAGAAAAGCTTTCCTTAGTGCTTTTCGTGAGATCAGAAGTCTATAGGGTAAGACACTGGCTCTTGTTTGGTGAGATTCTAACTTGCAGAGTAACTTTGTGAAACCTTGGGGGTTAATAGAGCAGATTTCATTTCTGTATAGTCCCTGTCTCATCTGATGATCCCATTCAATGATTTTACTGTAAAGCACCATGAGAAGCAGTTAGCAAAATGAAATGGAAGATGACTACTACAGCCTAATTAAATGAAAACTACATAATTCAAAGCAGCTCCTTATGACAGTAATTCTTATAAAGAGTGAATTGCTGCATTCAGGAATTTTTGTACTAATCACTTGTGTCGACCACTCTTACTATGGTGATCCAGCAGAGGCTAGTAGGCTGTTGGGAAATGATTATGTAGGCTTTCCTGAGCAAGAACTATGTTTGTTTGTTTTTTAATAAAATAAATACAGCTGTAAATGTGTGATGTTCTCCAGCATCAGCCCTGGCTACCTGCTGCCATCCAAGGTCCCAGGGTGGCTGCTCTTAGCTATGCCAGCCTCAGCTCACTGGAGTGTGGTGATCTCCAGAGATCCCTCCAGCACGTGCAGCCAGAGCAGCTACCCGTGCCATACAGATCCTTTGAAAGACTGTTACAGGACTAAAATATATACAAGGTCAGAGTTCTTTGTTTTCGTAAGTGCAACAATACCTATATTCTTAAAAATCAGATTATCTATTGATACATATCTGCATTAAGAGCTTTCAGCATCATACTTATTCCTTACCTTAAGCAGCTCCTTACTTAAGAGTCCAAACTGAATAAAGTTCTTATCTGCTCCAATTATTTCAAAACTAAATTTACTGAGCAGGATAACATTCTTTAATAGTTTATCCTGCAATAAGTAAAATTATTTTATCAATAGGAATGCCATGCTTTTTCCAGATTAACTTTTCACTAGCCATTTTTTCATTCAATGCTACCAGATGGACCACTGAGCAGTTCTTCACTAGTGGAGTTACCACTTGCAGTGAATGAAGTGTCACTTTCTTCTCCTACACTATCATACACAGCGGTGTTGGAAAAGCTCGTATTGAAAGCTTCAGGGCAAACTTTCACTTCTTCTGATATTCTATTCTGTTTCCTGAGGCCTAATCAGGATGTGAGACTTTTTCACCCTTGCAAAAAAGTGCAGAGGGCACGGTGGAATTCTGCGTGGCCATAGGACTCAAAGCACCAGTCAAGCACACAAGTGTTCCTGTTTTTTTCTTGATTTGAGCATAAGCAGTCTCTTCTCAATGTTAGGTATACATGTACTCTTTTTTTGGTGCATGTCATCAAAAAGTACTAGAAAGGTTGAAAGGCTTGTAGGTGTCCTAATAATGCAAGATATTGATACTGCTTCCTACTTATTTTTCTGTACCCTCACCAAATGTTGCTCTCAAGAAACAGAGATCTTCATGTTGCTATATAGCATCTGTAAAGCTGTATATTAAAGTATTGTGGTCTGCAAAATGTTTACATTTCAAGGTAAAGAAAAGTTCTTAAAGAGAGACAGACAGACAGTAAAATCATTCATACTGAAAATGAAAAAGTTACCACTAGTCCTGGATGCTTCCAACAGGGTTAGGTACCAAAACGTGAGGTTTAAAAATAAACTCAGTTCAATGATTCATCCTTCTACTTTTCATTTTCTTTATAGAATAGATGCAACATGATTATTCTCAAAGTACACAAAACAATGTCACTGTATACCCGTGATATTATTCAAAATCTTTCTTATTGACATTACTATAAATGCTTGAGGAGGAAATTCTAGCTATTAAGAAAATAGAATAGAGGAAAGTAGTCATCTCTGCCAGCGCCCTTCACTGTACAGCATAATCACATAACAAAACACAATTTGATACAAATTCAAAACTTTTGGATTTCATTCAAGATAGAACAACTGTGGAAGCAATGAAGATGCTTCTGGCACACTTTCAAGCCTGAGCAATCTGCTGCTTCAAGTAGAATGTGTAACATCAGCATTAATAGATTGTAGGGTAGATAATCATTTTCCCAGTCTCAGCAGCCACGAAAACTGCCTGCAGTTCTAGTCAACAGCCTTTGCGTGCCTCACCATAAGGGGTTTGTGGGTGACCCCTTTTCAAGATTACAGACTGACTTGAGTCTTTAAGCCTAATAAGAGCATAGAATAGTCTCCAGTACATTATAGCAATTTTGCAGCATTTTAAGATTGTGCTCTGACTATATGTCTTCCTACCTGACAGCCACATTAAACTCTCAATTTAAAGACAGCAAGGTTAAAAAAAATGGATGGAAGAAGGGACAAGAGCCACCTCAATTATGTGTTTATATATGTATATGTTCTTAGGGATGGGTTGGAATAAACCAAAGCAGCTTTTGCACTGCAGAAGGCTGAACCATTATCCCCAGTAAGAAAGAAAGCCATGTGGTCCACAAGAACCAGAGGGACTGACAGAAGAATCAGCAGAAAGGAAACGAACTGTGGAAACAGACCCTCTACACAAACATTATTATTATTATTTAATATCTTTTTTCTTGTCAAATGTACGTGCCATTATCATATTTCTGCCATAATATGTGCACTCACATATGTTTTCTGCTTTAACCTTAGATTAAAATGTAACTTCATGTAGCATCGGATGCTATATAGACTAGGCAGAAAAGGAAATCATACTGATGATGGTTCCTTTAAGGAAGGGCTAAAAACTGTCTGAAAGAAAACTTGAACCCTCCTGACAAACGCTCACTTTTAAGTAAAAACAAATCTTAAGAGACAACTCTCCAGACTGACTGCAGCATCACCTTTTGAGCTCCAGCCAGAAGCAGAATTGCAAATACTTACATTAATTCTCTGCATCAGGAATATTCATTGGAATAAGGACAAAAAGGATGAGCATGATTTCATCCCAGAAGCCAATGGGAGGTTTGCCAGTAATTTCTTTGAAACTGCTAGGGGCAGAAAGAAAATCAAAAATATCAAATATCTTACAACCTATATTTCTTGAAATTCATTCCTAGTAAGACATCAGCAGCTAATTGTTCATGACATTGACACTGCTGGTTATCACAGTACCATGGCTGTGCAAAACTTAACACAATACTGATCTAAAGCCTTCTCATTTTGCTTACTCAGCAGCAACAACCATGCCAGAAAAACACTGGATGATTTCCCATTCTTCACCATGGGAATTTCTACTTTTGATTCTTAATCTGAATAATTCAAGTAGTTCCCAGTGGATTAGTGTCACACTGCTCTTTTACAGAACTGATGCTACACTTTTGCATTCGCTGCTTCCAGCATTTGAGGCTGGTGATACCCATCAATGTTAAGATCATCTCTCTTATGCTACTCATTTCCATGAGCTTCAAAAATCAAAAGAAATGCTGGAATACCATGGAATGAAAGCAGAAAATCAATCCCTAGTTAGGCACAGGTATAACAGAACTCTGCCCCAATTTATTTATCAAAGTTGTTACCACACTACCTAAATTCCTTTATATTGCATTTTCCCCTAGGTTAGACAAGCCTTGTCCTTCTATTTCTTCTACCTTCAATAAAACAATGGCACTGATTTGGAACTAACAGGCTGATTTCTGCAAAAAGTAAGGCAAATACAGAAAAAGTGCTTTTAAAGCATTGGCTTAATCTTGTCCCTAGCGGCCAATATGGTAATTCTACTTTCTAGAAGAGCTATGATATGAATTTCCTTGACTGTATTGTATTTATCAAGAAAACAAAGTTTATATTGATGGAAGTTTTTCTTTGAGCTCTGTAACAAATCGACTTAGATTGTCCCATCTAGCAATTGTATCATTTGTAGGCATCCTCTATTTGGCAAGATGGCAGCAAAAAATAAATGAACAGATGTCATTATGTCCCAAAAAGTTTTAAAGTAGATCCAACAGATAATATGAACACACTTAATTTTTTTCTGATGGACTTAGTTTTAATACTCATATTTGCTAGAAATGATTGAATATCAGACAATTAAGCTGAATCAAATACATAGTTCCCCAACTATTTCTTGAACATAGAAAATTTGATTAAGCACCTTTTTCCTGTTATTTCTCCTACAGCGATCCGAAGGTTACAGTTTTCCCTGAGCTGTTCATTAGGGGTTGTTTACTGACACACAAGGGCTCACTTCCAACACAGAAAGCAAAACTACCCAAATTAATTCTTGGTCCTTTTACAATATTATCTCCAGCATCTGCATACCTGGCACAGAGTGTCAGTAGAGGAGATATAGTCTGAAGGGACTGACACCATTCCATTTGCCTGTGAAGAGCAAAGCCCCAGCTGAGAAAAGATACATGAACATGAAATATAATTTGTGAAAGGTAGAGCAAAGATATTAGAACCTCAGAAAGTGACTGAATTGTTTTCCTTCAGTTCGGACCTATTTACAGAGCTGGGCCTGATGGATTCAGCTGTGTATTTCTTCACCTAGTCTTACTGTAAACAAAGAGGATGTATTCCTCTCCTATTTTAACTGGAACCCAAAATATTACTTCCAGTGATAGTGCAAAGTGAGCAAAGGTAGTGCCAGCAGAATTAATTTTTCTGCCTTCTCCACAGACAAATTTCCAGAATTTTACATTTTAGTCCTTTCATCTTGATTTTTTTCATAATTTTTGTGTATTTTATTCTCTCCAATGAATCTATTTTCTAGTTTCTTCTTCAAACTTTTCATCACGAGAAAGGCTACTTTATTTTGCAGCTTTATCCCCAACAAAATGATCTTGAGTCAAAAGAGCAAACAAAGGAGTTCAGAATGACTTCCTTATACCAGCAAAATATAAGCTTGCATCTTCCTATGTACCTTAATAAATGTTTTCATTAACCAAAAATTATGTACAAATAAGTTTAAGAACAGATATTATCATTATTACTGAGACAATCTCAGGAAAACTGAGATTATATATAAAATATATATATATACACGCACACGCACATATATATCCTAAACACTATAACAGAGATTTATTTTTTCCAGTCCCTATTTTGCTTACGGAAAGAGTGATGGAAAAGAACAGCCTGCTCTTTGGTATATCTGAACTCCTGAGTTTCCTGTCTTCAGTTTTTTAACACATCCTTGCTATGGAGATCATGAAAGCAATAGGGAAAATACCAACCATGTTTTCAGATAAAACCTTTGTATTTTCCATCAAGAAGCAATGAAGTTCAAAATTAATTCTTAATTAAATTTTAGGCTATGTTGAGAGAGGTCAAGTATACCATTACCATTACGAACATCAGTGTTTTTGTTCAGCTAGAAAGCTACAAATCTTTTTCAGTCATCTTTACTTGCATTTTGCAAGCTATTAATGAATCGTTTTGTCATGTGTAGAGTATTATCCATCTGAGGACCATTATTTCATGAAAAGACATTAAAATGTGCTCTCATTACAGACACGGTGATTATTATAAATCCTTATTTTCAGGTTTTAGCATAGAAACTCACTTTAGCAGATACAGTTTATTAAAACATGCAGCAGCCAAAGGTCTGTCTAGAACTAAGAAGTGTAATCATATAATGACAATACTGGAATATGAGTAAAATAAAGTCCATTTTCAGATCCTTTTGATTATTTTGCATCACATGAAATGCATACCTTAAAAGCCCTCGCATATTAAAGACAGTTTGTACTTAAAGAATCATTTTTCTTTAGGGGTACCCAGTTTTTTCAGTGAGCTAGTGAAAGAACTCTTCATTGTCTCTTTGGATTCATCAATAATCACTTGAAGAGACCAACTTGACCAATACATGTAATAGGAGGCTGCAAGTAGTGCCTCTTTCCTTCTTCACAATCTTAGACTCACTTGCAGTGCCCACAGCGCCCATCTCAGCCTTCACCAATGTACGTAATTCCACAACACCTCCAGAAATGAAAAGATCATCCTATCGATGGGGCAGTGAAGCAGTGACTTTAGCAAAAATTCCTAAATTTCAATCCCAAATTAATTTTAAATCCATTGCCCTGTGACTAAAATCACAACCCTGGGGCTGCCTGTATGGGGATGAGTGCCTGTAAGCAGAAGTATTTTCTGGGGACAAGAAACTACGAATCAAGAGAGAGAACTCTGGCTATTCCTCTGAAGAAAGCTTTCAAACTCTCAGGCTTCCTTCACAGCTGCTTCCCCTCTCCACTACGTTCTCACAAGCAGTGCAGTACTAAATTGCCACCTTGACCTGGCTGCAGATATGGGCCATATGTTGGCAATGCTACCCATGCTCTATCTTTGCAGGTCATCTTTAAAAGGTGTGTAAAAGTGTACTGAAGTTGAGTGTTAAAACTTAGTAGTATTTAAAGTATTTTTACATTCATTAGGACACTGACCACTAGATCCTCTAGGGTACTTTCCTAAGTTATGTAGGTTCCTAAGTTATGTAGAAAAAAAATAATTTGATTTCACAAAGCATAAATTGTTTTTTAGGATTTCTGTGACTTCCTTTGAAATCACTGCAAAGAGCACAAGCAGGCTACTGAAACTAGCAGCCCTTTCATTTTTTTCTGCACCTGTCTAAAATTCAGGAACAGCAATACTAATTATCTCATTTAGAGAGCACAGAAATCTCAATCTATTTAATACTTATTTTGAAACTCTGAAATATATGTTTCAAAAACATAGAGCAGCCACTAATTTCTGTATTACCTAAATTATTCCCTGATTCCAGATACATCCTTCCAGCACTTTGACCTTTCTCTACCCTATGCAATAACCCCAAAAGCAAAAGAGTTGTACATATGCTGCTACTCAGAAAGTGTGATGTGACTTGAAAACCTAATCCCACCTGCAACTGAGGTTAAACACTGGGTGATACACAGTGAAAACTTCAGCTAAAAGGTACTGCAGAAATACCTTCTAATTAGTAAAATGGAAAGTCCATCAAAATAGTAATGAGATAGAACAGAAAACAGTCAGGTCCTTTAGTTTATAGCTGTCATATCTACAAAAATACAATTTGAATGCTTCAGTTTCTTTCTTGGCATTCCACAACCCCAGAACTTTTCCTCATATTAGGCATGATGCTTTGTATTTATGTATTTATTGTAATGTAATAAGAAAGTCTTTGACTGAAAGTGAGCTGATTCCTCTTCTAGCAATCAGTAGGGTGACTCCCATACTAAAAATTGTTCTTCAATATGATCCAAAACAACATCCTACAAAGCATTCAATATTTACCCAAATTTATAACAAACAAACATGCATAACTCCCTTCCATTATCTTTTGAAGTGATGTACAAAACTATGCCAAAATATTTGCATTTTCTCCCCCCCCCCCCCGCCCCCCTTTTTTTTTTTGGCCAGGATAACAGGACCTTGACTCCATGTGTATGCTTACTACAGTACTTGAAACAATTATATTTACGCATAGTTTTTTCCTAGTGGGCAAACTGAAGCTTATATAGGATATGGTTTGAGTGTGTTTTTTTTCCACCTCCTCTGAGACTTCAGATTACAGTATTTGCCAAGGTAATCAAAAGCTAGTCAACACTGACAAATTAGAAATGCAATTATCCCAGTGGAAGAATTGTGAAACATTACAGTAAAAATCTGCCTTCCATTTTCCTCAGAACATGTACAGCAGAATAATCATTCAGTTTATAGCTCAATCCTCTGATATTCATGAATTTGTTAATATGTGAAGGTATTTAGACTCTTTTAAGAGACCAGTAAGGATGTATGACTATAGCAGAGATCACAAATCAGGAATTGGATGTGTTGCATGAAATGTGAATTAGAATGTTTGTTTTAAAAAGGTCAGCTTGTTTTATTCAACCAAGAGCCATGGAAGTCTGTGCATACAACCACTGAGCATTTAAGATAGGAAAAGATAAAGAGTTTACATGACAGGAAAGTAAGTACCCCACAGCTGTATGCAGAAACTTAGAGATTTACAAAGAACACTTATATAATGAATACACTTACTTATATTTTATGTCTTTAAAACACACACACACAGTCTCTCCTTAACTTTTAAGTAAACCCCAGAAGATAACATTTTCCTCATTAACTGCCAGTCCTGCATTCAGTTCTGTCTGATGCAAGAACTGATAAGACTGTTCACCCCTAACATCTTGATGGATTGTACGTGTCCTTCTCCATACAAACACCACCGATACTCCTAATCTGAAGGTAACTGTATGCAAGTTAGTACAACTGCAGTGGCTGCTATGATCTACACCAAAAAGAAAAAAAAAAGAAAAAAAAAAAAACAACAAAAAAAGAAATCTCACTCCGAAGAAAGAGATACAAAAATCAAACCAATTAGCAATATTAGGTTAGCTTAGGGCCACTGTGGTATCTGGACTGCAGGCACCACACAAGCTGACTGAGAAGAAAAGACAGAAGGATGATCTCAGATGAGATTTAGCAAAGAGTGCAAGCAGAGACCAGAGTGAGTAAAGTTTCGTGACCTGAAGACAGCTATTTTTAGCCAACCTTGCTCTTTTTAAAAAGTGGAAACTGAAAAAAAAAAAAAAAAAAAAAAAAAAGTGTGCAAATCTGACAGTATCTGAGATCAGGGTGCTCACAGTGAGGCCAGTCACTTTGAGCAAAGCAAACTCCAAGTTGATGCCTTTTGATACAATTCAACAGCATGTGCTTCAAGGACAACAGCCAGTTGAATCCTGTCGTTATTTCAGATCTGTAAGAAGGTCTGTAAGTACAAAAGGTGCCCATGCAAATTTATTTTGATGCACAGATAAAAGTGGAAAATGATGTGTGGTTATTCTTATATATAAACTACACAAAAAATATGACTCCATCTGCTTGCCATCAAGAGAAAACTTACTTGTTTTGAGACCTAAAAATATCTTATTTGCACAGTGAAGTATTCTCAGTCTCCGGAATGAAACATTTTAAATAGTTTTATCTGCTTTTTAAAAAAATCAGGAACTGACTTTTAACTATTCCCATGTCCTTCTCCCCATCCTAATTTTTGCTCTTCTAGTGGACACACAATGTCACAGAGAACCAATACATTCAAAACATTTCAGCTGAAACAAACCTTTGCAGTATCAGTCACAAAATCGCAAAAAACACAGTCACGAAAATGAAGTAAAGAGGAGGAGATGAATAATCCCTGACTGGTCTCATCTAATAGCTCAAAATCATGCACATTCAGAACTGACTGCTCAGTTTTCTGTTCCTGTGCTTGGTCTTTGTGAGACAAGGATTTCCCGTGCGGAGCAGCAGTCACCAGAGCATGGAGCTGCACATCTCAGGTACTTCATGGTCTCCCACACTGTTTGGGCAGTACCAGGAAGAGGCGGGCTGGAGGGATAAGCAGTCCTTTTGGGTTGATTCAGCTATTTCTTTCCCTGGAAATATTCTTTAATGGTTTAAGGAAAATTAGTGACCTACATCTTTGGTTCCTCTGGCATATGTATCTAGCTTAAAAATGTTTCTGTTTAAACTATTCAATAAATTCACAAACAGTTTGAGGGAACTGAAACTATGTTTTATAATAAAGTATTATCTGGGAGAAAAAAAACTGCCAGCAATAAGCCTGAGAATCTATTTCAAAATAATCTTTTGTCTGTTTTGCTTCCTTTTGTGAGTTGCCATCATGTATAAACCCTGTTACAATTGAATTCAATGCCAGTGGTAGCAAACACTCGGAGATGCTATTAACTGCTGGGGATCAGTTGTTAGACACACACACATACACACCCTTATAGAAAGATAGTCCTTGACAGAAAAGTTGATATATCTACCATTTCAAAGTGTTAGGGATTTCCAATCAAACACAATGTAGATTTGACCTGTCCTACTTTAAGGAAAAAGACCCATCATCATTTATCTGACAGCTTCATGTATTTATCAAAGAATTTATCTCATTACATTCAAACAGAACCAAAACTAGATGAACAGACAGACCATGGCTTCCTTCTGCTTCAACATATCCCATCTATTGGCATTTTTTGCCCCCAAAATAGCCAATGTACGTTCACTGAAATCTTACTTTCACTGAAATCCTACTGTCGATTATAACAGCCATTGTATCAAGCCTATTGGTAGGAGAACAAGGCTTTTTAATTTAAAAAACTTACTGCTAGTATATTTTACTTCCACAGAAACAGCCGTTTTTCCTTCATGTTTTCAGAGACTGTGACCAGTCACAGGCAGAAACACAGTATCACCATCCTGATAGGAATAGTACAATCAAACCCTTTTCTCTATACGGAGTCTCTAACAAATACATTTAGCTAAAGAAAAAAATCAACCAACTGTAATGAATTTTTATCACACAGCAGCTGTTCAAATA
Organism: Cygnus atratus; assembly: GCF_013377495.2. NCBI lineage: Eukaryota > Metazoa > Chordata > Aves > Anseriformes > Anatidae > Cygnus > Cygnus atratus. The sequence goes on along the minus strand of NC_066373.1, from coordinate 19,757,894 downwards.
AAGCAAAGCAAATTTGGCTTAATAGCTACTTGATGAGCATACACTGACCTACCAGAGACCAAAGCAAAAACATAGCAGTGCTGTGTATTCTGTCATGCAGTAAGGTCCTGAATACATTAAAAACATTAAAAAAAAAAAAAGCATTAATATTTCACTTTCAGTCCTGCTAAACTATGCTGGACATTTAGATAATTAACATAACAGTATATACAGTTTTGTCAGCTTAAAGAATTGATCTGATGACATATGGGCACTTTGGGCTGTGCCCATAACTGGAACACTACAGCTTTATTAAGGGAAACTGTTAAAACTCAATTTCTAAGAGTAAAATTAAAAGATTTGGGGGTATATTATTTTACCTTGTAAGCATTGATCTAAATGTAAAATATCCAGAGTACTCTTTTCTGTCGAGTTATGGCAATCCTTTTGTACAAGATGACACAAAGAAGCTCACGTAACATCAGGAGAACAAAGCTCCTGATGAAGTAATTTCCTAGCAAAGCATCGCTGATGAAAAAGCAGTCACCCTCTGAATTACTCTCTCACACAATGGATACAAAACTTCTGTAGCAAAAGCAGAAACTGGACTGAGTATATTTTCAGCCCATTTATATGGCTCTAAATCTGATATTTTAGTATAGTCACCTTTTTTTTTTCTTTTTAAAGAGAAATCCTTCTAACCTCTGTTCATAGGAGTGTTGCAAGACTTCACATTTCAGCAGGTCAAATCCATAACGTGCTGTGAGGTCAAAGACTCAGAACTAGGAGCAAATGGAGATCTGGCTCTTCTCTGCTAGACCATTACATATGGCCACAATCAAATACTGTGAAAAACATCCTATCATCTCATCTACTGAGCTACGGATGAACTTTGAACACTCACCTGTGGAGCCATGGGAAAGGCACCTGGCTTTAATTTCTCAGTTTCCCCTGCACAAAGCCTGATCTGCAGTAGGTGGCCCTAGCAGCCCCAGCTAGCTTGAGTGATCTCAGGCCAGCCTCAGCCTCCAAGGACCACTCACTCGGCCATATTCTAAGGAACTCTTTGCCTGATTACAAGGGGAACCACGTTTTCCCTAAGGTGGGAAGGACTCACTATCACATCCCACAGTTTCCCTCTTAACGCACCCTTGCATTCTGCAACACTTAACAGAAAAACATGAAAATTAGAGTGATTGCTCAGTCAGTGTGGGCTATACTGCACCAATATCATCTCCTCCTGTGTCTCTAGTTCTGAAAGTGGTACCTCTCCCATTGCTCTTCTCACTTCAGAATACATTGCATAACCCTATCACCCTCCTGGAGTTCTCCCCCTGCCTTCAACTTTCCACCCTCTCCTTTATTTTTAAATAGAGAACACCCCTCCTTTCTCCCAGCTGATATGATAACTGAATAGGACTGATTGAACATGGTTATGTCCCTACTGTGTTTTATTAGGGACTCACAAAACATAAGGACACAGCAATTTGTGCTATTAACATGGAGAAAAACAGTGGAACACCCTCTTCCTTTGAGAAGCAAATTGAGAGTGTTCAGCTGGAAGCTCTTGTAATTTCAATGCATTCCTTATCTGCCTTTGTCCACAGTTGCTGACAGGGCTCAACTATTGCATCCATCCCAGCAAATTACAGGACTTTAATCAAGTGGCTGTGTGATATGTTTGGTGACAGGAGATTTAGTTACCCTGCTGTGATAAAGAGTTGATCAATGTACTATTATTCTTTCCTTTATTGGCTTTTCTTTCTTCCCAGCAAGCATAATACTACAGTATCACAGACAAAATTTCCACACTTGAGAACTTGCCACCCATTTCTAAATCCAAAGGCAGTATTTCCTGCTTCGGCATCAAAGGCATTTGCTACATCTTAAAATTCATTATTTTCTTGCAATCCTTTTATTTGCACAAAACTAAATTGTTACTGCACTAAACTTTGCATATTGGCCACCATTATTTGGAGATTTCTTATTTTTTTAAGCAGCTGAAAACAACTTCTTTTCTACAATAATCAAATAATTCCTGCTCTATGATCTTCCAGAAAAGAAGAAACCAAAATATCCTTCTAGTCTTTTGTCCCACTGCCTTCCAGCAGTGATCGGTCTGGTTCTTAGTCTAAGATCAAGCTGACCTCTTATACTTCAGTCAAACAGCCATTGTACCATCTTTCCCAGCAAAACTGGGGTTAGATTGGGCTAACTGCAGGCTACAGCTATCCAAAAATCAAGCTTCTACCAGCCTTCTATGTAAGCCTCAGGTACAAACACTTCACAAATTGTTGCACAGATACTTATTGGTAATTACTAGCTTTCATTAAGAGTGTTGTGTTGGTTTTTTGTTTGTTTGTTTTTAACTTTAAGGACTTAATAAAAAAGAAAATGAACACTTTTTTTCCATTTCTGCCAGAACACAAAATCTCCTTGAACAGAAAATTCATCACCATGGACATTGCATTGGGTCACCAGTGTTTAGGTGTCATGGAACCTTTGCTGTAGTCAACACAAACTTATAGTCATGTTGTCAAAAACGTTTGTACTAGAAATTGAATAGCAATATTTTTCTGTAATTGGAGATTATTTGAAAGGACTATAGAATGAGATAAGATATCCAGAGGCACCAGATACCTGTGTATTTGTGAAGTATGACTTTCTTGGACCCATTTAACATCTCTGCTTTTGACTTTGGATTTACCGTGTAGAACATGCCACTAGCCCTTGATGCTTTTGTTCATATTTTGTCAGCTACATAAAACAATATGACTTCTGTTCAGTGAACAGCTCAAACACATTTTTGGTGAGCTTGTATAAACATGTTCAAAAATACATTTCCTACATACTTTCCCTTTTCAAAAATTGTTCAAAGAAGTTGAAGATTTTGGCTTAAAAATGCCTTGCACAATGTTCAGTGATGCTACTAGCAAGTCACTTTGTTCCACATTCCACTTAGGAAATACTCTCTTTGGCTGTAAAATGCCATCAGATATCCAAGAGAACAAGAAGACAGGACAGCATTTCCTGGGTTGTTAGTTGTGGGGGAGGTTGTTGAAGGTCTCCTATCCCAATTCACTTTGGGTAATTACAAGAGTGAAACCTTTTGTAGTAAAAGGGCAGATTTCAAATTAAAGATGAGTCTGTGCCATCTGTAGATCTTGCCCTGCTATTCAGTGTGCTATTACATATAAAAAAAATGTGTATTAAATTTAACTTTACATTTAAAACATAATTGAAGGATCAGAAAAGCAAAACTCCCCTTCAAGCTTTTTGCTTTTACTGCCATTATCTGTCTTACTAAGCAATGTCTTTATCATGATGTCATTTCTTGTAAGGTAGTAATTGCAAAAAATGCAGAAATCATTCATCTACAGTAGAAGTTTGGAATAGGCACTTAACATTGGAACCTACCTTTACATTTTGATTATAAAAGAAAATGGCCCATATGGCACAAATATCTTCAAGTGAAATGGGAGTTCATGAATTTATAGCAAATGTGATAAGGGTAAAAAGATCTCAAGAGGAAATGCTGTGATAATGGTCTTTTAATAGACCTGAGAGAAGAAATGGATAACTCTTAACACAGCTGAGCAAATAAAGACACAAATCAATGAGAGAAGTTGCCAGTTAAACAGAAGAGAATCCAGAACAAAGCTCATATAATAAAGTGATCTGCCTTCAAGTGTAAGTTAAAAAGCAAAATTCTCTTAGTGAGACAAACCTATGAACACTAAAGAAAGATAAGAAAGAATACATCTGCGTTAGCGGATGTTAAGAGCTTTTAATTTGCTTAATGACTGAAAGTGCAGAGTACAGTTCACACAAGCAGCTTGGATGAAATATATACATAATACATATTTTAAATCAATGTAATGTTCTTTACCTACTACGAAATGACTTCAGTGTATGCAAAATTCAAATCTGTGTTCATCAGGGTATTAAAATATCCATTTCTTAAGGAGATAACCTGTGGTTTGAATTACTAAGTGGTAAAAATACTTCTGAACTCATGGTGTGTGTTATTGGTTCTGGAGCCACACATTTAATTTTCTGATGCAGGCCTACTCTAGGGAAAGAAATGAACTTCTGAATGGATTCAACTGTAAGGACTAAAACTTCATTTTTAATTAGCTTGAAAGCCTACGAACTGTTATTCAGAGATCTCAGTTCTTTTCTCCAATAGCTTTAACGCAGACCACCTGTTTCTATATTATCAGCAATTCTGAATCCTTCTTCCTGTGCATCATCTTTAGCACTCAGCAGTTGAAGTCAATGCGCTTCAGTGGCAAATGTAAGATCTTTGTAAGCTGACTCCTACAGTCAAGCATACTTTTAAAATACAATCTGGATACTAGGATACTATTTAATGGAATTGCTATATGTGAAACAGAGCTAACAACATCGTTATTTTCTCTGACATTAGTTTGACTTCATAAGTATGTTACCTGTCGTGCCATACACACAAGTAGAGTGAAAACATAATACCACAGATCAAAAGAATTTTATCACTAGCTTGTGTAAAATTGCTAATGCAAACACTTCTTGATGGCATGAGTGCGCCATAAGTAACAAAAGAAAAGCTCAAACACAATGCACTACACCCCCAAATCCCAAAACAAGTGTCCAAACAAATCATTCTAATGTGAGCATTCATAAACTATTTCTCTGTCTAAATTCATAGAATGTGTGCAAAATATGCATTTTTTCTGTAATGAATCTCTAGAAGACAACACAGTAGCTGATATATGCATACACCTACTGTGAATATCTACTCCAATTCGCTCTGCGCTGCACTGGTGAATCCTCTTATGTTCTATAAAAATATTTTCCTTTGAAAGCTATGATTGTCAAAGATTAAATCCTCATCTTCCAGTAAGGTGAGGCAGAAACTTGAACCTTCTACTGTGGAATACGGACATGTTTTGTAGCATAAAACAAACAAACAAAAAACCTCTATTATTCTCTTTTCTGTACTATTTATGCAATAGTAGGCAATGGCTTTGCCATACACACAAAATAGGTGGGAAGACTTCAGAAACCAGACAGAGCTGTACCTAGTCATCTGTCACAAGAAGGCAGGTAAAAATCCCAGTCAGGTTAGCCACTTTAACTTCTCTTTTGCCATAGCAGGATGGGAGCAGGAGGGCACTAGAGACTCTCTAGGACTAGGCAGAGCTCTTGGAGAAATGAAACAGCATAGACCTTTCCTCGATCAAATTCTGTTGTTTGTTGTTGTTTTGGTTTGGTTTGGTTTTTACTCTAAGCAGCATAACATTCAACAAACCACATCATAAAAGAAAATGCAAGACTTATCCACGTTTTAAATCGGTATTGCTATAGCCAGGTTTATCACACAGCACACACTACAAATGAACTTAAGTAAGATGCCATTGAGTACATGCAAATGTAAATTAAACTAATGAATGCAATTGAATTAACAGCTGCTCCGCGCCTCTACATACGTAAAAAAGGTAACCAATTTTGTTTAATAAATTATTCATTTTCAATTATTCTCTTGCATCCAACTGTTCAGGAGCATGGTATTGTTTGCAATTGTGTCTTGACTTGTGTTTTGTTTTCCACCTTCCTAACGTTTCTCTTCCCCGTTTTTCTCAACAGGCACGCTATACAACTCCAAAGCAGATTTATGAACTTCTGGAGAGAAGGGTGAAAAAAAAGTGAAGTTTTCTGTTCCATGATCAACACAAACTGCAGGTCCTGAAAAAATAAAGCCCAATGAGAGAATCTCTGAAATGAAATGCAGCTGCAATATAATGGCCAGGAAAAGGAATTAAGAGTTATTGCAGAAAAATCCCTAAAAGCCCTCATCAGAATGAGACACAGCACCAGTGAGGAAGGCCTTTGGATTACACTAGCAGTGGCAGCTGAACCAGATGAATACAAAAATTCTATTTATTTTTTTAACTAGGATTTCACCAAAATACTGTGGTGTTGCTAATCAGAAGATGATAATCTTTTCTCAATTATCTACAAAGTAAAATCATACTGCTCAAGCTTGCTGCCAGGTTTGCAGGGCCTTGCACTAGCCGTTCCGCAGGAGGTTGGTCTGGGGGGCAGCCCTGGTCACCCCGCCACTGCCAGCCAGAGATCTGCAGCAGCGCACAGAGCCCCACTGCAGCCTTCTCCTGGCAGTAAAACCTGCTGGGAACGCCATAATGCTCTTGGCGTGAGTCTGAAACTGCCTTTTCCAGAGAAAAACTCGCCAAACACGTCAGCTTCTAAATGTGTCTTTAACCCAGGTGTTTCAGTGGTTGGTGGAATTTGGCTTTGCTCTCTGCCCTTCCAATGAAACCCAACTCCGTGCACACACTGTGCACTGTGCCAGAACCAAGCCCAGTGCTAAGCCACATCTCCGGGCTGCCTAGGTAGAGTTTTGAACTGCGTTACACCAGAGCCACAAAAAATCTACAGTTTTAGGGAAGACAGCTGGAAATGACAGATTAACCTAAACAAAAGCGAGCTTTCATCTGAACTGCTGAAATCAAAAATCAGGTTACAGATCTAATGATTCGTAATGTTTTGGGGGCAACATTTTCAGCATCATCTGAAAAGAAACACAGAAGCATAGAAGACACTTCTGAAGCACCCATTAACCTTTCTTTTTGCTCAAGAAAGCATGTTCGTTTGTTGGTTAAAGCTCTCTCTCTACACCCTGTATTTGGACAAAATTTGCACTTTGGGCATTTTCCTATTCTGCAGTACCACCTAGTGACACTGCTCTGCATGGGAATTGAGCTTCACTGCAGTGCCTCTTTTTGATGGTGCAATTATTGGACCAAATCTCCAAACTCCCACTTCAACCATTTCTTGCCTGGCACCCTTAGAATGCCCCTAAAAGAAAATGCATGATTAGAAGATGCAGACTGAAAGAAAAATACATTAATGAGCCCGACACAAGGCACAATCTGCCTGCTTACTGGCTGAATGGATAAGAGAAGATTTCAATTAACCTATAGGTATGAAATATATCATTGTGAAAACAGCTTTAAAATCAAACACACTGATTAGTAAGGTCCTTATGTTAATCTGCTGCCCTACCTATTAGATAACTCTGTAACAGTATCTTAACAGGGCTAGGGGGAATTAAAAAATTAAAGCTAATAAGCTGTGTCATTGATGAAGGTAGCTGCTTCCCTGGTTCCCGGATCTCAGCATAACGTGCCCTCAGAGAAACTCTGGGGAAATCTAGAAGGGGGAAACTATTTCTAAGCACATCTTAATATTCTCTTGTGTAATTAATACAAATAATCTTATCAAAGTGTTAAAATAGTGACTATTATATTGTTAAAAGTCTGTACTTGTTAAAAACACTTTAGATATTGTACCTACAGAGCAAAATAAATGCTTAATTTGTAGACTGCCTTATCTCAGCTTTACTGGGGAGATTGTGACAGACAAAGATAATGAGTTTTTGCAATGTCACAAAAGGTAAATAAAACCTTAAAGTAAAAAATAAAATCCTTTCTTACAAAAAGTTTTAATACCATTTTGCACAAAAGAAACCCATCAATCTGGATTTAACAAAAGTTGTTTTTTTTTTTCCCCAAAGCCATTACTCTTAACTCATCTCACAAACAAAACCAGAATTTTTCATTTGTCTATTACTAATTACAACACCAAATACTACCAACGGAAAAAGAGATAAATGCACACACACACAAAAAAATCATTAAACAGATTTTGAACCTGCTATATTCGCTCAGGATACAGACCATGTAGCTTAAAGACTTATTTTACACTATAAGGGTTCATGTGTTTAAAATTGTATTTTTTTTTTCTATAGCTAATGCAGAGACAGTTTCAGTGCAGCATGTAGCTCAATGACATACAAAATGATCTGTAAAGAATACTTGAATGCCAGCTGATAAACAGCAAGCCAGAACCACCATTTAAAAAAAAAAAAAAAAAAGTTTAACAAATATTCATATCACCTATGGTCTGGGCAGATAAAGGAAAGCTTCTGAAATGAACTGAAGTGTTTGTGATCACAGCCAGTGCTGGACAACCACCCACCCACCTGGACTTTCATCAGAAGAGACAGGTAAAATCATTATCTGTGCCACAACAAGGCAACAAGAAAATGCCCTTCATGCAAACATCTGGCTGATTCAGAAATTTCAAGTCAGCTACCGCTGGATTACTTAGCAGGCAACATCAGATACTTAGGCATGGACAAGATTTGATGCTGTCTGTCTTATCGCAGAGCAATGACATATATCTTCTAGGCTTTCATCTGCATGCTTTTTGAAAATGCACCACCTTTTTGTAAGGATATAGCATAAAACTTCCATCACATTTTATCTAATAAAGGATCAGAATACAAGATCTTATTCAGACCCTGAATAAGAAGTCTCAGTAAATGCATGTCCACAATTCAGATGTTACATGAGGTACAAAACTATGACATTGTCAGAAATTCTTAGTATTGCATCACTTTCAACAGAAGGCCTGCCATAGTCTTCAACAGGACAGGAAAGAAAAAAATAAAAATAAAAAGAGGAAAGTCAAATTAAGAGATTTGAGAGTCCTAGAAGCATATGCACAGTGATCTGGTTTGATGGGCTCCATGAATTTAAATCACTTCAACAACCCCAAACAAACCTACTCTGTAGCACCATCTAGTGATCCTACGTGGCTTTCACAGTGAAGCCATACTGTAAAACAGTTTCACATTAACTCCACGTGTGTGCATTAATGCACTGCATGCAGCTCACACTGATTGCTTGAGAGCAGTTAAGACAACAGGTTCAGCTATATGTAGAACAAAAAACCCAATATCTCCAGAGCAGTGAAAAAGAAGTCCAGTGGAAGAACTTCCTTCATAATTCCCCTTGGCGTTGCCAAAAAAAGCATCAGCAACATTAGCTGAAAACAGGTACTTGGAATTCATATACTTAAGATGTAGATTGGCCAAACCAAGAGAAAACTGCTTTGTCACAATACGTAATTCAAATTTGGACTTTCTGCCATGCTCTTATGTGGTTCAATTTGCTAGATATCTTCACAACCTGCTTCAGATGATAAAGAGCACCTTGCAGACCTCAGAGCTGTTCTTTACACAAATACAAAGGGTTCTACTGGATTTTGGGAAAGACCAAAAAACAGAGAAAAACATACCAAACCATACACCTATGCCAAGTAGTTTTTTGTTTGTTTGTTTGTTTGTTTTCTGTGAGAGAGAGCTATAGCACCTAACATTTTCTCTAGCTAACAAAAGTAGTAGTATTCGTCCCTTCATGCCCTTGCCTCCCAGTGTTTTTAGACAGCTGAGGAATATGTGGAGTTGCAATGCAGCATTCAGATTACATTAAAAGCTTGTGGAAAGTCTCAAACTACACAGTTCTGATATTGTCTTGACATTCCAGGAAAATCTGGAGATTCAGAAGGAATTATCATACCTCCCAGAAAGAAATCTCTGAACGGACCAATGTCTAATACCATTGCTGTACCCTGTATTACCTGCAGCTATCGAAGTTTACTCAATACTAGATAAATACACTTTTATTACTGAGCTTACAGTTGCATCAAATGTTTTCTAACCATGATTATCTTAGTTGGAAGAGTGTTTATAGAAATAAACTTTACTTTCATATTTAAATAGGTCTTTACTAAAAATAAATGCTAAAAATTACTCTCATTTTCTTTATTTTGAAACAAACTGAAGGTTCAAATATCCCTCTCTTCCCCCACCTCTAAAGTACTACACGCTCTCAGATAGAAACAAGTATCTATAAGTCCTATCACATCAAGAGATGGTGCTTTCTTTGTGGTGTTTACTTTCCCTATGCAACTAAAAGAGATGCAAAAACCTGGTGAGATGAAGCTTTATTTAGACACTGTACAAGATATGCTTAGAAATAAATCCCCCCACCATCTCTCTTAATGGCTTCTTAGGAAACCTCCCAAAAGCACACCCATATTGGTCTTCCAGATTTACAGAGTCACTGCTTACTCAGACAGGTACAACCTGTGCCATGCACAGCATCAGCACCTGCATTCTTACCTGCCTTTCCCTGGGGAGTGCTAATCCCAGCCTCACTCTTGTATCCAGCTGCCAAAATATTTTGGGGGCGTCTCCCCCCTCCATATCCAGTTGAGACTGCTTAGAATACATACACTAGGTTAGAGTGGATAAACAAGCAGATAACATCCCTGTTAAAGACATAGCTTTTGAGACCTGTGCTAAGAATACATAGGAATGACTTGCGAGGTAACAACAAAGTCCAAAAAAGCTGAGTTTTGTTTAGAGAAATAACCAAAATCAAACAGTAGAGCACAGTACATCGCTCTAACTCTCCTGCTCACAAAACCCACTACACAAACTAAGTCAAGCATAAAGAGGATAGCTCAAGTAAACTCACCAGAAAAAAAGCCATATTATAATTTTGTTCTTTCTACTTTTATCCTCCGGGAATGCCTTAGTACATTTTATAAACTCTGGAAAGAAAGAACTGATGGCAGGCTTAAAACACTTTGTAGGCGGAATGAGATAAACTTAATTACATTTAAACTCTTTATAAAAGGGCTGAAATTACTAGAAATGCTGACCACACACTGATGCAGCCACACTAATAGGCTCTGTTAATTTTCATCCCAACTGAAAAATAACAGACATAGAATGATTTCTATTCAAAGTACTTTTTAATTATGTACTGCCATATTGCTTCCTACTGTAGATTAGAGAAACAACAGCCAAGTGCCTCTAAATTAGATGTTTTCGTGTAAACACAGAACGGCAGCAACATAATCACTAATTAATCCTCAGGAATCATTAAAAAAATAAAGAAATAAGAGCAAATTGCTAGAGAGAAAAGGCTCTTTCTCTCTCTCTCTCTCTCTCTCATACAGGCTCTTCCCTTCCAGAGAAGACTGGCAACGCCATCAACATGGGGCTACAACAGATACTTGGTTTCCACTTTGTGCCACTGAAATTATAAGAACCACCTCTTGTGTCTTACATCAGCTCCATGGACTGAGCAGTCAGGCAGGAAAGCCCACTGTGAAGATGGAGTAAGGTGATTTAAAAGATACTATTTTCCTTTGCTCAGCATTCAGAAGGGATCTATCACCAGAAGACAGGATATTTAGCTTTCTGTCATGTAGCTTTGTGCTCTTGCCACCGCCTTCAACCCCTGGAAGCTGGGAGAGGATACACGCACTCACTCTAGCTTCCTGTGATGTCTGGCTGTGCTCTGATGGTCCAGATGCAGAACGAGATGCTGCATCTCCCCGCAATCCGCAGGACCAGCTCCCTCCCTGCCCATCAGCGGGACCAGTGATATGATGACCTCCACGAGCACCACATTGAGTCTTGCAGCCCTTTCTGTCCAACATTCAATTGCAAGGATTATCACAAACAGGTTGAAATAAATGTAATAGTCTAACAAATAGATCACCAGCAATGCTACTGCCAAAAAAAAAAAAAAAAAAGTGATGAAACCTAGAACATAAGAGTTCCGAGTTTTTAGAAGTCAAGATTGGTTTACAACACAGGCTGTAAACACTAGCTAAAAAGAACAGATGTTCTTTTTTTTTTTTTCTTTTTCTATTCTTGACACTACTTCCTTAATGGAACACTATGTCCCTCCTACACAATTCCATGGGATTCTATGGGGCAGAGGCGGTTTTGAAGACTGGAGGCTCCTGTGTAAAGATCGTAATTGCTTACACATCCTGTAGGTTTGCACTTCAAGAACTGTTTGTAGATCAGGTCTCCAGTATCAAGTTAAAACAATGTATTAACAGAACTAAACTTCCATACAACTTGGAAAGAATATGAAGGGACGAAATGATTCCCAGGAGCAGAGAACTGCTAGAACAAATTTTCCATCGTTGAACTTCTTTCCCACTCCACCTGCAAATATCCCAGATGTATAAGACAAGTGACAAGCCACAAGTGACAAGCCTGAGCTTTTATCGCCCTACGATTTTTTCCAGCACTCCTGCACTATGATTGCCCAGCAGCTGCCCCCAGGTCAGGGGACAGTGGTGGCACACCACCTGCACCACACAGACCTCCGCACCGCATCTGGCTCCTCACACCATAGCTTTTTGCTGTCGCCAGATGCTGTTAGCTGAACACAAGCCAATACAAGCACTAAGGAGCTCAAATCCACTCTAGTGCTTGTTCCCTCACCCCACTGCCAGTCCGAATGACAATAATTCTCTCACATTCAGCCATGGGCAGAGAGTAATTCAAAAAAGGGGAGATAACGGCTTATTTAAGCTAAGGCACTTTTCCTCTTCATTAGGTTTCCCGGAGTGGACAAATGGTGCAGAGGATGCTTTAAGCCTGGAGAGGATGGGAGGGGAGTGGAAAAAAAGATTGAAGAATTGCCACAAAGGTTCCTTTTCTCCAGGGAAGAGGCTGTTGAATAATGAATTTAACAGGGAGACGACACCACCCAAATGTTCAGTGGAGATCTGAACAACATCTTAATGAATAAAATATTAGCACTAGAAAGTACATTTATACTCTCCTATAAGAGAAGTTGTAAGCGGTCCATAAACAAACTATGGCAACAAAAAGGCAATGTACTTGTAAATATTCATGACATTTTCCATTCCACTTTATTTTCATCCTAAAATTGCTCAAAGCCCAATTCAATCTTTGAAGACAGTTGCATTAAAATGAAAAGAAGCAAAGGTACAAAGGTCAATCTCACCATGCACAATCCTTCTTAATTATGAATTTCTGATATGATGATTCTTTTTATGAAGGCAATGCCAAAATTAATTAGAATCCATACACTTTAATCCAGTACAAGAAATTAATTCCTTGTACAAGTACCTTTGGGATTGCCACTATCTCTAGAATTTTTCATTTATTGTATTTTATTTTTTTAACTGAGGCAGATATGTCCATATCATTGTATCTGCAAAAGATGACAGGAAATACAGGCCATCATAACGAATTAGTTTTTCAGGGAAGAGGCAGGTAGCCTGCGGATCACTGCAGGTGTAAGCTTGCAGCATAACTATGTACAAAAACCCATTTAAATTCCTGTTTCAGACCAAGTGCCCCAAACCAGAATATTGCTCTGGCTGGCAACAGTGACACCCTACCAGAGAACCAACTGTGTCAACTACACGGCATCTTATATACTCCCTAGATATTATAACCTTAGTAATTTTAACACAGATTTATTTGAATCACTATCTTTTGCAATTTGCATACCGAGTATTTTCTCTTGATAGTGCTTTTCCATTGAACATTATAATTCCATTGTATTCAGTGCACTGATAATCTCATGTTATAAATGACTCAATTTATCATCTCCTGTTGCCTTCAGTTATTTGCAAAGAAGAATGCTAGTGGTGTTCAGTAATTCTGTTTCATATTTAGGGTTTTATTTCACACTGAGAAATACTATATTGTACCCCATCAGACAGCCACCTTGGGGACAGGGGGCACTTAAGGAAAATTACCATTCCCCAAGTTTGAATCACTTTCACTTTGGAAATGCTTCCACAATTTTCAGTTTGCAAGGAAGAAATGGGAATGACATAAGGTGTACTGCTACCCTCCATGTTTCCCAAATGGAAGAGCCACAGGTTTCTCAAGAGGTGTCCCAGGCTGTGGCAATCCTGCACCTGCACTGGGCCGAGGATGCAGAACATACCAAGGGCCACAGGCAGCAGCACAGCTTGGTTGTACCACAGCCAGTACAAACTGGCTGTGTACAAATGGAGCTCTTAAGTGCTCATAACAGCAAAAGCTTCACATTGGCTGGTCTGTCAACATGTTTGGGCTTATGTTATGACAATGAGGTGTCAGAACTTTAATGCCTGGTATATTCTCTGAAAGGTAGCCAAGTGAGCTACTTTGACCTTTCCCATGTCCTGCACTTTGACTCGGTGGTAAAAGCTATTTGTAGCCATAAGGCACAGAGGAGAGCTGCAGTGTGAGCAATGCACACATACAAAGTACCTCCAAATGGGACAGCCGATCAAAGGTCCCAGTAGGAATTTCCTGGCAGCTACAAGCTTCCTCTTGGATATTCAGTAGGGAAGAAGAGAACAGCTCCAAACACACCAAACCAAGTAACCTACAGATAACCTACCTAATCAGTAACCTACCAAAAAGAATTTTAGCCACCAGATGCCATTTTAGAGGTCTTGGTCATAGACAAGGCAGCACTACTTTATCAGCTACATTTACACTGGGATCGTTTACCCAAGGGTAGTTCCATTGATTATAGTGACAGCAGAGACTACAGTTAAACAGTCCTCATGTTAGATGCTGAAGTTTAAAGAGCTTTGTCTTAACAGCCCAACAGACATCACTGCCCCAGCCATTTGCCACTGTTCAGACAGAAAAGACAAACATAACAAACAAAATAAAATACCTTTACTGATGGGGAAAAACAGGGTGGGGAAAATTCTATAAGTCAGCTCAGGCCATGTTGTTCTGCTCCCAACAGCAACTTTCACTGATAGGCCATCAGCCATTGCCAGGCTCCCACATAAATAGTTCTGAAAATTGTTTTAAAAACAAAGTATAACAAAACCAAACAAACTGACAGTGGCACTACTGGTATGTATGTAATGTTTGCAGGAAGAGCTACCATTAGATGTTTGCAAACTTCAAGAAAAGCGTGAGAAAGAAGCGTATATGTATTTATTGCTGTGAGTTTGATTTACTTTAACAAACAGAAAAAATCTGAACTGACCTACTGAGTTGCACAATCCAATTCTCTCACTTTTTTTTCTTTTCATAGTGCAAAGGGGAGAAAAAAGAAAAAGGTCTAACAAAAGCAGTTTCTGAAGAAAAAAAAAAAGTATTTTTGTCAAACATTTCATTTTTTGTGTACTAAATCTCAAAAAAGAGAAAGTTGATCCAAATACTAGGTTGAAAGATCACACACTTGTTATATATACATACACCCATGCAATGTTTTCCATTTTTGTACAGTTACATGCTGTGAGCAAACTGTTTAACAGGCAGCTCAGCTCTTCTCTTCAGCAATGGCAATCCCAATGGCCATTAAAGGCAGGAGAATATCTGATACTGTCATCCTATCTAAACAACGCAGCTTGAAAGAATTAAATTGCTTAGTGTATTTCAAGCCTGCAGTAATGAAAATAGAAGCATACCAAGGCACATCAGGGACATTGTTTACACTGCTTTTTAGGCATTAATACATTTTTTGATAATGCATGTTTCTGAATTATTCCATTACAAACATGGATGAAAAGTGCTGGCAGTCTCCAAGACATTTCAAAGCCATGTTCTTCCTTTTTTTCTCCCTCTTTTTTAAAAATATAAGCCCTAAAGTAGTAAATGCTTCCAGGGAAGAATGCAAATTAAGTGATGAATATATCATTATTTTAATCATAACACATTTCTAATAGAACCTGGATACTTTGTGAAGATTTGTGAGTTTGGGTTTTTGTTGTTGTTGTTTGGTTGGTTGGTTTTTGTGTGAGGGTTGTTTTTTTTTAGCTGTTGGTGGTTTTGTTTGTTTGTTTTGTTTAAGACTTTAAAGCTTGCTCTTTTACAAGTATTTGTCTCTTTATACTGTCTTGCCTGTACATGAATGAATATCCTACCAGATCAAGCTACAGAACTTCACTGCTTCCTAACCAAACACCATGCCCCAAACAAGCATGAGTCAGGCGTACTCTGTCTCACCTACAAATAAAAGGCCTTTACATGGAAATCTGTGGCTCCAAACCTTTAATACTCCTCGTAAGCCACTAAAAGCAGGTTTATTCAGCTACTTCAAGAGATTACTCAGCCCACAATATTGAACCCCCCATGGCTATATGACCTTATATTGTTATCTTAATTGTGGATACTGTTATTCTTGTTCTTGGGAGAAAGGTACGATTCAAGATTTTGTCTAAGAGTTTGAATAGTGAAATTGAAATTTTCCCTTTTTTGACAGATTTGTGAATCTGCAAGTGACATCTGTTTTGGCAAGTTTTATCATCCCTTGCAAAATATATATATATATATATATATATATATATATTTAAAAAAAGAGGGATTTTCATTGTATTTAACAATTTTGATGTATTGCATGCTTTGTCAGTTTGTTCTCTATCTATTGATACTTAATTTCAGTGTTTTATTAGAAGGAACTCTTCTAGAAAGACTATTACAAAACACAGGAATTAAATTTCTAGAACATCATAACTGAGTTTAGTGCAAAGTGCAAAAGATGTAATCCATTTGATTTCCACTCAGTATTATTCTGTTTTCTTCATTGTTGTGGTTTAACCCAGTCGGCAGCTAAACACCACACAGCTGTTCACTCACCCTCCCCCCTCCCTCTCTGGGATGGGGGAGAGAAATGGGAAAGTGAAGCCTGGGAATTGAGATAACGACAGTTTATTAAGACAGGAAAATAATAATAATAACAACAATAATAATAATAGTAGTAGTAATGATAATAGTACTACTAATATTGTCTACGAAACAAGTGATGCATGATGCAATTGCTCACCACCCGGTGACCGATGCCCAGCCTATCCCCGAGCAGCCGGCCCCCCACCCCAGCTAGCCACCCCTATATCTGTCCCTGCCCAGCTCCTGCTGCACCCCCAGCCTGCCCGCTGGCGGGCCAGAGCGAGAAGCTGAAAAGTCCTTGGCTTGGTGTAAGCACTGCTCTGCAACAATTAAAACATCAGCGTGTTATCAACACTCTTCTCATCCTAATCCAAAACATAGCACCCTACCAGCTACTAGGAGGAAAACTAACTCTGTCCTAACTGAAACCAGTAAAAAAAAATATTTTTAGCAAAACTGAGAACTTCAACTATTATTTACTTTTGATTTAAAACAAAAACAAACAAACAAACAAACAAACCCACATCTAATAGCTTTTTTGTTTGTTTTCTCCAAGGTTAGAATATTCCTAGGCAGGTTCAAAGGGTGAAACAACCAGCCGCATTTAGCTGCTGTGGTGACATGGCCCCAATGCCATTTCAGAAGTTTCACAGCTCCAGTCAGCGGAAGGATCTAACCCACGTTTTTTTTATATACCTATGTTTCACTGCCAGCTGGTGTCACCATCCACCTTAAAGTTATATCAGCTTACTTCATACTTATCTTGATATTCAGCAAGTCATAGGAGAAAAAGGTTAATATTTAGAAATAAAGAGCACTGACACTGCATTGTCTATACTTTTCTCTGACTGGCCTTGTTTTCATTTTAAGGTGATCATGATATAGAACATACTCTAAAAAGAATCAATTTAACCTTTTTTTGCTGCCTTTGTACAGAATTATTTGCTTTTGTATATTATTGGTGCCAACAGCAATCCCCATAAAAAATGGATTTACTCTTATGTGGAGAAAAAATTCACTTTGGGCATAGAACTATCTATCGCTTGTACTTGGAACCACACTTTTCTACTTCAGGACAGGTTTACTATGTGCTCTGAGCATTGCTAACTTATTTTTGTGCAAGAGAGCTATAAAGAAACCATTAGTTAGGAAGAAAGATAAATACAGAGAAAGTTTTTTGTTGGTTTCACCCCAGCTCACCAAAACACTCCAGTGAGCATGACAAGATGAATTTCCCCCTAGGATATTTAAAGCTGGTTGATGAAATCCTTAGAGCCAGTTCTGAGAACTCGGGAGAGATGGCTACGGTATAAAAGATTACACCTGAAAAATGGCCAGTGCGGTGTGCCTATGGAAGAGGAAGAACTGAATAATTATAGAACAGAACCAGAACAAATAGTCACTGAATTTCACTGCACAGAAACCAATAACAAAGCCAAGAAGTAGCAAGCAGGATTTATCACAAAGATATATCAAGTTAATCTAATCTCCTTCTGTAGACAAGTAACAGGCTTTATAAAAAAGAAAATAGCAATAATGTTTTATCTACAACTTGACAAAAGCAGCATTAAGCCATAGTGGAATTACAGCATCAGAATGCCCTCAGAAGAAATACAGTATACAACACCTATGTACATGACCAGCGTTTTAGTGAATATATCAGCAATTTCCTGCCAAAGATATTCAGATTAAATAGTGAACAATGTAATAGAAAAATGCAAAAAGTTGAATGTAGAGTACAGGGAAATGGCCTGCAAGGAATGACATAGGTCAAAGATCCTGCTTCAGAGATGAGCATGGGTCTTGAAGGTCCTTTCCCAGCCGTGCGATATCAGGACCTCACGTTCTCTTCCCTGCTGTCTCTATTTCCTGACATCTTTTTCTCCTGCAGTGGCTTCTTTTCATGTTTAACATCGGTTTCACCACATTTGTGAATTAACTTGTCATATTAGTACGCAATTTTCTAGAAGACCACTAATACTTTAAAACTGATCTACTGCCTTCATTTATATCTCACCACAGACTTAAACATAACACCCACTGAGTTTCTAGCCTTCTGAAATCTCAGATATGGTACAGCTAGAAAGTTCAGCTTGATGGGAGCAAGTTCCCACATACTTTGCCCAATAAGGCAGCGTAACAGCAATCCAAATGATCCTGTTGCTTTTTCTCCACTTCTGATAGTAGCAGCGACAGAAAACAGAAAAGTTGCTGTAAGTGTCTAGAGATTGAGTGAAACTGTCCTGGCCTCTCAGCACCCAACCCGGTCTCCTCATTTTGTCACATGAAGAGACTGTGAAACTGAAGCTTCTAACATGTGGGAAAGCATAGCAGAGCATCAGCAGTAAAGAATATAGATAAACACTGAAGAGTAACAAGCAGAAAAATTTAGATTTCAATTATAGCTTACTGGAGCTACATGTGATAATTTCATGTTTTCCAGATTTTTTTCTCCATGATCATTTTTTCTGTGCTCTGCTAGTTTCTATTTAGAGCCACATACACACTTTTACTTAAGGCCACTTTCAGAGTGTAAATCTATTAATCTATTAAAATTGGTTTAAAAAAAAAAAGTTTAACAGCCATAAACACAGACACAGTGGTATTATGCCTGGATAATGTCAAAGGATAGTTAGCATCAATTAGCACTTCTTAATGAAGAAATAAAAAGCACCCTAAAAATTAGAAGGTATATAAAATGAAAAATTAATGTCTGGGATATCAAAACTCCCATCAGCTATAAATGGACTTTCAACTGTGACTCACTAATCACTTGAGAATACCTACTAATTAAGGTGGCATAACCCAAAATTACTGTAGCAGTCCAGCAATTACAAAGAAGCATTTTTCTTTGTTTTAATAGATGTCTTCAGCCATTCCAGCATCTCAAGAAGCTGAGATCACGAAAGGACTGCAATTCAGTCACCTACAATACTATATAAAATACTTCAAGGCAGTTTCCCTGAAGCCCACTGAAGCCAACAGATCAGAGGAAAGATTATATAGCACACTGGTAATCCATAGATGCCAACTGTTTAAGGCTAATAAAAAGCATCTAAATGGAAGAAAAGATAGAAGGAAGAGCAGGGAAAGGAAGACTGACCAATAAACCAAGAGCAAGTTCTGCCTGAATTGGGCAGCCTCATCAGCATCTGTGACCTCCAAAGGTTCTTACAATATGAAGTTCCCTGTTTTCACTGAAAGTAATAAACCATTTTATTGAAAAAAGATCATATAGCTTTGGGGAGATATAGTAGAATCCAAATGAAGATGAGTAATGAAATGCCTTTTCTTGAAGACGTCTCTGTTTTAAAATGACTTCTCAATGAGTTATTAATTTTTTTTACTTTTAGATCAGATGTCAGTCATTTACTTATACTATATTAGTGCCCCAAAACCATACGGTAATGGTTCTCAATTCTGCTGTGGTGCGTCCCTACAGCATAGAGAGGGGCAAAATGTTTCAGGATCCTAGACAAAAAAAAGAAAGGGGGTGGGGTGGGGGGAGGATTGTTGCAATCCTCAGATTAAAACCATATGAGAAATTCTACAAACACATGAGGTATTCATTCCCAAAACCTTATGATAGCATAAGTAGGAAAATGAAGAGTCAAAAATCCAGAAGATTCAAAAGATTAGCAGGGACTGAAAAAAAAAATTGGTAAAGGATCTGACTAAGAGAACTTTTCTGTTCCAAAAGAACAGCTGTAGACTGAAGGATTTCCCCTTCCTGATGCTAAAGTACATCAGAATTTTTTCCCCCTGCACTTAAGTTAATTCAGTCTCTAATTCTCTTTGATGATTTTCTGAATTTCTATAGAAAGAACCCTATAATTTTAGGAATGCTGTAGTGGCTCTACAAAATGAGGTCTTTCTCTTCCCAGTAATGAAATGAAGATTGTCATTGTACTTATCTGTAACAGAAATGAATATCTTGACTTTATTATAAACAGATACAGGAACAGACTGATGCAGTTGCTTGCACACAAACAAATGAGATCAATTTTTATCCTACTTGAGGGACAATATGATTTCACTAGCCAGTGAGAAGATTAAATTGTTTTTAAAAAGTGCAAACTCAAATACATAGCAAAGATAAATGTGTGCTATTTGCTAGCACGTAAGCATGCTAAGCCTGAATGCAATAATTTCCAGCAAACTTTTAAGTGAATAAAATTAAGAGACATTTGTACAGAAAACAACTCAAACTTCAGACAATTGTAGTCTCCCATCCTCCTCTTTAAAAGTTCATATTGAGAATCAATTGTTATGATATCTTATCTTCGAACAGGTGACTGGCTTACATACAGAGTTAAGAAAGCAATTTTTTTTAATTTTCACCCTTACATCACAGTGTTTAAAGATGTTCCTAAAGATTTTCTCTGCCACAGCCAACCTCTCACTCCACAACAGGATTATCTCTAATAATAGTTAGGAAAAAAAATCCAACATATACGCAATATATAGCAAAAAAATAACAAATAAAAAAATCATGAGTTAGGGACACACATCTCCATCTCAACAGATGAAAAGATATCGTGACTTCATTAGATGAGAAATACAACCAGCATTTAGGAGATATCCCATTTCTTTTGATCCTATTTTAAGACACAGCTAGAGTTCAAAACACAGGATACCCTTTCCTGGCTCCAGACTCAGCCTCAATTCCCCTACATTATCCAGAATCCAGGTAGGTAAAAGCATTAAGTAGACCGAGTATTAATTACTAAATGCTACAGGTGCAAAGGAGAAGCCAACCACATACTGGTATCCACACTGCTTTTAAATATTCAGGATATTAACAAAGCACAAGAACAACTTGGTTGATTCCTACTGTTCAGGCTGTACAACTGGATTAACATGATGCTTTGTTTAAAACACAAAGAGGTAAGAATCAATCTTTCTAAACTTGCCTACACAGGTAGCCATGGATGAGACAAACACAACTGAGGTTCAAAGGAACAGGCTAGAATTTTCCTTCAAACTTAACTCCTACAGTTAAGACTGGTCAAAAGCTGTATCTTGCATTTTAATGATGCTTTTTAAGCCCTGATTAAACAGCTTGCTGTGCAGTGCCAGCCCAGGCAGTGAGCTCTGCCACACACAGTAGTATTGGGCATCATCATCTAATCGAGAGCAAATGAGTACTTGCTGCTGGCTCTCCTGCTGCTTCAGGAGCTAGGCGAGCCCAGAGCCCTCCTGATACTCTTTTCACACAGTTGCTGTACCTGTGTCTCCCAACTGAGGAAGGTGCCCTGCGGGGCTCACTGGGAACAGCTCAGCCCCCCGTGAGCCATACCTGAACCTGCAAGAACAGCCACACTGTTATGCGAGTCCACCAGGATGTGAAGGACAGCTACATTTAACCGGCCAGATGGGTCATTGTTCCCCCCTCCTCTCTTACAGAACTTCCTGACAACTAAACTGCTTCCCCACCCCGCTCCCCCATAAAGAGACCTTGAGCACTTGTGGAGATGAGAAAGCAAGCAGTCGAGCCTGCAGCATGCATCTGTGCCCTAACAGCACCTGCCCTCTCCTGCAGGCTTGTACCTTTTGGTGTTTTAAGACCAAGGAAATGAGTCAAAAAGGGCGTTTTGAAGCCACAAAAATACAAGTCTGGTTATCTGAATTCACCTAAAGTTAGATTATAAGGACCTATGGCTATCAGAAATAGCTCCTATGGGGGGAAAAAAAAAAAACAAACAACACACAAGGAAGCTCTTGGCTACAAACAGCTCCTCAACTATCAAGCGAAACTAGCAGTTTTGTATCCTGGAGAAAGATGGAAAGAACTTGAGATAGCTTCCTTAACTGTTGTTTTTCTCCTAGACAGGCATCAGACCGGGAATTGTTCACAGTAGTGTCCCTCAGCATTATGTGCCACATTGAAATATTAAGCTGAACATTATCACTGGTAAATTTCCTATTTCATTCCATATTAATTATGCCTCCTTTTGGTTAGATTTTTTGTCATTATTTTTAGTCTAAATAACCACATTTGTGGTAGTGAGAAGCACTTAATGTCCTGATGCGGCTGAAACTCTTTTCAATCTAAATTGCTAACACATGCACTGGTGTCAAATTGAAATAAATCCCTGTAGCACTTCGCTGCCCTCAAGGCAATCTGGAATTCCTTTGCATTAAACCAAAGTTTTGGTTATTTTGTTGGTGCGGGGTTTTGTGTAGTTTTGTAGTTTTTGTGATTTTTTTTTATGCTCTGCTCTTCAAATATTGTGCTTTGTGCTGAGCATACTGGGCTCTCTTGCCATGCTTCTATTTCGCCTTTCCTCTCTACTTAACCTTCTCTCTGACTTTGACTAACTGCCCCCTGGAATGCCTGAAGAGTACAAAAAAAAAAAAGATTATTTGTTTACTGTACCTAAATATTGTAGTTTAGTTGCATCAAGATGTCATAAACATCACAAAAGGAGAGAGACCACACCGAAGGACAGTAACTTTCTCCTTGAGAGACTAAAGCTCTTGACGCTAATTCAGATGATCAGGGGATAACATGGTTAACCAAGTAAATGTTACTTCTGGTTTAATTATTTTTGTATTCATAAGATCTATATGATACATATCAGACCTTTTTCTGAAAGCACATTCAGTTCATAGTTCTAACTACAAAAAAAAAAAAAAAAACAACTTGTCAGACTTCTGAAGGTTGCTGTGTTTGTATTCACGGACAATTCATGGCATAGCCCATTTTCTGGAAACCTTGCCAAATCTAAGCACAAGAAAGAACAAAAACAGATTTTAAGTTTAAATCAAAATGCTTTTTATATCATTTGTTCAGATAATTTTCCTTGTGTGCTTCAGTAGCTTTTCTAGAAGTGTTTAGAATAAACAAATTTGTTCTGTGTGCTTAAAAGGGATCAGAAGAATGATGTAGTCTCTGTATTTTTAGTTTCTCATGTCTTAATGTAAAAGTGTTTCATCCTCTTGAGATCCATGAAGAAGAGCCACAGCAACACAAATGAGACTTGGAAACTTTGGCCTCGGTAGACAGAGACTTAGACCTTTTGCATTGTAATTTGTTATGGTTTCCAAAGTACAGCTGGTAGAGATTATCACATGCACAACTTTGCACTCATCCAGTAGGTTCAAAGTGTGTACACAATGACAACCTACTTCCTGGTGCCGACTCTGTGGCAGTAAGAGACATAATACAGCACCAGAATCCAGGAGACTTGAACTCTAACTCTGTCCCTAGTCTGTGAGGAAACAGGAACACAGAAAATGCTTATCAAGGAAGTGATATGGACCCTAACTTGCCATGCAGCCTTTGACTCTTCATCACGCTTTTCACAATCTTCAAAGCTCTCTCCAGCAGCCAAGCAATACATTTAGAGGCTGTGTTTGCTTGAGATAAATTCAAGTAATGCTGGATGTGACCAAGCAGCGACCTGAATTAGAACAGCAGTGCTTCTTTTCACAGTATCAGTATTCTCCTCAGTGCATGCTACTTATTTTTCCTCTTAGCAATCTATATTTATTTCCTCACAGATTTACAGTGAAGATTAATGGGAAAATGACCATATTAAACCTGAAAAGAATTGGCTGAATACTTCATTGTTTTAAGCCAGCTGCATTGTCTTTTTAAGCAACTGATAAATTTAATCTCTATAAATACAAGTGTCATGATAAAGTCACAGTCTAGTGCATTAGAAAGCACTTCCTAGCCTGTGAGGGACAAAGACGATTAAAATCAAGTTAGCGAGATGAATAATGACAGTGTCATTTTCGCTAATGCACTAGACAAAACCTTTCTGTCTATATATAAGTCTTAAGGAACCCCCATCAGCACCAGTGTGATTCACTTTATAATCACTAATGACTAACGGGAATTCCAAAATCAGATCCGTGATTCTATCTTTGTCAAAATAAAATGGTGTCAGTTATCTGAAATACACATCAGGAACATTAGGCCTTTACTGCAATGATTCATAGCTCTGTGGTGTTTAATGAAAGCACTATGCTTACACACTCAAAACAAATAAACTTTGCTCCGGATTTTCTTTACATTTTTTTGCCTTTATTCCAGTGCATCACACTCCTTGGTGGAGATAAACTGGGCAGAACCCATGCAGATAAACTACATGGCAAGAAAGCTGTTGCCATGTATATTTATTCACATCTAGAGTTGACACCTGCAGCCCGCATACGCTACCAGCACGCTGCTGGAAAAGCACTCCGGCCTCCTCTTCCACCTCCCAGCTACCTATATATCTGTATATATATACACATGTATATACATATATCTGTGTGTGTGTGTATGTGTGTATATATATATATATATATATATATATATATATATATAAATACACAGACACACTCAAGAACCAGCTTCGTTTTCAAACTAATGCTAGGTCTCTTTTGTATAATCTCACCTTATTTTTGTTGTTGTTGTTTTCTTTTATGCTTTCAGATGGTGTACCTTTAAAAGTAAGGTCTTATGTGCTCTGCTTCAGTGTCTTCTGGTCTCTGCAGCTGGAAGAATCTTATTGTGCTTTCAGTGAAATACCAGAACAAACACCACTGAGAAACTGAATGATGCTTTAGTTCCAACCAGTCAGTCTCAGTACACAATCAAACCTGGAAAACAGCTCTAATGGAGTCACAAAGCAGACTTCCAACAAAAGAAAACAAAAAAGTAGCAGTCTCAAAAAGATGTGTTTGGTTATAAAGGGAACTTCTGAAGAAGCCACTTAAAGAAGGAAGGTTCAAAATGCTGAAGGCCAACGCCAATAATGAGCACAAGCATGTTAACCTGCAACGTGTCAGCGCATGATTCCTCAAAATTTTTGATCAAAAGCCATTGAAGACTGGGAATCCTTAGCTTGGCATTTCCCTGGCCAGATAATACACTTAATCTGTAAAGTTGGTTTCTTCCTATCCTCTTATCCTTTGCCTATGATTTTCATGCAGATTCCACTTACAAAAGGTGTGAAATTGACTTCTGTATTTTTTTTTCCAGATCTCTTACTCTTGAGATTTTTTTGTTTGGGGCTTCCAGCTCAGCAGAATAGGTTCCCCAAATAAAATTTAATTATGCTGTACAGGTTATTAAAACCAAAATACTGCAAGTTTCATTTTCCACACACCAACTTGTAGAGATTCAAACCACAGAAAATATTTCACTATATCTTGCTCTGGCTTTACCATCTCTCCCCCACCCTTGTCATTAAAACTTTGCTTTAAACCATGTCCCTCAAACATAACACCTGAAATAATCAAAATACTTTCAAATGTATGCTGTATCTGCTTTTGTTGTTATCCTAATGACTTTGGCAAGTATACTACATTTTTTAAAAATAAATTTGACTTGCAGCTTCTTGTTTTAACCTGGATATCCTAAGGCAACATCACCTTTCCAAGATGCTCTAATTGGATAAAATAGGTTTTAAGATCAACCCTTAAAGCACAAGTGATGTCAGACAAAAGAAAAGTAGTCTGTAAAAAAGAGTTTTCTAAACTCTTACAACTTTTAAAACATCCACAGTAGCTGTAGCTATTTTGAGGCAAAAATTATATCAGTATCTTCCTTCTCAAACAACCCTAAACATTGACCATCATCTGGCTGAAGGCTAAACCCCTGGGCAAGCACACTGTCAAGGTGATCACGCTGTAGTGGCTTCCTTTCCACCTGCAGGTCCTCCCACAGACCATCTGCAGTCTGGAAGTCCTAAGGTTTTGAAAATGGTTCTCAGAGTTGTTCAATTTTGCATGTACAAGCACATCATGATCTTTGTTAGTAACCCCCACACAGTGCAAAACACTGACCGTTGCTTGCTTACCTACAATATACGGCAGTTATTTCAGTTCTGTTTCTTGTCACTGGGGGAGGGAGGAGGGGTAAAGTACCAACTGCAACTTAGAAACAGAAGCAGCAGCAAAGATGTCTCAAATTTTTCAGAAGCTAAGTTTTATCACCTTTCATCCCTACTGGGATCATGTCCTTCTCTGATGCCTTTGTAAAGTTGCCCAATTTTTCAATTACCTGCAGAATTATTAGAAATGCCTACCTTCCCATGGAAAGACAGACTTTCCCCAGCCATACACAATTAGTCAGTTATCCCATGGCCCAGACAGAACGCTGTATATTTCAGAGGCAGTGAAGGAAAGGTATCCTCCTTTAGCATGCGTGTTAGGAATGGTTGAAAGCTTTCACGGAAAGAATTTTTAGCACCAATTAGAGAGATGTAAATTGACATCATCCTGCTAATTAAATCTTTGTAAGCCTTGCACGGTTTAGACTTAATTTGTCGAGTTAACATCTTAACAGGTTACACCACAAATCATAAGGTACTGCTTATAAAACAAACAATTTTGTCCCCTCTGTGCTTGCCAGACCATTATCTTTATTATTATAACCAGTAATCCCCCACAGATGGGAGAACACTAGCTCACAGCACCTGAAAGCCTGGATCCTTGACCTTGGCAGTTGCATCACGGGAAGAAGATCTCTGTGTACATCCTTCTCCCCTCTACCTTTTCCCTTTCCCATTTTCAAATAAAATAAAAATAAAAAATCTGTCTCTTTTCTTCCAGAAGCCCAGAATCTCTGGGCTGCACTAAACCACAGGCCCATCTAGAGGGGCTGGGATTTCATCCAGAACATTTAGAAAATGAACTGGATAGGTGAAGGCAGCCTCAACTCATTGTCAAAGGCAGCAGCAGAGTGGGGAGGACCCTACATTGATGAAAACTACAGCTGCACAGCTGGAATCATGGTGATGGCAACAGTGCAATTAATGGCAAGTTACCTCTGAGTGCTTGATGCTACCCTGTAATCTCATGAGAATCCAAAATATTAGCCAGATTCTCCATTACTTTGTGCTTACTCTACCTATTTATTACTAATTAAAACACTACTAATCTAAGTTTAGTGGCATACCATGTTCAATTTCCACGGGCTTAAACAGTTATGCAGACTGCAACAATACCGGCCATAGCATGCATCTTAGAAATCCCTATTACTGCATTAATGATCTACTGTTAAGATCAAATCAATTTACCACTTTCAGAAGTTGAGACTTGTGAAGTATTGATCACTTCCACTGCCTACTGTACATTTAAATAATGCATCCTATACTCAGGCCTCAGAGTAAAGGGCAGATCCTCTTGCTACTTCATCATCTCTACAGCTATAGATTTTGCCATTATTGTATTTGCCTTGTGTTACACTGGACTAAGATCGTATTTTTGATTTATAGTAGCAGACAAGCAATTTATTCCGCTGTTTACTTTTTGTAGTTGTTTAGGTGGGAGTAATATATAGCAGCAGATACTTGCCTAAGTCACTAATATCTTCTATTAAGTGGTATATATTTTTCTTTAAAGAACAAAGACATCTAACAATTTGAACACAAGGAAACAGTGTGAACTGCAGAAAATGGCAGCATCGCACCACCATCTGCTAACGGTGATTAGTTGCTGTATTATACACCCAAAAAAATACTGAATGCTGGGTTTCCTCAGGGCAGCTGTCCTGCCTCTCAGAAATGAATTAGTCCTGTTAAAGCAAAGACCAAACAGTTACCCAAGTACACAAGGTCAGACTAAAAGTCATTCTGACAGTAAATTTAAAACCAGGGTTGGTGTTTAAATCCAATACTGTCATCACATCCCAGGTTTCCCTGCTTCCCATCACATGGAGGAGGGAGCAATGGGTTGTTTTTGTTTCTGTTTCTATGTTTGCAGAATGAGAGCCCAAGCAGATGCACAATTTAAAGCCTCACCTGGGAAACACCAGAGAGAGAGGCCTTGCAGTAATTAATAGCAGAATCACATGAGATGCCAAGAGGTTGCCGTCCTGCTTGGACTATGGCAAAGAAGTACCACATGCTTCTAAACCAGATGAGGATGGGATGTTTTTCTCTAATTTTGCAGATTATCACAGGGTGCTGGGTAACAGAGGATAAGGTGCTTGTGCTTCCCCTTAGTAAACTACTTATGTAGCTCCAAAGGACTACAGAGACCACAGTCCAGAATAAACTACTGGATTTGTTGCAAGAAAACCTAGTCAGGACTTTTATCTACAGAAAATATCCACCTTTGCTATTCTATAAACATTTTTCCTTCTAGCCAGAACAGCACTGTTGCCATCTCTATCAGTTTTCCTTCTCTTAAACAGCTTCCACAAAGCATTCCACTACAGAGTTCCCTATGTCTGGAAACTTCAGGAATTGCCCTCACAATATATCTGGATCCTTCCCCACCAGATAATCTTTCAGCTACTGCTGTGATCAGCTGCAATACTAGATCTCCTGTCAGATGGAAATACTTCACTAAAAGTCCCCAGATGTATTCATAATGCATAGTCCATACTTCAAAACTACTTTTCAAAAGATACTGTTTTAAAACACAGAAACATTAAATAACAGGAGGGAAAAAAAAAAGAGTGATGAAATACCTCTAAAAAAGCACTACCAAGTTTAGTATTTGTACTGAAGTACAAGCTTCTTGTTCTACAGATATACACTCTAACACTTGCTGATGCAAATGAAAGGATTGTATTGTATTGTGCAGAAAACTACCACAGCAGAACACATGGCATACCACTGTAGGAAGAAAAAAAGACAAAACAATGCTTAGGTTTATTGCACTGAAAGGCTCCAAAAATCTTTCTAAAAAAAATTATTTCATATACTTGAAAGTGATTCCTGCCTGTCTTACATCTTAAGTTTATGAGGGGGAAAATAATATTTGATCAAATCCTTGAAAAAAATTAGAAAACAACAACAATAAAAAACTTTTAAAATATGTGCATGCAGTTCAAAGTGATGTAGAGAGAGCGTGACTGATAAACACACTGGGATATGCGTGTTCAGAGCCACTAGATCACACAAGTCCTTATGTTCTCATTTGGTTCGTGTGTTCGGAACAGACAGTTCATTTTCAAAGGATCACAAGCACACAACTTAAAAGCCTGGGACTTCAAAACTGTGTAATTTTTTGTTGTTAAAGCTTCCTCCAGTGAAAACGATTCCTCTGGAGACTCACTCAAATTAGAACAGCACACTTGGGAGCATGGCTGCACAGAGCTCTCATGTTAGCAGTTGAGCTATGTTAACTCCCGCTTTAGTCAACAAAGAACTAGAAACAGTACTGCCCAAGTAAAAAAGTCTATGCAGCTAAGACCCAAGTTAGAGACAGTATTCTAGTCAGTTCTGCGTCGAGAACATACTTCTTTATTTACCTATCCCCTCAAAACCAAGTGCCTTTTTTTTCTCCCATATGAGGTTGAGGGTTTCCTTTTCATTATAATACCTCTGAGAGAAGGCAGCAGACAAATCTCCAGTTTGCATCTCCCTGAGGATGAGGAAAGTCAGTTTCCACCTCAAGCATGTTAACTGAGGCTTAGAGGCCAAAGATACCCATCATAAGCAGAATTTGTTCAACACAGCCTAACCTTACAGGTAGAACTAGGAATTTGCTAGCACAGCTGAGGGTTGTTTTTCAGTTTACAATGAATTTATCTAGTGGATCTGGCATTTTGAAAAACAAATCCAAGCCAAATACAGCCATAACAAAAAGTATCACCACTTATTTACACTAACCTAAGCACAGGCTAAAAACATTTCCTGATTGATGGTATCACCATCCTCTACCTTCATTCAACATAAGCCTACAGAATTGTCACCATAACATTAGGCAACACTGAACAGTGCTAGGTAAATACCTAAACATAAATTTAGGCAAATACCCCAGCTCTTACAGACACTCACAGCATCTCTGCCACACCTCACAGCACAGCCTGCTCACCCAATGCCACACACCCCAAACCCTGCTACCTTGCTCACCTTTTTCCTTTAAAACCTCCGTGTCCCACAGGTGCTGCCGGTCCCTAGTGACCGGGGAAGCAGGTCCAGCTGCTCCTCTAGGCAGGCAGGCTGCGGCCTCCAGCCCCAGCATGGGGACCTTCCCCAGCCTCAGCAGCAACTGCTCTCCACTTTACTGGCCCTTTCAAAGGCTGGGGTCAGAGCACACAGCAGCTCATATGGGAGCAGTGTATTTAGGCTCTGAGACAGCACAAGCTTGACTTTAACGTGACATTTCATACTCCCAAATTTCCACTGATGGTACGAGCAACTTCTCCCTTGGGGACCAACAGGCACCAGGAGCATCTTGCATGCCTTGGTGCTCTGAACTGCTGCACTGAAGCAGTGCAGCTTCAAAGCAGACACTCATTTCAGTCACGGTCATTTTAAAACCTCTATTAGCTTCTTTTAACCTTTGAACAGCTGCCTTGGCTGGAGCTCTCACAACAGATAGAATAACTCTGAAAGAGCTCTAAGAGGTAACCCCTACCTTTTTCCCATTTCTGAAGTGACACCACTGGAGGATTGCCCCTTCCCTTTAAACTTTTTCTGTATTTCTTGAGCAGCAATGCAGAAACAGAAATACTGCCCTTCATCACGCAGGCAGACCACCAAAGGTACAAAGGAACTGGTGGAGGAAGTGTAGTTTTACAAGTTTCTTTGCTATAACTCTAGTTTATGCATTAAAATATCGCATTTATCATCTATGGATAAGATGCTTTTACTCAAGAAGACCAAATCATTAAATCTGCTTGTAATAAGGAAATGTATCTTTCAGTGCCTCATGGATATTTTGTCCTACTGCCTTCATTCCCAAGTCTCCTCTCTCAGAATCTGATCTGCAAAGATTCACATATGTAAAATTAACCACATTCAGGACTGAGCAGAACTGAAGCCCAGAATTATGTGTGACTTTGTCCTTTGCTTCATGAATTCTCAAGTGAAATTTCTCAGGGATCTGGGGACAAACCTTGCCTAATTTTCTCTGGAAATATTTACTTAGAACATTCTAGCTCCCACAGTTCACTAAAAATTATTTTTATTATAATTTTTTTGTGTCAGTAAGCAATGTTTTTTTACTTTTTGTGGGAAGGCTTATAGAGGATTGTCATAATTTTGTGAACGCTGAAGAAATATTCATGATAATTCAGTGTTTATATTGACGTCAATGTTAATTCTTAAATGAACAATGCAGCCTTGACATAATGCTGCCGAGATCCTTAATTTGAATCTGAAAATAATATTTATAGGTCAGGTAGAATAAAGATATAAAAACCTATTCTGTATCAAATGGTAAATAGCACAGGAAAACAAGAATGGAGTCTATAGACTACAGTTCATTAAACCAAGCTCGTAATTCTTTTTGAACTACATTGACACAATCTCTGGTTCATCTGATAGGGAATCCAGCTACTGTAGAATTACTCACAGAGTAGCCCTGCTTCACAGTGGAGTTTTCATTTGAATTTATTTTCAAGAGTAACTCGACTGTGTTATATTGGATGTCAGAAAGCAAGCTTTTTTTAGAAGTAATGAAAAATCCTTGCTGGAAATCTGATGATCCTGATTGCATTTATAATCTAAAAAATTCTCCCAAACATTCATACATAAAAATTAAATACTGCAGGAATTTACTGGCACCAGGACTGCAGGCTTAAAATATCTACCTGATTTCAATAATCAATTTTTCCTCCTCTGGAAAACAAGGACTCTTTGTTACATTGACAAATCCACAAAAGTGATCTTTTTCATTTGTAGCCACAATTCATCATCTTCAAAAACATGAAGTCACACAAAAGCAAACGTGGTTAAACACATGTAATGCCAAAATTACCACACAAAGCCCAGAGCATGGCCCAAGGCTCATTCACAGAGCACAGAGCATAGAAAGGACAGGTGAGAAAACTTCATGTCCTGCCTTGCTGTGCAGCAATGCAAGAGCACTGCTCTTCCTAGGCCCAAAGCAGGGCACCGCTCCCAGCCTTGTCTGCAAGCCCAAAGGTGACCTGGATGTCTGCTTTCTGCAGTGCCCCGTTTTGTTTCGGTCTCCCTGGAGTGGGAGGTGCGCAGCCCAAGGCTTTGACTACAGAATTAGGCTGTCCCCACGGTGTTCCTCACCCTAAGCATACTTCTCTCCAGGATCTCCAGCCACCAGCAGTCTGAAGTTTTCAGTTAATCTTTACAGGCATACGCGATAGTGAAAACGCACAGGATACCTTCAGGTTTCTTAAGTTCTTAAGGAAAGAAAAGTGACAGCAGGTAACAGTGTAACTGTACCTGAAGCCCACCCTTCCCCTTGGATGTTATCAAACGATCTTTTCGCAGCAAACTGGTTCACCTGTATCTACAGCTAGTTCTCCGAGTGCTTTTCTTCGATAAGAAAATCATCTGGTATTAAATGATTATTCCTGTTAATGTTAATGTTAATGTTAATCATTCCAAAATGATATTCCTGTTATTAGCCTTGTATAATACCTTGCATGAACTTCTAGCCTTTTTTGCAGGTAAAAAGAAGTGACAGATGGCTAAAAAGCTACAAGTCAGCACAAGTACGTAGGGTTCATCATCTCATATTGAACTAACAGATTACATGCAGCCATACTCCCCTAAATATCCCACTTCAGTGTAGAAGGGTTTTACTTCCTACTCTACAGCTAAACCAATGAGAAGGGGAATAATGCTACCAACCACAGCACAGACTGTAATTACCCTCCCTTCAAGTAATTCCAACATGTCTCCTCTTAAGTCACCCCAAATCATTAGGTATCAGAATGCAAATACCTAAAACCAAGCTCTACATATTTCAGCTGAAGGAAAAATTATCTGTTGAGGTCTGATTATATCCTTCAAACTCCTTCAGTGAATCTGGAAGTTAATAACTACCTTCTGTCTTCTCTAATACTGCTCAATACTTGTAAACCTTTTACTTATTTCAATAAATGATCAAGGAAAAATCTAAAGCACCTTTTAAATTTGAAATGTAAATCTTATAATTCATAGTTAGCTTTCTGCTATGCAGTGATCTGTCATTGACAGAAATACAGCTGACACATTGCTATATACAGCATTCCTGCACAGCTTTCAGAATGAATCACCCTTTTTCTGCCTCATGTGTTTTGATATTACACAGTATGATGCAGGATTAGTTAGGACAATGTATAATTATATTATCGGTCCATTTATCAGTTGTGGTATTTCCTGTGAACACAAGTATCATCTCTTCTTTTTAACAGAAATGAGATTTCCAATTCAATGCATGCTTGCCCAGTAGGAAAAGGAAAGCCAAAAAAAAAAAAAAAAGGTTTTTTTGTGTGTTCTGCTCAGCAGAAATAAACACACTGCTTGCTGCCCAAACACTTCTTAATGAGGCTCATACACAGCTCATACATGTAATGAAGAAATGTGGGAACTTTTTAAAGGAAGATTATAATTTTGTTCTCCCAACTTTGAAAAAAAGGGTTGATGGGTTAAGACTCATGGTGGCTAAAATATTTTTCTGTCATGATGTGTTGAAATGGTTTCTTAATACATTGGTTCTGTCATTAAGATACCATAATTATGAAATTTCTATTTATGTGCAACCAGAATGAATTGTTTTACAGCTTCCTTTTCTCCAAGTCAACCTCATTTGTATTTTAATTTACTAGAGGTAACTGATTATCATGGAATAAATGCTTTGTACTGAAAACTATTAAATCACTGACTTAAATGGGATCAGAATGATTTTTTTCTCTCTTTTTGGATAAAGTTTTACCTTCCTAAGCATTTTAAAACTAATGTATCAGGCTCTAAATATTTTATGATCTGTATTAAGCACTGTTTGGGGTTCATGTCCCTTTAGACTCCAACATAGTACATTATACTATACAAAGCAATTTGCCCAGAGTAATGAGTCCTGAACTAGCTTCATGAAGACCAGTATTGAATTGTTGCTGCTGCAGGCAAGCATTTGATTCGATATAAAGTATAGTGGGGAAGGGGCTGGCGTGTTGCTGCTCATCCTATTTGTCTTGGAACTAGCAAAGGCATGAATATTTTTTAACTAACAGGGGGTACTAGCTGCATGGCCCATAGAAACCAATCCAAATTTACAGCTCAGAGTACACAAACCCATCTTTTTAAATACTCAATATCAACGTGGCTATGTAGTGTAATCTAGTAGATAATTAGACAAAAAAATATTATGGAAAATTGATGCAATGTAAAGGAAATAGAAAAATCTATGCATTTCAAGCAACCAATTCCCTCAAATTGAAGATCAGAGCTAACTGAATAAAAGCTGGAAAATTAATTCAGATAATATCCATGTTTTATTACCCTCATGTCTCTATGCTCCTATGGTATTTACTTATACCAATCCCATTTACCGAGGTAATTTTTATTTTATGATGAGTGTTATTTTTGCATGTGCATAGCTGTCTACCTTTTTTAGCTGCTTGTATTTAGATGTGCATAAGATATACTAGGTTGAAAAATTTCGGAATTTACTGAACATGGAGATACTTTCAGAATCCAAGAACATTATTTTCTAGTAAATGGGCCTATTCTCTTGTGAAAAAAATAGTTGCTCAGGAAAAAAAAAAATTATCCTCCAATGTATTAAATTTACATCTGTAGCATATTCTATACAAACATTTTGAGGGTTCCCTTATGTACAGAATGAATTGAAACCGTCTCCAAGTATAGTAGTACTGACAGTGGAGTTAGCTGGTAATTCATGCTCTGCTTAGGGGTAAGAACAAATTCATTTGTGAAACTCCAGAGAGGTGAGACTGAAACCCTCAAAACCTTGACCTGAAACATGCTTCCCCCATGTTAGCACCGAGAAGGGACAGAGAAAAAGTCATTGCACTCATGTCCTCTGTGAAAGGCTTTGACAAGATGCAAAAGACAAAAGGAAAATAGTTATTTCTGTTATCTTAATTTCCTACGAGTTTGCAGAAAGACTTCCAGATTTCTAACTTCTCCCAAGGCAGTGAGGCACTATAAGCATGTTTAGGAAGAGCTGTTAATTCTGCCTTGTAAGCACAATGCAGAAAACCATTTTGGAAAAAAAAAGGTGGGGGGAAGGAGTAAATAAAAAGACTAATAAGTTCTCTCTGCATGTTCCCTGCTGCCTTTAACAATTTCAGCTAAAACAGTTGTATTGCTGGTAGAGAATGTTTCCATTTCAGCAGTGGTTGTTATGTGAATATCGTGTCCTGCCCTCCGCTTTCCTCCCAGACCAGCCACCCATTTCTAAGCACACCCAGGAGCCCTTTGACCCCCTGGCCATGCCAAATGGCCCATTGCCATCTTCTGTGGCCATATTCTAATTCAACAGGCAGGAACCTTTCATAGGAGGAGAGAGGTGGCAGTAGTATAAAAGTTTCCAGTTAACATTACTGAAAATAATATTAGCATTTTACAGCTCTGGTGTAGGGCCAGATATAGTATGAATGAGATAAAAACTGTGTCCTGACTTTGGTCTAACTGTGTAGCTATGTGAACCACTTTCTTTCCCATCCTGCCTGTGATTGAAAATGCTTCAGAGTGTGCTTGTTGGATGCATGCCTTACCACGTCTCCTGCTGTGTCCTTTTTTTCTAATCTGAAATACAGTAGGCCAAGGTTTACTGACCAACTACACTGTACTATGCATCTGGAACAATTTGTTATTATTTGAAGCAATGACAACAAGTCAAACAATGCTAACACCAGATTTCTGGGCAGCTTCAAGGGTACATGCCTCTCTGGTTCTCACTTTCCCACATCTGCTAAACAACTTCACTTTAAATTACTTTCAATATCAAAAACTGAACTTTTTTCAAAGCATATGGTAAGCTTTCACTGCAAGTAAAGCATGCTGCTCTTATTATTTTTTAACAGAAGTCGGATGCTTAATTTCCTGTACACCATTCTGATAATGTAACCCATCTAGTCCAAGCACAGAATTGTTTAGAAAACAAACATTTTTTGAAGATGAACTAGTAGCTGCAGGCTTAACGCAAGCTGTAAAACAGAAAGACCATGAAACACTTATGATAAAGAGATAGTAATACATAGAGCCATAGTCTTGATTCTTACATCAAAGATTTGTGGTTAAAATCCTGAAAAGTGCTATGCTGGTTGATAGCAAAATATTAAGTTTCTTAATCATTACAATTTTTCAAATTAATCTCCAACTTCTCAGGACTAAAGCCTTGCATGTGAAATTATATGCTATCAGACTACTCATGTAATTTTCAGTTTTGATATAACTGAAACATGGGATCAAAATATTAGTTCATTCTCTCATTTTGTCTTTCAGAATTGTCTATAGTTCCTTCATCTGAGCTCAAACCATTCTCAGGGCCTGACTCTGGGCACTTTCGCCTAGCCTCAGATCAGCAACAAAGGGATGATGAGATTGCAGAAGCTATAAAATAAAGGCAAATTCAGTGAGGGTTTTCTGCTAAATAACAAATTCCCAATGAAGAATTCAGCAGTGTCAGGCTGTTCTCCTTGCCTGCATGACTGATGTCTCCTAAAGCTGGAAACCTCTTCTTTGCCACAACACACACAGAACGGTCCCTCAAACAACAGCAAGTCAAATAAGAAGGGAGCAGCATGGCAACTAAAGACATCCTTGTCTTTTTAAATAACAGGGGCATTCAATAAACTAATGGGACTATTATGCAGTGGAATGCTGTTTCAAAGAAACAGAAAAGAAAAAGTAATGTTTTTCTTAGAGTATCACAAGTTGGAAGGGGCCCACAAGGATCATTGAGTCCAAGTCCTGCATTACACTGCACTGTCAAATTAAACTTTAAAAAATCTGTAAATTTATTATGGCTTCATTTAAATGTGACTATATATAATCTGCGCAAAAGCATTTTCAGTTTTATGGCCACAATGATTTATTGACTATACAGTAATATACACTAAATAGCTCCTATAATACTTTGGTATAGATATTTTGCTGTACAAGTCATCAGTTAACCTTCCCAAAAACTAGTTTTACAATATCTCAGTATGCAACACCATTCATCTTTCTCTACATCCTAATTATTCTGAAAGAACTGGGGAGCCGTTAAGTCTTCCTTTTAGAAAAATTATATTTCTTTGCATTCAGTTCCAAACCCTAAATTGTTTTTCTTTCTAATTTAGCATCAAGAACATTGAATTGTAAGTGTAAACCATGATAGGCTGAGAGCAAGCCTACTTTTCACTGGCTAAGGAGGGTAAAGCTGTCGAGGTATCACATCTGGAGAAACAGACTCACTGTGCTTTCCTTACCATGGGAGCAGAACCATAGACTCTGAGGGTATCTGGAAAGACTTTCATCAAAAGCATGAAAAATGAGTATCTTCCATTTTGATTTTTTATTTTTAGAAAATCAAATAGATCCCAATATATTAGCCTGTCTGAAATAAAATAAGAATGACCTTAAGAGGAAACAAAACCACAGCAAAGACAAGGCTCTCTCACGTACAATATTAAAGTTTCTGTGAGAAACAAGGTGGAAGTTACTAAGAGGAAGATGCTTCCCCATGCATCTTCCCCTTAGTTCATTTTTTAGTGAGTCTTAAATTTTATTTATTTATTTATTTTTAGCATGCTGCAGAAACACATCTGCCCAATCAAAGGTGCAGTTCACTGGAGCTCAAAAACTGGTCTAAGAAAGACTGAAGCACAGGTAAAGAGAATCCAAGCCTTTCAAATGTGTGCTGTGTGTGCTAGTTGTGCTGGGTAAAGGAATAAAAGGAAGGAGCTGTTGCTGTATCACTCCAATCGGTTTGCAAGACACACCTATCTGGGGGCAAAACAACTTGCTTGAATAAAATTTCATTAAGCCTAACAGACTAAGAGGTCTACAGGAAATAGAGTCTACAGCTTAGAAATCCAGAGTTTCTCACTGTATAAGCATGTAAACCTCCTTCAGCAAAATGTCAAAGGCAGCCAGGTCTATCATCTTAAAGATGCATTAAGGAAAGACTGACAGAGACATAAATTACCATTTACCCCGAAACAGAGAAGACAAATACTCTGTACCACACAAGGCAGGAGTATCTCAGCTAACTATAACTAAGTGCTGCACACAATCTCACCAGGCAGCAGTGCTCTGCACAGGCTGAATCACACTTGTGCAGCTCTTCCACTTGTCCACTCGTTACCCCCACACTGTCTCGGGTATCTCTGCAGGGCAGTGTGATGCAGCCTGTCCCATCAGACCTCTCTGTACTGTCCCATCATATGCTGTACTGTGACATCAGTGCCCTGGGTGTCAGCAGTGACAGAGGAAGGGTGTAATAAATGACCTTTTCTGACTCGCCTTAACCCAGGTCATAAACAGATTCACACAGAGGGCTGCAGCATCCGCAACCTGCTGCACAGTGCTGCAGGGCCCTTCTCAAAGCACATCCTGACTTGCTCTGGAAAGAGAGTTGTTTAGGGGAGACAGGGTATGGTTCAGACCAAGATGTCCTAAAAAGTCTCCTCTGAAAGACAAAGAACTGAAATGACTGAACCCAGCAGACTACAAAAAGTATTGTAAAAATAAAAAGGCATTGTAAATTATTACTGTTTTAAACATCCTATGATTTTTTTCAGCCAACCTAATTTTAAGTCCTAACTCTGTTTGCTGAGTGTGGCTGACAATGGCAATTAAATAGGAATAAAAACAGGGCAGAATTCAGTTCACCCTGATAAATGCAGAACATTAGGGCTTTCTAGGGCTCAAAAGTCATTAAGCCTGGAAATATATTATGTTTGCATGCACGGACCAATCTGTTCTACAGAGAGTTTTGCTAAAATTCAGAAGCAGATTATGAGATGAAAGCCATTTGTTCAATAAAATTAAAAAACAAACTAAATCTCAGCGCCAATGCCAGATTTCTACTCTTCAGTTACCAGCGCTTGTTCTGTCTTGATGGTAGTGTTCCTAGATCCATCTAGATTCCAGACAGCATTTCGTACGCTGAAACAATGTATGCCTTATTGTTGCTGAATTTATGTATTGTAATTACTTGTTACTCCATTCATGAATCTTGCTTTGCTGTCACATACTTCAGGCCTGCCTAACTGCTGGAACAGCAAGCACTACAAGAAAAAATGGCCAAGACGTGCTAGTCCAAAACTACTACTTGCTGTGACTGAAGAGATCTTCACTACTTGTTTATCTGTTTAATGTACTCTTTCTATCCTGACTGGTTATTTATTTGCATAGTCTCCCCCCGTGAGGCAGTTATTGAGCAGACTGAAGTAATTAATGGAATTAGAATATATGGCAATGAAGCCTTTATGAAAGGGAAGAGGGAGAAATTCATTGTGGATATTATATGTCTGAAAAGGGAAAATAAGACAGGTACATTATTTTTATACATATTTGTCATATATTGCTGCAGGTCACATTGGTTGTGTAAATGTTCTTTGGTATAAGTATGCCTCTAAAGAGAGTGCTGGGAATCTTGTGCTGGTAGCTGTATTATGTAAGTGTACTGTCAGATAGAGTGACTCAGGAAGTAGCTCTTAGTTGGGGAAGAAAAAAAAAAGAATTAATTTATAATTTTAGTGCAGGAATTCTTCTCTGGAGGCATAACACAGTGCTTAAAATAATGAGAATCACTGCCTAGAGGTATCTTTTACCAAAAAAGAGCTCTAGTCTAAAATTGCAATACCAGAAACACTGCCCTGAAGAAAGTTACAACATGATGATGAAAGACTGAAATTAATTTCTGCAACATAAGAAAAATTCTACCATGCCTCTGAATGGATGCCATTATAAATCTAGGAACCTTGGTGCCCTAAAGACAGATCCTACTCCAGCACCACATACTAACAATGCAATGGTGGAAATCTGGATGTGACAGTAGAAATACAGTATTCTGGTAACGAGGATTTCTTCCGCTGAACGCTAATGAAGATCTGTACCATTTAACAATGATCACTACAACCCTCTTCATTGCTGTTTTGAAGATTGTTCTGTTTCACAGATGGCCTAGTAACTGGGGTACTTCAACACCTAGCACTTCATTCTGTAGAGAAAGGCAGACTTTGAGATGGTTCACCAAGACATGTCATCCTTTCTTTGCAGCAACTTTAAAAAACCATTCATCCTGAAGGACATTATGAAAGGCTAACTTGCTACTAGTTACATTTGAGACTCCTCTACTAGAAGACTTTCCTCTAGAAATGATGAATGCACAGGTCATGATGATTTACACCAGAAGTCAGCTGAGGAAGCTACTTTGATATCAGAACTAATGGCATCATTCCTTTTCTAAATTGAGATGCTATCTGCAGAAAGGTTTGACCGGAAGCAAGAACTTCATCATTTTACCACATCACATCAATAAGTCACACTCCTTTATCGACCATCAACAGGCTCACAGAATTGAAGAGAGTATTGTGGGACAAAAGTTAGTCTTTAAACAGACTCCAG
Organism: Cygnus atratus; assembly: GCF_013377495.2. NCBI lineage: Eukaryota > Metazoa > Chordata > Aves > Anseriformes > Anatidae > Cygnus > Cygnus atratus. Next base: position 19,717,370 of record NC_066373.1, on the reverse strand, counting down.
TTAAGTGACTCAGTATTAGAAATATACATTAGAAACATACAGCAATCATGTAATAGGAATAAAATTGATGCCATTCTTGTGCACCTTGATGGTATGTCCAAAAACCTGTCTGCTCTATCGCTATCAGTTGATCAAGAAAAAATAAATATTACCTCTTTTCCCAACCTTATCCTTTCACATCAATTCTATGAATAAACTGGAATTAAATTTTAACACTATGGTCAGTTGCGATCTGAGGTTAACAGGGTTGTCATGTGCAGTTCTGAAACTGGAGGACTGATCACATGATGACTCCATATGTGTTACTGTGGATGACTGGAATGAAAAGACTCAAGAGGTTATATCAAAAGTAGAGTTATCAAAATCAAGAGGCTACTAGCATTATTCCTCAGAGACTGATCTTGGAATCTATGACGCAAAATTAGAAATCACTGCCAATCCCGAGGACCGTGGGATGAAATTTAAGAGTATATAGTGTAATCTTTTGTAGCTTTTTTTTTTTTTTTGATTCAATCAAAAGGTGAATGTAATATTAGAATGGACGAAGTGAAACGTTTTTATTAGGCACAGGGGAATATTAACACTATGAAATGAGAACACAGGAGAGACCTAATTTGGCATGTTGCTATCTTGAATAGTTCTGATTATCTTTGTTTAACATGGATGTAAATGAAACAAAAATATGAAGAAGGGTTACTGTTGGAAGTATTTGTCTTATGAAGGGAAACTAGAAGAGATTGGCTTTGCTTAGTCTGCCTAAATAGAAACTCAGGGATGGATATGAACAGTGTGATGATCTCCTAGCTAAATGCTGAGCCATGAATGACTGTTGTCTGAAAAGGCAGAAACACTTCTCAAACACAAATTAGCTTGACACATCTGCATGTGGGCAAATCTGTCCAGGACAGTATGGAGCAACACTTCCATTTTGACCTTATTGTGTATTTGACCCCAGTAACTCCCTAGTGTACATCTTATTTACATATTTATATTCTTTACTTTTTAGTTCATTTAAAGAACTCCGATAAAATTAAAAACAAAAATGTATAGGATACTAGGGATTAGTGGCAGTGTAATTAATGAGAAACTATCAAATAGATATGGTAATTACAATGCTCTCTGGGACAAGGTGTTTAATGGGACAATTCAGAGTACAGCCAGGGTATTTAATACCTTGGAACTCATTTTACATCTGCTTTATTAGAAATGAAATGTGAATACTTAAGCACTGGTCTTGCTTTCATTGTTCAGGAAATAGAGCTTATAATTATCTCCATAATGCAGGAAAGTATTGAAATATTTTGCCTTGTATGTATAGCAACAGTGTTTGGCTCACAATGCAAATCCTGCAGGAGCCTAAAATATAGGAAGATCAAAAAGAAAACTGTAAAATAATACAAATACAATGTAGTGAAGTGTTACATATAAAATCTTGTGTGCTTAAAAATAAATATCTTTCCTGTCTAAGGAAAAAAAAAAATGAACAAACTGCCTCTTCAGTTTCAGGGAAACCAGCAGTCCTTGCCAGAAGAATAAATCAGACAGTAGGAGACAAAAACTATTATGGATTCACTGTGTGAAAAAGCGACCTCATTGAAATTGGCTTGAGCATTGTGGATGAATGCCCAATGGCTCGAAACAGATCTAGTTTAGTCAACCTTATCTTCTTCAACAGGAGATATTATGAAACATATAACCTATAAGGTCAGCACTACAAGGTCAAAAGAATGTGTTGTCATGTCCTATGTACCGTACTTTTAAATGCAAACCGAATAGGAGAGAAATAAGGTAACATGTCATTTGTTGAGCAGCTAGGGACAATTATACAAGAGAAGCTGGAAAAATAAAAAAGAAAGCAAGGGAAAAAAAAAAAAGATTGAGATAATAGCTGAAATCCAGCAACCATGGATTCGTGCCCCAAGTGCTGCACACTGTATTTTAGCTCCTGAAGCTGTGTTTAAGCCTGGTCTGCCTCTTAGACTATTTCAAAATAACAGAAGTCATCACAGATGATTGTGTACAATATCATAAAATCACCCATACCACTTCAGTTCCTCTCTCCTCTTATCTGCTGGACTGGCACTGTAAATCAGGCATGACTAAATTAGCTAAAGACTAATGGACTAGATGCCAAGATACAGCTGTGTGCCTGGAGATGCTAAAGCTTGCAGAGGAAATTCTTGTCCTATTCACCGGTAGCATCTGCATCCTTATGTTGAAACTAGTACTACAGCCAACCTAAACTAATGTATTTCTCCTTTTGTAAGGAGTTAGCAAAGTCCCTGCCTACTGCCTACTGAGCCACAGCTCTGTACACCATTTAGATTATTACCAACTGCCTTAAGAAAAAAGGAAAACAGAAAAGGTAAAGTGAAAGAAAAGTCATTAATGGTATTCCTACTATCTAAGAAAGAGCTGTGGGGAAAAAAATGCCATTGTGTTGAGGAAAGGAAAGGAAAGGAGAGAAAACAAGTTACTTCAATCACAGTGTGCAAAGTTTAATGACAAGAACAAAATGCTGTATACCACAAGACATACTATTTGGGAGAAAACTTTGCTCTGTCCTGCCAGAAATCTGCTCACATTTTGACATAATGGAACCTTCCTTGACAGCTACAAGGTCCTCACACTAAAAATTTCCACATTTGGAGAAGCTGGAGGCACCTAACACACATACCTGTTAAAAGTATTCATTGGAGTAGTCTCACCTGGCAAAACATGGCTTTGACAACACCATATAAAGCATGGCTAGAACAGTAATTTCCTTTTTTTCAGTTTTCTTCTAACTGGCAGGTATGTGCAAAAGATTGCAGAGAAGTGCCAGTTGAAGGTTCAGGCCCAGGGACTGGACACGAAACAAAAATTGTGAAGGATGCAAAGAATCACTGCCCTGTGCCGGGCCTCAGAGACATAGTGCATAAAGAGGCACGCATTAAATGATATGCATATGGACATTGCTTTTCCCAGGCTATTGTGTTCTTTCCAGGTGCTGAGCAGCCCATGCTACTTTACATCTGTTAGAAGAACTGCTGCACAAGTGCAGTTAAAATATGCATTTTCTTGTTCTGCAACTCCCAGTTCTGTACTGCTTGTGCTGTGAGTCTACTCAGATTCATTCAGTGTGGCAGAATCACTTGGACAATGCATGATTTATTTGCAAAGAAAGGTCCCTTTGTTCAATCCTTCAAAATCTTCAAGCATTCCCTGCTTCAAATTATGTCTGTGATCTCAGATTTACCAGATATGAAGCTTGTTCGCTAAATTTAGTCAGAGTAGGTTTATGCTACTTTCCTTTGTCTTTCTTGAAGATCTACAAGGAGAAATGTGGTTTTGAAATGTAAGGACAGCACGTGGGGAAACATGGACAGCAGAAAAAAGCTGAACATACTTCAGTGAATTTTTATGTGCCAGCGTTACCTACATGACTTTCCTGAAATTCTAAGTTAAGGCCACCTCAAGGACTTGTCACTGCCTGTTATGAAGAAAAAGACAGTATGAACCACAACATGGGAGAACACAAAAACTCTAAAAAGAAAACAATTTAGCAGGAATTCAGTGAGCCATCCTCCTCTAAAATTTACCATTGTTGAATTCAGTGAGGCCAGACATGCACACTACCCTCAGGCTTGACAATCTGTCAGAAAACAGTGCTAGTCTCCCATGCCATTTTACATTTGTATATGAAATAAATCATGAAATGTTTTTTCAGACCTGAAAATGCTATTCATGCTCTAAAGCTTCTAACAGGACAGGCAGAGTCCATTAATGATTTGCCTGGGAAAAAGCAAATGGATATGTACTGTGTGGACGTTCAGGAAAAAAATGTATTCCAAAAACACTTAACCACATTGGAAATTCTCCTGCATTGGGCTACTGGTATAAAATCAAAAGCCTGACTTCTCAGCTCTTGCGGTACTTTTCATCTTCAAAACAGCTTGTAAGAACTACCTAGTCCTCACAGCACCATAGTGAAGTGCATGCCTGTTATCTCCATGTCTCGATGAAATTGAGTCACCTCACTCAGAGGTCTGACTCACAGTAAATTATGAAACTGTAATCCCTGGCTCTTGGTGCCTCCTTCCTGCTGGCAAGAACGTGCTTCTGTCCTGGTTGAACTTGGCTGTTTAAAATGACTTAGGACTTTGGAAAATACTACTCAGTGGCAATATAAATAGGTTGCTTTCAAGAGTTAAGAAGAAGAGCAAGAGGAGAAAGAAATTTAATATGCACTACCCCTAGATATGAAACAAATAAATTCATGGACACAAACACATATTTGAGCGTGACAAGAGCAGAGCTGTGAAAATATTTTGCATTCATTCTCGGTGATCAAAAATATTTGGAAACACTTGCACCTACCGACACAAAAGAAAGCAGCTGCTCCTAAGCAGAATGCAGAAATCTGTGCATAAAGCATGAAAGGAAATGTTTTGATGTCAGCACAAAACCACTTCCTAAAAACAAGTTCTATACACTGCCATGTAGACAAAATGGCGATTCTTCATCTGAAATGCTGTGTACACAATCCTTTTATATGTAGTTATGAAAGGCCAAAACATTTACTTATGTAAAATATTTACCATATTTTTATGTTCTTTATGATTATAAAGTCACCTGCTGTTACATAGCAAACCATTCATTATATAATGTTACATGCTAATATACTAATGCTATTTATTTATTTCATTATATAGCATTCCATGCTAATATATTAGATCTACTAATGAACAGAAAATAACATACTGAAAATATCTTCAGAATCACTTTTTTTTCCAGTCAGTTTGATAATTTATGCATTTTCTAGATACCTTTTTCAGTCCACATCAAACTAACATCTTCACTAACTTTTCTGAAATTATTAACTTCCTCAGTTAGCAAAAAGTTACATTTATTATCACAAATGCTTTCACAGGTGCCGTTGAAGGGTTGCATGGGGTACAACACTACATATGGACAGCCCACTTCAATTCTCTGATGGTAACACTTCCTCAGCAGGAAAAAAAAAATCCAATACAATATTATTCTCAATTCTTGTGCATTTCAAAAAAATACTATGTCGAAAAATGATCCAGAGGTCAAAACGACTCATGGAAGAATGGATCAGCAGTGAAAGAGGAAAAGAGAAACAAAATTAAACAAAACAGAAACAACAACAAAAGAAGGAATATAGAAGAGGAAATAGAATATTAAGTAAATAAAAAATAAATAAAGAAAGGGAAATGGAAAAATTTGAGAAATATAGAGCAAGAAAGCAAGGTATGAATAGAGCAGAAACAAACAAAATGACTCACAAATAAGCAGAAGGCCACTGAAATATTAAAGGAAAGCCATAAAACATTTGGACATCAAATCCAAAAAGACCCATGCTGTATCAGATGAATACTGTGGGTTCCAATCCAGTAGCTGCAGCTACAGAAATGCCAGGAATGATGTAACCTACTTCTTTCTACCCCATTCTCTTTCCTGTGGCCTGGTTCCTGCTCCCTACCCTCCACCATGACTGTAAGCCCTGCAATCCAGTCTGCATCCTCTCCTTTTTACCCGTTTCTGGTCTTGCTTTCTTCATACTAGGATTTCTTTCTACAAGATACTTGGGATTCCCACTCAGTGCTGTGATGTATCTTGTTGCCCATCAAGTATTCAGGTTTCTGTTCCTACCCGCCCTTTCCTTCACCAGCAGGTTGCTGCCCGTCTCTCTTTGCTTGCCATTCCTTCACACTCGGCTCAGGCCATTCTCTCCTGTTTCCTGCACTGTCAGCACAGGACAGACTCTGCCCATGATATTTCACAGACAATATTGCTGTTTGTACATTGTTAATAAAAAAATGTACCATGGTCTCCCAAAATACTGTAATTGTGCTACTTTACAGTAGTAATACAGTGCTACTTAAATGGATTGTAACTAGGACATCAATCTGAAGCAGCCTCTTCTTCAACTAGTTTCTTAAGCTAGGGATCTATCATTTCTGCTTTATCTTTCTTCTCTCGTACCTCGGAGCCTTAATTCTGGAAAACTTCCGAGAGGTCTTGTTTTAAATTCAAAATACTTCTCAAAATGGAACTTTCTTTGGCTGATCAACTTGCAATGTTTGTATGCAACAATACAGGAAAACTGTTGTCAAAAAAAAAAAAAAAACACAACTTACATCCAGCAATAATCACACATAACAGAAATAAGATTTTGTTGCAAGAGACAAATATAAGACAAAGTATCACCTCCTGCATCCACCAGTTCCAGCACTTTATTTCTGTCATTCAAATGCAAGCCATAAGATGCCACATTAGGAGTCACAAAAGTATCAGCATCCCCTCCTGCATGCATGACACCATGCAAATACACAGGCAACGCAGACATGCCTATCATCTGTTTACAGTCCCTAGAGGATCCAGGAGTCTGGATCTGCACATCAAAAGCAGATTTATTGGACTTTGACTATGTGCTTTGCAACCAATGAATCTTCTGTTGGATTGATTAAAATTGTAGTTGTACAATCTCTGTGATCTAAAGAACAAGGAATCATTTTTCACAGTGAAACACTTAACAATTGGACAGACTCAAACTGTCTGCCTCATGGCATTTGTAGCTGTTCTTTACACTGTCACATAAATCAAAGGCATGCATTTTGACCCCCCCTACACATAATGCAGCAAAATAAGAAGAGATATGACAAAAAGAGCATTGCTGGCTGAATTTAGAGCACCTTTTCAGACAGAAAAACAATAGTCCATAAAAACAAAAACAAAAACAAACAAAAAAAAACTATACCTTTTCAGAAAAACATCTGATTGTCAGTAACAGCAATAAAATACAAAAAAAAAAACAACCAACAGACAGAAACTAGTTTGCTTAAAGCGTATCAATATTCCATTTTTAATACTATGTATAAAGGGGAAGAGTGGGGAAATAGAAAAAGCCTAGCAAAATTATTATGTTAATTTAAAAATCATAACGAAGGAAGGAAAAAAAAATAGCTAAATTACCTGCACTTCTTCATTTTCGTAAAAGTCTGTCATAATACCAAGAACTGAAAACCCTTGCTGTCCATGCCTAATAAGGTTTTCAGGAAATCAAAATCACGGCAGTTTTAAAGAGTTTAGAGTCTGGTTTGTCATCCATTGTGGTTAAGCAGAACACCACCTAAAGCATAAACCATGTACGTAAAGGAGTTGTGCAATTCCAAAACTTCTGGTAGAGCTCTTCAGCAGTTCTACTATAGCTTCTGGGTTAAGTAACAGTCAAGAACTGGGTGTCAATTTACTCTGCTAGTGCCCAGTAAAATTATCCACTTTAGTAGAACTGCAAACATTTATTTTTGCATAGCCCCTGTCACAAAGAAAAAAATAAATAAAAACAGCCACATGAAAGATGTAAAAAACAAACAAACAAACAAAATCACAGACACCCCGGAAATATATATACATGTTTCTAGCAGTCAGAATGTTTTCTTAAGAGACTGATCAGACAGCTACTTAGATGTCCTATGTTCTCACACTGTGAAGGACCAGCAAAGAATACACTCCAACTATGCTTCTCATACAGCAGATACATAGGATTTTTTGAGGTAATTCAAATTTATCAGACACCCAGTAATTCTTGGTTGATAAGGAACTGAAGTCAGAGCAGAGTTCAGAGACAGAGCTTGGGGAGAACAATGCTCCGAGGGGACTGCTATTGCGCAAGACTCTTAAATCCAACTGTTCAAACTCATTATGTTACATAGTTAATACGTTATCTCAATATCACATTATTGATTCTGCGCTCTAAACTATCTAGCTGCAATTCAAAAAGCTGCACAGAGGAGACTAGAGACACACCAGTGACACCTGTGGAATGCAGCTTAGATGCCCCCCAGAGCACACCTGCTGTAGCTATGACACAGATCATGCTAAGAGTCCAAAGCCACTTTGTGCTACAAACTACATTAAAATGATGACGTTAGCATACGGGCAAACAAAATAAGGAACTTATTTAAATTTATTTAAAACTCAATGTGTCTACACATTTCAAATTCACAGAAATTGCTAATAATTACAACTTCTATTGCTGTCTTCATTGCTGCCTACAGACGAAGTCACTGCCATCTAGCCAGCTTGTTCACATTCTGTGGGAATCACCTGCACTAGGTATCTCAGTCTTTGATTTTGTGTCACCCTTAGCAAAGTCAGTTGCATAGTTCCTCATCTCTCTACAAGCGGTAAGAGAGCAAATAAAATTATTTTTTGCTAACTACAATTAATGTATTTACAACAGGTAACACCACAGTTGTATCCAGTTAGTGACAGTACAAACATTTTCCAAAAAAAAGTAGAGTGGCTGTATTTAATCACTTATCCTATTTCATATTATTTGTTTAGATTTAGACACAAATGAGTGCCAGCCCTGAGTATTTTGCACACCTTGGTAGATTAAAAGCACATTCATAGAAATTTGACTGTTCAGAAGCATTAAACTCAGACTCAACAAATTATTTTAATCTAATCTGCAATCTAAGATCACAAAATATACCTTTTACCCACCCATAAGAATTTCAGCAGGCACATGATCAGTGCAATTACCTGCCTGTGGCTAAATTAGAGTAGGCCAAGCCATCCAGGAACTTAGTGAGAGAAACCCACACACAATTTCTGCCTAAGAGCCTATGGGGACTATCTGCTAATATGTGCCAGACCTCAGTCTGTAATACTTCCGTTCTCAAGGTCAACATATTTTAAACTGTTCAGAAATTGTAAGGGATAAGATCATCACGGCCCACAGCATCCCAGCATGTTCCTTTCTCTTAGGAAGGCTGCAGAACCACCACAGCTTTTATTTGAGAAGTTGTATCAGGATGACAATCAGGCTCAGAGCAAAATCAAGACTTTAAACTTGACCTTGACACCAACTGATTCTGAAGCATTAAAAAAAAAAAAAAAAGTGTTCAAAAGCCTCTTCTATGGGGGAAACTGTTTTCTGCACTTGAACCCAAGTGGTTTGAAGATACAGTTCAATTTTTCATTTCTCTTGGGAGCTCCACCATGCAGTGGAAGATCAGAGCTACTGCTTTGCTAAATCACTGAATCAATGTCAAGGTCATGTGTTTATGTGATAATCTCTGATAGGCTGTAAAAAAAACATTTCTTGAGATAAATGCATCACCATGACTAGAGTTTTGTACCTTTTTATCACAGATGACAGCTACTTCCAGAAGAATGGGAAATGAAGGCATGCCTAGCTTTTTAAAAATCTGTATTAGTGATTTCTTTTTTTTTACTTTGAATCCTCCTCTTTTTAAATTACTGCGTATTAGGATCAGAATTGTCCTGTTTGGGTGGATGCTGAAGAAATCTCCTGGCACTTACTGGTAGCCTTCTCTTCCAAGACACGAGTCACCCTTGTTGTAAGTGCCTATTCCTATGACAATCAGGAGAGGTGTACAAGGGCGACTCTCAAGGGCTGGCTGTCCTATAGGTTACCATATGATAAGGACATGCTGTAATTACAAAATAAAGCAACTGACTGTGAAAGATTATAGCCAGACAAACTGGCTTTTTTTTTTTCCTCTTATAAATATGTAGGAGCTGTTCTGTTTCCATTTACTGTTTCAGCTAATGGCCATAGAGTTTTGCCAATATGCTGTGTCAGGCATGTCAGTGCTGATTTGACTTTCCTAACCAGGTTTTTCCTAGTGATATGTACCAGAAGTATACTAACAAACAATTAAACAAATCCTGGATCTTTTATCATCGGTTGCCATTTGAAGAGTTTCCTGAGAACAGACTCTAATTACAAAATGTTTAACATACAAACTGTTAAAGCTGAATGATCAGTAATTAAGCATACACAAATGAACCACTAGAAAAAGCTGCTCAGAGTTTGTAGCAGCCTTCAGCTCTACATTCACTGCTGACCTTTCTGATGCTTGCTGCAGTCAACTTCTGGCTATACTTCTACCTGCTCTTTCTGAGAGGAGCTTAAGAACAGACAGGTCATTGTCAACTTTAAGTTAATAAAAACAAAATCTAGTTTAATAGCAGAGGAAAAATATGACGCTGAGAAATTCCATCTAACACTCTTCTTTCCTCCGTAGTCCTGGAAGGCTTCAGTAAGAGCGAAGCCCTGGGGAACACATGCCTCCAAACTTGTAGAACACTGATTCTGTTAGCAAATCATCACCAGTGTCACCATCTAGTAAAAAGCTTTTTATGCAGCAGCAAGAGGACAATTCTCTAACGCTTAGAAGAGTCAGTCCTGGACAGGGTGTTATCCCAGAATGCCTCTCAGGTATCTGCACAGGTCCAGCCCTGCAAGCCCCATTCTCTGGAACTCTGTGGTACAGATAAGAAATGTGACCGCAGTTTGACTTTCCAAGTCTAATTGCTCCACCTCCCCACACCCCCCAAGAGGAAGGCAAGCAAGTCCTAAACTGTTGGCTAGAATTTGCGAAAAGAAACAAACCACAAAGCACTCTAGTGTTGATCACTTGGTTGAGTGTCCAGGAAGTCAATCTATGCTCAATCTTCCCCAATGTATGCTAAAATACTGTACAATAACAAAAGAGAGACAGCGGAGGTCTGATGACCCAGCTATACTGAGAGCCATTTAATTCTGCACGTACCTCAGCGCTCTTTAAACGAGCTGCGGCCAGAGCGGGTAAGCCCTTAGCAGAAACCAGTTGTCTGAACGCTTATTTTTTGGTTGAATTTGGCAGCCCATCTGGAGCTCAGTAATGTTTTTCTTTAGTAAGCTTGTTCAAAGTACACTTACAGATAGGCAAACACATGGATGCATCTATTGTATGTGCCTCCCTACCCTAAAGGCCCAGCCCTGGTGCCACAGCACGGCCTCTGTGAGGAGAGGCCAGGGCTGCCTCAGGCCCACCACAGCCGGTTCTGGAAGGTTCCGGAGGGTTCCAGATGGTTCTGTGGCACTGCTGCAGGGCACAGCTGAGCCAGTCAGGAGTTGGGGAGGGGGCCACCGCTGCCTGCCTGTGAGGGGAACAGTAAGGATTGGCCCCACAAGGCACAGAAGACCCAAACAAGACCCTGCAATAAGAAGTATGAAGAAAGAACAGTCGTCTATTATTTAAAGTGGGAAAACAGATCTCCTTTGACACAGAGCGGTCACTCTCAGTTCCCTGCCTTCCTGTGCTGACATATTTCAATCTCTGTTAGCCGTGACTGGCAAAGGAGCACTTATGGGGGGCTAACACTAAACAAAATGTTGACACAAGCAGTGCCAGACAGCACACCTCAGAAATGTGGGAGAAGCAGAGAAAATATTATTGGGAAAGCCCAGAAGAGGTCACACCAAATCACACAAAAGAAGACATATGCCCGTAAACGTGCATGGGGGTACCATGGTCTCACTGCTTCCTGACAAAACAGTGTTCTCGTGCATGTTGCAAGGAGTCACTTTTCTCATGTGTATTCCTCATTTCGACTTAAAGATTTCTCTGGAACTTGGTCCTCTCTTTAGAGGTGAAAGAAAATGGGAAAAAAAAAAAAATAGAAAACCAACTACCCACCTTTTTGTGGAGCAATGGGTATGGCATATCCTGATCTGGAATGATAACCTTCATACTAGCCTCTTGGCATGCTGCCTTACAACAAAACTGATTAAACTATTGATTTTCCTATGACTTTATGATAAGGTTTTGTAGAATTGACAGAAACTACTGTATGCTGAGGGAAGTTAGGTCTTTATTTTCAGCTCTCATATCTTCGGGCTCCTCTCTTAATTAGACCATAAACTCTTAAATGGCTTCAGTTTCTTCATATGGTGCAGTGATTAAAAGTTCTCTCAAATAATTTTGTGCGCCTGATGCAGTACTTCGAGACTTGCAATTTTCCAACTAGACAAATCAATTTTGGAGAGACTTATTTACCTACAAAGCCTGGAAATTTGTCTTTTCTGTCTGTTTTCCTGAGAGGGGAAAAAAAATCCAGTAGTTCATGCACACAACTTTTAAAAGTCTATTTTCCGTTCAAATAAAAACCATGGATAGCTTGAGTTTATTCTGTTCTCAAGAGTTTGCCAATGTAAGCCAGGTGCCCTTAGAGTTCCAATGAACAAAGCCATTTTCCAAACCTTATGATGTTCCTGCAGCTGTTCACATTTGATGAGATTCAAAACAACATTGCAATAAAAATAAGGGTGGAAAACCAGAATCTTTAAAAGACAATGGTTTTGTCAGACTGATTCTAAAAGTGCTGAAATAAACTTTCTTAAATGGACTGGCCAGTTATTTGCTTTTCTATTTCAAAATCTCAGAGGAAAGCTTTCTGTCTCAGTGGGGACAGTGCAATAAACCTCTAAAAAAAAATGTATGCTATTCACACATCAGAAACAAAGGAGTTGAATTAGAACAAAAGTAAAATCTCATTTTTCACCATTCTAGTTCAAGGTAAAAGGTTGAGAAAGTTTCTAGAATTTGGGACAAATGGAGTAAAAGTAATGTGATATCTTCCATTCCCTCACAACCTAAGAACTTCTGTATTCGTGACATAGCTTTTATGGTTTAAAACTTTTTCGTAGGTACATAAAGACATTTTTTTTGCTGCTAACATAAACTAAACTTACTGACTTCAAAAATGAAATGAAACAGAAAGCCTAGGCTTTGTGTTCAGTGCAAGTTATCATAACAAAAACAGTTTACACGTTCCTTTTAAATTTCAGCTGGCATGATGACTTATTCCAGATAACACAGTATCTGGCTTACATTCTGTCAATTAAAGTTGAAATGTAAAGATGGGTGTAAGAAAAATCTGTATCTGCATTTATGATTAAGCTCACTGCCCCTAAAAACAGGTAACGCAAACCATCAATTCTTGTAAAACCCAATCTCCTTTTACAGGCAAATAAAGTCAATTAAGTTATGATAAGTATCATCTTCTGTTTAACTTACATTTAATTACTTCAATGAGTAAGATGATTAAATTCGGAGGATTAGATCTCTAAAATGCATTTCTTTTAATAATATTTCTTAATTTCTTTCTTGTAATAATAATTTCTTCACCTCTGAAAAATTTATTAGTTTTTGCACACAATAGGCACGCACAAATACACACACCCCGGACTACTATAAGATGAAAGCAATTATACTCCAAAATTGTACAGAATGTGCAAAAGATATATCTCTAGCTCTTCATTAAATTTTATTACCAAAATGTTTTTTGCAATAGCCTTCCAGTTGCAATACAATGGTCTAATCTTAGACTTTCCAAATCCACACCGACTGCCCTGGCTAAATGTGTACTAGCCAATGCATATCTGATCATGCTGAAATCTCTCAGTTGTAGCACAGACTCTACAGGCCATAGTATTTCAAGGATCAGTTTTTGCTATTCTGGATCAGGGCTGGCAGTATTTCATTGAAAACCACAATTGCCACTTCCCATTAAGGGCAACAGCTTTATTCTTTTGGAGTACAATATTCCGTTTTTAATACTGCATATAAAGGGGTACATGATATTTTTTTCTTGGTTAACACAAAGCAATGACTGTGTGTTGGTGTTGACGTTTTCACAGTACTAAAACTGCTTATTGTCAAAACTGCACGTTTCTTATGAATCAGAGATGTAACAGCAAGCTGGGACATACTTCCAAAAAGCTAGAAAGATAATAGAGAAAAAGCAGTGCTGGAAAGAATGAACTAATTACTACATAAAAGCGAATCTGTAGCTTAATTCATGTGTGTATTTCTATCCTAAAATAATCAACTCCAAGAGGTGAGGAGGGAGAAGAATGGCATGATTAAATATTCCACACACACCAAAACCACATACATAGAAAGGTATTTGAGATGTGCAAAGCATGGGTTTTATATACATAGACTATCATTATTATTGTTTAAGTACTAGCATTTGACTGTTTCACCTTTAGATGTCAAGGATAAGAGTTAATTTGTACAAAGTAGATAAATGAGGTGGAAACTAATCAGAAGAGGGTTTGTTTATCTGTTCTTTGATGATATATTACACTGCAATAAGACGGTAACTGTGTGTTCTATCTGGTTGAGAATAACTTCCAACATCATTTCTCATTTTTACATATCAGATCAGAAAGCACGTCCCAGTCTTTGAAGTTCAGCAAAATTCAAAAGCACTAATCAAGTCCAGCTGGTAGAATGGGATTTTAACAAGAGAAGTAACAACAGTAAATTCCAGTGTCAGTAATATTTTACTTCTCTCAACTGACTTGTGTGCAAGTCATCTCCCATCTCCTCTGGACTTAACGGTCACAGTTACCAGATCATATTCAAATTGTTTTATATTCAAATTTTATATTCAAATTTATTTATATTGTACTGGGCAACTCCAAATATGTATGTGGTTTTAATTCTTTTTTTTTTTTTTAAATATGTGAAAATACTCATTGTCTTTTGTTAGTACATTGCCATAATGCAATAAAACAATTATTTCAGGACACACGTAGCATCATTCTTTGATTTAGAAGTCTATATTGATAAACATGACCTTAACAATCCACTATAACCTGCATGCTTGGTGGCAGATGGGAGGATGGTGAGGGTTTTTAAAAGAAATTTTTGTCTTATGCTGAAAATCCAGAGGTTTACCAAGGAGCTGATGTACTTCAGCAGAAAACAGCTTCCAGATCAAAGACAGCTAAGTAGATTATATAGTTCACAACTTCAGTTTACATGTCCAAAGACAAGAGCCTTTCCTTCTCTCCCTTCTGATAAACACTGATGTGAAAGCGTGTTGTGCTTGCTTTTTGTAGAACTAACCACAGCAGATCTACCTTTGCCCTCCAAAGGCCAAGAGCTCTGGAACAGGAGCAATGCAACAGAACACCCTGTGCTTAATTTTTTTTTCGCCCAATTACAAAACACTGCTGTTTGGTTTCACTTAAAGATGCCAATTACAAGCTGCCTATTAAAAAAAAAAAAAAAAAAAAATACAGGCTGGCAGAAGTTGATGAGAAGCTACTATTACTGACAGCAGATTTATCAACAGAGAAAACGGAAATAAATGAAGGGGGGAAGAAGTCTATTTAAACAAGTCAAAAAGACTAGATAGAAAAAAATAAAGTGTATGTTATGATGAGTGATAGGAACTAGATTTACCAGAATTTATAAACCATACATACAGTCTTTCACAAATACATAAATGCAAGTAGAGGTCTAATACAATCCCATTTCCTTCTCTGCCACCTCACTTTTATAAATCTTAAAAGCACTGATAGCTAAGTAAAAATAATGCATTACTTCAAGAGTCTTAAAAAAAAAATAATGAATTATTGTTTTGCAGTAATATTCATATCGTCTCCCAGCATGCTATATGTCCTTTCATAAAACATACATAAATTTTCACAGCAGCATATTAGAGCTCCCCCCCCCCAACAGTAAACAGCTGTTTCTGGAGCAAGTCACATGAGCAGCTATAAGCAGCCATGGATTCAACCTGGGTTTTTAGAAAGACACAGAAAATCACTAAAATGTCTCATCAAAAGAAAAAAGTTTTATGCTGGTAGACAAAGTTCAATTTTGCGGGTTCTTGCAAAATCAAAATTGCTGAGAAATTCAGATAGCCTGTAAATGTTTGCTTGAGAATACAATGTAGTCAATGCATGGGATCTGAATGCTGTCAAGAATCACCTACACTGTGTGAACTGAGATTTTTCGTACATGCTACAACCCTAAATTGAATACAGAGTTTACATCTTAGTTTGAGCAAAGGGCATCTGTGTATTTTAGAAAATCTGATTTTTAGAAGCAGATCATATGCCAAAAATGAGGAATACAGAGTCAGCTACTGACATATAAAAATTCTTCTTGAGGCAACGACAGATACATATAGGTTTATGAAGAAGTTACACAAATGTTGAACTTCTAAAAATGCAATTCTGTTTCTTATTTTGCTGGAGTTTTTATTCTTTTATCTGCAACATTGTGAGCTTCCCCCCAAAAAAACATTTGAGGGCCCTGCTCCTAATTTTTCAATTCCTTAAATTTTTCCCAAAAGAACAACAGACCAGGCATACCTTATAGCAGTGATGGCTGGTTAATAGGTATGCTGTTTCCAGTCAGTTTTAGGCTAAGTGGCAAGTTCTTCAGACTGCCTGAGTCATTCACAAATAATCCAAAGTGTCAGATGGGGAGGGGTTCTCTCCTTCAAGACTAGAGCTATATAATGAAAATGCTGACAGCCTTTTAATTGAAAGCGGCACAAGTGGGTGCTACTATAATAAATCTCTTTCCTAAACAGACAAATCAAAAAACTAATTAGGAGCTTCATCAAAACTATCTAGGAACAAAGCTGGCCAAAAAGATTATGTGGTACTCCAACAGAGTTTAAAATAAAGACAGTCATTTGGCTGTCCTGAAAGACCCCAAACTGGTAGCCAAATGGGAATGCACTACAATATTCTGCTGACATAGAAAGATACTGCGTAACACTGCATCACAGTCAACATACATACACATTATAGTTGTACTTCTTTCATTTATTTTTATTTTATTTCAACATCAAATGCATTGAAATAGGATAAATGAAAGGCATGGAACCCTGCAACAACTAAATGATGATTATACAACTTTAAAAGATCTTTTCAGTCTACACTTTGTAAAATCAAAAAAATAGACATTGAACATTGGGGATCTGGCAAAAGAATAGTTCTGAATATCTATTTCCATCTTTCTCTTCCTCTAGTAGGAATGATACACTGCAGGATCATATAACAAGGCAGTCGATTCAGACAGCAATTACAAACTAACAGGGAACAGCAGATCAACGGTTCAGCAAAAGCCCAAATGTGGAGATATATCAGTGTAAAATATTTGAATAATTCTGAAGATAGTAACTATAAAATATCATAGCATGTTTGACAGCACACTAGAAATACGAAAAAAAATATCCATCTTAGAAATTTACCTTTGTATATGCAATTCAGAAAGGATTTTTTTCCAACAGAGATGCAGTATTATCAGTAGAATTCTATATACACGTTATGTAGAGTTTTAAAGCTCTGACACTCATGCCATTAAATGGTAACATATGTTTCTAGAGTTGAGTAAACCAATCTAAAATACTGCCAAAACCATATTATTTCAAGTTTATTTAAAAAGCTGTTGTTCATGTTAAGCGATGGAAAACAATTACAAGTATCTTCCAGTCTTCCATTAATATCATGAACATAAAACAAGTGCATACTACTTGCACATTTGAAACAGAATAAATCACATTTTTAAAAGAATAACAAAGAACAGAGTCAGGAAAACTATATAGTTCGATAAATAAAATACTACAACAGGGCTTCTGCGACATGGAGATAAAACATCAATGAGGAAATTTCCAAAACACAGAAGAAATTATGTTGTCAATGGGAGAGGAGTGTCAGCTTGCCCTTGCAGACTTTGAAAGCCTTGCATATATCACTGGGTAATCACTGCAGTAAGAAAACCTTTATTATTGTCTAAGTAGCTGTAGAAATGTATATGGAAAATACACAAATATGGAAAACCTTGCTGATCTGATAATACAAGTCCAACAAAGTCCAGGAAAAGCAATACCAACACATTGTGTGGATCTGGCGAGTTCAGTGAAATGTCTGTTTCTTGCAATTCAATGTGCTGCAAGAACTGCTCACATTTCCAAACTTTCTTACCTTGTTTCTAAATGCACATATTCTAAAATGTTACTTTTTATTTCTGGAGTAAGACTGAACTCTAACTCATCATACAGCAAGCAAGTGAAAGAAAAAGTGAAACCTGGATACCTATGATTTTTTTTGTCTGGTGATTTTTTAATTTTATTTTTATTTTTTTGAGGCTGAAAAGGTACAATCTCATCTTATATGAGAACATGTCAGTTTCTCCAATGAAACCAGGAGAATGATGAAGCAGTGTATAGACTACACAAGAAAGTTACTTTCAGTTTGGCATTTGTGCACAATGTTTACATAAGAGCAGAATATTGCCAGAGATGAGTTTGGTTCTGTGAAATGAAATCACAAAGCAATACATGCCAGGTCCACATCATGAGTTACAGATACATTTGAGCTCTGGTCAGGCAAAATAAACTCACTTTCAGTATGTTTCATTTTCAAACTTTTTTTCCAGGGTACCATGGGAGTAACATCTAAGAATAAGAGATGTAATTAAGGTCCTAAAAGATGCTATAACAGCGGCCACTAAGTGATAGAACAGTTGCTATATTGTAAGGAGAATAGATTTTCTGATCTTTTTTTTTTTGGTTTTGTTTTCTAGGATGATATGTAGAGAAAGGAAGTTATTAATTCCTCACAAGAATAAATGAAAACTTACCAAAAATCTTTGAATGTCTGGATAATAATTAATGCCAGTACACACACCATCAAAAGCCAGCCTAAGAAAACAGTAATGTTCTCTGTAAACTTCTCAGTAAACACAAACTACTTATAAATTTCTACTACTAAATTTCTCTCTTCCCAGAGAAGATGCTGTGGTCATCACCTAAGTCTAGCATACAGGTAAAATGGAAATTGCTATAACCTGGGCTCATATAGTTTCTGTGATTGTAGGGCTGATGTCCTGCAGCATGCAGGACAAAAAGCTGAGATGAAAGCAACCCATACTGGAATATTTATTCCATTTCACTTCCTGTTTTTCCCTTTGTTGGGCTCAAAAAGTATTTCAAACTAGTAAACAGGATGACAAAAGCTGCAAAATGTGATACTAGCAAATGAGAACACAGGTAGAAAAAGGGGGAAAAAAAGGAAAAATAAAAAAGAAAGAAAATAAGAAAGAGAGATGAAATCCAGAAAAATGAAAAGAAAGAAATCAACATGAAGGATTCCTTGGAAATAAATATGAACAGATGATAAAGCAATGAAACCTCAATTCCAAAAGAATTCCAGAAGAAAACATGAGGTGTCCTGTGGCTAGTGGCTAGAGCTGATGAAATAGGAAGACTTGTTCCTCTGAAAAAGATAATTACCACCATGAATGAGCATTCCTTTGTTTAATTTTAACATCTCTTTGTCCTATACTAAATAGTTCCCCAATACTCTGAACTCAAAACTCAGTTTCTTCCCAACATCCGAAAAACAGTTTTTAGAAATAATTATTGAAGCTTTGAGAATTATTTTTTTCTTAGTTTGATGCAGGGAAGTTCTTGGCACATGAAATTATTTGATGCCTTTAGAGAGAAGAACCTCCTAAAGCCAAAGCACTGTCGTGTACATTGCTGCACTAAAAATGGATGTTCTGGACTCAAACTAAGATATTCTTTTGTGGTCTGGGAACTTGCAAAATATTAACATATTCTGATAACCTACTTTTAAAAGGACATGGCAGTGATGACCTGTATAACCTCTGAAATTTCAAAGTCTGGGGAAAGATAATATCCATTGAACTATTTTCATACTATAAATAGTGATTCCTCTCCCCTGTAGCTCCTGTGTCTCAGTAGTGAGAGAAAATCATAAAAGAAAAATACAGCAGAAAATTCTGACTGTGAGAACTTCAGTCCCAGGTACTGTTACATTACCTTGTCTGACTGCTAAACGAAGAGCATAACACAACCCAGAGCTTACAAATATTTCTAGTTTATATCCTAAATTATATCCTGTAAGAAGGAAAGTCTTTTACTTGTTTTTTAGTGATTTCCACTGTTCTTTGTATTATTGCAAGCCTATATGAACACCATTTTATCTATGATCCTTCAGGAACTTTTTTCAAATTAATACATTATAGTTTCTAAAGAAAGGGGAAACACTGAGATCTGATTCTTTAGCTTAAAACTCAACTCGCAATGGTAAGTATTACAAGCCTGAATTCCAAGAGTAAAAATGAGCTGTTAATCTTTTTGTGGCTCTTTTAAAGAATATGGTTAATTGAATAAAATCATAAAAAACAGATACCTGGAACATTTAACCTAAACTTATGCAAGAGATTAAATAATGATGCATCACGTGTAAAGTTTCCTACAAGAAGGGCAAAGCATTGAATTTCTGTGTGCTGTTGAGAGTGGAGTTTTAAGTAGTGTTTTTCATAAATGAGTCAAACTTACAAGGTAGAGAAATTTAAAATGTGAAGGGGGAGTGCATAAGTATGTTTTAAGGAAAAGTCATTAATAGCATAAAATGTTTGTCATAATAGCCTGATAAATGAGCTTTCATGCATACTACTCAGGATTCACTCCATTTCAATATACCTTTTTTAATTACTGAATGTAAATGAATTGACCTTGAGCATGACTTGAATGCTGGCTCATGATTCTTTACACAAAGACTCAGTTCATACAACAATGCCAGTGGAGTAAATTTGCAGTCATTTTGCTTCTATAGCATGAGTAGGTGGAGGAAGTTAAAGCATTTTTGCATGGCGTTGTTCTTGCCAGAAAGCTGAGGTTACCTTTATTTTCTATTTGTAGTCTGTACATGACTATTCTAGGTACAGTCATCAAACATGCAAATTTTATAGCAAATATAAAGAGAATAATATACAAATAACCTGCAAAAATTATTGAATTTCACTTTGTTGCAGTATGCCTTCCTGTTTTGCCACATTAAGTTTTAATTAGGTGGAATATAAATTTTAATTAGGTGGAATTACCTTGTTGTCTACTGGGAACATTGTGAAATATCAGCTCCTTTTGTTCTTTTATCATGTGACCAACCACTTCAAGTACAGTAATGATCAGCTTAAACCTAATACATTTTAGATTTTTTTTCAGGATTTACTTGGATTCAGAATCTTTATTTTTAAGGTCCTATTGAAGAGCATACAGGAAAAATATCTGAATTTCAGCAACCCTGGAAAATGGACAGGCATTGACTTTGATTCTGAACTCTCCTTCACAGTGAACATAATTACCATTTTATTGTGCCTTGTTAAATTTAGTTTCAAAAAATCAAATCTTAAGGTCACAAATGCAAAGAGAAAAAAAAAAAAAGGCATAAGGATGCACTAATTTTTATACATTTTCCAAAGGTATCCAATGCAAACATCTGCATAGATGACCTAGTATATATTTTTCTATACAAATATCACAAGTGTTAAAAATGAATTAATAATTTTTCTAAAAACAAGAAGTAGGAAAAAACAATAATGAGAAGAGTGCCAATTGGAAACACTCATAATTCCTTATAAGATGTACAATTGATCCTTCAATTATGTTAAAATAAAAGAAGGAAAGACTTAAATGATAGATCACATAATTTTTCCATGAATTTTAAGACCAGATTTGATTCCACGAATCTTTTGCAGTGTTCTTCTGTAGCTGACACAGCCCAGAGACAGAGACTAGTTTGATGTCTTTCAGACTTCATCATTAGAATTTTCTTCATTACATTTCCAGCAGTTGCTGAGAATTCCATTCTCAATCAACCAGAGAAAGCAACTTCTGTCTTCCTTGTCCTTTTTATACTTCCACCTAAGATGCATTCTAGTCATTGCATTGCTGATACCTGAACTTATTATATATGGAATGTATCCTTGTTTCCCCTCACTTCAGACTAATTCTATCAACTCAGCTCATTGTTTCTGGTAAATTAATTTCTTCATACGCAGGCAGAGTTTGTCTTAATACCAGTCACGTAATGTTTCATGGACAGAAAGACAACCTCCTAAAAAATAATATTCACCATGTAAGAATTTGCTTGGTTTGATGAAAGAGACATCTTTGGGGAACTTTGTGGCTCACTGTAGTCTGTTTCCACAAACTATTCACTGCGTAAGTGATAAAATTTCTCCATGGGTAGAGAAAATTGCAAAAGTTTAGGAAAAAAACAAACTCTAGAAGAATTATTTTAAAATTATAGATATTTACAGACAAGTGTGTATAATATCAAATTAAAATAAACAGGAAAAATAATGAGATAATTTCAGACGTGTCACTTTATCTTCTGTAAGCGTGGCCCACTGCAAATGTTCTTGAAACACCCTCTTCTAATTTGCTGTGGTGGTATGAATTTGGTTTTGGAACAAGGCCATATCTTTTCTTTATGAAGCAATTTTCTGATCCTCTGCATTTATTACAGCCATAGTCCTGACAGTTTATACCTGACCTTGAGTATCATTTTATATTTATACAATAATAAATGGAATCTTCTGCATGAAGCTGCCACAACAATCGTGGCTAATGTTGCTTAATTCTGCAGTGGGATTCTTGCTTATTGTTTGTATCTACCTAGATTTGAAACTTGCTAGAAAAGAGACACAGACAGGGTGACATAGAGGAGAACCATCTGGGGAATAAATGAGAAAAAGAACCTGTCAGTTGTAATTACTGGATAAATGAAATACAAAGCCTGCCTAGGTAATTCAGGTTCCCCCCTCCCCCTTTTCTTCTTCCTTTCTTGAGAAAACTCTGGGTTTCTATTTATGTTTCTTATGGCAAATGCGACTTATTTAACAGTCTCCTCCTGTTTCAATTAATGAAGAGGAAGAAAACTAACTTTGATTTGTCTTATAGATAAGGTTTTTCTGTCTAGAACTTTCATTAAGAGCTACGATTTTGAGTTAAAATTGTAAACACAAGACTCATTTTTTCAGCAAAGATTTATGAGGTATGACATTCAGTATCACTGTATTTTCTTTCAAGATTTAACACTTTTTTTTTTTTAATTCATTATGTAATCTGCCATAGTTCCAAATAATCATTTACCTTGTAATTTCAAGATCTTGTGCAAAGTTATTACTCTTCTTAACTCCATTTATTTTTTCACAGTTGCTCTGGATTTACCAAGACTGGAATGACATCCCTGATATTTACTGTCAGAAATTGAACCTTTACCTTGGAAAATCACATGCAGAAATAAGAAGAAACAAAACTGCTTGCCTTAAGATAATTATGCATTCCATATCCCTCAGAATATTGCAAGTGTTATGTAATTAAAAGGTGCAGTAGTGTAATATACCAGGACCATATCTTTGTGACTTTCATGGATAAACCTTTAAGAAACTTCATTTATTTTCCATATGTTCTATTAAATCATATTATTTTAAATGTTTCATTATGGTAAATGATAAAATTATTAAAATGTACAGGTTTTAAGACAATATATTCCAAAGCAAAATGCATATAGAAACATTAAATGTATGTATTGGATCATAACACCACACAACCCCGCATCTCAACATTTTTCTGTTTTCCATATTTGACTTTACAAGCTTTACTTTCTTTTAACATAATGAAAGCATCTGCACATTCTGACATGCATGTATGTGCACACATTCGTGTTAAAATACTGCACATTTGAGAGTGTACACAGAAGAACATTGTCAACAGTCTGTTCTAAACATGGAAAATGAGTTAGAGATGCGCTGAGTCAACTACAGTTACAGACAGTGTCTCTGAGAAATTAATTTTACTTCAGAGTTTTTCAAAAACGTTAGAAGCTTGCTCAGTAAAATGCACATTCTCAAAAAGCCTTACTTCTATAAATCCCACTATCTTCCTTCATTACAATATTTTTGTGGAAACAGATGAAATACAGCAGGGAATCTAGGCAGGTAGCCAGTCCTTTCTAAACATGTCTTTTGGATCTATACCAAGGATCTTAATCCAGGATGGATTACATACACATGTAAGTATTTCTAACAGTGTGGTAATAGCCACTATTCTTTAAAATCAGCTGCAAAGCAGAACATTAATTTGCTCCATTATATGCTATATCTTAAGGGAAGCCTTAATTCTTATTAGGTGGAAAGGTGTACAAACTAAAAGTTCTTTATTATCCTTCTTCCCCTTCCACCAAGCACATCAACAAATGATACATACAGAAGCTGGAATACTTACAAGGTACATCTAATACTATAAACACCACTACTGGTAAATTACCAATTGTAACACATTTGCAAGGTACATTTTATAATATAATTACTCCAAATATTGATTAGTTCTTGCAGAAAGTTTTATTTAAATTTGACAAAATCAAGAGTGTGGGCAACTGCACATTATACCAAGCTCATAGTCATTCTAGTTCAACCATATTTAGTGAGAAAAGATAAGGGAATGGTTATATACCATGAATATTAGCTTGATTATTTGTATAAATTTTTATTCAAGTGTGCCCCACTCCAACAAATGGGCATTTTATCATACAGCATTTGGCCTATTTCTTCAGCCCAAACTATTATATTTAAGATCAATGTTTTTGTTTCTATATAGCCAATAATTTCTCTTCAGACCTTCAATTTTAATGAAAAAATATTAAAATTTATAAAGTGTGTAAGATTAAAATGGCTGAAACATAAGCATTGCCCGTTGCAGATGAACAGCAGAGGAAAACAGTAAAGTCACCACAATTACTTGTAAAGCAGTAGTCTATTGCCAAGACCTGTAAAAGCACTGTAAGAAGATATTACTGCATTGCTATGCAAGAGCTGAGGCCAAACAGACATTAGATAGCATAAATTTTCAGGTAAAGAAATGCAGTAGAAAGAACTTAAGGTCTAGCTACAGCTTTTTTAGGTTGAAGATATGCTAAAAGCTGTTTAAAAATATTGTCATACCATTAAAAATATTTTTATACCATAAAATCAAAATTAAGATATTTTAATAAGAGATGATGGAACATTAAGTACATTCATAATGTGTTAAAATCATGCAAGATAATCCCCACGAAACTCAAGTCAGACTGTATGCCTGGCTTTTGGTTCTCTTATATGCTGTATATTCTAAGGATGCAGTGAATGGATTAAAGTAAGCTTTCTGAAGTGCTTAGAGGCTTCATCACTGAGCCTTAGGGGATCAATTTTTCTAATGTGGAAACATAATTCACATTCTACCTCTCAAGAATTGTACTCTTTTTTGTCAAATTAAAATTCAGGTTTAATAGAAAATTATGATGTTAGTTTTTAATATTCTGGCCTTCAGTTTCATCTCTTTAAACAGAAAGATTTTAGGAGGAAGATAAGTGCTAAAATTTGAGAAGTCTGAAGTACATGAGAAATGATGATCTGGTCGTCCAGTGACTCAATGACTATGACTTTATAAAGCTACAACATTTCTGAAGTACAAACTCACTCTGTGGCTTTGTTATGTAGGTGGAAGAAATTAAATAATTGCTGATAAACTGATATACTAATAAACTGATTAGTTTGCAGATGGTTTAATTTTTGCTGAAATCTGAGAAACACATTATATTCAATAATAAAATACTCTATCAAACCTTCAAAACCAAAACTGATGAAAAAAAAAAAAAAAAACACAATCCTGGAGTTGAATAAACTTCAGATGAACTAACAAGGCAGCTTGCAAATCCAGAGCAAGAATATAAACTTCTGAAATGTAAATCAAACCTCAGCTTGAAAACAAAAGCTTACTAAGGTTATGTATTGAGCACCCAAATTTCCCTTGTTATAGATAAAATTCAGAAATACATTAGGAATTTATCAATAAACAATAATCTACTATGCTGATAACAAAGTCAATCAAAAACTGGAATGCAGTTACTAAAGGCACTCACAAAGAATTTTCATTCTAAATGGAATGCAACATGTAAATGTAATAATGTAAATTTTACTTTTTTTTTTTTTTAAAAAAAAAAAAAAAGCATCTTCCCTTCAACAGCCCCTGTATGCCACACTACATCATAGCCAGAACTATGGAAGCCAGGTAGTTACTGACACTGATTATTGACACTGCTGAAGAGGAAACAGAGATTTCTAATGTTTTTATCAACTGCCATGTTCAACATACCAAGCATTTCCCTTTTAAGAATCTGTGCTTTTTTCAAAAGAAAGTCATTTAACCCAAAACGGTCTATTCTAACTATTCCTAAATACATTTAATAATGTCTTACAACAACTCATTCCAAAAATTATCTTTCCCCCAAAAAAGCTCAAAATATTTTCATGTGTGATAAACCTGACGTATGATATGACTAGAAAAGGCTTCAGCCAAAGTGAGACAAGATGAAATAAAGTCTCCTCCACTTGGTACTAGTCAAAGTACTTCATTTACTTTTTCTTTTCTTTTAATCTTTAAGTCTCATTGTGCTGCTCTTGTATGACATTGATCTCATCTATCACTTTATTTTAACTTTGCCTACATCCAGAATATCAAAACAGTTCTGCCACATTTCTTTTACTGTCTCTGTTGTCAGACAAACATTACAGTTGGCAGACATACCTGAGAATGCCGAACTGGCAGGATTATTCCAATACTGTTTTCAGCTCCTGTAAGCATACAAGGATGAGAAATAAAATATGTATGAAAATAAACATTATTTATATCATTAAGATGTGAAAGCCACCATATTATGTACATATATACATACATCCTAACATAAGGATGCCAGCTCAAGGGCATATTTTGTCCCTTACCATAACTAGACTAGTTTTGCACGCCTCAGGGGGCTTGCAAGACTAGAACAAACATCTTCCACAGTGACAAGAGTTCTGTACAAAAAGTTTGCATTTGTTGAAGAAAATGGATATCAAGACAGAGAGGCCTGTGGAGACTCAAACCTATGCAAAGTAAAGAGAGCATATACATATGTTTATTTTCTCAGGACACTTGCCAAGACATAGGAAAAGAACTGCATTAAAGAGAAACTCCCAGTTGACAGCTCTCATTTTTTGAGAACATACTAGCTGGTTCCTTACTAATGCAGCTGCTCCTCTGACTGACACACACATTTATCTGCATACTCAAAGCTTTTCAAACACCAAAATAAAATCAGCAAGCATAGTTGTTTACTTGAGATTTAGCTTTTACAATATTTTAACTCCCTGTATCAAAGTGGAGAATTCTGTTACTTATTTATATTCTGCTCACTTGATTCTTGGCTACATCTTAAAAGAAGCTATTTTGCGTTTCATTCCACACATGTGGACACTACTAAACCCGAGAACTTCTCCAACCATCACATAAGAGATGCAGAATGCTTTAGGTAAGTACTAATTGGTGATAAGCTATACATTAGCTTTTCTAAATTATTAGCAAATAATTCAGACAACATGTGGCCAGATAGAAGCTTCCTCTGAACTGAATTTGACCCACAAGTTGGCCATTAGGTAGCAGTTATGCATTCACATATAATACACAACTGAAACTCTTCAGTATACACTTGGCATTTTTCCCCCAATTCTCCCCAAACACCTGTAAAATATTTACATATATCACTAAATATTTACATATATAACCTGTGTATTTCCCTTTCTGGTCACTTTATATCAAAAGGCCAGTGCAATGCGTACAAACAACTTCATATAAAAGTCTCTAGAAACCTCATTCTAGGTTTACCCTATGAATGCATGACAAGAAATCTTGCAGGACTGAAGTTCTCTTAATCCACAGAGCTGATGACATGAAGCGGATGACATGAATACATGTTTTGCTATATTCAACTACAACTGTCCAGCTAACTTGACACTAGAGATCCAATTACTAACATTACCACATTTACAGAATTACACCTTTTCATGGACATGTGTAACTTGAAATTCAGAAGAGCTACAGGGGGTCTTTCATCACAGTTGTGCCTTTTTCAAACTGTCTTTATTTTTACCTAATGCACAATGGTTATGTATATGCTCCAAATAGCATAGCACTTAAACCCATGATTTTTTACCAGCTTGCATGAATGCAGTACTTGCTGAAAGGCTACAGCAACTTTGTGACAGAAATAATCCTTTCCGTGATTTGCTCTTAGCTTCTAAAGTCATACTTGATGAGGTTAGCAATCACAGACTGCCACTCAACAAAGCAGCACAATTCAGATAGAAACTATTTTAAGCACATCAGCATTGGCAATTTTCTATTTAGTTGCTACATTTTCCAGCTCAATGAATAGAGACAACATGCCTTCTGCTTAGAGACTCACCTTAACACAGAAGGTGTGCCTCTGTAGCTGTAAATTGAATTACTATTCTTCCTGTTTCTCAATTAACAGAACATGAACAATGTATATTTTGAGATTCCATGTTGGCTGAGGTACCCAGAAATATCAGAGCACCATGTGGGAGCTTTGTTTAATTGAAGTCAAAAATATGAATATCAGCAGTCTGGGTGATTAGGCAGGTAGGCAGGTGAATACAGCAAGGTGCTCTAAACACAGCCACATGCCACTGCAATTGCCTTTCAAGAAAAGCAGTGTGTGTGAAGGTCCAAGTGATCAGACAGGCTTCAGATGAACAGGCAGAATCCAAATGTTGGCACGTATTAATGCTACTATTTGAAGTGATGCAAACCTATTCCCTACACAATCCAGAAGCCTGATTTTCTAGTAATTGCATACTTTCTGATACTTTGATTACTTGATTACTTTTTTTTTATGTGATTACTTGATTACTTTCTGAGGTTTCAACTGTACATAATTTTATTTTATTTTTTTCAGACTGTTCCAAAACTTCCAGGCAAGTGAGAACAGGTATCTCATTCACAAGAATGATGATTCTCATATACTGTACTGCACATAACATTTCATTAAATTTTCTACTACATCCTGACTGTGCTTGAATATTTTTGAGCTGTACTTGTTGATCTATTTTAATTTTATTCTTTTACTGTTTAGGGAGGTGATAGAGCAGCGTTTGAAGACATGGACTTCTTCCCTTTTCTGACACAAACTTACTATTTTGATTTTCATGCTTCTTGTAATGGGACAAGCCTAAAACATTTTGTATTTTCGTTTTGTTTTGTTTTGTTTGTTTTTCTCCCGTACTATATTCTCCCACTCCCGTACTACATTCCAAAATGGTTACATTCTCATAGGTATCTTTTACTTCCAAAATTCTTGCTCCATCTCTGGTTGCATTAGCTAAAAATGTTCATTTCTGGGTTTTGCCTAATGAAGATTTTGCCACACTGTTATTTGTTATTCATTGTTATTCACCTTCTTGCTGCTACATGTATGAAAGACACTACTTGTATTCAGAACAAATAAAAAGGGAAAAAAATATACAGTAAATCAAATACTGTAATTAAGGTTAGGAAGATGAGAAGAAAAAGCAAGTTCTAAAATGCTGGAGGACTCAAGAAAATGAAATTGTGAATTCTCCTTAGCTGGGGGTACTGCAGATTCATAGACTTTGCAGTTCAAAGACAGAAATGGCTTGCAAAGTCCATTTTCTATAGATTCTAGCCACATTTTTGGAGGTCATTTGACTTCTCTGAAAAGAAGAACATTTTTTTAAGGAACTTTTCCAGTAAGAGTCTACACTTGTAACTTCTTTTCCAACAGATCACTTTTGCCCTGATTACTGCCAGGATTGTCTGTTCTAGTTCTCTCTCCATTCCTTATTCATCTCTTGCCTCACATATATAATATGCTCCTTCATCCATGAAGAATGAAATAATGTCTTTCCTGGTGGTTTATTAACAGAACAGACAGCCTAGAAATGACTTGGCCATATTTTGAGTCAGGAAAATAACAAAGTTTTTACCACTCTTGGGTCCAGCTGCCTATTTAAAAAGAGGTGCTACCTGATGATGAAATGATAAAGAGCTCTTCAGGAAGCCAAGTGCGAGCCTGCAATTAGTGTGCCTAGTCTATACTGCATTATCTGATTGAAATAATGCTAGAAGAGGTCAAAATATAAGGTCTTTTGGTTGATACTTGTAACTGGATTTATATTTGCATGAATAGTATTCTCAGTAATATATAAAATGGAATAGCATTCGTCTTGAAGCAAATATTTCAAAGCTAAAGTGATGCGACCCTTCAAGACATATGCTGTTGTGATATCTATTCACCATTACAATCCCATTTTCACATCCTCCAGGAATTCAAAGGATCAAGCACTTCATCCAGTCTCTGTTTGAGGCTGAAATAGCAGTACCTGCATTTTTGCATGGACAATCACATCTAAGTATTTCTCTTTCTTATTGCATATTTTATGAAAGTTAAACTACAAATATATATATATAAACATATTTATGTTAAATTCATTTTTTCCTAATACAAATGAGTTTGATAAATATTAAGAGCCAGATAAGCTGGCTCTTTTAAAACAACGATCATTATTTGCATTAGAGTTAAACACTCTATAAATACCAGAAGAAAATGCACTGCCTTTTTTCCACAGTAGTAACATGATTTGTTTCCTAGTATGTTGAACATCCTGAGCAATGACTGTATATGAATTTATTTTGCTTCTGTGGGAAGCAGTGGATGCAACAGGAAATTAAAGATATTTTTACATGAAATGGTAATGAAAAATAGTTTTGAACATAAAATCATTTCCTAGTTTGTTATTCAAACTTCTCAAAATTGCCAATATTGAGCAAATGTTCCCTGTGAATTTGACCAATTTGAGCATTTCAATAAGTTGCATAATAAAATAACATTTTCAAATTAACAGTTGCTTTCAAATATGACAGCTAAACAGTTCATAATTAAAAACCTGAAGGGTCTGGTGGAAGCTTCATAATTTTTATTTATTTATTTTAAGGAAAGTTTGTAAAAGTCTAAAAAGATCTAGCTCTGTAAGCGTGCCTACTTCCCCTGAAGTATTTTCCTATTTGCATATTTCCCTCAGAGCAATTCCTGAGAAACTTGATGTTCACCTAAAAACAACTAGCAAAGATTCATAAATCCGTTTTATACTGCTTTATTACAAGGTAAATTATAAGAATGTTGTAAGGATGCGTAGGGACAAAATTAGAAAGGCCAAAGCTCATCTGGAGCTCAATCTGGCTAATGCTGTTAAAGACAACAGAAAATGTTTTTATAAATACATTAACATGGAAAGGAGGACTAAGGAGAATCTGCATCCTTTACTGGATGGGGGGTGGGGGGGAACTTAGTGACGAGAGATGAGGAAAAGGCTGAGGTGTTTAATGCCTCCTTTGCCTCAGTCTTTACTGGCAAGACCAGTTGTTCTCTGGATACCCAGTACCCTGAGCTGGTGGAAGGGGATGAGGAGCAGGATGTGGCCCTCACAATCCACGAGGAAATGGTTGGCAACCTGCTACAGCACTGAGATGTACGCAAGTGGATGGGGCTGGATGGGATCCACCCGAGGGTACTGAGAGAACTGGCGGAAGAGCTGACCAAGCCGCTTTCCATCATTTATCAGCAGTCCTGGCTATCAGGGGAGGTCACAGTCGACTGGCGGCTAGCAAACGTGACGCCCATCTACAAGAAGGGCTGGAAGGTAGACCTGGGAAACTATAGGCCTGTTAGTTTGACCTCAGTGCCAGGGAAGCTCATGGAGCAGATTATCTTGAGTGTCATCATGCGGCACTTGCAGGGCAAGCAGGCGATCAGGCCCAGTCAGCATGGGTTTATGAAAGGCAGGTCCTGCTTGACGAACCTGATCTCCTTCCACAACAAAGTGACACGCTGGGTGGATGAGGGAAAGGCTGTGGATGTGGTCTACCTTGACTTCAGTAAGGCTTTTGACACCGTTTCCCACAGCATTCTCCTCAAGAAACTGGCTGCTTTTGGCTTGGACTGGTGTACGCTTCGTTGGGTTAAAAACTGGCTGGGTAGCCGGGCCCAAAGAGTTGTGGTGAATGGAGTTAAATCCAGTTGGAGGCCGGTCAATAGTGGAGTCCCCCAGGGCTCAGTATTGGGGCCAGTTCTCTTCAATATCTTTATCGATGATCTGGATGAGGGGATCGAGTGCACCCTCAATAAGTTTGCAGACGACACCAAGTTAGGTGCGTGTGTCAATCTGCTCGAGGGTAGGAAGGCTCTGCAGGAAGATCTGGATAGGCTGCACCGATGGGCTGAGGCCAACTGTATGAGGTTCAACAAGGCCAAGCGCTGGGTCCTGCACCTGGGGCACAACAACCCCAAGCAGCGCTACAGGCTGGGAGATGAGTGGTTGGAAAGCTGCCTGGCAGAGAAGGACCTGGGAGTATTGGTTGATAGTCGGCTGAATATGAGCCAGCAGTGTGCTCAGGTGGCCAAGAAGGCCAACGACATCCTGGCTTGCATAAGAAACAGTGTGGTCAGCAGGGCTAGGGAAGTGATTGTCCCCCTGTACTCGGCTCTGGTGAGGCCGCACCTCGAGTACTGTGTTCAGTTTTGGGCCCCTCACTACAAGAAGGACATGGAGGTGCTCGAGTGAGTCCAGAGAAGGGCAACGAAGCTGGTGAGGGGTCTGGAGAACAAGTCTTACGAGCAGCGGCTGAGGGAGCTGGGGTTGTTCAGCCTGGAAAAGAGGAGGCTCAGGGGCGACCTTATCACTCTCTACAGGTACCTTAAAGGAGGCTGTAGCGAGGTGGGGGTTGGTCTATTCTCCCACATGCCTGGTGACAGGACGAGGGGGAATGGGCTAAAGTTGTGCCAGGGGAGGTTTAGGCTGGATATTAGGAGGAACTTCTTTACTGAAAGGGTTGTTAGGCATTGGAATGGGCTGCCCAGGGAAGTGGTTGAGTCACCATCCCTGGAGGTCTTTAAAAGACGTTTAGATGTAGAGCTTAGTGATATGGTTCAGTGGAGGACTTGTTAGTGTTAGGTCAGAGGTTGGACTAGATGATCTTGGAAGTCTCTTCCAACCTAGATGATTCTGTGATTCTGTAAATTTTGCGCTTTGTGCATTGCTGCACAGAAACAAACAAACAAAACTAAGATAGTGATTTATTTACTGACAACACATTTTTTGTAAGAGAGGTCAATCTAAACTTAACAGCAACAAAGATTATCCACTAATGTTTTTATATGGTCCAAATTAGAATATTTCAGTTGGAAGGGACCTAAAAAGATCATCAAGTCCAACTGCAAAATCTGAGTTCATTCAATTTCTAGAATTTGAAAAAATGAGTATCCTTTCTCCCATGACAAACTATCATCACAGTTCAATACTCTGAATAGTAAAATTTGTTGATCTGGACAAAGGTGCAGAAATCAATGCACAGATCATATTCGTTACATCAGAATGCAGAATTAATCTTTAATCAGCATTTCTAATCTCAGTCGTCTTTGGTTCTCTTTATAATGCATCATGCTCAGTGAAAATGCATATATTTCTCATACTTTATTAAATACACTACTGTGATATAAAGTGCTAGAGCAAAGCAATGCTGTGGATATTGTAAGGTTAACAAAATGCCAGTGACATATTATATAAACTGTTTGGATCAGGACTACATTTCAAATTAAATGAAAACAAAGTGCACAGCTGGAATTTCTACTGATAATTAACAGGTGAGTTTAAAGTTAGTTTAAAGGCAATGTCTTATCATCAACCTTAGCAAGCTTTTAAGATTTTGATGAACCAAAAAGTAGTAGCAGTTTTTAAAACAAAAGTGGGTTTAAAATATTTTATATACGTCTATTTGCTGACTCATATTTTTTAGATGGCTAAATAGCCAGGGAAAAAAATGGAGTTCTGCTCATCAAGACTTAATTTTTTGCTTTCATACTACAAACTGCTTACATTGTTTACTTACGGCATTAAACCGTTTTGTACTCTTATCTAGTACATATTTTTTAAAATATCACATTCTCTGCAAATAACAGTAGCTTCAATAGAAAGAAATTCTGAATCATAAATTTGTGTTTTTACTCAATGTTTTTAAACCAAGTTACAGGAAGTCTACACCAAGACTGAATTAATTACTTCTGGTTCTGATTACTGTGACCAAAACATGTTCTGTCATAAGGGATTCATTAAAATCCTCACAATCATTTATCTTCTTGGAAAACTTAAAGCTGTTTAAAAGAGCATCATTCTTTTGTTTTATCTATTTATGGCAAATCATCACAAACCAAAATATTTCTTTATATAAAAGCATGTGAACATATGTTGCAGCTACCAGGTCATGGCATAATTCTGCAGGGTTCATGCAAGTCTGTAAAAGATTATTCTAAGTGTATTTGGAAAAAAATGTTTAAAAAAAATACTAGATTGTGTCCTCAAATAAAACGAAGTACAAAGAAATTGTGACATGTTCTTAATGGTTCTTTGACCTCTAACAATGGTTCCCAGAATGACAGGGTGAGGGACCTAATACTCCTCTCTTGATGTAGTGTGCAGCTGAAAACCTCACAGGCCATAAGTGAGGAGAGTCATTAAGTACCATCACAGCTGACTAGCCTATTTGAATTTCTCCTTTTGTCAGCCTGCAGTAAGGAGCCTGTCTGCACCATCACCAAAGGAAAACACATTAATCTTTCTGAAGAGATCTGGGTGAAGTTCCAGACGGTGTCGAGGACACACAAATACAAATGGCTACCCTGTGCATGGCCTTTTTGTGATGATATGATCAGATACCAAACATTTAGAACTACACTATAGTAGATGACCTACAAATGTGAACGAAACTCCACAGAAAACCATCTTATAATCATATAGAAAGGAATTTACATCATCTCACTAGACTGAAAATAGGGCAAGTACAGTTACAGTGCATAGTATGGCAAATGAATGAATCCCTGGATGCTACAGTCACTAAATTACTAAAATTGATCACAATTACAGTAAATGTCATCAATATGACACTCCAATAATAACTACAATTCCACAGTACCTCAACAGAAATATTGAAACTTCGTGTAATCACCTTTTCACCTTTCAAAGTTTTTTTTGTTTGTTTTAAACTGAGCACTGAGTTTTTCAGATTTCCCCTCAACAACATCAGCAACGCATAATGTATTAGTTCAAAGAATGGGGCTGAGCTTTATACAACTGCTCACTGTCTTTCTCTGTGCTTACCTGTACAATCTCATTAAAGTCAACAGAACTATGCATGACCGTTGGTACCAAACCTGCACCACCAACACTGACCCTGGCTAGATTTATACTTAATTAAAATTTAGGATTCTTCTGGATGAAAGTGCAATAATATATCATTTTATAAAGCATCTAAATACAAAGAATGCTTAATTTGCAGTGAATAGAAAAAGCTATACTTATATGTGAAATACCAAAGAGTCATTAGATTTAGCATTCAAATTTTCTTTTTGGGTGCTGTAGCTGTGTACTAAAATATTTGACCTGTTCAGGTAGCTATGACTACGAGTGAAATACCATCTGTATTTCATGATCATTCAGTAAATAACTTCTGGCAGTGCAGTAAAAAGACTCATAAACTGTGTGATTTATTTGATATT
This sequence comes from Cygnus atratus, assembly GCF_013377495.2. Classification (NCBI taxonomy): domain Eukaryota; kingdom Metazoa; phylum Chordata; class Aves; order Anseriformes; family Anatidae; genus Cygnus; species Cygnus atratus. The sequence continues at coordinate 19,682,434 of NC_066373.1, read as the reverse complement.
GGAATAATGTTCTTCTTTGCAGACCCAGACTTTGAATTTGATTTATCTGCACAGAATTTTTATAAGCATATATACACAAGATTGATTATATTTAAAACGTATTCTGTACGAAAACTGGGGTGGTACACTTAAGATGAAACTTAAATGAGAAACTCAAATTTTAGAGAAAAAAATGCATAATAAATTAAACAGCAGAAATAGCATTTTAACTATTTACCAAAAATAATATTCAACTTCACATTAGGAAAGACATTGTTAGAGCCTCTTCCTTCTTTGGAAGTGATTTAAGTTAACGAAATTTTACACACACTTTTAGACAGTTCATCTGCTTACAACAGTATTGAAAAACATGGGGAAAAGCTAGGATAGGGTTGGATCTGTCTTATTTTCACAGAATATTTTTAACCACTTTATTCTTCAGGAACCTTGTCCTTTTTGTGTTGTTCTCATACACCCTGGATGAGTGAAAACACTTTAAATTTGAGAGTATCTCCTGTCATATTTTCACTCAACAGGAGGTAAGAGATTTCAGAAGGTTCATGGCAAATAAAGGTTCTTTTTGAGCAGTTCTAATGGTAAACCAATATAGCAAAGCACCTGTGTTCATCAATGTCACTACTGAGGAGAACAGAGACACTAAGTGTGACTTTTCCCCATTCCAAAGCATATTAGGGGTCATCATAAATCCCCACATATGCTCCATCAGATCTCTTGCAGAAATATTAACAAGCATTGATTGTTAACCACTGATAAAAGTAACTGAGTCTCCCAGGTGAAATCCCACTTTTCAAGTAATCGTGCTGGTCTGTGGAGATCTATGACATTTTCAATGCAGTAAAGTGGCCTTTGTTGGAAGCACTTAGGTTTTTACTGCATTATCTAATGCAGCAATATGTCCTTGCAAAAAAATAGCTTTTTCCCCTTTCTAGTCCATACTTCAGTATCATAACTTACACTGACTTTAGCAGGATGTCTTGCAGGTAAAGATATTATTCATGAAAAAAGTCTACTAACCAGCCTGCACAAGGCTGTTGGTGTCCACCCACCTACTAATTCAGTGAAGGTTTCATCACTTCACATGAACACTATCCATAAAGGAAAAGTTGGTCTTGCTACTGCTTTTCCTCACATACTAATAGATACGGAGAGAAATTATTTCAGTTACAAATGTTTGTGAATTTTGTGGTGAAGCTAAGCACAACTACAAGGACAGATGTATGACAAACAATTTTACAGTTACGTCAAACAGCTGAACAATTTGACAGCTCAGTATTTTTTGCATGTTCAATCTCACTATGACTCTATTCAGTGTCTGTAGTATTAAAGAAAAACCAGAGCTATACCCAGACAAGTCCACTGGTATCTCACCTCAATGCATAAAAAATAACTGAAGCTTAGCCACTGTCCTGGTTTCAGCCAGGATAGAGTTAATTTTCCTCCTAGTAGCTGGCAGGGTGCTATGTTTTGGATTAGGATGAGAAGAGTGTTGATAACATACTGATGTTTTAATTGTTGCAGAGCAGTGCTTACACCAAGCCAAGGACTTTTCAGCTTCTCGCTCTGGCCTGCCAGCGGGCAGGCTGGGGGTGCAGCAGGAGCTGGGAGGGGACAGACCCAGGACAGCTGACCCAAAGTGGCCAAAGGGGTATTCCATACCATCTGACGTCATGCTAAACAATATATAGGGGTGGCTAGCTGGGGTGGGGGGGCCGGCTGCTCGGGGATAGGCTGGACATTGTTCAGCGGGTGGTGAGAAATTGCATTGTGCATCACTTGTTTTGTACACATTTTTATTAATAGTACTATTATCATTACTATTATTTTCCTGTCTTAATAAACTGTCTTTATCTCAACTCCCAGGCTTCACTTTCCCATTTCTCTCCCACATCACAAAGAGGGAGGAGGGAGGGTGAGCGAACAGCTGTGTGGTGTTTAGCTGCCGACCAGGTTAAACCACAACAGCCACAAAACACTACACCCCCTCTATCTCCCACTCAGGCATCTAACAGATGGCTGGTGAGCCCCTAGATCTCTATGTCTAGCACCCCTAGAAGTAGTAGGCCACATATACTAATGTATTCATACATAACACACAGGCATATTATATAACTACATTATTAACTAGAAAATGGAAAATAAAGATTTTTAGTTATTCTACATGTAGGATATGCTTAGAAGAAGGCAGGGAACTATTTTTAACTAGAAGGGAACTATTTTTTACTAGAAGGAAAACTAGGCCCTGGAGCAGAAGGGTTGATTCCATCACAGCAAAATGTATCAAACTTTTTCTTAAACCAAAAACTACATTTTAACAAAAAAAGTCTACAGAAAACCCAGAGTTCTGCTGCTTTTTGTTGTTGTTGTTGTTTGTTTTCAGAAAATCTTCTACTTTTACTATCATCTGCAGTAATATCTCCCCATGAGAACATGAGAGGACATTTATAAAAACCTCTTCTTTCCAAAAGAAAATCTTAACTATGTATCATGATTGTACTACTAGCCTGAGAAACAGGAACAAGTTTCTGATGTATTGATGTACTTCACAGCGATACGTACATAAGCCACCTGGTTACAAACAACTACAAGTTTTGTTGACACAGACTCATGATTTTGACACAGGGATGAATTTAGCTACTTCAATAAAGGCTACTCGATTTATAAATAAGTGAAGCAAATACAATATTTTAGATAGAGTTGTTCCTGTATAAAATTACTGTACTGATCCCGACCAAGACAGCACGGCACGTTTAGGAGTTAGTGATCCATTAAGCAGCAAACCTGAGCAGGTGCAGGCCTGTGCTGGGCAGCACAAGCCCCTTGGCTGCAGGACAGCTCAGCCAGGTCACTGTGACAGAGGAGCCTGCAGGCAGCTCACGCTTAGTGCTGCCGATCGTGCCACTGGCATGGCTTCACCTTTATTTAAAACTGCAGCAAGAAGTTCTCATGCAAACATCCTTCAGGAGTGGAGTTGTTTTCTTATGAGTAAGTTGTAATAGATCCAATGACCAAAAGAGATGGCTTCTCTCCACAGACATGATCTGCTCGCTCCACACAGCATGCCACAGGAAAATCCACCTGGGCTCCATCTGATGCTGCACAACCACAAGGTGCCCAGCATCTGAAGTATCATGCTATTTACCCACTACCCGTATTTCTCCTCTTATTCTTATTAAAGCAGTCACCTAATTAAGCCACTTGTTGTCGGGTATTTCTTACTAAGATCCAGACTATCCTGTGCCACTGCTTCCCTCAGCCCCCTGCCCTTACCCTCAGTGCAGAACAACAACTGCATTTGATTTATTGTCCCATCTGTTTCAAATTTGCATTGGACAATCCCAACGAGGTTAAGCTCAGCAGGCCATGGGCAGAGCAGCTCTGGACAAACTGGGCTTCTCTTCCAGTAACCACAATTCCACCCTGGGACTGGACACAGCCACCCAGGTGGATTCAGTGTTTCCCTCACTGCATCAGGGGTTCCACTGTAGCAGAGCTCCACTAAAAGCATTTACAGATCTTGCTCAGAGTCCAAAGGTTGTTTTTTTTTTTTTTTTTCCCCGTGTAGAAAGACTTACACTGAACACTGGACTGCCATTAATACAGCCTATTTGGTTTCATTTATCTTCGCTTTTAATACAGTGCAAGTCTCTGTCAGTCAATTTAAAAATAGCAATAAAGTCTAATAGCAATTTGCCAACAGGGCTTTTATTTCTAAAATATGTGATGTAGATAAGGAATACTTGAAAGCTTAATGACTACTCACTAGATCAATGATATAAAATATAAAGGTGTTTGTCTTTTTAAGAGGAAAAACAAAGGTTTTTCAGCTCAAATCTCATTTCCTTTGAATATTCTTACAAAAATTCCATAAAAAGTTGAAAAGCCTTTATTTAGTTTTAACAAGGTCAACGCACCAAAGGAAAAAAGAAAATGGAAAGAAGCAGCCAGTACCAGAATGCAGGAGGAAGCAAGCCAAAAAGCAATGTGCACTTGAGAGTCATGGGGTTTTGCTATTTGAAACCTCAATGTTATCAAACACTTTCCTTAAAAAACAGACTCCTTTTAAAGTTCCACACTTCCTCCTCCTCAGAGCATTCTGAATTCAGCCTGTCCAGACCTCCTGAGCTAAACTTGGCCATTACTTATATTGAGCACCCCAAGACACCCTCCAGCCATGACCAATACTGCTATCTTCAGTGTATTGTTAGAAGATACCACCAAAGGCTGTCTCGGCAGGACTCTTGGACTTCCAGTGTGACCACCACTTCAGCACATGAAGGATTAACAATATGACACTTCTTAAACAAGTGACAAATTCTGAAACAAAAAGGTCAGATGATCTCAGAGGAACACAGGTAACAAAGAAAAAAAAAATCTATATGGATTTTGATGATAGCTGTCTTTATTTCTTAGGGGAATTGTCCCAGCTTGACTGGAACGACACCCTGAGACACACAGCAAAAAGCAAAAAAAAAAAAACGCGACCAGTTCTTGTACTTATGGGTCACCCCTGTCAGACTGCGGTGATAAATGGAAAAGACTGTCAGCAGAGAGCAAATAAGATTTCTTTCAAGTTAAGCACACACTAGGGAATACTTGCTGTCTGGAAGATGCTGAAGGAAGATATCTTCTTGATTAACAATACCAAAAACTTTACTGAGCATTGCAGAAGAACAAAAAATTAAGAACATTACATTTTATGTGGCTGTACAGTACATACCTCAGGATTATACCAAAGTATCACATAAATATGTAAAATGTTCCTCCAGTTGAAGCCATTATTTTAGCTCCTCAGTCGAGCACAAGAAAACCTTTCCTATAAGGGTTTGTTGCCTTTTCAGCAGTAGTTAGTAGCTTACTGTAGATGGCCAACATTCAAATTTCCAGAAATTACAAGTAATTTCTTTAATTAAAGGACTGAAAATGCAGCTTATTGAAACTTCAATATTAGTCTACACAATTTTTATCCAAAGGATTATAATATTCAAAATAAGAATTCTATGAAATCCAATTCATACAATAATTTGGAATTTTAAAAGTCTAAATTTAAAATTAGCATTGACCCCACACTTTTAGAGGTTTAAACCTACATTTTGGTTCAAAAAGGAGGAGAAGGAAGAATACACTTCAATCAACAATCCGTTTAAAGAGGTAAAATTCTATTGAAGCTCAACAGGCATTTTTTGTATTCACAAAACAAGAAAGTAGCTTGTGGGAATTTTTATCACCACATTTAAAGTGAAATGCTATTATTTATTTATTTAATTAATCAGTACAGCTATAGGGTGAAAAAGAATTCCTTATGCCAGGAATGAATAACAGTTTTCCCAAAACACAACACAGAACATGCATCAAGCTAAAAGAGAACAAAAAGCTGTTTAGCACAACCAATGACTACAAACTATTTTCCTATCCATTAATTTGCTGATTCATTTTGTTATATACTATTATCATTAGGGCAGATAGACTGAACACGTATAAATTTTAAATACAGTATACCTGTATAAATTTTAAATAGGTTTTAAATACATATTGGCACATATTTGGTATTTTGCAGCAAAATTCATCCATTAATATGCAAATTAATTCTCTCATATTTAATACAAATAGATTAATCCAGAAAAAAATGGACTTGCATTATTTTCCAGCTGGACCTGATGAATTATCTACTTAGTGCTTTTTCAAAAGACACAGTCAGTCATGCACCAAGGGCAGAACTTGTCTTTTGGTGCTTTTTTCACACACTTTTTCAAGTCTTATCAGGAGATAACAGATTTGCGACTCCATAGATTAGGCCAAGTTACTGTCTCCAGCTATCAGGATTTCCCACAGAAAGAGCAATAGTAAGATACAACAATCACAACCACAGAAAATGTGGCAGAATGCTTGAAAGAAAATACATCATGGTGGTAGGTACTGTTTCTTCAGAAGCCACTAGAGTCATTAGGCAATTCATAAGGCTGGATTTTAACAACTGGCAAGTGTCCTGTATTACTGCTGTTTTAACACTTGCTGAAATTGTTTTAGAAACAGCCTTTATAAATTTATTACAGCAAGATCTTATTTAAAATACATTTATATTTATCTAGCAAGGTTTTAATTTTCACTGATTACATTAGAGCTCTAAAGCCATGAGTCTATTGGATGTTTTTGTTCAGAAAGCCAGCACAAAAACAAGATTACAAATATTAAGATAATTAACTTTACCCAGGTTAAAGTAATAGTAAATTTCTCTGCATTATGTAAATCCCTATAAAAGACAGACAGACCAAGTAACCACATATGGTTTTGCCAAACACTAGCACAGAGGCAGTCTCATATAAATAAAGCATTTATTATCTGCCTCATTCTGCAAAGAACATAAGCAGAGTATGCACGAAATGTATATCAGCATTCACCAAAATGGAATACCTAATCCTGTTTAAAATCACATTGGTAATTCAGGTTTTCATCCAAATAAGCAGGAAAGCTATATACAACTAAGATTCATTGTACAGGAAAAAATGCATTTTCTACCCCTATTTCATATCAATCAATTTCAGCTGAAGATAATGGGTTCCAAGAATCTATATGATTTTATCTAAGAGCAGACCTGCTGATTCAGTGGCAATTGTTCTCAGGATTATCTCTGATTATTATGGATCCAACAAGAAGCACGTGGACCAGAACTCAGAGGAATGAATTAATCTGAGTGAAACTGAAGTAGCAGTTACCGAATGAAATTCTGACACAGTAGCCTCCCAGAGAATGACTTTATAAAGTATTAATGGAGTGTAGCCACTGTGGCAATACAATAAGAATTTATCCCAGAGGACTATAAAAAGCACCATCTTGCCATAATAGGGCAGAGACAGCCTTTTTCTGTCTTTTTAGTTATAATGAAATTGCATGCAGTGGTGTGATACTAGTCATCAAATTGTTGCTGTGTGAATATTGCTGGCAGCCATTGTTGCAAGAAGTCTTTAAATATAATGAAGTAATAATGTCAAAAAGAGTGGGGAGAAAGTTTCAGAGCATCTTTGTGTGTGTACTTGTTATTCTTACCACTTGCTGTGAATATCACTGGGAAAGGTCACTTGAATCCAGCAGTTCACAGCATCATGAACTGCTGGCTCAGGTAAAGGCATTAGACTGTGGAAGATAATATGTTCTTCCTTCTATAGGATATTAATCTAAGCTACACCTCCTGATCCCTACACAGGGATTTTAATTTGCCCAGCAAGGATAACACTGAACTCCATCAAAGTATTTTCTTTTGATTGTGGTGCAAAATCACAGAATGCCTTTTAATGAACCATTTAAATCCTACTGTTTACAGCAGATTAGTGAGCCTGTGCAATGTAGCCAGGGTCTAAAGATACCCGCTAAGCCATAATATGCCAAAAAAGTGGGTGCTACCCAAAAATCTCTCTGCTACAACTAGGTCTGACACTGAGATCTGAAAGCTACTTATGTCACCATACTTTTCATGACTCACATCATTTGACCAACTGATGTGGTAATTACGTTGCTGTTTTTTAGCTTGTTTTTCTTTTTTACTGTGTTGTTATTCTTGAAATAATTCTAGCACCCTCTGCAAGGAAATGGTGACAAACACTGCCTGATATAGTGGAGCTAATACTGCTTATTTCCCCATCTGTAAGCATGACTTTGGAAAGGATATTGCTCCCAATGTTTCACTTCTGCTTCTTGTACAACTCCTCTGTACTCACACAGTAATTCAGTGACTTAACAGTACCCAGATCCCTTGATTTCCTTAATAATTTCTGGAAAAAAAAAGGCTTAGGTCACCCCTACATCTTCTAGGAATGTAATTACATTGAACCATATATCAAAAGCACTATTTGTTTTCAGTATATTTGGCACTAAACTGAAATAGTTTAATGTCTTACTGACATTACTTTATATGTGCATCAACATTCAAAATCACACAAAAGAAATTTCAGGTTTTCACTTATCCTTGAAAAGATGAAGTGAAACTTTACACAGGTTTCCTTTGTGTTAACCAGCCAGGTTAGCACTTACTGCACCAGCTGCAATATTGCCCAAGTACTCGAGAAAACATAGATCAGGCAAAACAACATCCGAGAGGGATATGTGAAAGCCTGAGCCTTAAACTCTTAAAAACCAGATAATAAAATAAAACAAAATAAAATCAAAATCAGTAATTTTAGTATGCTTTTCTGGCCTTATTTTGATAGATTTTGATTATTATTCCATCAGTTTTTCTCAAGTGGAGGTCCAAGAAACACACACAACGTTACACCTATATCAGTTACCAGCTTCTGCTATACACGTGACATTTTCACCATTTTAGGAAGAACTATTGAAATTATTTATCTTTGAGCTATTCTGAAAATGTTTTGTTTTGTTGTTGTTTTTGTTTGTTGCCTAAAGCAAGATTTAACCATGAGAAATATTTTGAGTTGTTCCCTTAAACACTGTGAAATCAGCCCAAAGCTCTAACGTTATTTAGTATCTGGCTATAACACTAACTAGTATCTCAAGCAGTATCAAACACAATAAAAATGTATTTTAAAGCTTCTGTTTCAGCTGGTGGCATACAGCCTCACAGATCAGTATTGGTACAAACTTACTTTTCAAACATTTTATAGTTTACTTGTAAACATTCATATCATGTAAAGTCACTCTTTATGGAAGTCCAGAATGTGTTATTTCACAATTTTTATAGAAAACTTATTCAGCTCTTCTTTATTGAGAAGTGGCACATTTGCTTCTTTCTCATGATATTCAAGTCTATAGAGATACACCACAAAAACTCACCAATTTCAGACTTGAAAACTTGTGTATTTTCCAGTTTTAATGTATTAAGTAATTAGTTTTTGCTTTTTGTGTTTGACTTCCACGTAAGATACATTATTACATCTTTGTATAGATACTTAATACACTGAAAAATCAGTTCAGGGATGCTGTGCATTTCCTATATTATAATTTAATCTGTAAAAAAAAGGTGTACTAGGTGACACTGCATGCCTTTTCAAAATTGCAGAGGTACTTTTCTTTCAGTTCAGGACTGAAGGACTTATATCAACTTCTATTTCTTTTGTATCTCTATACGAGAATAGGAAAGAAGAAAATTATTTCTGTGACAAAAAGTGCAAGAGTAAAAGTAACTCTTTATAAAGCTGTATTAATCAAAAACTTTGAAATTTGCTAGATGAATCCTTTTTCCTTGACTTTTAGCATTTCTAGATTCATGTTTTCAACACTGTCTAGTTACCAAGAGCAACCCCAAATTGTTTTTTGTTTAGCAACATGCTATATGTTGGATATGTATCAATTATATGCAACGCAGAGCTTGCCAAAATTAGTTGTAAGAATCACTATCAGGATTTTAAAGAACCTTATAGTAACTATTCCTTGCTCTTTTTTATATTACAGAGATGGTTGAAATGAAAATATTTGCATGGCCTTGTTTGAATTGATATTTGTATCAGGGGCCCTAATTACAGTTAATATAAAAACATCTGCTGGACTTAAAACCCATTAAATAAGAAATAAAAAAGAAATACTCATAGCTGCCCTAGATGACCACTCACACAATAGCAGCATTATTCAGAGCACTAGCTGTGGTAAAACTGAGTAAATAAGTCACAGCTTGAATTGCGTTTACATGATATTTATCCATTAACACTGGGTAAACTTGAGCAATGTGTTGTTTGTAAAGTGCATCCCTACAAGTACCAATATTTAAGTATTTTAAAACATCTGTGAAATATCTTTCATACATTTATTTCCCACAACATTTGCAGAATAAGAGCTTGCATTCACAGTATATCCCAGACAAACTTCAAAAAGTAGCAAATGTCACATCACTTTGTGGTCACACAAAGATGGAGGACTTGGCCAGCAAAATAATGCATGATATGAAATTGTGTTAGGCAGAACACTAGAAAAACAGACTTACCTCCATATATAATTTCTCACCTTCATCAGGGATTGATTTGAATAAGCACCTTAGAAGTAAAAGGCTGTATTTTCTGTTAACATGTCCCCATATTACCCCACACCAAAGGTTTGATGCATAATATGGCATTATATTTTGGTTGGTACCTACTAGAGAGAATATCAGAGGCATAAGCCTTAAGTTAACTACAATTTTGCATTTTATCCAAATTTGTCTTCAGAAGAACAGTATTTAAATATGTCCCATATGACTGCACAGTGGGATACCTCACTCATTTTTCTCTATTATGGGAAGAAGGAAAAATGGTCTATTTGTTTTTAGAGTGCAAAAACTACGTTACACAGAGCTTTCAAATGACTGAACAATTCAATGATAAAAGGGGTGTATCTGCTGCCAGTTACAGAATAAACTATTCCTGTTCTTTGAAATTATTTGATGGAAACAAGTAATTGAAGTGTTACTTTTATATTTATAATACTTTGTATTTAAAAATGACCTTTTATTTCTCATCCAGTGTAATGAAATACTTGAAATATCCATACACGCACACAAAAACTTACAGCAGTTCATCTTTTAAGACTGCTCTTGCATTCAAGCTAAGTTTTTCTACTGGATTACAATAAATGACTTAGCCTTTTCCTAATTCCAGCAGTCTTAAAAGAAAATCTGTATCTTGTGCTTTGTGCATTTTATTATCTTGCATAACAACAGGTAACATCTATTAGAGTTTGCTGAAGATGACTTTTCACTGTGTGCATTGTTTCAGGACTCTAATGCACACAGAAGTGTATTACACCTTTAAAAATGTTTGTGTCATACATTATAATCAAACCATGCATAGCTATTATAGGCATTTGCGTATCTCATTTACTGTACACCATGAGGTAATAATAACATTTTATATTACACTATAGAATCTCAAAGCATGTAAAAGCACTAACAAGTTCAATCATGTAATGACTTTGTGCATTAGGTAAAGATCACTTCAAGATCATTTTCTACACTAATGAAATGAAAATTTTATATGAATTATGTTCTGCTTAGTGAAGAACAAACACTGGAATTAAAAAATATAATAAAATTGTCCAGTGGGAGCAATGTTATAATTCAGTCCAAAGCCTCACTATAGAATATTCATGAGATCACTTTTCTACTCAGAAAATGCTGTAAAATTAGTAACGTTCTTGATAACGATAAACATCATTTTATGTCACACTGATAAAAACCAGTCAGAACATAATAAATGTCAAATGCAGTTTGATTTAGGTGTATTATAATTTGTTCAGTTCTTATGCCTAGAAAATAAACTAGACAACCACAAACTTTCTAAAAAAATAATTTAAAAAATAAAAAGTCCTTCAGAAGGAATGTCCTATCTGTCAGCTTTTCTTACAGTACAAACTCTTTCCTACTAAGATTAAAGAGAACTTTCACATTAACTTCACTGGAAGCAGGATACAATTTTGTACTTTGGTAAAAACAACATATTCTACAGGAAAAATTGTTTATCATAAAATCAAATTCTCCGTGGAGTATGAAAGCAAGATCAGAATAGGTCAGTAGGTATTTTTGCCCATAGTTCCTCATGAGTTCTGACTGCTGATTTTTAACACCATGTAAAGTACATTGTGTATTATGGAATTTCTAAATGCTTGCTTGTAACATAATAATTAACAGTCTACACATATATCCTTAAGGATATACATTTGTGTTAGAGACAATGAATTTGTTATGAAAAAACGTACATGCGCATAAAACAGTAGTACTGAAGTGCCAGGCAGAATGGGAGGTCAGTAAGGTAGAGCTGAATGTTGGCCCTACAGCCATCACTGCTGTCAAAAGTCAACTGTTATCGCTGCTATTGCAAACTGAAATTTGTTTTTATATAATTTTAAATGTTTAAATACAGGGAACTGCTAGGGAAATACACCAACCATTCTTACTGTTCCAGTTATCATAAGAGTACATGGGGGAAGAAGTTCCTTGTGAGGTACTATGGTCAGAGATCAAATCACTTCTGTTCTCAGGTTACTTCTGGAAGCAAACTGCAAACCACTGCTGAATGGGGAAAGCAAGTAGTATCATTTTGTACAAACTGGTTTCTAAACAATACCCTCTTACATGAACAATTACCTGAACATCATGCAGATGCCAGTAGCAGAAACAGCTTTCAAGAATACTTGAGCAATCCTTTTCGACTCAGAGGAGGATAGTGTGGAATTTTGCCTTACTTCATAGAACTGATAAGACTGAAGATGAAATCTTATTCCAGTCTCTAAAACATTTAATAAAACTTGTTGAAAGGCATGTTTTCAAATCAGTAGCGAATTTGTCATTTACCATATGTTCACACACAGCTTTCTTCACTGTATGAACAATACAAAAACTTCCAATAAAGCTCCACTAATTAAATTAAAATAGAAAATGACAAACAGGATGAAGATCTGACAGTTTTCATAAGTGCAAGCCAGACTAGGTTTTCATCTTAAATCCTAATAGCACCATCTGATGGAGGATCATCACAATATTACAGAAAAGATTTAAAGTGTGCTAGAAATTCATTAATCTGAAAATCTTTTAATACAGTTCCTTAATTAGTATAATCAAATGCAGACATGAAATAAGGATACAAAATAGGGGAAATCTGCTAAGTAACCTTAACATAGGTTCGTAAACGTTAATGATAATTTGGTTGACAGTAATAACAAGTTATGCTCCTTTTTAAGTCAATGAAAGTTTTTGTTTCATAGGAAGCAACTTTAGCCAAGGCTAAACAAAAATGAAGAAACAGTTTCTTGTCAATACTCTTTCCAGACACCTCTTTGTATAACCCTGGATATAAATTTAAGTACATCTGGTATCAAAGTTAAGTTTTATTGCTCATAGGCAAGGAAGTTCCAGATATGGACTGAAATATAAATGAAGAATTGAATCCTTATGCTCCTTTAACAGATACTGAGTGGAAGTGTTTAGTAACATGGTGGTCAACAAATATCAGAATGGTGTAAGAGAAGCACACAGACACCACTAAGGTAACTCCAGTGGGGACAACTATGGGGATCGGAGACCTGCACACAGAACATACCAAGTGGTATCTAATCAGAACGATGGTATTCCACAACTAAATGACATGAATATCAGCAGTTACATGTTATCTAAAGCAGTTGGGATTACAGTTGTTCCAAGAAATTTTGATGGAATATTTGTCCTTCAGAAAAAATGTCATGGGAAATCACTTTAATTATGCCAATATTTGGTACTGAAAAGTGCAAAGAAATTTCTTTGTTTCAAAATGAACACATTCTTTGTGTGTTTTAATATCAGTTACAATTTTATTTAATTATTAAATCAACCCACAGTTCTTACTTTTTTTTTCTTTGTGGAGAGTTCTTTGACTTTTGAAAACTGAATACTTCAAAAAGTGCAACTGTTTTCATAAAATCAGACAGTTACACTGTTAGTTACATAGCAAACAGACTGTCCAAAATACTCTAGCGTTTTTAAAGATTAGTACACTTTTCAGCTAAAAAGGTGATTAATGCTTAGATTTTGGGATACATAACCCAAATGAACACAAGAAAAAGTGCATCACAAGAGTGCTTCAAGCCAAACAAGAGCTTATGTTAAACAGGAGTATTACAAAATTAAGAAGCAACACTACCTCAAATGTGAGTACAGCTGCTATTTTATTGTTCAAAGACAGTTACTAAACATTAAAACAGAAAGGGGGAGCTGTGTTAAACGTATCTGAAGTTCTTTGGTGCAGTCAGCAGTTCAACTCACACTGTTTAACTTGTCCTGCAAAATGGTACTTTATAAAAGCATAGCTAATGCTAATCTACTTAACTAAAATACTGGATGTTTTAATGTTTCCAGGGACAATATTATCAAGACTATGAACTCTTCAGCCTTGTTTTCTCAAATCCTATCCTGTTAGATACACCTTAAGCAACTTACAACATAAATCAATCAACAGCAATCACTTCCAATAAAGAATCGTAATGGGCACTGCATGCTTTACACTATGTTTAGCATTTGTTGCAACATGAACTTTAATGAACACAGGCACAGACAGTAAAACAGCTTTGCACTTTGAGGAAAGTATACCTTGCATGTTCCATATGTACCCACTCATTGAATAAATTAAAATTCTCCATAGAAAAAATAACAAGTGTTAGAACTTAATAGTCATTTAAAAATGTAACAAGATCTTCGGTTTTCTTCTTTCCTAGCATTCCAAGTAAAACAAGTGGTTTTGTTTCTGCCTTCACTGCATGAAGAGTCTACAAAACCTGGCTTAAAATCAAAGGCAATAGCTATCATACCACTGTTTTAATTATTGTTACTGCTACTGTATATGAAGTAGTAATATATTCCCTCCCATTTCAGACAATGTCAAAACTATTTGCATAGTTTCATGCTAATAGGGGTTCTCGGAGTAGCTGAGAACAGCTCTCAAAGCTATGACAACAAAGGCACAGCCATGAAATATCTTTGCTTCACCCCTCTCCTCATGATTCACACAATGAATTTACTATGCTTAGGCTGTATCAGGTGGCCCTTAAATTCAAAGGCTTCTCAGCTGAACTCATCCAGGGAAAATAAATTCACAAAGAAAATGCCTTCCCTTTGTTAACCTGAAATGGGTGAAGTTTAGGCTGATTCTTCATTGCTTAAGTTCTTACCTAACCCTTACACATCTTCATACTAAGAAGTTAACACAATATATTTTTCTATTTTCTGCCACACCTGGGCAGCCTCCTTCACCAGAAGCCATTGTTTCTACCAGACCTGAATAGATTCCTGATACGGCCCTCTCTCTTATTTTAACTCAATAGCTTTTATTTTCTCTCATTCTCTAAAAGAACAGTATATTTCCTTGTAGGCAAAGATGAATCTAACAAGTAACGTTAACTTAGAAGATGCATTTTTTTTCAATACATTTTTCCCTGTTACTGTACTGCAGACTCAAGAGTAAAACTGTTAGTCCGAACCATCTGCTCCACTACCTAAAGTGAAAATGAATGATCTAATGCAGGACTTCATTAGTGCACGTATTGTTAATCACCACAGCAATATTAAATACCATCAAAAGGGGAAAACAAAAAACATAGAACAACAAAAAAGCCATGACAATTGCTTTAGACAGAACCAGAGAGTAGGAAATGTAAAGGAATTGAGATTTAAAAAAAAAAAAAAAAAAAGAAGTTAATTCATCCTACAAAGAGAAAAATGCATATCCACTTGGATGCCTTTAGAATAGTTCCATTACTGTTTTCCATAAGTGGGTTGGATTTTTATGCCCTTGTAATATGAAAAAGATGATGTGGCAAACACATCTGATGAGCTCTAAGATTAAGAGCACCTTTAGTTCCTGGCAGATACTCTGAAGCCAAGAAACCTACATCCTCCTAGGAAATCTTGTTTATTTTTATTTATCTACTTCAAAAAAAAAAAAGTCACCACAGAGATATGGTGGTACAGCTCACACAACTGGAGAGCTATGATGCATGGATACAGGTGATTTAAGAAGGGCAGGAAAGCAAAGAGGGGAGTTGTCCTGTATATGGGAGAGCAGCAGTAGTGCATGGAGCTCTGCCCGGGGAAGGTGGTGAGCCAGCTGAGAGCTTTGGGGCAGGTTTATAGAACAGACCGACATGGATAACATTGTGGTGGTTGTCTGCTAAATATCAACTGATCAAGAAGAAGATATACATGAAACCTTCTTCAGACAACTGGAAGAAGCCTCATGTTTGCAAGCCCTGGTCCTCATGGTGTACTTTCACCATCTCAGTATCTGCTGGAAGGGCAAAGCAGCAGGGCACCTGCATTCAGGAGGGTTTTGGAGTTCATCAGTGATAACTTTGTAACAGAGTTGATCAAGGAGCCAGTGTGTGCAAATGCTCTGCTGGACCCCCTATTTACAAAGAAAGGAGACCTAGTTGGGGATCTGAAAGTAGTTGAATATTGAAACAGCGAACCAAAAATGCTGTGGAATATCTGACCTCAGAGATATTCAGAATTGATTGGATAAGACCTAAGCACCCTGACGTAGTTAACCCATCTTTGAAAAAGGGATTTGGATTAGAAGACCTCAAGAAATTGTTGATTTCAATCTAAATTATTCTATGCTCCAAGATAACTTTCAGGTAAATCAAAAGGTTTCCCAAATGATTTCATATTTAAATAAATAAAATAAAAAATAAAAAAACTCATTAGATAATGCTAAAAAATAAAAAAATAAAAATCACTTTTACCAGCAGGGTTTTTTTGCTAGAATTATTTCTTCTCCAAATCTCCAGATAGACAATAAAGCAAACGTGCAAGTTTCTTTACAGTTGTATTGTTCTGAAACCAAAGACAACAAGATAGCAAGAATTTGAGCAGATTATACTGTTGGCTTTGGTGTATTTTGTACAACATGTCTAAACCCAGAAATAAATAAGAGGTATGAGTGATTTCTGAAGCAAAAGGCAATCATAAGAAAAATACTGGAGAACAACATAAGTGAAAACAACAGACAAAATGTTTGTATCTAAGTCATTCTAGTTATGCTTCTTTTGAGAAGTAGAATACTACAGTAGAATATAAAAAGAGCCAACATCAATAGATCTGCTCAAATCAGAAGGCATTAGAACAATGGCAAGTGGTTGGAGTGAAATATATCTGCCATTCGGTCAGGTCTGACATGTTTTTATACAACCTAATAAATGAATGCTTTGCATTCAGAGGACAGAGGAAAACAGGACACAGTTTTGCAATACAAATTTAAAAGGCGATACAGATTTTTACCGACTTTTATATGCATCAGTATTTATGCCACAGTACTTTAACTTCTGATTTTTACTACAGATAGTGCCCTAAAGTTAGGTTGGTAAATTTTGAGCTTTTAAAACAAGCAGATGTTTCCTTAATGAGAAAAGACTGTAACTATATTTTATGCCTAGAACAAATTTTAACTTTTAATAGTTTTCGACAAGGTGGTTTTTCTTGTTTGTTTTTTTTATAGAAAGAAGTACGAAAGACATGAATTATTTAATATCTGCAATTTGTTTAAGGGAACTGAAATCCCTTCCAAACTTGCTATTAGCATGTTCACTAATGTATCAATAAGAGCACGAAGATATCAAAACTATCCTTGTCATGAGTTTTATTGACTTTACTGAAGTTGTCTAAGAAAGTGTTACCTATCCAAATGTTGCTCAGAACTTAATCTTTTCTGTTTTCTAACTTTACACAGAATAAAATAACTTGCTGAATAAATTTAAACAACCTAGTTTTAGCCAATCAGAATTTCATTTTCTTCAGAATTTCATTTTCCATTTCTTAAATTTTAAAGCAGAGTATCTCGCAACCTCTGATGCCAAATATTTTCCATGCACAAAAAAAAGTAGGAAATACCTTTCTTCATCTTCACTAAAATAATTTTCCTCCCTTTAACAATGAAAATTATCTGAGCAAACTAAAACAAAATAAAGGTAAATTAAAATGAAAAATATGTATCTTTTCCTGACTTAAAAGAAATATATATTTTTATTTTTTTTTAACAGTGAAGGAAAAATGACATTTCCTCAACTTCTCTTTTCCATTTTACCTTTCCCAACACCTTCTTTCACCTGAGAGATGAAAAATAAAATAAATTAATGGAGAAAAATAGGGAGAAAAGGTAAGAAAGAAATTTTTCATTAAAAGATGAAATCTTATTAAAGCCATTAAAAAAATTTCTAATTCAAAATATGAATAATGAATCTGAATTTTTCAGTGAGAACTTATTTGAAGACATTTTTTCTACCAGCATGGGGAACACACTGAGGGTCTGCTTCTGTTGTGTTACAAGTATGCTCTGATGATTTCCTTGTTACATTTCATTTTAAAAGACCTGGATATAAACCCCAATTGTATCAGCAGTGTTGATTACTTCACAAGCCCCACCTTGAATTGTGTCAGGTTTTCTTAAGTCACCACAGAAAAAGAGAACTACCTTTGGCATTCCCAGTACCTGGAGTGCAAAATAATTTTCAAACTGGGAATTGTGCTTTACAAAGAAAATGCATTTGACAAATGAACTCTGTATATGTACTAATAATTTTGTACCTAAATATGCCTTTTATACCACCTTATGATCTGACCACTAACATCATACATAAATTCATTTGTTAATGTAAACATCTCACATTCATTAGCAAAAAAAACCCACAGGGGTTCCGTTTATTAAAGAAAAAACTGCACCCATATGTAAGGGTGATTCAGAAGTGTACAAAGCCCCTTAGGAAAAAAGTGTAGTGTTATGGACTATCAAGTAGGCCTAAGAAATTATTGGTATGGAAGGACAGTAAATCAGCAAGAGCAGTATCACAGTGAATCAATGTTCTTATTTCATATTGACACTAAAATAACTTATAAGCTGCTGAACCCCAGGCCAAGCAAGCGCCAGAAAAGGAAAGGATGTCAGGTAGCTGGGGACCTCAGTTCTGATCTACTGTACCTCTGAAGTTCCAAAAGGAACATCAGACGAAGTGGTGTGAGCAGCAGAGTATGTAAGAAAGAGGAGAAAAAAAAAGAATAAGTAAGGAATATTTTAAGATTTTTTTTAAAGCAATATATTGGGTGGACAATTTTTAATATAGAACAAGTTTCTAGCACTGCAGAAAAAATTATCACTTGAATAATTGGAAGAAAAAAATCAATACTTTTATCTATTCTCTTAAATGTATATACAATACCATTATTTGCAGCTGTTTACAATTATCTGTTTCCAAGATACATACACTAGTGTAGCCATTATGGGACAACCATAAAATATTAGCTATCCTTCCTCATAGGCCTACTGCTAATCACCTGAAGATCTTGAAAAACAGAATCTTTATAATGAAGTTCTTCAACAAAATGAAATGGTCCAAATAATCAAAAATGAAAATCATGATCCTTTTAACCAGCAATTTCTCATTTCGCTGTTACTACGTATAATCCCCTACCAAAGTACAGTTGTACAACTAGCAAGGAAATAGCTGACTGTACCTAAATCCGAAAGAACCAAGGGAGAATTCTGACTGTTCATGGGAAACATTTAGAAAATTTATAAACGGTTCATTCATCATAATTTTTAAAAGCATTATTTATCTACAGCCCAAATACATTTGTCAGTGGAAAAAAACACGATTTACTGAAAATAAACATGAAAAGATTAAAATTGCCCTGTTTTGGATAACTTTGTAATTTATTTATTTATTTATAACTTCTAACATGTGTAAGATGAAGTCCTGAAGTTAGCCTTTTCTTAAGGGAGAAAAAGCCTTCAACTGACACTTTTTTGGATTTAGAGAAATTTAGACAAATCAAATGAAATGATTTTAAGTAAGTTGGAAACTCTCTACTTTAATAACACAAATAATCTTAAAATTAAACAAAATCCATAGAATCAGCATGCAGTACGTTAGCAAACCAGAGGTGAATTCTCCACACTATTATCAGTTTTATACTTAGGGCACAAAAATTGCCTTGACAAGTTTTCCAAGAAAATGCTTTACTGATATTTTTTTCCTGTTATATCATTCGACTAACTTAAGAGACTACAATTTTTCTTTTCATATAGCTGAGAAAGAGATTACAAAAGATTTACAATAATGATAAAGAAGCATTTTCCTCACAACAGAAAGCAAACTGAAGGAATCCAAATGATATATAAAAGTGAGCATCCATCAGCTAGGCTATAGACTTCTCACTCTGTAAAGCAACATGGACATCTACCAAAACACACAGGCTTGTAATAACAGAATCTAACCATTTGGGATCCAAAGCACACATACTTCATTGCTCATTTATAAGCTAGTTTGAAGAAAAAATATTTTTTTCTGATACAAAGATTGACACTATTTTATTAAAGCTAGTTGCTAAAGTATATGTAAATAATGCAAAAATATTTATATTTTACTATTTCCAAGATTTTCTGTTTGCTAAGGACAGGAGAATAGAGACTTGAATTTATAGCTAAAAAGTAACAGTCACTAATAAAACTGCTCCTTATAACAGAATAATGATTTTTTTTTTATTTACATGTTCCATATATTCTAGTTTTTAATGTGCAACTAAGATATATGACTGTGATGTTATGTATGCATATTTAGAAAATATATCCACATGATGCCCACTCTGTGCAAAATTTTCAAAAAATTGTGTGTCTGTGTGGGAGTTTCTATCAGCAAAGAGAAGTTACTTTTAAGAAGAGCTCCTATCCTTTTAAAATTACCTAAATGCCTTTTAACTTCCCATTTGTTTGGTAAATTAGCAATGTCTGGTTATTAAGTTCAATGTTTAAAAGTAAAATATCTGATGATGAAAAAACAATATTTATTTAAAGACTTTCATTATTTTCCACAAATGTGTTTTTTTCATAAATTTCTCCTCCAACACTACCCACCCCACCCCAAAAAAAAGCCTTAATTAATTAATGAACAGTGTTGATGTTTCATATGCTATTTATCTGTACTGCCAAGACGTGAGATAACTCATTCCTGAGCAGGTATCATGCACTGTTACTCAGAGTGAGTATGCTGAATTTTCATTACTTCTTAAAATACTGAGGTCTTTAATGTATTGCATTCCACAGTAAAAGCAGTACCCTCAAAACCAGACTATTTTCAATCTCCTCGAGGTTGTAAACTTCATTTAATATTTTCAAACAAATCCATTTATGATTCACAGGTCTGAGGAAGATGAGGAAGCCTTAGGAACATGTATAGCAGTTTTGCAGAAAAGCTATTTCTATTTATTCTTAAAAACTCTTCTGCGTATTGATAAAGCCAATATGAAATCTTCATCATTTTAGAAATCCTCTAAAATTCCACCTGCGTATATCAATAGATGCTGTCCTGTCTTGAAGAGGATTTCTGCTTTGACTCAATTTTAAAAAACTATCAAAGACAAGACTATGTAAATAAGACCATATCACTGAAAGTCTGATGTATGCCTCTTAAGAAGAAAAGAGATTTCAGTGCACTACATTTTCTGTCATCTGTGGTTCTTAGACGTAACTCCAGATGGGAGTATTTCAAAGGCAAAAACAGAAAGTACAAAAAGGAGGAAGAAGGCAGGAAAGAACAGATCATAATTTGAAGATTAGTATTCATGCCTTCAGCATTTTACATGATAACAATAAAATTTGCATAGTTTGGTGACATGGCTCTATTTTAATTGTAAAAATGCTCCTGAATCAACTGTGATTAATTTAATGGTCAGACTACACAAACAGAAAAAATGAGCTTTTAAGAGGAGGAGCAAGATATTCTTAACAAGATTGCATATTAGCATATTTTATATTCATTACATGAAGAATCATTTTGTAACTTTATTTTGACTAATTAGTACTGACAGCAGCAAAGAAATGCTTCGCTTCTTTTAAATCATGAATAGTCCAGAAATAGCACAGATTTATGCAATACATATATGGAACCAATCTCATTAATGCAATTTACCTAGATACATTTTTCCAATTTCCAATATGCAACTCAATTTTATTTGCAAGTTTCTCCATAGCATCAAGAAAATAAAAAATATTGATTATAAATTCAATTTATTATAGCATCTAATTAAACACTAAATGAAATGCAAAGGAGCACTGGGTGTCAATCTCTTATTAAAGCCAGAAAACTTTGAGTTGGGCTATACAAACTCCTAGGTATCCATCATGCCTGCAGAAAGGAAAACACCTTTTCAGTTGTCTCCAATTCAACCTCAGTTACTGTATTAAAGCTGTAATTCCTAACTCTAGGTGAATGAATTCCCTTCCTTTAAAATAAAAGATCACAAACATATTGTTTCATTCAACGTCTACTGAATCAAAGTTTCAGTTCAGTGTTCAGGATTTAATTTCTTAAATGGGTAAAAGAACAAAAAAAAGTTTCCCTGTCCTTCCATATGAAGTAATAAAATAGGATTTGCTAGTATTCCATGAGAACATCAGTTTTAAGAGCCTAACAACAGTTCTGCATATCAAAGTGGAATTTCTATTGTGAGACAGCTGGGTGTTTTGCGCTCCCTTATGCTACAATATAAATTATTATCTTCATCAGATGAATTGGCACTCCTATCAACTGCCAGGAATAGCAGTAACAAGCCTTAGTATTGTAGTTGACCTAAAATGAAAAATAATAGCAAAACAAACAAAAGCAATCCTTTATTCTATAAATAGCATTAGTACCGGTAGTCTGATATTGAGATTATGAGGTTTTTTTCCTTTAGTAACAGTACTAGGAACATGAAGTATCTGCATTGCTAGCAATTACTATTGCTAATTACTCAAATCTCTAACTTTTTTTTTCTTTTTGAAGGGGGGGGGGTCCTTTCAGCAAAGAATAAAAATACAACATAATTAAGCACTGTTAGCAGTGCCACTGTTGGTGCAGCTGATAATCTTTTGCAAGAAAAAATTTACAGGTATTTGGAAAAACACCACACCAAAACACACAATTTTAGTTGCAATATTTTATTGCTTTCTTGAATACTGCTCCTTTCCAAAGGACAGAAAACAGGGGAAGTACATGCTCCCATAGTCTGTCCTTGTAATCAAAGGAAATAATCAAGACTTTTCTATTCCCAGATCTTTAGGTTTTTGTTTAATCACTTCTAATATGAAAGGATATGACTATTGTAATAGCTCAGTTTCCTCTCAGAAATAAACAGATGCAATCAAATCAGTTCTGCCATATTAGCTTTATTCTTCATAACAAGTTCTTAAACAGAATATCTTTCCATACTAACACATTTGAAATAGGAGGAGTTTTCAACTGAAGGGAATGCTACTCTGACATTATAACTTTCTGGTGATGTGTTGGCTGTCACTGCAGGTGACAAACTGAGGCAATATTACTTATGTGCTGACTTACCTGGAGGGTCTCAGAGAAGTAGCCTCACAATATGTCTTTTGGACTGCAAATAAATCGCTAAGTAGGGAAGTACTTTGGTGAAGCTTGAGCTAGACATAGGAACAACAGAGGAAGAAAAAAAAAAAAAGCTAATGGTGTCCTTTACTGGACTGTTGTACTTGTTTTTTTGGCCTAAAGAATTTACCTGATGCTTAGGACCATGCTGCCTCATTTCCCTGGGGAAGGAGGAGAACTTGTCGATGAGTATGACATTTCTTTTGTCCAGTTTTACTAATTCCAGAAAAAAAGACAAAAACACATCCTCTTTCCCAGAGGAAAAAGTAGCAGAATCTATTTGCCTTACTGCCATTTTTCAAATGTGCATGTCTCCTTTCTCTCACAGGTAATATTTTCAGTTGAAGTTTTCCAAAAACTGGTTATTTTATTTTTTATGATGGCCAAACTGAGGTATAAAAATACCTAGCTATAATAAAAAGTGCAGTTCTCCCACAAGCAAGAATCCTGAGAATTATTTAATTTTTGATCAAATTGGATAACTCATTTGACCTAAAATAATTATCTTGGGGAGTCAAGGTTGAAATTTTCAACTCACTTAGGATAAAATTTACCTTAGCTAAGTATCATCTTCAAAATTACATTTTTTTCTCCCTCTCCAGATTCCCCAGTTCTTTAGGACTACTTCTTCTCAATGTCTTCCTTTCTAGTTCAAATGTGAAAGCTCTCCCTGCCTTCCAGCTTATTATCCATCTCTGACCTGTGTTACCACAATCAGCAGATGCTCCTACCCTTGCATTTGGAGACTGATCCCAGGGAAATCTCTCAATCCACCTGCCTTATTTTCTGCTGATTTTTTGCTTCCTGTTTTGTGACTCTTCATGTTTCTCTAATTTCAACAAAAATGCACACACAATTGCTTTAACTTAGGCTATAATGTTTAAGCTATAATCTTAATGTTAAATGAATACGAAGAAATAGACACAGCTGAGAACATCGATTCACAGCCTCAAAAGTCTCCTGGCTCAGAAGAGGGAATAATTAAAAACTGAATAATCTTCAGTATGAATTTAATATCCCATCACATAGAAACCAACAGAGATAGCTTTCTTCATCTTTTACTAACAAACAGTTAGTGTTCAGCACTAAAAATATATCTGGACAGATAACTATCAGAAGATTACTGCAGAAGAACCTCAATGAAATCCTGTATGTGTGATACCCATGGATTTACTATTTGAGCACATCTTTTGATCTGAAAAAAATGTTCCACCACACTGGGCTGATTTTTACAACACTGTGAAATTTTTTTTTTCTATTTTGCTAGCTTGCTTTGGTGACCTATTGATTTACTTAAGTGGTTTCCTGAAACATCTGGGGCACACAGATACGGCACTGAACTATCTCAGGGAGACAGGATTAAAGCTGAAAGTTCAGAACTGACGTTTCATTCAGTAAGACGTGAAATAAAGTGTGCATTTCCTTTGACAAAAGTATCAGTTCAGCCCAGAAAAGAGTCATTGCAATGATGAATCTCAATAGGACTTGGGAGTCATATGCGATTCTACCAGTTACTATTTGTGCTGAATTAGAGAGTCTCATAAAGGCACAGTCTGTGTGTGATCTCCAACAACTACTTGTGTCACGGAAGAAAATAAAATGAATGGCAATGAGTTTGAGACCTTTATGCTCAGAGAATGCATAACTAAAACAGAAAATTAATATCTAGACTCACCAATATTATCAAGTAGGACAATGGACGCTATCAGCATCCTTTCAACTGGAACGTTCTTCAGGAAAGAACAGCTACCACATGCATATGTTCATAATCAGCGTACCTTAAACAGTAAGTCAAGTAAAAGCACATTAGTAAATATTTCTTAGACAACTGAGACTTGCCATAGCAAAACAACATGCTACACTCTAACACAGTATACATATAGTTTTGATTTATATGCCAGAGTTAATCAATGTTACATCTGTATAAAGTGCTATGCTAGTTATGCATTAAAATTGAATAAGAAATGTAAATCAAAGCTTCAGAAAGAATATCAAAAAGACGTAACAATATTAAATACAGATAGGGAAGATAGGTAATATATGAAAAGTATCCTCTAACTAGTGTATTGCAAATTACAACACACTACATTAGTGCTCAAAAAACAATGTGTTGAGCAGAAAAGAAAACAACTTAAAGATACTTCATTTAATTGAAATCCAATCAGGCACATGGCAATAGAATTTCCTTGAAACAGATTCTGTTTTGCTGTCAGGCATTTGCATTAGCACAAATAGGTGGAGAGGCTAACAAAAACAAAATGATGTTAATTAACAACTACTTTGAAGTTGAGCTGTATGAACAATTATTTTGGGCCCCCAGGTAAACAAGGAGAAAAAAAAAATCAGGAAAATGTTTAGATTAGTTTGAAATTAAAAAAAAAAAAGACAATAGGCAGAATTTTCAACCAAAATCTAAATTTTTCTTTCAATCATTTCTGTAAAAAGTAGACAAACTTAACCTGAAGGCATAGCTTCCATTGATTATTTTTTATTGAAGAACAACCCAAGTGGAACTCAAACCAAATTCAAAATATTTAAAATTATTCCGATTTTCTTTTGACTTTGTTCCTTCCAAAACTACAGTTTTGACAGACTAATGAAAAAAAATCACCATAAGCACTCGTCATATCAATGTATAGGGTTTCTTGTTTATCTGACTACAAATTTGCAACTATTCAACTCATACTATAGAGAATATAGCTACAAAACTAAAGAACATGAACAAAACACTCTTGTTGGTTTTTTGTTTGTTTTAATAAATATTCTCCAAAAATACTGAACTCCAAAATCAAGAGATTGGCAGGTGTATTAATTATCAGAAGATGATTCTATACCAGGAGGTTGCATTGAAAATTTTCAGTATTTTAAAGAATTTAATGAAGAAATTATGTGGTTAACTTCAAACACAGGATTTTGTCTCTCTCTTCCAAGACTTTTACTTTTGGAAAAAAAGACTTAAAAGATGTACTTATTACCTGTGGACCAATACCAGATAGTTCTAAGAAAGGTAATTTGATCAAAAACCAAGACACAATGAAAAACTAAAACCAGAATAACTTTGAGTAGGGAAACAAAATGATGTCGGTAACATTTTATGAGGCTTTTCATAGCTACTAATTTAACCACTAAAAAATAAATCCTTTAGGAACGTTGTGTTCCAAAAATACCACAAACTAGAGCATGGAAAGAAAGGACAGTAAGAGATGCAGTTTAGCTAATAGTTCATATAATTGTGACATAAACAGTATCAAAACAACCCAAAAAAAAAAGGTGATTAATATAACATCAGACTACCGCAGGTGATAATACCCCTTCAGTGCTGAAATAGGCATGGCCTAAGCCCACCTACCCTTGAAGGAACTGGCATATTTAAAGTTGTGAAGTCTTAATCATGAGATATTTCAAAGATGCAGCAAAACTACACAGAGAATCTGCACAGAAGAGCCAATGCAATTCAAACGTCTATCAGCTTTCAGACAGGCGACCTCCCTGCACTACCAGTTCTTACCTCTCAAGTCTGACTGACACCACCTGTGCTTCCCCACTTTTCCTGGCAAGGAGTAAGCCACCCCACTCATCCTGGGCAGAAGGGAGAATGCAAGGTCCCAGCCATGAAATGTTTGGCAGTCTCAGTAATTAGACCCCACCATCACACAGAAGAATGGAAGCCCATATGCAGCCTTACAGGAAGAAGAGTTAGTTGTGTCTCCTGTGACAGAACTGCATCATACTGACAGGTATCTTTTCTCCAGTTTGGTCGGAAAAACAAACTGGAGCAGAGGCACTTTGATAACATCTCCACTGTGGCAATTTAAAAGCTGCACAGTAATAAATCTGATCCAAATGTTCAGACATTTGCTAATTGCAGACATTTTCAACTTTCTGTTAAAAAAGAAAAAAAATAAATACTCCTTTCCATTTTACCTACTTATACTGAAAGCAATTACCAAAGATTTCCATAAAATCTGATTTTGTCCAACTCAGCAAATGATATGATATTTGGATGCAAGCATTAAACTATGAGTAAACAACACTACCAAATGTGTTATTACAGAAAACAGTTTGCTATAATTGTTCATAAGATTCTGGTAAGAGCAAGGCCTCCAGCAGTATACATCAATATGTCAGAGTATCACTCCCCAAAATCACGCTTGTAATCTGTTGTGATTGCTGGTCTTCCTGCTGAACACACCCTTGTGTTTAGTCTTTGAAGCAGTACCATTTGCTCAAGGCAAAACCGAATACAAACTGAGAAAGTGATACATTATCCACACCAGCCTAACAATTCAGTGTCAAGCCTCTAATATAGCTGGATGCAGGGAATGTTTGGGGGGCAAATATTTCAGCCTCCATCCTGACCTTCCCTACAGCAGTAATCAGCATAGTTATACATATTAAAAGTTCTTGCTGAAGAAATAGTGGAACCAGAGAGTTTAAAAAGTTTTAGAATAAAGAAAGAAAGGAAAGGACTTGACAAAATTTTAAGAGGCTTCATAAAAAGATGCAAAGTGTCATAGCAATGAAGATTTTACAAGGTGAGTTAAAGAGAATTTTCTGAACATACCAAATCTTTAATTTGAAAGCAGTTTGTTCTGGGGCTGAGGACGTTCCATTCTATTTTGATTCTCATCACTTGTCACTCTTCGCCATGCTTTTGTTCTCCCTCCCCTACTATGGAGAAGGCTGCGTGGAGTTAAGAATTTCTTTCTAAACTTAGAACCTGTAATTCACCTACAGAAGTTCTTTTCAGAGATAGTTAAGCTACACTAACAGTTTTGTTTACATACTTTCTTTCCTTTCAAACTTGATTTGGTGACTTCAGAATTTGCTTCCACTTTGAATAGTGGTTCAACATCCTTGAAAGTTGTTCTCCTAAAAAACAAATTCTCCCTCCCTTCTTTCTTGTTGACAACACCATTATTTGTCAAGTATTAAACCACTGTAACTTGTGTGGTGAATGTACATTCTAATTTTTGTGCAGATGATAAATGAAGTAGATTTAAACAGAAGTAGAAGCTAATTTGCTGATACTCATAGTCAGTTGCAATGTGAAAGCAGATCAGTCTTGCCACATCTTTAATTTTTATCCATCCTTTTTTGAAATTAGTATTTGCATTAACATTTGCTCTAGCTTGGTTTGCCAAGTCATGCATTAAAAATAGCTCCTGAAAGCAAAATTACGTTTCACTAACTTTACAGGAGTCTTAAAAAGATTTTAGCTTGAACAGAAATCTTTCTATATATATCATGAGGGTGGTTAGACACTTGTACAGGTTGCCCAGAGAAGCTGTGGATGCTTCATTGCCTGAAGTGTTCAAGGACAGGTTGGATGGGGCTTTGAGCAACATGGTCTGGTGGGAATTGACCCTGCCCTTGGCAGGGGGGTGAAGCTAAGGATCTTTAAAGATTCCTTCCCACCCAAACTATTCTATGATCCTACAATATTTTCTGAGAAGATAAACACTAATAGAAGAACAAATATAATCTCCTTTGATATTTATGTAGAGAAATGCATGTCTACAATTTTTATTTTTTGAAGATCGAGTTGATTATTAAGACATGGAATGCTGATATGAGGCTACATTTAAAAGAAAAAGAAAAATTACAGAGGGCTGGTGGTGAACCCAAATTTGTTTTTAACGTGTAATATTTCCCCTGCCTTTTACTAAGCAGTATGCCTTCAGGTTTTCTTAATATGAGGAAAAACCTTCCAGTGGTGAATTAAACTGACTTTATAGCTACTTTGTACTGCCATAGAGAGGACAGAATTTCAGGAACCTTTCACTGACAAAAGCACTTTGCATTTCTGTATGAAAAATTCAACTTCAATGATAGGAAAATATCATCCTGCACCACTTAGTTTGACATAATGCCAGTTTAAGCATCAATTTGTTCAAAAAGAGATTGAATATCATTCTTCATAAAACGTAGAGAGCACAAGTATTCAGAAAAGAAATTATTAAGGATGGGTGTGACACCTTGTTAAAATACTTATTTCATAAAACAGAAGACTAATCTATCTTCAGTTGTGAACTGTAGTAAGGGAATGAGGCTCAAATGAGGTTGGTAATGCCGGACCGCGGGGAATATACAGTGCATCTTCCCCATATTCCTGTCTGTTGATTATTTCCTCAATCTGGCAGTAGACCTTGTGCATTTTTAATTTAGGTCTCTATGCCTTCCATATCTTCTTTTTATTATCCTATTTTTTCTCTCTTAGACAAATACCAGCAAAACTCCTGTGGAATACTTTTAGTCTGTACAGGTCACAACAGTTTGCAAATGAGACCATTAGCTAAAAAGTCAGATGACAGACATTTCAGAGGTAGAATCAAAAGAATGCTGAGATAGAAGCAAACAATTAGAAGAGGAAAGAACAGAGCAAAGAATATTATATCCAAGACCATTTGCATTATTACATAAAGGCATTCTGAGTAAGCTATCAAGAACAGCAGCAACTGTTGAGACCTCACCTGCATAAAGCCAGAGCTTCAAATGTTCTCTTGTCATATACCTTTCTGAGAACAACAGACCCAAGTGGAAAACTTGAGTGACTGTGCTATTAAAGATCCTGATTTTTTGACAGATACAGTTACTACCCCCCAAACTCCTTCCTAATGCTCTCCTAAATTTTCCACTTTTCTTCATCATCTTGCAGAGCACAGAAAACATGGTCAACATTTTCCAGTTATGCTTGTTTCAGCTTCTTAATAATAATTCAGTTCTTAATCTTTGACCAAGCTTTTGTTCCCTACAGGTGCAATCTTTTTTATATCCTTTTTTTCACAGTTTTTTTCTGATAATTAAAAATAATATATGTATAATTTTGACATCTCTACTAGTAACATCTTTTCTAGATGCTCCAGAACTTGTCCCCGGTGTAAGTTTTTGCCCATTGTATGCTGTTTCCTCTGCATATGATTTCTGATTTTAGAAATTTAAAATTTAGAAATAAACCTTTTTGTTACAGTTTTATGAGAATGCAGAGGATCACATACTTCTCCTGCCAGGCACAAAATTTCTATTCACTCCTCAGTATTAACTCTGAAAAATGACAATTGGGATATCTTGCCGAAAGGAAGCGTGTTCATTTTGCACAGGTCATCAGATTAAATCAAGTTTGGCATGTATACTCTAAGTCTTTATATTCAAATCCTTGAGGGTTATTAAGGATTATTTTAGTACTTTTAAAAATATTTTCTGTATTCAGTATGACTTTGATGTTCAATTTTGGCTCTTACACAGCAGGCATCCAAAGCAGCATAACTCACATTTCCAGAGATGCTGAATAATTATTATTTAGTTTCTGACTGGACATCATATTTTTATATGAATGCAGGATAACAAGTTGTACTATATACTGGTTTTGCAAGGCCCAAATGCACAAGGCCAGCTCCAGCATGAAATCCAACAGCAGCAAGATGAAGCTACTCTCCAGAAAGGAAATTCATACTATAGCTGAAATAAATTCAATCAGAGATGTGGCAATGAGTTACAAAAAAAAAAAATTAAAAATAAGAATAAAAAATTCTTGCTCCTATTCCAAGAGAATGTGAGATGCATACACACCTCGCCTTTTCCATGTAGCTGTTGCATTACATACTTGTTTTGAGTGTTCAATGGAAAAAAAAAAAAAAAAAAAAAGATGTTTTCAGAAAGTTAGTGTTTTACCTATAAATAGATATTTTAAGCCCAGCTTGTGAAGAAAAGCACAGGAAAGCACTGAGAAGACCAACCAGTCTGAAATACCAAGCTCCATTTCAGACTCCAACAACCTTGTTCAAAGTTTCTTTTGCTGGCTGTTCATTTAAGACTCTCTCATACCACTTTGACACCACTTCTCAGCTCGTCTATGCTCCCATAGTGCACAGGCAGATTTATTTTGGTTCATAACGTATAAAACAACACAGCTTTGCTAAAGCAATCTGGGTCTTGATCAAAGAACAAGTCACAGAATATGTTATTACTTATTAACAGGTATAATTTCAAGAGAGCAGTTTCAAAACTTAATCCATTTTTCTGAATTTAAATGTTTGTAATCGTGAACAGAAAGCAACAGTGCATTATTATATCCATTGTTTGATATGTTTCAATTTGTTACCTTGCTCCAAGACAATGAAGTCACATATCCAAACATCTCAGGTAACAGTAAATATGTGCTTGGCCACTGCCAGAATCAATTGCAAAGTGTAAGAACAGCAGGGGACAGAAAGGACTATGCCTTCTCTAAGTGGCTTATCAATGCTAAAGAAATGCTCAGTGTAGCTCCACTGAGGTTGGTTTGTATGGCATATGCCATGCACCTCTCTAATTTCACTAAAACACTGGAATTAACGTCACAACTACTAAGATAATATTAATCAAAAATACAGTAAATTATGTAATCTACCTACCTAATGGGATAAAGATGAAAACCAAAATCCACACGTCCTTTAACTTTTGACACTATTCAAAGATAATTTGTGAATTATGTGTAACCCAAACCATCATTATCATGGTTATAAATTACTCTGTTCAAACTCTGAAACCATGGATATTTCAACACTTAGCACAAGTTTACACTTGCTGCTCTCTCTGGCACTACAAAGAACGGTGCTTACCTCAGGTACTGTTATTACTTACTTCTTGTGCCAGTGTGACAATTTGACACAGAGGTCCAGTTCAGCAAAGTACTAAACCAGAAACTCAGTAACTCATATGATACGTCTATTAACAAAGCAGTCCTTCCTTCACAAGCCAATAAAATGAGAAAAAAAATTAATTATGACAGATACACACACACCATTTTATTTCCTAACATAAAATCAGGGAGAAAATTCTCTCATTTACAGCTTGTCAGAAGGAAACTTTATAACAAGTGGATGTGATGTCAAATCCACACATAAGCTAACCTTTTCTGTCACTCAAAAAATGTTGTTTACTATTAGATGTGATACCACTTCAGGAATATAACCAGCTTGACTGATAGCTCTGGCTATGAAATATGAACAGAAACATTTCAAATGGACCTGACAGACCAGCATTATAATTCTTTTCAATTGATGTAAAAAGGAAAAAAAAATCCCAACAGTTCTGTGACAATACACAACTAGAACATAAAATCCTGCTGAAAAACAATACCAGATTTGCTGTCAACATTTATAAACCCACAAAAACTACTAAGATGACTGCCTTTGTTTCAGCTAATGTATTTTCTGAATTTCCATAAAGTAGGAACTATCACTGCAAAAAATATCCTCACTCTCTGTTAGGTAACTGGTGCTTTAAAATAAATCCAAAACTATGACTCTAGACAGTGTTTAGAATCATGTATTTCACAAATGGCAAGCTTGTAAGATTACTGACATGACTGGTTTTTATTCATATCTGACACTGTTGAGGGAAATGTTGTTTTATTTAAATGTGAGTTTCCAAGGAGGTATTGTGACCACGTAATACAAAAATCAATTCTTCCACCATTAGCTAGCATGAATTGACTTGGCTCCTCTGAGAGCCAAGCAAATGAAAATTAGGCAAGGATCTGGTTCAAAATAGGGTTCTGCAGTTCTCGCTCAAGCTAAAATTCCTATAGGGGATAGGAAGCAGATCTATACTCTTGACAGAGAAGTCAGAAAGAAGGGAGCAAGATGATGCATGAATGCAGTGATGGCCCTATATATACTGCTGGTACACAGCTTGCATGTATACAGTCATCCATATACACTGTACAAAAACTGCATACCTGTTTACACAGTGTGTGCATTGCCTCTTGTCCACAGTTAAGTGAATGTTCTCTGTCCACAATCCAAACTATTTTCTGGTAGTTCGGTCCATCTCTAAAACACTGTCAGCTTTCCTGGAGCCACTGCACCAGTGCATTAACTGTATATAGAAACTGCTGAAAGTGTTACTGCATCAGAACGTATGGGTTGTACATCAGGTTTGCTGTCCCAGGATCAGGAACACAATCTCCAGTTCTGTGATTGTGTACGAGTAAACTGTCCAACTGGGCTTAGTTCTGAAAGCTCACTTTGTTGCATACAAAATATGTGAGCATTCAGTTCAGGTACGTATGTTTGCTCTATTCAGTAACATAGTTCTAGGATTGAAAATGTCAGGGGCAGTATGGATATATTGAAGATTGCACAGCGAAGATTATTTACTAATTGTAATTCAATGGTTTTCAAATGTACTGTTCTACTTTTTTACTCTGTAAAATGTGCTGTTTTACTTTTTACTCTGTAAAAAGGATTCTCTCACCTAGACATACGTCATCTGTCCCCCCACTTACGGTATCATCCAAACTGTCTTTTATTGCTTGAGCTATCATTTTTCCCTGCCTTCTTAACAAAGCAAAACTCTAACATGCATACTATTTAAATTATTTTATTATGTCTGTTTTTGCCTGTTAAAGGCAAAATGAAAAGTCGGTCATTAGAGCTGTGTGAGAATGTAACAGGAGCCATTTTCATAACAAACCATATTTTTAACCAAACACTTTTCCTGTATTTCATAAACACTTTGAAAATCTGGAAATTCCAAAAATTCTCAGTGTTGTAATCTTCAAATTAACATATTTATGCCCATGAATGAAAGAGGAAATGAAATACAAACCGTGCCATGCTGAGGTGAAGTTCTATTGCAACACGTTCTTTCCAGTTAAACAAGAAGTTGAAATAAAAATAATGTGATAGACTATAGGGACCACAGACAACTACATATGGCCGATTTTCAAAGACTTTAAATGTGACCTTTGGGTGACAAAAAAGGCTTGCACTGATTCAGGATAGGAATTGTTTGTCCTCATAAATGCCCTCACTGCCATATATATTTTGCTTTCTATTGGAACACGAAATACTGATGGAACAAGTAACACAAAATGGAATTTTCTTTTGTGTAGTTATAGTTTTCCCCATTAAAATTTATGTTAAAATTTAAAGGAATCTCAAATATGAAAAGATTTAAGTCAACACATGAATGACCTACCTTCCTAGATTTACAGAAAACATCATGTCATGTTAGACCTTGCTACATTTCCCTCAAGTGGAGAAAACATTCCCAAATTTCCCAACAGTGGAAAAAACAGGGCCTACAGTGCATATGAAGAGGTAAATCAAAAATTCACATTCCTGAACGTATTAGAGCTTCTTACTCAATAGCTTCTTAACATCATATGAGGTCTTTTGCCTTCCTATGGAAAAAGAAAATACAGATACACATTCTCCCAAACAAATACAAGTCAGAAATTCCTCATTTAAAAAAAAAAAAAATGCAATGGCAAACCTCATAATTTGGAAACAGAGTTACTTAGTTACAAAGAAACAATAAGTACACTTAGAAAAATAATATGTATGTCCTTTTATAATTTTATTTGTCCCATCTATAATGCTAGAGGTCTCCTTTTGTTTTAAAGAGGAAAATAAATCATATTTCTTTAGTCAGTTTTCTTATTTGGCAAATATTATTGCAGTTGAGTAGGGTGGAAGAAGCAAAGACCCCTTGTGAAATGTCTGTGGAACCATCTATTATCTTCAAGCCACAGGGGAATATAAAAGAAAGGCAAATCAGTTAGAACTTCACAAGTAGACAGACGTCAATGGAAATTATAACCTCTGAAGAAGGAAAGGTAACATTACTACTACTATAATGAGGAAAAGCCAGTTTGTTTGTTTTTAAATCAAAAACAAACAATCACAGATCTTAATCTTTTCAGATTCAGAAAACTTATTGTTTGTAGACTAAAATATTTTTGCCTCTTCAGTACTTCCCTCTTTTCCTTCACATTGTCTCAGCTGTTAACCTCCACACAGAAAATATGTCATAACCCAGACTAAAGATAATTTAATGCATTTTTGTTCTAGGTCTTACCTACATTTAGATGCTAAACAAAATATTTATAGCCTAGAAAATGAACCATCTCACCTTGGAGATGGATCTAACTGTCCTTGAACACACTCACTGTCTCCCAGCACTCTCCAGCTTGGGTACAACAATGAGAGACAGCAGGAATTATAAGATGCCACAGTAACTGTTGATTATCAGTGACATAAATAAACAAAAAACAAATCAGATTTGAAAGAGTTGTTAAGTATAATATTAAACGATACAACAGTGACATTAATTATTTGAACATCTTCACAGAAAACAACTTGAAATTCATTTTCTAAGCAGCATATCGTACACAGTAACAGAGAAATTTGGAACTAATCTGAATATTTTGCATTTTTTGCGTTAAGAATGTTTCACGTGGAAAGTTTGTAATAAGACAGATACTAACAAGCTCTTTTATTGTCTAATCATTCAGAACAGAAGGCAGTATTTGCAGAAGAACATATTCAGTGTCTTTTGTGGTGAAGTACATCCATTTTAATAATATTTTTGCTTTGAATTTTTAATGCATATACTATTACAGAACATACTGGCTCTTATTACCTTTCTGTTGCTCAAAATATTCAGGGAAGATTGAATTACATACATAGCATTTCTGCTTTTCTGTGCAGAATAGAAAACTGCAACCCAACCCCAAAATAATCCTTGTGAAATGATATAGCAGGCATAGCTCCTCACATATATAAACAGATAAACACCCTCCCAGAAGTTTGTACCACAAAATTCACATGCTTCAGTTCTTTTTGCAATAGAAATTTTACTTGAACAAACACACCGGTGAGATGCCAGCCCCAACTTCCTTTGCCTGAAGCAATATGACACAGTTATACTTTATTTTGTGTACTCTTTATTGTACTCACTCACAAATAAATATTTGCAATGCAGCTGAATCAGCTTTTGACCTACTTCTGAAAAAAAAAAAAAGTTTTTTCCTAAAAGTTCTTTTTAAACACACTCACACCATGAAACCATCAAAATCCACAGCTAGCAACAGATTTTAAATATGTATAACAACCCAGTAGCTTTTTGTACCAGTTTCAGAAACACTCTAGAAAAAGATCAAATACAGACTTGTACCCAGGAATTACTGCAAATTACACAAATACATCTCCTTAGATGTATTTGCCATACATGCCATGTATTACATGCCATATATACATGCCATACATTAAGTGTTGAAAAAATCTTTGAGGATTATTATAAAGCTGCAAGACACCCAGACATACAACAGCTTGGGTGGTACATAAGATAATCTCTATAGCTCCATTAACAAAATGTACAATTGTAAATCAATTAATGAATGACATAACTTCAACAAGACTAGAAAGATATTTAGGTCTTTGCAAGCAAAATAAGGGAATGGGAATCTGGTCTCAGATTTTCCTAGATAGCAGTTTCATATTACATATCTGATGCCTCCAGAATTTGCCTCAAATGCAGTTGTTTTAGAGAGAACCATATGAGCTGTAATTAGACTAACACACCAGAATTTAAACGTCTGCATATTTCTGCACTTTATTTCCCATTTTATAAGGGCTTAGTATCTATTAATTAATTACCTAATCATTATCTAATAATAATTTTCCCAGCTACATAGCACATGCAGGAGTTTGCTGAATCCTTATGTTACTCTGGTTGCTAATGCTCCTCAAAAAGTTAAAAGGCAACCACTCACATGTGAGGGAAGAATTTAGTGGGCTAATGGCTTTTTCATGTGAATATCTCCTGTCTAATGTACAGTTTTATGGACACACACACCCATCGCACCTCCAGCATTAATTCATTTCCTGGTGTAGCTTTTACATAAAAAGTCAAAGCCCTAAGGATCCTGGTTTGGAAACTAAGGTATTGATAAATGTTCCCACAACTGTCCTGGGTTCCCACTTTCTTCTGAAGGCAGTTCCAGATAAACAGATACCCAATTCTAATCTCTACAAAGTTTCTATGTTTAAATGTATAATCACAACTTTGTTGAATCAAGAGTTCAACCTTAATGCATCCCCTGTGAGTCTGCCCTAAATGGCTATGACTTAGCTACTAAACTAATAAGGCATGCTTTCTATTCATCTTCTTAATATGACAAGTTTTTCCTGCCTCTTCCTAAAACTCTACCTTAAGGATGGTATTTCTAACCAGCTCTACTCCAAAAATGCCTTTATTAGTAACACCATTATCACACACAAGTGCCCTAACTGATTTATCTGTAACATGGTAACTCAAAAAAACAATTATTTCGGGTATGGTGATGACAAGAATTACCAGAGAGAATTGAAGTAAACAAGAAGCTAGTGAGATAAAGATTTCTAATATTTGCTTGCTGTATTAATACTTATTGAAACAGAATCAGTTTTGGAAATTTAACCACTGTTTTCTTCTGTTTGATTCTCACCAAAACTGCTTGCATTTCTCTTAGTCCAGAATTTCTATTTATTTACTATATCTGAAGCATCAGTTACCACAACAACATAACGCAATAGATCAAAACAATTTCAGCCAGATTTTCAGAGAGACTTGAACTTCCCATTATATATAGTTGTGTGTCAGAAGATTTATCTTCATAGAAGAACATTGTTCTTTTATGAATTGATACATGCCTCAGCCTAACAGCCACTGAGGCTGTGGATAAAAAGCAATGAGAAAGGGAGGTACAGATTAATACACATGAATATATTCATAAATTATCAGTGGATCCAAGAATTCCATATTCTCCAAGTCAACAAATACTGAATTTCTTCACAAGCTATGAGAAAGCAGCCTCCTAGTGCACTGCACCTGAGTACCAGTTTTGAGGGGCCAGATTTCCCTGCAGCCCCTTTTTGTGAAGAGTTTAAAAGTTCCTTCCAAAGACACCTTCAGATAAAACCAAAACGTAATTGTAGCTTAAAAGAGTAATTCGAAAAGAAACTGCTTGGAGATGAAACAAAGACAAGAGCTACTGGATAGAGCAAAAGTAAAGAAAAGAGTTTGTGAGAAAAAGGGAATTATGGCTACAGGGTTACTTGGTTTTATAAAGTATGGGAAAACACAAAAACAATTTTACATAGCAGACACACGCAGAAACGACAGAAGTCAATTCTGCAGCATTCTCCCCTCCAGAAACCATGCCCCCCCCCCATAAAATCTGCCATTTACCTTTGAATCCAAACAATTTGCTCTAGCTCACCAAGTCATTGCACCCTCAATTCTGCTGGATGGGACAATGACTCCGCATCTCCTGCCTCTGTTTCTTTTGTCCAAAGACACCTTTTAAAGGAAAATTCACCAGCACTAAGTCTACACAATGTCTTAAAAGGGATGTTTAAAACAACATGCAAACCATTCGTAAGTATGTAAATTGGGTAATTACCAGTTGTGCTCCATGAAGCTTGGCAGACATACATAAATTGATGTTTTAAGTAGATGGTGTAATTTCTCTGTCCCCTATATGTCAGTTGCTGCACTGTCCCATACCATCTTCCCACAGCAAGAAAATAGTAAACTGTTAGAATTGAAAAGAATGCCTGAATCATGACATCATTTGAAGCAACTCAGTTGCACAACTTACTTAGCACTGGGCTTAGAGTTAAAAGTGAGTTGTATATGACTCTGACCCAGACCATAATTCTGCTCAACTTGAAACATGAATGAATAGTCTGGCAGCCACTACCATTTTCTCAACTCAGGCATAATTTGTGGCAGAATCTCAAACAGACAGTAATTTATAAATGACAACTGACTTCAACTTAAGAAATTTTCCATTTAAGAAAGCTTTTCAAAAGCCATTATGAACACTCAAACCTAACCAGAACAGGGGTAAATTTAAGGCTTATAATTTCTGCAATGTTCATGAAAAGACAAAAAAAACATTGTTTACTATTTCCCCCATTTTCCAGTGTAGATGCTAAACAGTTTCTACGATGTTGGATGGGATTGGCAAAGTTTCAACAAAACAAAACAAACTAACAATAAAACTCACTTAGCTGTAACCAATATTTATAGGAAGTGCTGGTAACCCACAAGTCTCAACGTTTCATTACAAAGCTGTTTGTGTTACAGCAAAAGAATGAAAAGTTAAATAGAAAACAGCCTGCAAATAGGAACACGATACTTTTCCTGGCAGTTTCAGTAACTAAATTCCATCACTTGTATAGACTGTACTATGGGATACCGAATATAGGAGAGGAGGACAAACAATGCCCCCATGTACTCACTAGGAGGCTAAGAAAAAATAACGCTGAAGATAACTACATGTTAAATTAGATCCATGAGTAATTTGCTTTACAACACTTCCCAGCTGCAAGAGAGAGAGGCAGAGGCCTTGGTTTGCTGAAGAAATAGCTAAGCAACCAATTTTTCCTGTGTCATCCTGTTGCTTGGAAGTAGCCAGCCTGGATTTGTAAATGACCTTAAGAATGGCTGCTGACATTGCTCTCCAAGATTGCTAAAGTTATCTTACATTGTGCGAGTTTTCAGAGGAATTAAGGAGACTTAACCAACATATTGCAAAGAGGAACAACAAATACCACATATAAATCCATCTTGTTTTGCCACCCAGACCTTTGTCTTTAGGAAATAACTAATCCACAGTTGCATTTGTGTATTGTAGAGAAGTGCATTTCCAATCACGTAGGAAAGATGTCAGACGCTCAGGTTTGACAGTAATAGAGCCAGAGAAAAATTTACTAAGCACTTTTATCCCTTTAAATTGTCTTGAAGAAATGAACAAGAATCAAACTTTCTAACATTTTAATGTCAACAATAATGTTCTTTAAGAGGAACTCTTCATAGTACTAATACTAAATTTATCTTCACTATATCTGAGGCCTTGTAAAGATAAAGGACCCCTTCTAGTTGAGAAAGCAAGACCCATAAAGACAACCTGACAAAAACAGGTAAACCAAAAATTATAGAGAAAGAAGAGAGGAAAGGCTCAAGGGCCCACAGGAATTCAGTGTAAGAGTTCTAGCCACACATACAAAAGTTTTCTGCTGTTAAAGGACTTATATTCTCTCACACACAAATATGTTTCCTAAGGCACTGCTCTATCTCAGTTCACGATTATAACTTTGACCACTGCCAAAGATGCAATAATGTAATCAACCTGGAATCCACTATTTGATTTTAAATTTTATTTTATTTTTAAAACCACATATTTACACCTTTGATTCAAAATTTGCTTTTTTCATTATGCTGTTTTATATCAATTTCAGAATTCTACCACACCATATAGTTTCTCTAAAAATTTTGTATGATGAATACTTACATTGTAGGCACACAAAAATACAAAGTTGCATGTGAAGAAGTAGTTTGTAGGTGTGTGTATCTTTTCCATTTGCACCTATTATTTCCTTAAGTCAAACACTAAATGGAAGGAATCAGACAGACAAGTGCTCATCGTGTGAAGATCAAGATTCAACATTTCTGTAAGTACTTTACCGAATTTGCCAACCTTCAGAGGCTTTGTAACAGAATATTAAGCTATATAACATGTATTGAACAAGGATGCTGAAACACCAACTTGAGTTTATTTCAATCAATATTCCTTTTTTTGAAGCCAGGGACTCTTGCACAGTGCTCATCTGACAGCCTTTGACATGAGCAGCATTAATAAATGTTGACATTGAGGTTGATTACTCTCCCTCTACAAGCTTGGACTAGTCAGACACTGACTAATCCCTTCATTCTTTCTATCCGAGTTGCTCCTGTTTCTGTCCTGCTTGCTACTGCTTAGTTTTATCTGTAGCATTCAGTGCACCAAAAATAGAGGCTTAGAAAACCTGACACTAAGATGATGTACGGTGTTATTAAGCTCCAGTAAAAGCTGTAAAAAAACGTAGTGAAAATTAACATCAGTGACGTGCATCTTTCTAATGTCTGTACAATAATTCCTAAACTAGCACCATCCTACTTTCATTTCAGTATAGATAAACCACATACTTTTGGGCTAGACTGTTGCTTTCTCAAGTGACCTGCATACGCAGTAACAAACAGCACACCCCCTAGAAACAGTACAAGGAAGGAAATGTTCACACAGAACAATTCCCTCAAAGGCCTCATTGGCTTGAATGGCCACATACTATTCAAGTTGAACCAGATGTGCCAACACACTGAAAGGTATCATTACAAGGCAAGGTTCTCCCGATCCCCTCCACCAATTCCCAGGTTGAGTTATATAATTAATGAGTGCACAGCACTAGCTTGGCTCTTCCAGTTGCAAAGCCAATAACCATCCCTAAGGGAAGACTATACGATTTATTACACCACGATATACATATTTACAAGAATCCCATTGTTTTTTAAGGTTATCATTAAACTCATTAAATGCCCTCCATCTCATTTTTTTTTCAGTTTATTTTCTATTATCATTAAAATTACTCCATTGCTAAACTAAAAAAAAAGTATAAACAATTTACTCAGGAAAAGAGAAAGGTACATAAAAGCCAGCAATGTCTTGGAAATCCTAATAGAGCAGAAGTCCTTTCTGAATATGAACTCATCACAAATGCCCTCCATTAAAAGCTGTTAGCTTATCAGATACTGTAATCTTCCTCTTGTTGAGTCAAAAGCAAGTCATTCTATCTAGAATCATAAACTAAATTCCTCACTTGAATAGAATCAGTTTATTTTCTTTTCAATTGTAATGGCATATTTGCAATTCAAAGGGTGTTGCTATCCCAAAAATGGATTCTGGCACTTTGTAGAGTTATTTTGTTGGTTTTTTGTTTGTTTGTTTGTTTGTTTTTAATCTGAGGCTGTAAAATAAGAGTGAAGAAATAATTTCAAAAAATTCAGTACTGAGGATAATCACAATGCAACAGAGTAATCAGAATACAAAACTGATTAAGGTAGCAGACAATGTTCTGAAATGCAAACTGAAATTAATTTACAGAGCTTAAACACCTTTCTTTTTAAGATACATTAGCTATACTTGAATGTCACTCCAGCTGAGTAATACCACACTTAAAGTTCTTCTAGTTAAATTCATTAACAATTTGTGAAAAAATATTAACAAGAGTGACAGAATTGGGCTACACACCTGACAGTCACTGGGAAATCCCTTCACTTTCAAGTCTTTTAAATCAAATCTATAACGATTAAGTCTGTTTTTAGTCACAGTAATCAGCCAGCAATAACAAACTGAAGCCTTCCAGTTCATCAGAAGTCAATTACACAGAGCTGCAGTAAAGTTAAATGATAGTACAACACGTGGGTACAAGGCACAATGCATGCCACAAAGAGAAAGTGTAGCTAATTTTAAGATGTGAGATGCAGGCTAAATTCAACCCAGACAGGATACCATATCAGGTGCACAGTAAAGTGTGGGCAGATCAATACTGCTCTGTTTGTAATCAGGCCTGGGTGATACAGGGGAGCCCTACCCCAGAATACAACTGGCCATACAAGACTGAGCTGGTGCAGTTTGTCTGCTAGCTGGACTTGCCATGGATCCAGCTTTGCTGCAAGGTATTCAAGTGACATTTATATCAGAGCCTGTTCCCCAGCTGGAAGCACAAACCTGTGTAACATGCATTGTTTCAGCACTTCCCATCATTTGAGAAAATAAAATCATGGAGAAGAGAGTCAGCCAGAAATTCTGGACATTTGGTGTAGCTTACATATCAAAGAATATCCAGACTTGTGCTAACTGTTCTTCTGCCACATGTTAATATATGATGACCCTAAGGAGGTTCCTTCTCTCCCTTTCACCTTACCACATACCATCTGTCTTACGCAGACTCCTATCAGTGTCCAGCAATTCATAGTTCAAAGACATCTAGGCTGAGCCAGAAATGATATCTTTGTATTTAAGTGTCCTTCATGGAGCCATAATATCCTGTTGCAGTGACTGAGCTCTAAAATTTAGTTACATGCTGTGTGAAGTGAAGAAATACCCCTTTTGTTTTGAACATGCTCCTGATGATTTCATTTTGATGCCAGCAGTCATCATATCATAAGAAAGGGAACAATCGCTCCCTTTCTACCTTGTCTGTATTACTTGTGATATCACTGACCTTTTTCGTATCCCTCTATTATCTCTTTCCAAACTGAGCAGTTCTAGACTATTTAACCATTTCTCATACGCAAGCCATTCCATTCCCTTGCTCTTTCTTGTTGCTTTTCTCCATACAATGCTAATTCAATTAAAGGTTTTTTCAAACAGGGACAAGAAGCATATGTAGAATTCCAAAAGAAAGTTCAACATGGATTACTAACTTAAAAAAAAAAAAAAAACTTTTACTCTCTACTCTTTTTTACTCTTTTCCTTTTGTTCATGCTCTATGCAGTTTACTGAGCTGCAGATATTACTCCACACTATTAAATTTTGTAGCTCGCTCAACAAGACTCTAAGAGTCCATGCTAACTACATTTTGTGCTGCCATAGCTACACATTCTAACACGTCTTAGGCTAGCTGAACACCTCTGGTGCATCTAAATGAGATGCAGAGAAGGTGCATTAGGTCAGGCTACTCCTTCCTACCACTTCCATCAATTTTGAAGTTCTTTGTGACTCTGATCCTTTTAGATGGAAACACCTACTTGAAATATCTCCTACCTGACAATAAAAATAAAAAAAAAGTAGCAATTTATAACAACTGTGTCATGATACAGATTTTCAATCACTGTGAGATCTTTCATACCAGAAACAGCAGCATTATTACCATATGCAATCAGATTGCTGGAATAGAGGACAAATTCCAACTTTCCTAGTTACATACTAAGCTGCAAATTGGGGTTGTCATCTGCCTAGAGGTAATCAAGACAGTTCTGATTTGATGAATGTGTCCTGACCACAGAAAAGTAATCATCCTGATTGTGTACAGAATAAGCAAATCTAAATTCGGTCAGCAAATGGCCAACTATCTGAATAAAGACAACATGCAAATCCAGAAATGTCTTGCTTCTATCAGATCTAGTGTATCCCTCCAGCCCACCCTGAAGTTAATAAATGCACATGCACAGTTACATGTGCATTTATTCCCCTGGGTTTACTTACTAAAGGGAATAAAGTGTTACAGTTCCAGGTTGTAGCCTGTATTATACCATATTCTGTGAAGCATTCAGTAACTACTTGCGTGTACCTTCAGACAAGAGAAAAAAATCTTAGGTTTGAAATGGTTATTTCTCGCCTGCCATCTTTAATCACTGGGCTTTGGATCCAACACTTTTTGATAAAACAGAGTAAACAATAAGTGTTTCTAGAAATAAATCAGTAATACAGAATTTTGTGCCTCTTTATTCTCTCACTTGCCCAGTTCTTTCCATATTTAAACAAAATAACTATAACTGTTTGTTCTTCTCTTCATAATTGAAATTACTAGAAGCTGGAAGAAAATTAATGTTGGATAAATAACTCACAATCAATTTACAAAATACCTCCTTCTGTTCAGAATGGCCCAGCCATATCACAGGCTTCCTCACTCTATTTGAAATTCAGCATCTTCGTGTAGTTTGTCTACAAGAAGCTGGATTAGACTGATGGGAACCAGCCAATCACTCACTTTCAGTCTATTACCTTCAGTGTTAAAGAAATCTTATAAAGCTTTCCAATGCAAAAACACGCTGTCACATTTAATCTGAGCTTCTATAACATTGTGCAACATTCTGATAAAATTGATTGTTTCCACTAATGTTTCCTTAGTAGATCTGCAATACTTTGCAGAATGATATACAAAAGGATCATAAAATTGAAGAACAATCAGTTCCAGGCAAACATTAACAGGACACCTACAAACACTACCCTTTAGCAGAAGTATTTTGAGTGAAGAGACTAACAAGGTTTCAACGTGCTTATATGCAGTATGGTCTGATGGGTAAAGAAAACTACATTATTATTTCCAGTTCTGTTGAGTCACGTCTCTTGGTAATAAAGTACAGGAGAATCCGAGAAAGGGAGGATCTTTTCTACTAAGAAAAGACTTCATAACATCCCTGAATACAACAGTACTAAATCCCCCAATATAAGATGTTAACAGATTACCTACAGTGACACTGCATTCTTAAAGATGGTGTCATTTATATTGCTGTCAGCTCACAAAATGACTTTTCTACTTTTTATTGCAATACAAAGAATTACAGAAAATCTTTTGTACAAGTAAATGTCAAAAGAACTGCTACCACATTTCTACAAAGCCGTGATTCATTCTGATTGTTGTACAGGTGTTAGAGAGATTAGTTCTGGTTTACTTTTCTGCTTATCTCTACTGAGAACTATAGCATATGTGATTCAGTAGAAACAGCTCTGAGAGAAATGTTTGCAAGAGCAAAATGTGTCAGAAAAGTGAA
Source organism: Cygnus atratus (assembly GCF_013377495.2). Classification (NCBI taxonomy): domain Eukaryota; kingdom Metazoa; phylum Chordata; class Aves; order Anseriformes; family Anatidae; genus Cygnus; species Cygnus atratus. The sequence goes on along the minus strand of NC_066373.1, from coordinate 19,637,443 downwards.
ATTACCTTTCCATCATGATGTCAAAGAAGGCTGCAGATGCATATTCTCTGCCTACCCGACAAAAACCCACTGGAATTTTATGTGACTTTACTGCTTTGTAAAAAAAATAAATTTGATTTATACAAGATTCATAACATTTTCCATGATCATTTAATTCTAATTCAAATTCACAGCAGATTTTTCAAGTGGCTTAAGTGTACTACAAAACCAAACCCTCCTCCTTTTTTCTGAGTAAATTTAAACTATTGGTAGGTCTTAGAATTACTCAAGGCCTTAAAAAGTTACCTAAGGATGTCTTGTTCATTAGATCAAATAGATCTTGTTCAGGATCAAATAGCATCAGCATTAATAAGAGGATTGATAAGAATACACTTGCCAAATTCTCCATGAATACTGTATATCCCATTGCTCCCATGGCAGGTGAATTCTTCATTAAGTATGCAAAGCTGCAACAACTTGCATATTAATAAAATACAGTTCTCTCTGGATTAATCCTGTGCCTACCAACAAGGAAATAACAACCCAAAGCTCACAAAGTTCTATTAGTATTAATGAGTTTTTTCACAATTAAATCACGAAGGTGCCCAACAATTTATTTTAATGTGTTTTATGTATATTCCTATTATCATACTATTTTTCCATCTGTATTCCTTTCTTGGATGCCCTCCTTTGTAGTTTGTTCCCTTAAAAAAAAAATGTTGTGTTTTTATGATTAAAATTATTAAATCTAAAGCATGATTTTATCGCTTGCTTCTGGTTTTTAGACACAAGAATTTCCATCTTTAAAAGACCTACAGGTAAAACATGAATTATAGCTTCTGGGACATGAAGTCCACACCTGACGTTCACAAAAGAAACTAACACACAAAATATTCAGAGATGATACACTTCGAAACTATCAGAACATGACAAAACCATTAGCTTGCAAAATCCTTATAGAGTTATAGTCAATCTAATCAGGTAGGAATAGCTTGTATTGTTGTCTTGTCAATATCAATTTAGACCACCCACTGGTTCCTATCTATTTTTTATCATTGATTCTGCATCTTTCCTGCCCATATCATACAGCTAAATTCATTCTAATATGACAAGGTCTTGAGGATTTATAGACAATTCTCTAACTGTAACAAATTGCTATTCTTGTTAGGGTTCCAGCTACAATCCCCATTGGAAAAATGTTATGAGAGAGATACTATCAAAGTGATCGCTGACTGCTGATGCAGAAATGAACACAAGTCATTTTTAGTTAAAATCACCAGGTGCAGAAATAGTAGTAGAGTGAGAGGATTTATTAAGTTACAGTCATTCACCAGAAAAACAAAATTAATTTTTAAAAAAGTAACACACTTCAAAAGTTTTGAAGGTCTGTAAATCCTAGGTTTAATAGTGCAGCTAAGAATCCTTATTTATTCAATAAAAATATACATGTGGGATCTTCTTGTAAACAATACTCAGATTTTTTCTTTAGAGATCAGATCACATGGAACCGTAAGATAAACTTCATATATAAAATGGTTTACCATCCCAAGCTCTCCTGGCTACTGCAAATTTTTTTTTTTTTTTATTTAATGTGCCATGTATTGGCATATGACCATTGATGGGCCTCTAAATGTCAGGAAGATGCATGAACAGGATGCAGCCTTAGACAACATTTAGATACAATAAAAGTGTCTTCCAGTTAGATCAATTATTTGCTTCTGTCTTTGAAATATTCTGAAAAAGAAAAGGTCATTTTCCCTTCATCAATTTTTTTTTGAAGATTTCACTGAAAAAAAAAAATCTATATTCTTTCATTCTTACAAATAACAAAAGTATGGCTTCTGTTTTCTAACAATAGGAGCTGCTCTTTGCTGAGATCAAGAGACTAGTAAAGTGGGAAAAGCTTGAAAATCTACTCTGACTCAGAATTTTTAAATATTTGGCATATGCTGGATAACTGGTATGAGTAACAACGGTTTGAGGTTTTTCACTTTGTCAAGGATTCCAAAAGATCTGTTCAGTGAGACTAAACTGGGTTAACTACGACCCATTGGCCCTGATCAGAGCTTCTGACAACGAAATCCAAACAGAAGAGTAACACAGAGGAAACCTAAGAGGGATCCAGCTCAGGACAGTTTCTACAAGTATCCTAATAGAAGAGATGGTATTTGACACCAGGAAGGAGCATCCAAGAGAGCAAAACTCATCATTCACAAGAGTAGGGTCTTCAGTGTTTCTGTTACTTTCCTTTTTGCACTCAGTATGGTTACATATGACATATGTGGTAAAATCTCTCACTACCAGCCTAGTAAAGCGAGCCTCCAGAAATCATGAGGCTATCATTTCCTTATTCTACATCCTGTTACAGTTAACAAAGTGCAATTGAAGAGTTCGATAACCTTATTCGCTTTTCTCAGTTTATACCAAGAGCTGCAGTGTCGGAGTCCACCAAGTCAGATGAATTTCTAAAGGATTCAAGAGGGACACTATGCAAAGCCAAGGCTGCTGGACACTTAAAAGGGGTTTCTTAGTCTGATCTCATCATTTCTCTGATTACCTTTCTGTTTCTTTCCCTCTTCATCTGCTCAATTCTTCTATTCAGCTTCTATTCAGCTTCTATACAGCATTTTCTTTAACCTCTGTTTCTTGAATCAGTTTTTCCTCCCCATTCTATTTTCTCAACTTTAAAATGACAATTTGTTTGGCAGAGAAAATCCTTATTTTCAATATTTGTTTCCTCACAAAAACAGGTGATACAGTGCTACAGGTAAAGGAGAAAAAAATACAGGTGTTATTCAGCTTATTTAAAAGCTTTTTTTTTTTTTCCCCTCAAAATACACGTTTACTGAATGTAAAAATGAATAATAGAAGAAAAGAAACAATAGACCGAGACTATAGTGAAAGTAGCAAGCTGAAGTAGTCCAATACCTTGGAGGGGAAGATAGAGGTGTACTTAGGTATGAATTCAATAAATATATAAAGATCATCTTATTTAGTGCAATGAGGAAGACATTCCACTTATTCCTGTTTTATTCTGGGAGAATACTATTTAAAGAAGATAACATGCTTAGCTACATCAAAGTGGGGGAAAAAATCAAATAGAGTTACTTAAATTAGATATTATGTAGCACATTTAGAGCCACTTGATAATGTTTTAACGATCTTCCAGTTAAAAGCTCTTTAAAAGAGTTACCACACAAGTATTTCCTAGGCTGGCTTACACCACTAATAAGAAAAGAAGCATTTAAGTGCAGTAGCAGAAGCTACCAAAGACTGAAGTCATTTTTACTTAGTAAGATGACACCAGTGCTATATAAGCAGCTAAGAGTGTAATATTGCTGTAGCAATAATCAAAGAGTACCCTCCTGTGTTGAAAAGGAGTTACTCTAGTTAGGATGAACAACATAATTTCTTTCCTCATCACAAATGTAAAATTAAAGATGACTTTATTGCAGCGATTTATTCTAGTCCTTCTAGACATTGTAACTATTGCAATAAAGATAATAAAGCATAGTTAGATGAAATTAATTACTAAAACATAACTTATCATTAATAGATAAAAATACTTTAAAAAGGGAAATATCAGTTGCTACTATTTAACAGTAAATTCTTACACTGGTTATTATATCAAGAGGGCCAAATAAAAGTACCTTGCATGTGTAATGTAAGTAAATTACAAATTTGACTAAAATAAATCACATTTTTAACATAAGAGTTCTTTCAGCTGAGACTCTAGTGGATACATCTGACAGCCCTGTATGCCACCACCCTGACGTACAGTTATTAGGAACAGTTTGTAACATTCCCATTTTGTCTGTGAAAAGACATTTTAATTGAAAAATCATTTGCCCATAAAATTATCATCATCAGTTTACATTCTACAAAGGGACTGCATTATGACCATAACAGAAATTGTAAGTGGATTCATTTTACCACTAAATCACTTTACATTATGCTGTGAACAGAATGATTAAAGCAGGTTAGCATTTTCTTAACAAAGTAATTATGTGGTTATGCATTTCAGCCACACCGATATTTATACTAGCTAGTCCATTTATCTTGGTGACAGAACATCTATACTAAATGGACAGAATACATTTTATTTACTTGATGCAGTTCATTTAATGCACAAAATACTTTCAAACTTAGTTTTTGTAATCATGATAGCTTTATCTATTTATTTATTTATTTCATTTTCTTGCAGAACAAATTTAATCTAGTGTTTAAGTAGTGAATAAAGTATCTAGTAGGTCAGCTACACAGAACTTAATATGGTTAGATCAAGGGAAATCAAGACAGTACGATTTGATGCACTACTCTTGTTTTAGGGACTAAAGTACTCTTAGTGAATTAGAAAAAGGAAATGCCCATTCAAAACTGATGGTAATGGCCACAGTGTTTCAGAACATAAACAACCTCAGTGAAAACTTGTTAATTGGCTTGCTGACTGTGGTGAGCAATAGCAACCTGAATATTTGGCTGAAAGCCACCTTTTCTCAATGCAGAGAAGACCAATCAATGGACACCAACTCCTAAAACATCCTGCTGAAATTTCACCTGTGACTTGGAACAGCACACTCCTGCTCTCACGTTCTGGACTGGGCTCAGTATCCAGCTCTTTGTATTTGATGATCCATATACACATGCCCACTAGACAATATACATGGGATAGTAGCACATTTTTATTTGACGTTCAACTCTTTTTTTATCTGAAGAAAAGAGGCTCCATTCCTGTTCAAAGTGAAGAACTCTCAAACTGATTTTCTCAGCTGCACAGCCTTTAGAAACTGGCAGAAGCATTACAGCTCCCCAGACACACTCCATTCTCATTAAATGACTAATCTAAAACCAGCCAACCAAAACATATCGAATAACTGCACAGAATACGAATGTTTTACTCCCAATGTAGAACTCAAATTAAAACAAATCACAGTTATACCTCAGGTCTGAGTGACCCACAGGGTAATGCTCTATGGTGTGCTTTGTACAACACTGATGACGTGTGTTTTGTTTTTTTGGTTTGTTTCTGTTTTGTTTTAATCTAATGACCAAAACTCAGTTCATGAAAAACAATCAACTGTAAATTGTACAATTTTAAAATGTAGGTGCAATCCCTCAAACTGGAAACAGAAGTCTGGCAGTAACAGAGCATGACAACTCAACCACATTTTAAAGCAACATTAATAGAGCATATTTGTGCATCTACCTTTCAAAAATAATTTATCACAAAAAAATGACTAGAAGCATTTTCCTTAGTAGCATCAAATTACTACAATCAGTTACCCACAAAAAATAACACAATATACTTATGAATTTCAACAACATTCTAGAGGCAGCAATTTATAGGCAGTTAAATATCTAACAATATTGGAATAAATAGACTTTGTTTAAAGATGTCAATATTGAATAATTCAAATTATTTCTACTTAGGAGAATATTGTCTGAAGCTAAACTTTATGTTTACCTAATTTCTAATATAGAACTTATCTGCAAATAAATGGTGTAGTGATCCTTAGAAATTGTTTGAACACAAAACACATACATTATCTTGCACACCAAATTAGACCAGACAATTATCAAGTATTATATTAACTTGCTCTATTCTATTCTTTGTACTAGTCGAACTGCTCCTTCCTTAGATCCAACAAAATACACTTACCTACGATGTGCACTAAAACATGCCTAAATCATACCCACTCATAAGTCCCAGCAAACCTCCAACTTAAAACAAGTCGCTTATACACAAGAATCTCCTTTGCTTGGCTGATATTTGCAGGATACATGTCAATTCAGAGATAGCACAAGCAGTGACAGGAGTGATGCTGTATAGTTTTGACACAAAAGGCTTTGGTCCCTGGAAGAAAAGAAACTATCTTTCCGTTATTGTCTCAATAACATGCAAATTCTCAGAAGGGATAAATCAGAACACTCCTACCACCTACTGACCCTAATACTCCCCTTTAACTGTTTATTTCCATTATGAACAAGGTTTTTCTGCCCCCCTGATACCTCCCCAGTAACTAAACCTGGTAAGCCAGCTTTAAGATAGCATAGTTTTGTGTTCCCTTGCACACAAGTACAAAGCCACAGAAGACTCATAATCTTGTAGTCTATTAGGTACCTAAACGTGAACTGTAATTTGATGCGGGCAGTTGCTTTACTTTTAAATACACCAGGGTCCCAAATAATAAAACTATAAAGCAGCACACATTGTGCTTGTCTGTAGCACATACAGAGATTCTTCTAGTTCGATCATTCTCAGTTCAGAGGCTGAACCCTAACAATGCGTTATTTAGCCATCCCTCTAGTTGACCAAGGAGAATAAAAGCTAGGACAGCACTCAAACTGAACGTTGAGACATCAGAAAAACAGAAACAGAGTCTGAGAACCAGGAAAAGGAAACAAGAAAGGAAAAACTAGCACAGGTCCCAAGAATAACAAAAGCACATCAAACACATGACTTTGAAAACCACCTATTTATTTCATTCACCTGAAAAACAGTGAAAATTAAAGCGCCGAGACAGTACTGTAACAGTGTTCAGTATCTCTAAATAACTTTGAAATAACTTTGGAATAACTTTGAAAAACTGCCTGTATGTTGCACTGCCTTATATTAAGATGCCTACTCCTAGGTAGCCATTTGAAAAGCAAGCATTTCAGAAAACACACTCCATGAAAGGTTTTTGTCTTTATTTTGCTACCAGCCCCTATGAGAATCCCCCCAAATCCAAATAAGACATTCATATCTAGCCACTGCAAACAGAAACTTCTTATAAAGTTTCCTTAAAACACTCTAAGCTATTTTATGGTCTTTCAGTCCACCTATGTCTCTACAAAAGCCAGTATTCATTTAAAAACCTTCAGAGCAGTTCTGGACAGCATCCATCAATATCTTTTGAACAATGTTTTTGCCTAACAGCCATTAGTGAAAAGTTTGAACTCTTTGTAGCATACCCTGCATGAAAGTGTCATTCACTGAATGATTTAAGCAATGGCAGATGACACTATGTACCTAAGTGCTTCTCGGTACTTTATTAGTAATAATGCAGAAAGACTGCCTTTCATGTGAAATTTAGTGGTCAAGCTTTCAGATGTGGAAGACAGCCAAGTACACTGTTTTAAGGTGGCTTCACGTACAATAAACTGTGACAACTCCATAGTTAACTTCTATGGACTTTATGGACTCTATCTCCCCTGTATTTTGTTATATACATTTATGAACATAATTATATTAATATTCTCATTTCTGTCTGAGACCTAAAAAATATCACATAAGTAAGGCTTTAAATCAAAGGCTATTTATCTTGGTAGTGATCAGGAATAGGACCACAGTAGGGAAGCCTTTTATTTGGCGAAATCTCAGTGACACTAATGAAGGAAACAAAAGCCCCATATTTTCATGGCAGAGACTGTCATATGAAAACCACAAATATAGTTGTAGGGTCATAGTGATCATGAAACAAAGACAACACACGTGCGGTTTGATTGTTCTATTACACTTTCTCTAAACAGCCCAGCTATGCAGAACTCTAATGGAAGCTAACTCTCAAGAAGCTAATTTCTAATGGTTTAAATTTCTTATGGTTTCTGGTCTTATCTAGAACGTTTAACACAGGTGAAAGAAAAAGCTGATGCCATGCAATACCAATAACAAAAAGCCAAAAGACAACCAGAAAAGGATAGGTTATATACCTATACAACTCTATGGGGAGGAAAAAATTTAAAAAAAAAAAAAAAAAAAAAAAAGCCTTTGGCAAAGTGCTGTCAAAATAAAATATAAATCTTAAAGCAGAGAAAGTTCCTTCTCATGTCAGAATCCCACAGGCCTAACCCCCAACACAGAACACAGGAAAGGATTGTATCCTACACCAATTTTGGAACAGGAATCATCTAACAGATGGAATTTTGTGTAACAATTTCAGTCAAAATCTAACTTCAGATTACAATGGAAATGTGGAACTGAAATGTCTGAGTACAAAACCTCACAAACATTAAAGCATGAAAGCAGGGATTCAGGAATATGAAGGTGTATATAATTAAAATGTTCACATCTCTACACTTATTTTCTGAGCATGCATTTATAGGCTTTTTTTTCCCCCAAAATGAAAATATAATTTAAGGTTTTATACTTCCCAGAATTGTACTTGTAGTCAGGGTTATATAACAGCCCATAAGACTAACAGCTTTACAACTGTAAGAAAAAATTCATTAAAATGTGCACTTATATTTGGATTTGGGGTGCATTTTTGAAGATCCTGTGTTTGTTTGTTTGTTTGTTTAACTTGGTATTTCTTTCTCTCAACAGAGAGAAAACGTGACAATTCAGAGGCATAAAACTAAGTTTGCCTTCAGGTAACTTAACATCTGATCCTGTAGCTGGGCTGCTGTTTTGATGTCCTTGTTGATGATTCAATTTTTCCCAGAAGTCCTACATCTGTAGCTGGCTCATTTGAGCAAAGCTGCATAATACTTTTATAAAGAGTCTGATACTCTAGATAAATGTGAGAAGAAAAAAAAAGGCTTTGATAACTTAGAGGAAGAATACTCCAACTCTCCCTTTTAAAGGAGAATCTGAAGTTCTCTCATTCTGCTATTGACCTGCTGTAGAAACTTCCTTGGACAATCCATTTCATAACTCAGTGCTTCTATTTCTCTGTGTATTTACTGGAGGCCATAAATGATGATGATCTTCACTAGTAAATCATTTTGAAATCCACAGACTACATGTTGAATGGCCAAACAGGATTTATAAGTAAAAGTAAGCCATAGACTACATAAATAAATGCATAAGGTTTTTGTGATGAACAGTTATATGGATCTAATTTATGAAAATATTTCAAAGTATTCCATTGACGCAACTGGTAGGTTTATGTTTGTCTTGCAAATGAACAACTCATCATATATTCCTTTGTTATACTTCTAATTAGTTATCTTAAATTGTCCTGTTCCTGCAACAAGGACTCCAAACAATTGTGATTATGATTTCTTAATTACCTCTTTGTAAACATGCTACAGGAACGTTGCAAAGAGAAGAATTGACAATTTTAGATGAATTACTTCTCCCTCTGTTATTTTAACAATTCTAGTCAACAGCTAGACAATGAATAATAGTCTATGTTCTTAAAATAATACAATTAGCACTTTCTAAAAGCTTTAACTTAAGACATAGGTACTCAGCTGATGTAAAATATCTAATCTCCCATGAAATCAGTAGAGTTAGATTAATTCACATCACTGAAAAAAAAAAAAAACACCTTACGTTGTTTTAAAACAGTATCATGTTCTTCGTACTCTGTAATTCAAGTGTACTTCAGCAGAATATGCTCATGGAATACATGCATCTCTATATGAGTTTAGAGATCAAGGTGGCCAGAATCAAGGAAGCTATATATAATAACTATAATATATACAAGCTGTAATAATATATAGGTACATACTGTATCATCACTGGCACAATGTATGCTTTGCAAGAAATGTGTTTTATTTAAAGGGGGGGAGGAGAACATCAACAGCCCTCAAACATCAAGAAAATAAAACAAAGAGCACAGGACACTTTCACATAGATACTCAAAAACTATGCTAAATCACTCTTTTACAAAAATGATTTCTAGCATATTCATTCATTCAGTTATTTAATTATGAATAAAACAGTGTTAGAGCACAAGAGAAAAGTACAAACGTACTTGGAGGCCTTAAAAGTATATGTAAATGTAAAATTTACCTTAAAGGTAAATATACACTATAATAAAACCTAGCACAGTACTTTTCAGCCAGTGGCTCAAAGCACTCAGATATGCTTTTGGAGAAGCATAAACAATGAAAAAACCTATAATTGCAATGTCAGTCATGGTGTCCATACAGAATACCAAGTACAAAATCATATCTTACTTCATTTGTTTCCATGGGTCTTTGTCAAAATAAAAAACTACAATGCCAACTGTAGAAGCACAGTGTCCTCTGCTGGGAAAAATTACATCCATTTCCTACCTGAACATAAGAAAAAAATATAATCTGTAACTCTCATAACGAAAACTGAGTTAGACCAATCAATCATTGTTACAAAAATCCCATTTTTCACAACCTACATAAAAATAGTAGGAGACAGAAGACCATCCTGCAGATACTGCTTCAGTGACTTCTAACAATTCAGACTTGATTAATAGCTCAATAGCTATTACTTATATAATTCACCATAAGTGATCTTAAAATACTTTACTTTTTCATGCATACTGTCATTACTGAAAATGACAGATTCAACCATTTGTCAAAGCTAACTAAAAGGGCTCTGAGTAACAAATGCTCTTAATCTTTTTTCCTAATGTCGGAGCTTAGCTATAACGTGTGCCATCTGTAAATTCAGAACAGTACAAGGACTGCAGGATAGTCAATAGGTCTCTGATTACAGAATGTGATCAATTCATTCACCTGAAGAAGTTGTACCTTTCTCTTCTAAGAAACTAAGATCTCATTCCTAAAACGGAGGCTTAAAAAATAATAATAATCTACACCTATCCTGCATAAAGTATCTCTTTTAACAGTCAACAGGGCAAGGGAGTAAACTTGTCAACAGGACAGCCATCAGAAGTGAGTCTCCAATTTAAAGAGCAAATGCACCATTTGAATATTAACTATAGCATTTGAAGGGAAACAAAAGAACAAATGCATAGAAAAATAGGAAACAAAATGATAGAAGCATCAACCACTAGTTCCCAGATAACAAATAATAGTCCTTGTACATAAATGAATTCAAACGCCATGCCCTTTATACATTGTTTCTGTATTTTAAGACAAGATGAATAAGAAATAAATCTTTTTTTAAAATATTCCTGTATATTTAAGCCAGCTGAAAGAGTTACATGTTTTGCTTTGTTAACCAACATAACCCTGAAGAAACCTCACAGCAGTGGTATTATGAATTGACATTACTTGTCTTCACAGACAAAATATATTGTGGCATACCACACTCATGACTGATGCTAGGCAAACATATTTTTAGCTTGCACTATTATAAGCCCCAACATCCACAAATGTTAAAAATTGAATGCACACCCAGTGTAGAAATGAGTCTTAGTAAGATGGAATATGCACAGGACAGAACAGACCATAGTTTGTACCAATCTGAAACACTGAAAAAGGTATCGTGGTTACACACGAGGTAAAAGAATGCAAAACAAATCACCTTCTCATATACTGGTTGCACGCCTAAAAATGCTATCTGCTGTAAAAAAGGCAAGAACAAGCTCTCCAGAACAGGATGGCAGTGTGTAAAATCTTCAACAATGCTACTAGTGACAATTTTTAGTCTTTTAGTTGCTGTTTATATACACCATATATACTAGGCTGGTTTAAAAAACAGTAAAATTCTGAATTGTTGACTTAACAGAAACAACTCAGGTTTTAATTTCCACAAGCCCACTAAAAGAACACCCAAAAAAGAAGATATTTGCAAGATTTAACAAAATGGAGGAGGTGGTGTAACATGTGATTGGGCAGGGAGATGAATTTATCATATAGACACATTAGTCATTCAGTATTACAATGAAAAGTGTATGATTCTAAAATGCATTAGAATCCTCAAATAAAGATGATACACCATACCTACATATTATTATAATGTATTTGCATGTTTGATTTACAGTTATGATTACCACTGTTCCATGTGCCCATTGCCCTGTTGTGCATGCCTTATTTTCATTTCTGCACATAACTCAACTTGTTTACACACCTGTAATTGTTATTTGCCTAAAGTTTCCAAACTCTGTTTTCAGATGAATTTCTTTCATTCAGAATATAGCTTTCATGAAAAGGAGCCAACGACACCTTAACTGTCATGCACATTAAAGTCAGCCAGGTACACAGCCAAAAAGCAAGGATATATATGTGTGTAAGTATACAGGGCGAAAAACTCTCAAATATGGATTCCTGAACTAAAACCAGATGTTATTTCTCTAAATTAAATGGTAAATTTAAAGAAAACAGGAGGGAAAGATAATTCTATTTTTCTATGTCATTCCAACTAAGATAATCATGTAGCAGTAAAATTAGCCCAGCAAGGTACAGCTGTGAGCAGTTATAAAACATTTATCAGAATTGTACTTATGCTTAAGACTAACTTAACTGGATAGTATAGTAGCCAGTAGTTACTATACAGTAGATATGGTACCATATACCTATTTATTGTCTTTAAATATACAAATAAGTGCTTTATCTACAGGTTTGCATGGAAAGTCAGAGACCAGACAGCAAAAAAAGTAAACAGTTAGTCATATAAAAAGTAGGAAAAAAAGATTGGATCTTTTTTATTTAAAAAAATAAAATCCAGAAGCCATGATTGTATCTCTTCTGCTGCATGCAGGCCTTTTTAAGGCACTCCTCCACCAAACGTTACTGGAAAATCCACCCACATCAATTCACTGTGATGATATAACATGTGTTTCATGGTGAATCACACACACATATATACACACACATGCACGTTCTCACCAGAAATACCAATCCCTTTCTCCAGCTGTCCAGTTCTTACCTTTCCCTGCCTAAGCACTGATCCCTGGCACTAGTCCACTGTTCCTATGTGCTGCTCTGAAGTCATCAAATCAGCATGTGTGTACAAGTCTATATACATATAAACATAGACACACACATGCACACATGTACATGTATATACATATACACAACAAAGCACATACTAACATGCAGTAAGAGCTGGATCTTATTAGCATTTCACTTGTCTCCTCATCTCTTTTAAAAGCCAACTGCTTTGCAATGTTTTCCTCTTTTTTTTTTTGCACAGGACCTTTACACCCATCTCTGTTGTCACTCAACACACACTCCCAGGGAAGGCAAGCAGAAGAATAATGCCTTTGGTCTACATGGTGTTCCTGTAGCAATGCTCAGGAACTATTTCATTCAAACATCTCACTGGATCTCTAATGTCACATTATCTTAAGCCATCAAAGTCTAGAACTACCTATAATTGTTCAGTTAGTATACCAATATATTCATTTTATGGAACGAGGAATAGAGTTGACGGAGAACAAGATCGTGTTGAACAGATGATAAAGGGGGTTGCTGTTTCATCTGCAATGGAATCCACAGATGTTTTATGTTTCCTAGTCCACTAATGGAGTAAGAGTGTCATCACTCCTGTCTGCTGGTAAAACTAAGGAAAAGCTACCACAATTATTTAGTTGAAGTCAAAGCACTGCTAGTGTGATCCCCTAAGGCTGCTTTCTGAAACTGGAAATAAATGATTTTTCCTCTTTGTTTGCCATGCCAAGAAAAGATAATGCAGCTCATTCAGTTAACATTTGTCACTGAAGCACATTATCCCTCCAGGAGTAATACGTGGTAGTAGCACAGACCTAGTGTTTCAAATTAATCAGAAATAGGATTAATCATGCAAGAAACAGAAGAAAAATATAATATTAAAAAATAAAGTTAGAGAAGTAGCAAAGTATAATTAAAACATACTTCCTAGCTACTATTTCTGTTGCCATCTGAAGCTTGATTTCATCAGTTACCTTCCTCTGATTTTTAATTCCTCAGCCATAGCATGGACAAGCTTTACTGTATGCTGATCTGAATGACTTTAGAGCAGCATATGCAGACAGTGGACAACAGAGTGCCAGGGAGCAGTGCTTAGGCAGGGGAAGGTAAGAATTGGGCAGGAAGACAAAGAGAGCAATTTTTCTGGTGAGAATAGACAATGAAAACACCTTTTGACTGCTTTTGACTGCATTGCCAGAGCAACTGGTTGGCATCAGGGAGGATGGAAATTTACTAGCCAAACTTCAATAAAAACTCTCACATGGTGGATAGGATTCAAAAATGAATATTATGATTTTGTAAGCATAGCCAACAATGCACTTCTTCCGTTTATATCTGTGTGTCTTTGTGAGGCAGCTTTTTCATCTACAACAGCCATTAAAACCGAGTATTAAAGTAAACTGAATTTGGAACCTGACCTTTGAATCACTGTGCCACGAAGTGTTAAAGCAAGATTTCCAAATACAATGCATATTCAATCATACTCTTCTCACTAAAAATATTATAATTTTAATAATGATGTTACTTGTAATGATTTTAACAGTATTTAATCTTTTTGCTCTCAAAAGTAATTTAATAATAATATTTTCTTATGATTGTTTATTTTCAGGTTTTTAAATTTTTATGTTTATATTTTATAATGTGCATAAAACAACAGTGGTGTACATATACACATATTGTGGGTGATTGCTCAGAATTTATTTATTTTTACTAATGGCGTGCACAAATCAAAAAGGCTTGGTAACCACTGCAATCACATAGTCAGTATGATTCATTCAATCTGAGTGCACCTCAATGCAAGTTCGTAATTTATTTATACTAAAGTAAAAGAGAAAAGCTCAGTTTCATGGTATACTCAAAGTTATACACTGGACTGCAAGTATATTAAGATTTAAGAGCAAAATTAAAAATTCTAAATAAAGCTCCAGTTACTAGAAGGCATCCAGATTTTTTTTTCTGGATTTAGTAAATTATCGTTCATGCATAGTGCAAAATTTAGGACGACAAAAATCCTATTCTAAACCTGAACACCTTAGTTATTTAAATAAATCCTCCCGCCACAAGGTGGTAAAAGAATCCAAGAATCCAAAACATGCTTTATTTTCAAGGAGGCATAGCTTAACATCAAGAATTTTTAAGTCTAGGCTAAATGTGCCCTTTTGTATAAACATCCCAATGAGGTCTGTTAAAATGAAAGGCATGCCAGATTGCTCCAAAAAGTCTCCAAAAGGTACTGTTTAATGGCAACCTCTCAAGCATTTAGCAAGACAAACTCCAGGAGCAAATTCAGCAGAAGCTCTGAAAGAGGGACCACAAGAGACAGAAAAATCCTATGGGTTACCCTGCTTTATGATTCAAGTTTAAATCATTAATTTATGATAGAAATTACACCATAGATCTACTGGCTTGAATCAAACTACTGCTTACAGTAGGTCACAAAACAGTTATAACCTCATCTTTAAAATCAGCTTCATTTAAAAAAGAAAAGAAGTAAAGTGTACTGAACAAAATACAAAACTATATTTGTAATCTAATAAAAGGAAATAATGCATGTAAATCTTTCTAGATTGGGGAAGAAGGGATGTGAATATTTAAACATTGATTAGCTAGTTATTAACATCACTGGAAATAGTTTTTTGGTGGCAGTGGTTTTGTGTTTTTGTTTGTTTGTTTGTTTTTAGGTCCGACAAATTTTGAAGTTTAAGAACAAAATTAAAACACCTAATGCCTTTACCTTTTCTATGAAATTTCCATTCTGGTCAATCAAAATCTTTCAATTATGGAGTTAATACTATTTTTAGTCTGTTTTTTTCTTTCACACATACTAAAAATACCATTAGGTGAAGAGAAAATATAAATTGCGAGGGTTCTAAGTACCTTTCATTGCCTATTTGCACTTTTTTTTAAATTAAACCAGATTTTTTTTTTGTGGAAAACATACACTGCCCAATTTTTAAACTTTATGTCTACAATATTATCAGCAAATTCATTCATTTTGTAATGTCCCTATAGCATATTTTAATACTATAAAATGTTTAATATATTTTGTTTCTAATATCTGAATTTCTAGAATTCATTACTGTTCACAGATGCATCGTAATTGGCTTTTTCCAGTTTATTAATGATGTCATGACTAATTATAATGCTTATTTGGCAATCTCAGGTAAAATTCCAAGAATACATTCACAAAACTGTGTTTAATGTGTGAAGAGGGAAATGTTAATGGAGAGATGAAGACAAAGTATGAATCAAAAATGGAGACTGAAGACAGGAGATTCAGAGATAAAGAAGTATCTGAAGAGAACAGATGTTGTCAACTGACTTCTCATTCAAATTGCTCAGCTGCCCTTTCATTAGTAATTAGAGCAGTTTCCTTTATCATATGCTTATTCAGATGAAGAAATTGATCTGTGTTTCCTGTATTTTTTAAATAACCCAGTCATGAATGCGGTCAAAAGTGCCTGCCTAGTCCAAACGGATCCATCTAGACCCACTTCTAAGGACTATGGAGGGTTTTTTTTTTTCCTCATCACAACCCCAAGGTAAGAAACCTATACTTTTAGAGTAAATTTTGTGGAAAGTTTGTCATATTATTAGATATACACACCAACACCAGGGCAGCCATTTTCTTCAGGAATTTACAAGAGAAACCTAATTTGTAACTTGTGTATTGCATCATTAATAACATGAACTTCAGTATTTTGTATGGCAGACAACTGCTTAGTGATATTATTGTTCATAATCTCGTGTCTGTCTCTCAATCTGTCTTTATCATGAGATTAAGTAAACTAGGCAAATCAGCACATTCTGAGGACATGTGCATTTCTGCATGTATTCACATCTGCCCACCTGTGCCTCTCAAATCTCTGAATTTATCTGCCAAGTTCAATCAACAATAACTGCATTGGCATCTCAAAGTTAATTACATTCTTAGATTATTAAAGCCTGCAATATGAATCCAACTCTCATCATATACCAGAGAAAGAGTTATGAACATCCCAAGCACAAGAAAAACTTTAATCTGCATTTGCTGATTTACCTTTTTAGATAAGAGAATCTAACCATGGATTGGAAACAAGTCTAATTACTCCCACTGCTTTCATAATTAACTGCTTGTGAAAAAGGTAATGAGGTTTATTTTTATTCTAACACAGAACAGGAATGTCAGAACACTAACATAGTCTGAAAAGCATCAGATTTTTTTTTTTTTAAGCCTTGCAAGTCTGAAATCAGTTGGTTTTTAGATGTCTGGAAATGAGTGCTTAACAGCAAGCACTATGAATTCATAGTTATTGCTGAAACTTGTGACCTACATTCTTAAATTCTTCCAGTGTTTGCACATTTAAACTTCCTCTTACTAGAAATGGCAAATGAGAAACTATACATGTCCAAGGTTGTCTTTATCATTAATAAAACTGAAAACAAAATAGTTTAAAACAAATCAACAAAAAACAACTAAACCCTTGGATAAGCAATGGAAATAGGAAAAGGCTAAAATAAGCCAGAGACCTTTAATGAGAGAACTAAGAGCGTCAAGGAAAAATGAACTGTCAAAATAGCCAAGAAAAATATTCAACTTTCCCTTTAATTTTTTCTAGATTTGTAATTGGAAAGCACTTTTCAATACTGAAGAATTTGTATTCAAACTTTACTTTCAAAAACTGTGTGTTATTTCAATTAGGAAAGCTACAGTTAAAGGCAAAACAACTTAAGACTACCAAAGGATAGAAAGTGACATAGTAAATGCAACAAAAATTGTTGTAATAAAATTTTGGTGAAGTCTCATCCTTCCCTCAAGCACCACAGATTAAGAATAACCATTACTCTGCATTTCGATAGCAGCAGCCATAATTAATCGACTATTAATTTTCTTTTTCAGCAATAATGAATCAAGAGAATCTGATTAAGAGAACCTTTTCATATGCTTCCAGTGGTAAGACTTATTCTACAGAACTGTCCAATGACGTAACACGCGGAACTGCCAAACTCTTCTTACACATCTCTCAGTGTACTACTCAAATCATATATGTCCTAAATGAACCATTCTTATGCTACCTGTAGTTTTAGATTTAGGCATCTGATCACAAAGGGGCTTTAAGAAGTTACCTCCTTCTGAAATATTACTGTGTTTTGTGAGGTCTCTCACATCATTCTAGAGTTTGATCAACTTCCTATTAACTTAAGAAGGAACTGATAAGGCTTGCATCTGTACACGTGTTCTCTGAGTATGTGACAGAATTTTGTCTTTAGTTTTAGAAAGCTTAAAACAGTAAAATTATTTGATAGCTTCAGTTGTCAAGCTCAATAAAAACACACAAATGAAACAAGAGTCTCTGGTGTTTGTGTTTTATTTGAACTAGCTCTCTTTCATCAGCAAAGCTAAAACTAAGGGAATGCTGCTGTTCAACTAGAATTCCAGTTTATGTATAAATAGCCTTAGCAGATCCTAGCAGAGGTGACATTGCCAGAAGAGCTGTGTCGTGCTCTTCACATTGTACCTGCACAATCTTGTCAATGTGTGATTGATTCACAGCAAAACTGAGAAATCTAAGAGAACTTTGGTTTAAATCTGCTGTTTCTGCCTTTGACTTCTACATCAGGATGATTCGTTTTCTGAATAGCAATTCTGCTTCCTGAACAAAAAAAAATACCACTTTTTCCAGCACTAACTACAGATATAGTCATTAAAATTTTGTTAATTGTTACTTTGCATTATATTAATTCCTTAAAGTCTATAATTTCTGTCATCTTTAAACAGATGATAAATGTAGGGGTTCAAGGAAAGGCTGCTCTATTTTTTGTTTTCTCTTTTTATAGGGAGACTCTGAATGTCTAAACCAACCTCCAGCTAGTCCCTTTACAATTACAGAAGTTTATGAAATATCAGAATCAAGTATTATTGAACATGCACTGATATAACAGAAATAATTCAAAGAAACATTTCTATCAACATGTTTCAGCTATGGGGTAATTAATCAAAACGCCACAATGTCAACAAAATGTAAGTCCATACTCAAAGATATATGGCGAGGTCACTGAAGACAAACATCAAGACCTTAAAGTAGCTTAAATTTTAACTAGCAATTGTGATCAGCCCAGGACCACAAAGACTTACAGAGCTTTTGGTTCTAAAAGAATCTCTCAGTAATAGCAGTGCGAATCTATAAAATTTACTAACTCTGTTCAGTTAATCTGGGTTCACACACATTTAACAAGCCAAAATATTGACTAGGTTTGAACAGAATTATCCAGGAGAAATATAATATAGAGTCACACTTACAAGAAAGGAGTTCCTGTCTTGTCTAGTTTCTTCAATAAAATTGCTTGTTCAGGATTTTGTGTGGCCAGTTCTCTCCACTCAGTTCACTTATTATTCTAGAATAAATTAAAATATGAGATACTACATCAAGGGGTTAAAAAACACATGGAGAAGAAAAAAACAAAACAAAATAATAAAAAGTGGGTACTGAAAAACATAGTGTAATAGAGACTAGTATCTTTGTTGTAGTCTCTTTTACTACAGGGTAAGTTATTTAAATTTACCAACCAGAGATCTAAACAGTGTTAGTATATGCACGTATTTTCAAAATGAGTGCGTAGAACCTCATATGACTTCTCCTAAAAAGAAACTAACATATATTTCCCTTTAAGATCTAGATAAAAACTCCTATTAAGCTTTAAAATTGTTTCCAGAGTACATTTAGCTTTCCCAGCCTCTGAAATGTAACACATTCTTTAAAGGGCAATTATTGGAATTCACATTCTCAACGCTATCCACAAGAATGATCACAATGCCCAAATATCTTCTAAGTTTTCCTTTAAAAAGGAAAAAATCCTTGCAGTAAATCACACTTCAGTTAGCTGAAAACAGTTAAACTAATATTTTTGTATGGATATTGAAAGGTAAATGTCCAGAGGAACAGCTATACTAAAAGTTAGGGCCTGTGAATAGGTACAGTGTACTTTCAGAAGACTTTATAATGTAAGTATCTCTTGATATTTTCATTGTTGGAATAAATGACTACAAGACAAGGGCTTTTGAGAGGCTGCTGATTAAACTGCCCTTTATTGTTAAAAGCATAATTAAGTAATACTTGAATTTACAATTCTCTTCAGGGAGTCCCCACTCCTAAAGAAATTACAAAATGGTTCAGCCTCAAAGTCATCTAGTTAATAATACTTTTTAATTATCACAGCTAGCCTGTGTAACATTCACATTTGCAAGGTTTCACTTTATTTAAAGAAATTAAAGTGCAAATCAAATCATCAAACTCTCCTGTTATGCATTGTCCAAAGTCTTTTAAACAAAATATAATTTTAAAACAGCGTGGAGTTATAAATAGCCTGCTGTTTGGAATAGTCTGTCAGTCTGTTCCCAATTATATATGTTTGGCTAACAGATCTCTAACTAGCACTCACTTCTCATCCTGCAGCTCCTAAAATGTTTACATTTGAAGTCACAAATTACTGTCTAATTATGTCAGCTACCTTGTTTTACATAAAATATAAATATCTGTCCATGCTACAAAAGCAAAAGATGCTGTCATCACTGGGTTTCTAGAAGATATCCCATTGATATCTCAAGCCTTAGAAAATAGCATTTAATTAAAACACTTCAAAAAAAAAAAAAAAACAGTAGCAACTTTACTGCATCAAATAAAAACATTTTCAGTAAGAGAGACCATTGTTTCTGAAATTTATTTTACTTGGTAAACCAAAGTGGAATGACCTGCTCCCTTAACTCTGTTGAACCTCTCCTTTCAAAATGTGCATGTTGTCACATTTCCTTCTACACCCCCCTCGGAATTTGCCATGAAGGAAAGCTGATGAGCAGTGAGAGATGCAAAATGAAGTGAAGACTGGCAAAGAGCAGGACGAAGGTAAAGTGGGACACTTCAAGGGCTGTGTGCAGAGCCCAGCAGCTGCCCCATGCCAGAAAAGAGCCAGCTCCAGCTGCTTCAAAAGAGACCTGCCGCTGGCCAGAGCTAAGCCAGTGACACTGCTTGGGCCTGTGGGAGAGCAGATTGAAAGAAGGGAAAACAAAACTGCTGTGCTACAGCAGCTGGGAGAGGAGTGAGAAAATGAGAACTGCCTGTTAACTGAATAACACTGCCTGTTAACACTTCCTAGAATAAGATGCTATTTCAGACACTTTTGGTGACAGAACCGCAGTATTTTTGGCAAGAGATGCATTAAAGGTACATGAATATCCCCATCCCATGTCCTTAGGGGCCGGCACTGAAAAGTTAAGAAGCCAGCCAGACTTGTTCTGCATTTTCTTTACAAAATAGTTGACCTCTGCTTGTGAATTATTCTCCCTCTCTCTCAAGAAGAAAAAAAAAACTACCACCAACAACAAAAATAATAATACAAAAAGCAACCACCACACAAACATGAAATAGAAGTTCCAATTTCCTCCAGGCCCTAAACTATTTCTTCTATATATTCTCGCATCCTTAATTATTAATTTGCTCTCTCATCTGACCTGTTTGGTGAGCTCTCCTCACAAGTACTAATGTATTTTTCAGGCTGCAATTTCTAACTTATAGATGATCCTTCACTATATTAAAAATCTACTCCCTAAACACTTCCCTATCACTAAGAAAATTAGCTGTCACAGATAATTAGGTTAATTTAGCTTTATGTTCGATGAAATGTGCACATTATTAATGAACGCAAACATATGGAGCAGGTGACCTTGCTTCTGCCAAAGAGTGTACTTCATACATTCAGCGCTTGGTAGGCATGGCCTTTACATACAGTTAATTGGCCAACTCAATTACACTGAATGATGGAACATTTCTGTTGATGCTAAACTTATTAGGGCCAAAAATGTTCCCAAGAGGAAACATTACCAAAGCCACAAAATTTATATTAGATACTAAAAACTTTATAAAATAAAGATTATATTGCAATTAATGCAGCACTAAATTTGAAGGACATTAATCCTCTTTTTTAAAAGAATATTGCCATAGCTGTTTTCCAGAACCTGAAATTCCATGAGCAAATCAGAGTGATACAAAAACAGAACACTGACATTTCAGGCTCAGACCCACCAATATGGGGCTTCAACCAATCACCAAAGGGAAAAGAAATGCACTTCCACTTCTTGTTCATCCATTGCTTTTAATTTGCACATGTCACTGAGGTCCCACTAGTTGTATCACACCTCACCGGAAACTCAAAATACCCACTTCCTCAGCTCAATGACTGCTGAGGATGCTCTGTGAGTTTAGCAGCTAAGGATTTCCTGCAATAACCTCTGAGAAGCTTAAAGTATAAGAGCCTCCCTCCCTGTGACTCAATACTTTCTACAGAAATTCAACAATCATCTGCTACACATTCATAAGGACTAATTAGAGTCTACTCAACAGATCAAGTATAAAACTGGTACTTCCCAGAAACACATTTTAATTTTGTTTCAGCCCCACCTCTTCATAACATAAATACATTATTAGCATTGTGTTTCCTAAATTTGTAGGGAAGCTGACACAATTATGAAATTTTAAAACCATGATCTCGTTAATTAATTTTTTTTTCTTCCTGCTTTGCACTTGTGACTGTCAATTCTCCCTGCTCTTGTGCTAGGTCTCAGTGACACATATATGTGCCACATCAAGGAGGCAGTCTTAGAACTTCAAAGTCATAAAAGACTTGAAATATAAGCAGTTTCTCTGATGCTCGTTAACACAGAGGTGCCTATCTGGAGTGAACAGGGTACATGCACAGCCTTTGCACGAAGCCTCCAGAGTTACAAGCAAACACTGCAGATATCCTTAGAGAGATTCCCAGTGAATCTTTAGACAATACTGTGGTTAGTGCTGTTGCTGTTAAAAGCCATTTTAACCACCATTATTTTTTCTATGATGAAAAGTTTTGTTTCGATAACTGTGTTCCATAGTCAATATGTGGCAAGTAAAATTTGCAAGCTTACATGTATTTTCATTTTAATGAAGAGTCATTCCAATTTGCATTCAAATTGATTTTTTTGGTAAATATTTTATTTTAGATTAACTCTGAATAATTTTTAATCTCATTACTATCAACAGAATTCAATACTTGAGGGAGGAAAATTATGCATTTCATCTGGCTAAAAAGAAAACTTCGTTTGGCTTATGGTTTATTAAATTTTACTTGAATCCAGAGCAATCACAGCTGAATTCAATGAATTGTTAATTCCCAGCATTAGAGGCCTGCAAGTTGATGGAAGAAGATGAAATATATTAGTATTTAGTGAAACTTCACTTTTTTTTTGCCACCTAAAAAATTCTTTAGCTACCTGCCTGAGTACCTCTTATCTTCTGGTTGAAAACTATTTATTTGTAAAGCGAGACACTTCACCGTTGCAACTAATGTGTCTAAGGCGAGGCCGATCAGAAAGAACTGCCAGCTCCACACTGGAGAAATCTCAGGGCTAATGTGAGCTGACTTGCATGCGTTAAATGTTTGTTTGTTTTTCTGGGTTCACTAACTTTATAATGCAGCTCCAGTTCACACTTGGCTCCTTATACCACCAAAAGACAATTTGTTAAAGATCTCTAGGCTGTGTGGATACTCAACACATTTCCTTCAACTTTTTAAGCGTAAATAGAAAAATGGAACACTGCTTTTCAATATTTTTACTCCAATTACAAGTTTTCCTATGAGAGACAGGCATGTTGAACTTTTTAACATTAGATTGGTTTTATGCTTCGTCTCATTAGAATTCAATAATGCAATATTGGCTTTGATGTGTTCAGTTGGACCTGAAGGAAAAGAAACAAAAACAAAAGATCATGCTAACTAAGGAGCTGCATTCGTACTGAGAATGCGATACTCGCAGTAGCTTTGGTTACCACGAACTGTTAGTACTTTAGATAAATTCATTTCAGTTACACTTAGCTCCTTATTTTCTGCTTTAATTAGAAATTTTAAACTATTTTCTTGTTTTGATTTTGCAACCTGAAGCAATTTAAATCTGCTTTCTTGATTGACACTTCAGTGTGAAGCAGGGAAAAAAATCAGAGAAGGATGTGTTAGAGCACTATGAAATCAACATTTAACTCGTGATCATGGAAGACGGACCTTGAGCATTTCCTTTTGCTATGGGCAGCGCAGAATTTTTTCTTAACTCTCACTTTTAAATGAGATTTGTATTTCATATGAACCACTGTTTGCCTTTTTTGTTGTTGTTTTAAATGGTGAAAAAACTGCTAATGGTTTTCATCAGAGCCTGCTTAGCAATATTCAGACAAGATCATGTCAAACCATTCTTCCCAGTCCCATATGTCTACAAAAATGAAAGTTCTACAATACTTTGGTCACATGAATTATTCTCTATAGATTCTCTATAATTCCAACTGCAACTATTACTACAGAAAGCCTAATTAGTAATTTTTTTTAATATATTTAACCACACAGACTTACACTGTAACCTCTTCAGAAACTAACAATAAGCAAGCTTTACCTTCTCTTTGTTAAACAGAAAGAACAGTTTAACATGATAGATTTAAATGTGTTCAGATTTATGTTGAAAGGGACTGTCAAGGTGGCATTATTACATTCTGTGGCTGAAGAGTCCTAGTCTGAGTAGTTATTCTTTATAAATTTCTACTCAGCTTCATTTCGGACTCTTGCCTAACCTATGAACCATTGTGCTGGGCAGATTTCCTAAAATCAGGAAAAATCCAGTGTACAGAGCAAAAGACTCCAAGAGACCTCAATGAAGGTGCTAGTTAATGAGAGTGAGTGTACAGAGGGTCATTAAAACTCCTCTCTCTGGTTCACAGCTGGTGAACAGGCTGTGGAAAGGAAGGGTTGGCAAGAAATGCCACTGTGTTGTTTTCTAATGATCATGGAAAGCTAGTGATCAGAGGCCACTTTTTGTAAACAGAACTGGCATTGGGACATGAATCAAACAGTGGGTGAAGGCACCTGATGCCCATGTTCCTATGATTGGTGCAGGTGCAAGTGTATATAAGGAATCCACTTGTGTTCCATCTTTGCAGACTCCTTGTAGAATCACTTGTGGTGGTAGGACTTTGTCCAATACAACATCCAAAACATTTCTTCATATTTAATCATTTAATTTGCCTCAAGGGGTACAATAAAAATTGCCCAACATGAGCTACTGTTCCTTAGTTTCAAAGTACATAAACAAGGAAAATCACTTTCACGAGGAAGTTGGCTTTAAGGAGGAATGAAATTTTGCTTAGAAATAATCACATGTACATAGATATTAACTTACCTGCTATACATCATAAGTCACGTAAGGGAAATAATGGTGGACTGTGAAAGAGTCTGACTTGGAATATCTAGAATTAGAATCCTACTCCATTAAAACTGTTTGCCTTTCCTCTGACACCTCACTGTGGTTCATCTGTTACTTTAGAAGTATGGATTACTTCCCTCACAACATGCAGAAGAGGGAAAATAAATTAATAAAATAAATAAATAGTCTTGTGGAACTATAGTATTGGAACCCAGAATTCTCTAAAAAAAAAATTAAGTAGATAAGGAAAAAAAATCATGGAACCTGTTAAAATACTTAAGACCATGATAGGTTTCTGTTCAACTTTTAGTCTGAAATCAAGTATTTTCTAGGGTGTTTCAAGTGTCAGTATGCTATAGCTAAAGTTCAGCTAAACACAGCTTACAATTTTTTCATAGAAAATAATTTCTTGTTTCTCAAAAGAGCCTGTTTCTTCAGTATTTCAGAAATTACTATCATCACTTGTCATTAGCTACACAGATAAAGGCAGGTATCTGCTTTGTCATGTTACAATTTGCAAATTCCCTTAAATCCTTGCATGGCAGCATTTCATTTTAGTGCTGTCATATTTTTCTAACAGCTCATCAGCTTTGCTAAAAATGAAGGTTTTTAATCTTTCCATGACTTATCTTTGATAATTCTTTTTAAGTTAGCTCTGACTTCTGCGTATTATGCTCTGTTTGACCTACGCTTATTCCTGTACAGAAGCAAAAATCTCTCAGCCTCAGCTAAATGCTTACAATTTACTGTTCAGTGACAGGTGGAAACACTACACTCCCTCCAGGCACTTCATTCTGTTCTCTTTATTTCATAGAGAATTTGGAGGTAAAACAGCACTATTTTTGACTTCTCTGTCTCTTGAAAATTTTAAGACAAGATTAGCTGCCACCCTAAAAATACTAGCAACCTCAAAGAAAATTTAGTGGTCTGGGGTTTGGTCCTATACAGCTCAAGTCAACGGGATTTTTCTCAACTTAACTTAGGGTCTAGTATTTAGACCCTTGATGAACTAGTGACTGTTGTTGTGGCACATATTATGCAGAGACTAATTTGATAACAAAATAGTTCCTTTAAGGATTAAGATTTGTAATTATAAACAAACAGCATGACATCTACTGAAATGTCTGAATACAAGAAATACTGTAATTCACATCTTTAGTGAAAAATGTGTGCAAGCCAGGGTTTCTAGAGAGAGAGTATCTTTTACTAGACCCCCATGACAAGCCTTGAGAAATCACAATTTAAATATTTTTCTTTTTCATGACATCAACTTTTGCACCCTAGAAGATAATAGGATTCCTGACAATTTCAGTTCCAACACAGTGGTAAATCAGTATGTTTTCTGGAAATTTAAACAGATCCAGATCGCATTGCCCTAAATTCTACAGCAATCACTAAAATCCAAAGAACCCCAATAGCAAATCAATTTATATGACTGAATTTAGAGTGGTAAGCCTCCCTGTCATAGTTTTCTGATCCAAAGCTAGTTATGCTTTAAAAAGTTGAAACCATATTTCCAGGATGTCTTTTATAAAATGCTGTATACACTGTAAGCTTACAAAAATTGACCTTATCCACCCTGTGTCCTTATTCTCTCTCTCTCTCTTTTTTTTTCCCCTGAATGTAATTGTTTCATGTAACTGCATGAAAAGAATTCTTTGAATCTGAATTTAACTAAATAGCATCTTCCAAATCTTCCAAAAGTACTATAGGAACCAGCAAATCTACCAGCAAGAGCAGAAGCAATTTTTTTTTCTCATTTCAGAAGCATGACAGAACAATGCCACAGTTGTAAAACCTAAACCATTAAACTGATATTTATATTTATGCATTTGAAGATTCTGGATATAATGAATGTTTTGTTCCTTAAGGCCTCTGATAACATAACTACATGTTTTATACAGAGGTTAAGAGTGTTATAAGGTTTTCTTTTAACACGGCAGTGTATAAGGATATAAATATGCAGAAATTAGAAAGTACATTGCATATGAACATGAATCAACTTTCTTATGTTTACTGATTCAAGCTATTTCCAGTCAGTTAGTGACTTACAGAAATTAAAAGAGCTAAGAGTCCAGATATGGCCTGATTAGGGTCAGGCTCCTGTTGTGTTGTAAAACAAAACCATAAATCCCTATCCTGAAAGCACCTCTTAAATACATTCATGAGATAACTGCTTTATCTAACAGGGTTTACGCACACCTTCAGGAGAGAGGTTCCTATCCCCTCATCTAATAGTTACTGTTGCAGAACGGTAACCACATGCCGGAAAGGCAACTGAACCGCAGAACTCATCCTCTCATGTGAGAGTAGACAATGTAGCTCCCTCAGGTCTCTTGAAGAACATAGAACACCACCATTTCAGACTTGCAAAGTTTGTTACATATTATACATGCATCAGATAAAATAAATAAATAAATAAATGACAGTTTTCTGAGAAACCTGTGAAGTTTTTTTACCTGCTCCTCCAGCCACACAGCACTTCCAAATGAGAGGCTGTAAGTCGCATAAGGGACAGGAAGAAGAGTAGCTTCATCCTCAAAAGCAGCATGTTCTCCCTTCTCTTTTTGCTGATTTTGACTGAATAGTCTGCTCCACCTCAAGGAGGGCTACCACTTCTTGCATAATCCAGAATGGATAGTCTTCCTTCCTCCTAAACAGAGAAAACCAAAAGTTTTGGCTTACTACTTCGGTATAAAAGGTTATGCACTATGCTCATCATGCTGTGTTAGCTACCAGTGCAAATCATCCAATGCAGAATTAAGATGGGGAAAAGACACTGGTCCTTCTCAGGAACATCCCTCCAAGTTTACAGTTAGCAACTCCAAAAAGGGACACATAGCAAAATTATGATTAGTGCAAGGCGTACATAACAAATTACATGAGTATACATTGCAGGTTTTCTTCAGAAAATACCATTCTAAAAATACTCATTAGAGCTGCACAGCTGCTGTCAACCTAAGCTAAATCTGTATATAACTTTCTAAGTGAGGCAGCATCAGTTTCAAGCCCCCATATTCATCCAATTCACCTACATTCACAGAAGAGCACTAATCCCTAGTTCTAACTTAAAGGCCACAAGCTATTTCCACATTAGTCAGAACTGCCCAACACCACAAACAATGACTGAACCAGGGAGCATTAGCTAAGTAATCTCAGACAGCACGTTTCATCTCTTGTGAAACCAAGAATTCATTTGTGAATCCTCTGGCATAACTTTTCTTGGGGATGACATGGGTCCTGCTAGTTCTACTCTGTGCACGCTGACTGGATTGTGAATTTATTGCAGTATCTGGTTTCAAATTAGGGGGACTGTGAAATGCTCTACAGGAAGTCTCACAGACCATCAGTAAAAAGAAAAAAAAAAAGTTTTTTCCTGCAAACCAATCACTTTTAGTCAGCCTCTTACTGACACAGCCTTCAGTCTCTATACTGTTCTCAGGATATTAAAATTAAACTAAAACTGCCACAGTCTTCTCAGAACACCAAACTGGCTCTCAGTATATCTACAGTAGGAAAACTAGATCTGATTACAGCCCATTCCAGTGCCAACTTAACCTGGTTCCCACAGTGAACACAGAAGCTGTGACATGGGCTTTCATGTGTGCCAGCAACCAGCCATGCCCCTCGAGACACTGGTCACTAATTCAAGCCAGAGGCACACCATGCCTGTGAGCTCCTGCTTTATCCTGCCCCATTTATTATTATTATTATTGATTATTTTTTATTTTTTTACTTTAAGCAGAATGAAGAAAATGAAGAAAGCAATAGTAGATTTCTTAAGAAATCACCTGGCAGCAAGAGTTAGGAGCACATCAATATTCAGCCAGCCAGCCACATAGCATGTAAGTTCTAACAATACTGACAAAGTACACGTAAAGGAACAAATACATATAAAAAAGCAGGGAGAAGTAAAAAGATTTGACGCTTAAGTCACAATGTCACAAATTCATTGCTCGTTCTGCTCTCAGAGTGCAGAATTAAACTATTTTTGTTACCTAACCAAACAAAAGAGAAACAAAGCAGTTGCGAACATCCCACTCACAGCTGCTTGAAAGTGCCACAAATGAAGAGCTTTTCCATCCCACCTGTGTTTTAAAGAATTCTGCCCCCTGTTTTTGCAGTGACTCTGTAGGCTCTCTCATATTTTTACCTAATGTTTATTTCTAGTAAATACTGGACTCTGCCCTTCCTCTCCCTCTCCCCTTTCTTTTTCTTACTGCAAACATTCGAACAATGTACGAAATTTCTCACTCCCTAAAAATACTTTAAAAAAAAAGATTTTTTTTCTTAGTAAGGTTTTCAATAAAAGCATTACAGAAATTGCAACAAAGTATTTACAATATTGACATTAATGCAAAAAAAGCAGCCATTAAGATTTTAAAACAATTTCAAAATTCTATTTTTATAGAAAGCAAATTTTCCACCTCATACCACTAATGATCAGCATGTGCCTACTACATACAAAATATAAGCACCATTATCTGTAATGTTTCTCTTGCTTTTGGTTCATTTTTTCTCATTTCATAATGTTTACTGTAGAACCCAATGCTGCTTATTGTTGCTGGCAGTCTAAGCCAGAGCAGTGTTCCTTTGCTTTCGTATGAGACATAAAAAACATCATGTCATAATTACAAGCATATTTGTATCAAAACAAAATGTTGGGAGGAGGTAGGGAGGTGAAGGTATAATCTACTTTGCTTAGGAAGAGAAACAGTTCAAATGGCTTAGATGCTGTTTTCATTCTGTGAGCCAAAGGCTCATCAGATTTCCAGGACCTCTCTTCCTTAAGGGTTGACATTAATTCCTAATGCCTACTCCCCACTTAGAACCTATTTCCTTGATTTTTGACCCTCAAATGACTTCTACCACAACCAATTACTTTTTTTTTTCCATGAAGAGATGAAAACTTTGATGGAAAAAACAGCAGGACTGGATGAACTCTTACAAAATAAAAAGCCAGTGTTGCATGCTGTAGATGTACTCAGTGGGGGGGGGTGGAGTGGGGGGAGTGAAAGCAAACATTCTATGACACAGGGCTTTTCTGATCAAAAAGCTTTCTAATATTATCTCTAGAGGATTGGACCAATTTAAAACTTTAAGTCATCTTTTGACTGCCCATTTAATATTTTTGAAAGAAACATGTAGTCTACCAGCCTTCTTATTGCTATAATTACATTCATACTCACACCCAAAAAGCCTATGAATAAATCTAGTAGAAAACAAGAATAAAAACTATTTATTTTGCTGTATCTACTTTTATCCTATCCTTTCAAGTAATTTAAGTAAATGTATATTATTCAATTCTGAGAACACACTATTTAACATCACCACTCTGGGGAGCAAAGGATGATGAAAAAGGTTTTATTTCAGACATCTGATGGAAAATTTCAACATGAAGTCCCCCTGGAGAGTTCCATGTGAAAAAAATATTCTAGATTAAGGTAGGGAACCCATTACTTTCCGGATTTTTACAGAGTTTACCTCACAAAAGAAACCATAACAGACAATCACATTCATTCTTTTGTTTACATTTTAATGAAAAAATAGTAGAGTTCTGTGTAGATCTGGTGACTCCAACAGGCAATTTTTAAGTGTAGCATTGTTGGTTTTGTTTGTTTGTTTTGTTGTTGTTATTTGTTTTCATTTTTGTGGTGGTGGTAATCTTTTTGTTTCGTTTTGTTCTGTTTTGTTGTTGGGGGGGTGCTTTCTGTTGCTTTAGAGGTTGTTTGGACAGGTGGGTTTTCTTGTTTAGAATGATCTAATTCATTTAATCAAGATACCACTGAGCAAAATAGATCTGTTCCAGACTTTGTCCCAACTTGTTCAACGACCATCACTATTTTATTCCACTTCAGTTTTCAAAGAAAAACAGAGAAATTTTCAGAGAAGAACAATACTAGTGTTTATCTAGAAAAAAGCAAACAGCCCAATATCTCTACAAACAGCCCTGTCAACATTTCAGTGAAGCAACAATTTCCTGCTTTGTGATACCAGAGATAAAAATATTAGCAATATTTGGTAACTAATAAACTAAACACACTTCCAAACTGAGCAGAAGATAACACCATCAGCTACAGTTGTTTGAGACTATGCCAGGAAAAAAAATATACTCCTAAATTTATACAGAGCTTGCTCCAAATCTGTAATCCAGCTGTGAAACACACAACGTAATCTTTCTTAGTTATAAATTATTAAATAATAATCAAATGTAAGTTGCTGCAAGTATAATTGGACCATTAATTTGTAGTTTTTTCCCCTGTAGTTATTCAACTTCAGCTTTAGTGGAGGTCTCTGAACAGTTTCCTATTACCTTATAATGACGTTTGGTAAATGCTTCTCTGCATCCAACAGATTGCTCTGCTTCAATATACTGTACTGCAAGAGGAGGAACTAACTGGAGAATCATCACCATGGACTAATTATTTATGGTTGGAAACGTCAAAGACCCTCATAACTTGCTGAAGCATAAAATTTGCCCTGCCTTTAACTTGTTATAGTCTAATGAGATTTCAAGTTATAACGGCACATCTCAATGCTTTCTCTGATCCTGTTTTAATCAGACTTCTTTTTTTGTTTGTTTATTTGATAGGCTTCAGAGAGAAAATATTGTCTGTTGTGAACATCACCTTAAAAATAATCTCTAGCTGTTAATGACCCACAAAAATGGCTTATGATTATCATACAACTTCCACAACCAGAAACTATTCAATGGATGCTATTTGCTAAGCTCTGCTATGTGCTCAATAGACCCAGAAGAGTCCTTTTGCAGCAAGTCCAACATTTCCTTCTTAAACAGTGTTTTGCTTCTGTCTTACAAGATGATAATAAAAAACTAATTTTAGTAGATTTATATCAGTAAGTCCACAACCAAGCACACATCACAGGGCAATGCCATTTAAAAAATAAATAAGGAATAAAGAATATTTATCTCAGCTATCAGCTGCCTACTGAATAATATAGAACTACATGTGTTCTACTAGCCAGACTCCAGCAATTTTTAAGAAATGGTTTTCTAATTCCCTCTATTGCTTTTACAATAACAACCACCTAGCACATTCCTATGAACATTCAGAAATACAGGAGATTACCAGCCTGTTTCAGGGGCCATCCCTACTATTAATATGTGACAAGTTAACAGGTCTTAATTATAAAAGCAACACTAAAGCAATTAAGCAAATTGAGAGATTATGAAGAGTCCCAGCTGTGGCAGCATGTTTCTTGCTTTAAGATAACAAATATTTTCTATTGAAAGTGAGATTAATCTTGTAAGGTATATCAGAAATCTTGCCCTGACAAAGTTCTCCCCTCTTATCAAAATGAATTCTGGTTTTGGCAGTGACTGTAGAAATAACGTGCTCTGTATTGCTAGTTGTGTACAGTCACTTGAACTGTCACCCAGTGAGACCCAATAACAGTAAGAACGAGCTACAGGACTAAAATCATCTTTGGCCTCGGGCATTATGCCAGGTATTGCAATAGGCAAAAACAGACAAAAATATTCAGATGTTATTCCCTGGAATTGTTTTTCTGTGTATAATGTAACCTCCACACACACATTTTATTTATTTATTTATTGTTACCAAATCAGCTTATCACTTGCATAGACAACCTGATTTTCAGCCACTTACCTTCAGGACTGTACATACAATTCTGGCTACATATAGCCAGATGTACTAATTATCACTGTGAGCTAACTGTACATGTAGCAGATGACAGCTTCACATGCCAGACCTGACAGCTTCACCTGTATCTCCACAGGTTAACACCCATGTTAGAGTATTCCTATGCACAATAAGATGTTGGTGCAATGCATGCACCTTTGGTGGTATATCAGCATCACAAGCAGATTAAAAGCATGTAAAATTATACACGTTATTGAATACTTACTGAAAACCCAGCCATAACTAAACATTTGTACCATCTTTAAGAATAAGAGTTTTTTTCTGCTTTTGGAAATCTGAAGCATTAGGAGGAGGAGTTTGGGGATGTGTGATAAGTATTTTGCCAAGCTAGGAGACAACTTTCACTACTAGTTTTCTAGGCATTTCAATTTGAAATCCACTGTATGAGAATATAAGAAGTTAAAAAATGTTTCTCTACTTTATACACAACAATCTTGTACTATTACCTTTAACACACCTTTTGATGATTAGTAAATTCAATAGGCCCTTGCAAAACAAGCTTCTGAGCTGCAAAGCTGGACTACCTTGAGCAATCCCACAGCAGGTGTTTGCAATAATTGCTTGTAGTACCCCTGCTATAGTTGAGTTGAAAGTCAAGCTAGTAAGCGGCCTTTTACAGCAAAATATGAGTCTACAGAACAAACCACTGCATCACTGTCTAATGAAAATCCACTGCATTGAGACTACTGAAATGGCCAGCCAGGCTTTCAAAATACTAATAGAGAAAATATCATTAGAATGTAGCATTAAAATGGCAAGTCTTGTGTTCTTCCAGGAAACACTCTTAATAAAATGAAGTTGAATTTCCCTCTAAACAGCAACAAAAAAATCATACTGAGTCTGTAATCATTACAATATATTATACATTTATATTAAACAACTTACACCTATTATAAGCTTCTTTACACAAGAAATAGTAAGAACAAAAATGGGCCACCACATAACAAATTCTGCTCAGTCTTCTCTGCCCCCTTAGTTATTTTTCTTGAATAAATATTTAAGTTTAATATTAAAATACCAGCCACAATACAGTAGAGAAAAAAATAAAAATAAAAAATAAAAAAAGGAAAGTATTCCTAAAGATACTATTACATTAAATTACCACAGGTATTTATTTGGCTTCTACCTGCTCCATTTGTTTCAGTAGTCACAATTAACACAGAACATGAGATATTTTTATGCTTTTTCTGTCATTAGCAGATGCAGCCTGAAAAAAGGCACATCGCCGTCCCATCAGATCACAAGTCATAAGCACAAACCTGAACATCCACATACTTTGCTTTCTTTCAAGTGCCACTAGTACCTAAGGATATCTAAACTGCAATTTCTCAATCTTTCAATTTCCCATGTTTCCCTTTTTAATATGAGTGCTACCACTAAGGACCCAACACGCTGATACCCAACAGCAAAGAGCTCTGTACCAAATAGCCAGCAGATCAGCATTCTGAATGTATTACCTTTGGAAGTTCAAGCTTGCAAACAAGCTTGACTTAGTGAGCTGGAATTGATTTATCATACCTTATATACAACATTTTAAAAAGCTCTTCTGGGCTAATTACATACTCAGTTGATCCCCAAGTGATTTATAAAGTTCCTGACTAATTTTCTTTCTCTTCTGAACTGACAGATGGAGTACAGAAAACTCATCTACATCCCATAATGCAAATGTTTCCCATTATTGAATAAGGCTTACAGTTAGAATAAAGTAGGAAGATTTTATCTCTGCTTTATTTTTACATTCCTAAAAAATAGAAACCAGACTCACAGACCAGGCTTATCTTTTCCTTTAGTTTTCAGATTAGGTCAGAAATCTGTTTGAATTGGCCTTTGTTTACACAACAGTACTATTACCTCAATACTTTGCAACAAACATATCTTTCATTGTACAGTTCAGAAGCTATTACCTTTACATATACATATGCCACCTAGAGCTGATGTAACATCACCACAGCATTTGTAGTCCTCATGTTTTTGCAAGAACTGGTGAAGAGGAGTTAGTGTCGCTCTCCTTTGTTTTTCTCACAAACAAAAAACCCCAAGGTGACCTTGGTGTTCTTTTTTTAAATTTCATAATGAATGCAAAAAGCAATCAAAAGAGATGTCCAGAGATACAATTCTTTAATTCTTTAGAGATTGCTTCAAATACATTTGTCCCTTATAAGAACCAAAGAAGAAAAAAAAAAAAAAAACATTATTAATTTAGGCAATTAAGAGTACTTTGAAAGCAATATCCAGTACATTAAAAAACCTGTCCCTGAAGTGCTGCCTACAATCTATGAGAAGTTAATTTTTAGAGCACTTCAAATGAAGAAAGGCCATTCCCTAGATGTGCTCTACACATTACAATTTTTAATTAGTAACTTAAATGAGAAGTTACTTTTATAAATATGGAATGAATGGTTAAGTGAATTGGAAATGAAATTAAATACATGTATTACATTTATCATGTTGTTTTAAATGAAATATGCATACCAACATTTATCATTTCTTCCTCTTGTGTATCAGATAGGAACATTTGGTTTTCTTCTTTAACACTACACTGTGTAGATACCAAAAAAAATTGAAGAATTCTCTAGAGTTGTAGATGAAAAAAATATACAGAGGACAAAAGAGTTAACATTAAATCTAGATAGTTCCTAGGATCAACTTCTATAAATGAAAACTAAATAAAGCCCATACAGACCATAACTTCAGTTCTTCAGGAAAAGGGGAGTGACTTACAGCACAACATAGACTCTGCCATACAACCCTGCCACTTAATGTTCAGGAAGAGAAGGCAGCCCCCCAAAGCATACAATAATTGGATTCTCTTGGCTCATCTACAAGTTACCAGTCACAATTTTGTGAAGTGCAGGAACAGATTACCTAAGTGAAATTTTACTCTTTACTGATAGCATCAATTCTATTATTGTATACATTTCATAATTGCAAGTGGAAATACATTAAATTATGGATAATTCTCTAAAATTATATCAAGAAGTAAAGAGTCTGAGACAGACAGACATAGTAAATTTCCCTCACAGCAAAGTCAGAGAAAGGACAATACCGTCACCGAGGCAGAGGGCTGTAATTAAAGTTTCAGTCCCCTCTGCAATAGACTTTCTATACAACTATAAACAGTGCACATCATGTGTAAGTTCCTCCATGTCTCATTTATTAAAACAGAAAAATCTTTCCACATGGTGCCGGAAGTACATGTTATTACTAGACAGAAACTTCAGAAGCACAATGAATTTATCACAAATTACGACAAAGTTGGTCCTCACAGAAGTTAGCAGTTTGTGGGGGATATTTCTCTTTGGTAAAGGCAATGTTAAATGCACTTGCTTAACCCTAGTGAAAGATAGTTTCCTAGTGTAATGCTGTAAGGTAATATTCTCTGATTTTTACACAAGTATTAAAAAGGTAACAAAATGTGGTGAGGAGGTTTCATGCATGTTCATTACAATACGGAAATGAAATACTAGCATAGAATCCTTTCCAAATTCATTCATATGAATAATGAAGCTAGAATAGATAAAAGCATGGGTTTTGTATTTGTTATTATTCTGTATGTCTTCAGAAATGCTTGATAAAATGTTCCCCATTTGATCCTTCAATCATTGAGAATAATTACCATAAAACAGGAAAAAAAATCCACAGAAAAGCCTACAGCTCAAAAAACTAACGTACTCTAACTAAAATCTTTCCACAACATTAAAAATCATCATCAGGTTGGAATAAAGGTTTGTTTCAATTAAAGGATACAAGTACACATAGTCATACAAATTACCACATTCTGTCTAACTGGAAGACAGTAATAAACTTCAATTTGATAAAGCAAAAAGATTTCATGGGCCCACATTTCATAATACAAAATGTGTGTGCAAATATACAGGGAGGTAATGGTCCTACGTTCCCTCTCTTCTGCCTCTACCGGGTAATTCTCAACTGACGATGAAAAAGTTTGCGTGCAGGTTAGAAATTTCTTCCTCTCACACTGAAAAAGATACCAACCGTGCTTTAAAGGATGACTAGATACTTAATGAAAGCATTTAAAGAATTTTAAAGAAATAAAGGAAGAATTTAAATTATGACAAAGATAAACAAGGTAGATAATGAAATGGAGCAGAAAAGCAGATCTGTAGGGGATGAATGCAATTAAAAACATGGGCTGACAGGGCAGAACAGAGCTAAAATAGTATGGCTCAAGGTAGCAGAAAAGCACAGATCTGCAAATACAGTATGCCATAACTGACGAAAGAATCAAACTAAGGAGCCTTAAGAATAAAACCTTCTTCAGCCACCCAAATGATCAGCTCACTCAACCTGCTGGCAGTGCTATTTGCAATGCAGCCCAGAATGTTGTTACCCCCCTCCTTTTTTTTTTCTTTTTTCCTGTAAAGGTGTATTGGTGCTTCATGTTCAACTTTTTGTCAGCCAGGACTTTCAGGTGTTTTTCTGCAGAGATGCTTTTCAGCCAGTCAGCCCTCAGGCTGTACCAATAAATTGAGTTATTCCTCCCCAGCCACAGGACTTTGCATTTCCTTCCATTGAACTCCACACAGTTTGTGTCAGCAGTACCCTTCCACAGGCTAAGTTAGTCATAATGCTGTAATAACGCTGAATACATTTACATCAAGCAACCCCACCAAAGACTGTGGTAAGCCCAGCATAACTCCACTGTGAAGTAGATTAGTTAATTTTTATTTTTAGTTTTTATTTTTTTAAACCACCAAGACCTCAACAGAGCGCCTCAGCAAGAGAATGGGCTTTTTGTCAATGACAAGAATATGAGGAAAATGCTTTTGCACTCCTCAAATAACTTTGTTCTTGAAATTTCTTGGTTAGTCACCACATCCCTCTTCTGTCTCTTGGTTGTGCCTGAGACCTGATCTCTGGACTTGATCCAGAGGTGAATGTACTATTCCAGTAAACGGCTTGGGCTAAAAGTCAGAGTTTGCATAACCTGAAGTTTTTCTCCTTTCTTTTCTTACATGGCTTACAAGATTATGCACTAAGTGTGCCTCACTTGTCTTTGTTTTAGAAATAAACCATTTTACTAGCCTTTGTCAGGCATGATTAGAAGTATTCCCTATCTCAAGCAACAAAGGTTGAGTCGAATAATTCTTCTGTTCCATTTGGGCATTGCTAACTGCTTTAGCGCTTAGACCACTGCCTACAAAGCATGTCATGTTTGTGCATCTTTCTGTGGTAAGCCATTTCATTGACTGTGTACCATTTAAAACTAAACAAACACCTTCTGTCTTTTTCCTGGCTCTACCTCAGCTTGTTAAGTACTACAGCATATGTCATCTGTTTCCCTAAACAACCTACATGAGCACAGCACTATGGGATTAGTAATTTAAGAAAATGAAGAACAAGCAGCAGTTGGCACACATATGCAGTCACATTTGATTTGCTTTAAGTAGCCATTTTAATACAATCTCTTCCACCCAATAAACATGTCTATAAATAACATTAAAAAATAACCTTGTTCCTGTAGGCACCACCTTCTTAAATACCGCAATACATGAGGCATTAGAAGAAACAAATGAACAGAAGCCTCTAAGCTGTCCTACAGAGATGGTAGAAGAAACCTCCTCTTTGGAGCATCTGCTGGAATTGTTCTTTAATAAAGCTAAATCCATTTTGTGAAAGTGTTTACCAGAAACAAAAATGAGTTTGTTAACCTAAAAGAAAGGTAATTATTCCAAGTGTTGTTCTAACCTTCCTTCTTTAACCTAGCGCAGACAATGTTGCCGATATTACCACTAGATAACTGGTTGCAAGTATGTTTATTTATCAAGGACAGAATCAGACATTTTCACAAAATATTCTCAACTCCTTCTGCATTGGCAGAAAAATGGAGCAAGGTCTAGAAGATAACCTATTTAATGCAGGAGCAAAAATATTTCCATTTTTGCGATGAAGAAAATTAACTACAGCACATGTGGGGCCTTAAACTTTCACTATGTAGGCCTGCACATGAAAATACAGCCATACAAAAAGTTGAATATCATTCAGTTGCAGATGAGTTTTATGTATATGTTCACATTATAATACTCTTCAGCCAGTTTAATTTCACAGAAGTCAATGGCCTGGCCTCCTAGTTATACTGAATTATGTCTGGAATTGCATTCAAATTGGACATCTCTGTTTGCTTGTTTTTCCAGTAGTAAAACAAATTCAAACACAGCCTCTGTACCGCAGAAAGCACTGTGAAACCTGAATACACTAAATACATTTGGTTCAGGCAAAAATGAAATAAACCTAGAAACTTGGTAGAGACTCCCTCTCCTTTACAGCTCACTTTGTCATGCAGGGATGTCAGCAGAGATGCTCCTGAAGATCACTCCCCAGGAGAGGAACCTCCCTCACCTCATGGAGTTATCCTAACAATTATCTGTGGGGCTTTGCTGTGGCCTGGATCAGGGAACAGAATCAACTGAAATAAAATCCTGCTCAATAAGGTGGTTTACACATGTTCTTTTCCCTGTTGTGGTTCACAATACAGGCCACATGGTAAGGGAGCCATGAAGCTCCTTTGGTGATGCTGACAGTCCCACGTAACTGCCCCATATTTTCACCTGACACAGAATGGAAAACATTGGCACAGATGGTGAAAGGGGAATAAACAACTGTAACATGTTGCTTACAGTACTCACTGTGGCTGGCAGCAGGGGAACGGGGAAGTATAGTTCTAGTCCCCATTCCAATTAACTGAAATATGCTAAAACAGAACAGTATCAAGTAAATTAGAAAGATGAAAACAAACAAACAAAAAAAACCAGCATATGCAAGAAGTAAGCAGCTAAGGGAGAACTTGCAGGAGACAGGACACTCCACATCATCTCTGCTTTGACTGAGAGCTGAAGTAGGTATTTGAACCTGGATTTTCATAACTAGTTAGAGCACAAGCACTGGGGAAGAAAGCTTCAGCATTTTATGCTACCTTATTTTACAAATAATATTGAAACTTTTCAAAGTCTAAGCCAAAATTTCCAATGCCCTTCTTTAAAAACAAACACACACAGACACACAAAACACTAAAACTAATAAAATCAAAATATTTTTCTTTGAGGCAAAAAAGAATTACATGCAAGTTGAAGCTAAAAATGTTCTTTATCACCACTTGCAAAACAAAATGTGAAGTGAACAGAAATGAATTTATCTTAAGTGTAAAATAGTTTTTTGGGTAGAGGTTGTTCCCACACACACACACACACCCCCCCCCAGTTACCCAAATGAAACATAAAGCTGCGCTCCTTCTAGAGCTTATTAGGAGAAATGGTCCTAAACAAATACAGGTCAAAAATAATTAATACGGATACCTACTGATTAAACATTTCTAGATATTTTTTCTGTGTGTAACGAAAAAAATGTTTGCAATAATCCATATTAATTATGTTGATCCTGTGAATTCCTGTAATCTTCCTAATTGGAAGGGAAGCCCTTCAAGAGATTTTAATTTTTTTCTGACCCAATTGCACGGATTGTCGAGAACGCATCAGCGATACAGTTAATGCCCCAGCTTTCCCAGGAGCAGCCAGCCAAGCAGCAGGTAGAGTACAAAGTTCTTCCAAAAGCTTTTTGGAGATGAAGACTAAAAAACTTCAGGGCATATTAAAAAACAACAGAGTGAAATATTCATAATCAAAATATACACTGCTTTTTGAGGGTCTTCCCAAATACACATACAGGAGTCCACATTTAAGCACCTGCATTTTTACACTAGTCACATTCAGTTGGTCTGATCATCAGCAAAGCTCTGGTTGCCTACAGTGGCTGTTATCTGTCCCACCAACATATCAGGTCTGCATTTCTAACTATGGTCCCCAGTAAGAAAGTATTACAATAGCTAGCCATTTAAAAATTGCAGGTCAAGAGTTCATTCATTTTTCCCAGTACAAAATATTTTCAGACGCACAGCCAGTTATAAAAATACCCACTTGCAAAAGGGATGTGTTTGGCACATCTGCTTTTTCACTCTCTCATGTGCTCCATTTCCTGTAATGGCATAAGTTTGATCACAGTTTTGTGGGTCTGAACAGAGATTTTGCCTAACAACTAAATAAAATGAGAATGTATAAGAAAAGTTAGGGCTAAGGATAGCTTAAAACCAAAATGATTTAATACAAGTGAAAAGGAAAATCAGAACACTTCTTTATAGTATACCTCTGAAGCCAGTGAAGCACAGAACTTAATGACAACAACCTTGAATATATTTTTTCTGCAAAATAAACAAGTAATTCTTTCTCTTCCCCAATACATTAAATAAACTGAAAAACAATCTGGACTGAAAAACAATCTAGCACTTGGGTAATTGAAAATGCACAGCACAACTCTCCCAGGATGACAAAAAAAAACTATGTCACAGCCTCCTATTTTTCCTTTAAAATTACAGTAACGCACTGAAGATTTCTGCCACTTATTTTTCTCAAAAACTAACTTTGCTGCATGATACGGAGGTAGATAAAATATTTAATATTAATGAAGTAACAACTTCCTTGCTTTTTAAGTCTTTACTGGTAGGAAGTAGAGGAAGTGTACTAACCCCTGGCAACTTACAAAGACAAAAACAGGCTTTTCTCAAGTCATTAATATAACATAGCTAAGGAGCTTTACTTAGCGACCTTTACATTTTCAGCATTTGCTTGTCTATGGCTTAAAATACTGTCATTCTCTCCCAGTTCTTACAGACATTAGGAAAAGAAACGTTTTTGTTTTCATTCGAAGTTTATAGATGAACATGAAAACACTGAGTGGTTTAATGCTTGTTGGGGTCTCCCATCAAGACTCTATCACTCCCTTTGCAACTGATGGGGAAATCTGCCCCCTCTACACTGAGTGAAGCAAGGGAAAAAATGAAGTGATTCCTTCTTTGCTGGGAGTCCTTTCGCCAACATACTACAAAGGACATAACTCATTTTAAACTCATAACCTATCCTGAATCCAGATCAAGAACAACATCTGTTCAAGTCTGTATTTCAGGTAATGCATTGAAAGCAACTCCAGTATTCCCAGAGTAGCAAGCCTTGTATTTGTAGGTTCTAAGTACTACAACTAAAGTGAACACAGAGGTGGACCATTTACAGGAGTGGTTGCAGCAAACAGTCCTTGAATATCTCTCCGCTGCCTCCCGGAACCTCTGTATCAAACAGAACAGAATTCAGTCCTTAGCTTCTTCAGGATACAAAAGGGGTTCATTCTATGGACTCTGCAGATAACTTCGAAAACTCTTCATCCAAATCTCAGGCTTCATTTATGATTACTTTGGAGTTTTCCTACATAGGATGAATAACGTGAAGGACAGAAACATTTTTCATTTCTGCACATGCACTCCTCCCATATAGGTTTTATTTTCAATTTTGATACAGGTAAAAAAGGATATCATAAAGAAATACTCCCTGTAAGGTCACCTAAATTATGTTAATTTGCCTTTTCTGCCTAACAGAAACACTCAGCTGGGCCTAATATGATGCATTTTTTTTGGAAGTCTGAAAATAAGATAGGAAAGTGATTTGGCAGGATTCAGCCACTATAAAATTCAGGTATGAATTAATTTACCATAAATTGAAAATGCCACTAGGCAGATCCTTCCAAGTTTTCATGGCTCTGTGCAAGTTACCTTCCTTGAAGTATATTAATTTTATCTTCTTTTAGAGTAAGATATGAAAAGAGCTTCTTTTCACATAAAATGCTTTCAACCAAACAAAAACTTGATACACTTCTCTTCAGTATTTAATCTTTTCTCAGCACTAGTCTGCTGATGTAAAACAATACAGAGTCATTAAAACATGTAATGCTGTATGGACTAATAAGGAAACCTGAGTATCTTCTACATTTGCTTCTGCTACAAAAATATAATAACAATAATAATAATTAAGATATATTCTATTATTACAAAAGGAATATTATATCTTTTCTTTTCCAATATATTACCAGTTAAGAAAAGACCAATACTGAAAGGCAAAGTTTAAATCTAGTATCTACCATCTGTTTCCCTTTGCATTCTCAAAGGAAACAATTCTTTAAAGAAACTCAAACAGGGCACAAAAAGCCAGGAAAAAATCAGTACTGTTAAAATATAGAGCTAAACTTTGCCTCAAGTATTTTGTAGAATAGTTGCTGCTATATCAGATCAGGCTATGCTCATGTAGCTA
Source organism: Cygnus atratus (assembly GCF_013377495.2). NCBI lineage: Eukaryota > Metazoa > Chordata > Aves > Anseriformes > Anatidae > Cygnus > Cygnus atratus. The sequence goes on along the minus strand of NC_066373.1, from coordinate 19,594,838 downwards.
TGTGGAGAAAAAGAAAAAAAAAAAGTATTTGCCTACATGAATTTTATAGAACATGCAATAAATTACTTTTTTGCCTATTAAGAGAATACCTACGCAAATTTTACAGATACTTCTCAGATTACTTGTTAGAACAATAAAAAGTGCCAAAAAGGTGTCTCACTCAGTTTGTGGTTTGCGTCCCCCACAATAGCAATTATAACATATGTATGTATTTTATAACATACATAATATAACGTATATATATTATAACATACATATAATGTATGGAACTGCCTGTCAGTATAATAGTTAAGTTGATGAATCAATTGGGGGGGGAGGGGGGGGGTTAGAAAGCTATAAAAAGATTAGGTGGTTAGATAATGAATTATAACTAAACTGATCAAATAGAGGGAAGCATAATGTTGAAGACCAGGTGTTCTTCCCCTCTTGATACTTCCTGAAAAGTAATAATCTACTTGATGTTAATAAATGCTGTTATTCTGTAATTAATGGTCACAGGCTTCCATAGAAGCTGGAAAGATTTAGACAACTGATATACCACTTGCAGGCCGGAAAACTAAGGACAGTATTCCATGAAAAGCAAATGCAAATGGCTGAAGACCATAAGGATGCAACCAGCCAGGGCTGGCTGAAATTTGAGGCTTCTTGGAGATACTGGAAGAACTGGTTGTGTTAAATAACAGAATTTTGAATATTTTACTCTCATTAAAATCTTATAAGTACTTCATCTGCTCTTAGACATATCTAAGCAGCTCACAGATTTCTGGTAACGTCTTTTCTAAATACTGTATTGTAAAGGTATGTATAGGACTAGGGACAAGGCGAATAGTTTCCTCTTCAATCATTTGGATGAGTTGCAAGTTATAAGAAATATCTATAAGGGAGGCTGCAGGCCTGCTCATATGGCATTACCGTTTCTGAAGTGAAAAGTACACACTCAAAAGAATACAACCAATCACAAAAGAACACAATAGCTAATTATGCACCTGCAATTTGTGATATGTTGCCTCAACCCCCACTTAGATTTTACAATATATTAACACAGAGCTGAACTCCTGACTTTCAGTGTGAGCTTGCTTAAAACAAAACAAAAAAAAATGAACAGAGTACACTTCCCTGAAGGAAGTAACTTGTAGTCTTTTTGTTAACCCTATTATGTGCAATATCATTTCATCACCCTAATACTCCCTGCAGCTGCAGCAGTCTGGCAAGCACAAGTCACAAGAAAAACTCATTTACATATGGCTTCTGGCCTTGTTCACTAGAAAAATTTACTAAGACAAATTACAGTGTCAAACGAAAGCTCATTAAATTTTTATATCAGATTGCTATGTTACCCTTAGCTCCCTGGGTATTCATCCCTCTTTCTGTCGTTAGTTTTCAGTTCTTAAGGCTCAAATATTTTCAAGGGCAGAAGAGGACCAATTATTTAAAAAAAAAAAAAAAGTTATTTGCTTACTGGTATAAAATGAAGCATACAACCATCACAAATTCACATTTACCAAAAATATAGCTCAATTACCATGTCACACTAGACTGTTGAATAGCAAGATATTCCCACAAGCATTTAATCTAGTGCCAGTATTTCTGCTGAGGCTACAACAGCAATTAAACATACAGAAATTGGGATTAAGCACTTTTTCTACCATTTGTCTGTCCATTACAGTGATGTTTTATACAAAAAAAAAAAAAAAAAAAAAAAAAAACCCTGGTCCATTTATCTAGCGGTTATACGAATGTTTCAAAAGATTTAAAAATCCTTTGACATCTGGAGAGGTTGTAACAATTATAAGCTTCACCTTGAGCAACAGTTGTGTCTGATATTTTCAAGGAACAGTCATTTAAAGAATTGAGGGACATTAAAGTTATATTCCCATACACCCATAAAGTAAGTACCAAAAAGGTAGATAAACAATCCAAAAAGTTTTTTTCTGCTTAAAAATAAGAATGGTAAATTGAAAAATGCTTATTTGCCACCAAAATCCCATTTTCAGAATTTATTATTTTTCGACTGTTCTCTTTTTTTACTGGGTTTAAAACAAAAATGTTTTAGAAATAAGTACTTACAAATTGTGTGCATGGCTAATATTCCATTATGCATTTCAAACTTTAGCTTTAGCTCTTGTTCAAAAAGAAAAAATACATTAAAAATGTGATTTTATTCACCACCACTTCAAGACGTTTTAATTTGCTTTTAGGCTTAGCACATCTAAGCATCACTTGATGGAAGGCAGTCATTCCCATCCGGCCCAAGCCAGCACAGCAACAGTCAGGTAGGATCCAAATCAAAGCAATTGCTTCTGAAACTTCACAGCAGGTGGAATCTCTCTTACAAGTGTCATGGGCAGCATATGTTAACCTTGCAATGCCTCCCCCACAACTTTTTTTTTTTTTTTTTTTTAAAGAAAGCTTTCTAGGTTCTTAGAGTTTTGTTTAATCGGGATTATACTTTAAATCCAATGTCAACTCCTGAACTGCACTTTATCAGCTACCAACGGTTTAGCTAAATAACTAACCCAAAGGAACATCACACAGACCCCCTGTTTTTCAGATGCCTGGCTCACACAAGCTACTACTCACCATCACCTGAGCAGAGTCAGCTCACTAAGCCCTGGAACAAAACCATTGATAAACAAACAAACAAACCCTGCAGAATAAAGTAAAACAAACAATACCAGGTGCTCACTAAGAAGCACTTCCCCAGTAGAAGGGGGGACAATCAGGTATGCACTCCCCTTCTTCCTGGCAGGCAACCATACTAATTTGTCACAAATCCCGTCACAACAGGCTACTACATCACACTTGGTCAGCTTTCACGATGCATGACAGCACGATGGCCTCGTTCTGGGATGAACCTGTCAGCCAGGCCCACTAAGCGGACAGGCCTGCAATGAGGGGATTCCACCAAGGGGGGTTAGTGGCGAAGTGACCCAGCCAAGCAGCCATGGCTTCTACCTGAATGTTACAGCCTTTGTGCTGACGAGAATACAGCTACAAGTCGGACTTACTGATATTTCAGAGGCTTTCTACATCAAGTATCCAGCCATGCAGATGCACGTTCCCACCACGTCAACTAATGACTGAAAGTTTCATGCATAACAAGACAGAGGAAGACTTCCTTTTGAAGTACTAATGAAATTTCAACATGGAAATTGAATTGTATTTTAAAAACAAGCTTTCCAGCAAACATTGTTTTCTGAACAGAAAGGCTTCTCCCTTCAGAGGAAGCACAGAGCTAATCCCAACAGGTAGCGTCTTGACTGACATTATCTCTTCCTGGGCAGAAAGCAATTTCTGCAAGAACTCTGCAATTTGGAGCTTCAAGTTATAACATACATTCGGGGAGTCATTTTTCTAACAGAAATTATAGGGATGTCACTTAAGAGGTTCAATACTGCTATTGCTGCTTCTCACTTTTTTTTTTTTCTCCTCACTGTAGCAACCATCTCTGGACACCATCAGAACTGTCACTATTTGCTTTAAGTAACAACACTGGAAGCACAATTTTCATTTTGCAAAATATCATCCTGGGACTTATTGTAATTTAGAGGATTTGTGGTAAGAGGTAAGGAGTATGGGTGCAAACCACTGGAAAAAAAAATGCTGTGCCTCCTACAGATGAAGGTAAAAGTGGAAGGTACTGATTTTTTTTTTTCTTTCCCCACCGATACAGAAATCAAAATCCTGCAACTTCAAATCAACTGGCTGCATCAGAAAAGAAACACTTGCTTAAAGAGAACTACCATTCCTAACTTCCCAAATACTTAAAAGTGCAAGCAGAAGACTTCTAATCGCATTTTAAAATTTATGTGAGGTTTGCCATTTATTTTGTAGAACAAGACATATTACTGAAGTTTTTCTAAA